>NC_041811.1:30073694-30686257 GCF_900964775.1 Scleropages formosus | reverse complement strand
CCTGTACACTTGCGGCTATGGTCAAGTGACAATAAAGTGATCTGATCTGATTTAAATAAAAAAAATCATATTTTTCGTATTTAAGAAAATTCCAAACTGTGAATTTTACAGATAGACCAAGTGTTGAGTGACGCTTTCTAGCAAATCCTGGATGCACATTGCGCACTTGAACCCGGTCCCCTTTCTCGAGCCTTGGGTGCCCTTCATTTCGGTCACCTTTGAAAGAGCCGCCTCGCATCAGACCCAGCGGCTGTGCTGTGTCTGCTCGCACACCTGCGCCAATGAAAGTGTGTTTGTGTGTACCTACGTGCGTTTTTTGCAGGAGACCGTGGCTCTTTCGCTACCTTCCATGACCTCCCCCATCCTGCCGGGTGACTGTCCCTCATGACAGAACTGTGGGTAAATGAATTGTTCTCTAGGATATTAAGCACCGGAGACCATTAATCTCAGGCCACGCACTGTGTGAATACTAATGGACTTTCTGCTCTGGCACCTCCTCGCCTCTCCACTCTGCTCTTCCTCTTCTCTCCGTCTAAGTCACCTGCCACCCGTCTTTGCCTTTAAGTGACTAAACAGTAGACCGGATCATTTTTTTTCTTTATGCTTTCAGCCGCTGACAAGGAGAGAGAGAGAGAAAATGAAATGAATTAGTCCTCATCTCTGGAATATCGCCACTTTTTTTTTTTTTTTTACACCACAGCAAGGTTCTCAGCCCCCATTAATTTGGTAAAACACATAACAATGTAAATGGATGAGTTCTAAATAATGTCAGGTGTGTATATGTGCGCTGCCTTTGTGTTTGTTCAAAACAAAAACACTGTTCAGTTCTCCCTCCGCTTCCTAACTCAGCCGCTTGGTAATGAGTTTTCTATGAATGTAGTCAAAATATTTCATTTCAGCAATATGGAGGTGCCAAAGGGTTCCTCACACTTGTGAACACACCTTGAATATTGATTCAGCTGAAAACAGATAACGGCTGTACTACAGTCCAGCGGAACAAAATCTACACTGATTATGGTGTGTAGCAGAGATGAAATAAAGCTATTTGTATCGTCCGTCCATCCATCCATATCTCCATATAGCCATTATCAATAATTGCTTGTCTGCTGTAGGGTTGATCTGGAGTATATCCCAGAAACACAGGGTGTGAGGCTGAGTTTACTCTGGATAGGCTTCCCTGAAGCACATCTTTGGACTGTGGGAGGAAACCAGAGCACACCGAAGAAACCCACCTGAACATGGAAGAACAGGCAAACTCAACACAGACTGAGCAGCATTTGAATCCACATCCAAACCCACACCCCAGGAGCTATGAGGCACCAGTTGTACCTGCTGCACCACTTTGCAGCTCAAGCTGTATTTAATAAAATGAAATTCCAGTCAAATATGTCTTTAGGCCTGATTCTCTCTCAGCTGCAGTTACTCTTCCATAAGACTGGGAAAGGCAGAGAGAGGCTATGAGACGGGATCCCTCGGGGGAACTGGGCACGTCCTCCCACCCCCGTTTTTCCAGATCTGTTAACTGGGTGTCTGTTTCGGGAAATGGGAGGTTTTGTGGATTTGAGGTGCTGTACATAGTTCTCGTTTCTCACTTACCGGGGAACTTCAGTAAACACCTGTGGCGCAGACAAGGTTTCTTGTGACTTACCAGTGTCTGGAGAACAGAAACAGAGGAGGCACGAGGTGTTACGTGGTATAAAGTAACGTAAGGAGAGGTGGAGCGTCGTCGAGTCAAATTCCTTGAGGCCGTCGGCTCATTGCAACCACTTGAATTGAAGACTTAATTGTCATTGTACTGCTGTGCAATACAACGAAATTATAGCGGTTTTCCCCTGAGTTCTTTAGACAACAATATAAAACACAAACACTTAAGTATAAAAATAGAAAACTTGTGCGGTATTCTTGGTCAGAGAGGGTAATGAAGTGGTTTACCATCGCCTACTTCTTTGCATGTGTTTGGCTTGTAAGCACACAACTGCACACCATGAGCCGGGCTCAAACTCGTGCCCAAAAAAAATCCTTGCGAGCTGTGAGAGATCAGCTTTACCTGCTATGCGACCGTGCAAGAGCTGCTCTGCGAATAGCAAAACGTGTGGATAAAAATAAACTTTGGTTAAGGACCGACTTACTACGCTGTCCTGTGCTCTGGAGGCAAGCACATCCAAAGGAGATGAATTTTGAGACCCTTCTCGAACACAGACAGAATTCCGAAGTTCAGAGCAAATTTGTTCCACCAAGTGAGGGCCAAGACTGAGAACTGCGAGACTTTTGGGCCACCTCCACTTTCTGTATTGCCAAACCAGGTTATTGAAGTTGATATTGACGCTGAGTGGGAGAGGTTCTTGGGTTTGCTTTCAGCTCCTCCTTGGGTAGTCAAGGGGGTATAAAAGTGAACTTAGCTGGTCAAGTATTGTTTGAGTACCTCCGCTTCCTCACAGATGGCTCTGGGAAAGAGCTGCTGACCCGGGACCTCAAGTCCTTTAATGAGTTAACACACTTCTTGAGGCTTCAGTCCTTGGTAGATCTCTTCGTTGATGCGTCTACAACTGCTCAAAAGGAGAAAAACCACAGGATGCTCAGAGTGTTTCTTGATAGCCAACCGCCAGTATGATAGCCATGTGTCCCAGTCAACAACTTTTTAGCATGGAATTTAAGATGCAATTAAATGCTTTAATTAACCTGTCAGTCTGGGAGTGGTACCGTGGTACTGAGTAGCCTAATGTCCAACAGATGGCAAACCTGCTTTGAGTGCTGTAATAGAAAATTTGTGTCTTGATTTACAGGAATCTCTCTGGAGATATATAGTTGGGAGAAAAACATGAGTTAATGTGCTTGGCTTTCAATTGTCTGAGGAGGAAAGTATGGTGGGAAAGTCACATATGAGAGTTATATATTCATTTTTTGGCTCTGACCTTTCCAGTTGGCCTATAATGTTCATCTCGGAGGAGGTGCCAGTAATTAAAAGCCGTTGTAATGAGGCTCTGGCTTGGCTCTGGTCAGATGTCAGCTGACACAAGTTGTGCAAAACTCTCGCACATCTGCAAACATCTATGTCCAATAAATATGTTGACAAAATGTTAAAAATATGTTTATTTATTCTGTTTAGTCTGGCTGCATTCATCCTTGTTCATATGCAGCAGCATCGCTGCCCTGTCCCTCAATACTGTAAAATGAAAGATGAGCGTTCAGGACATTGGATCCTTACTGGAATAAGCCTCCAGAGATCTCTTCAAAGCATGCAGAGTAAAAAAATGTATAGTTCATAGGGATTTAATGTTTTAAAATAAGTCGTAAAGTCTGGTTTCAGTTAGAAGTATTTTTCCCTCTTCTTTTGCTTGGACACTGTAACCATGGCAACCCTCCTGATACAGTATACAGTACTTGGAATGGCAAAGTGAACTTTTTTTTGCTGTGTACTCCCCTTCCAGATTCCACTGGTACACTTTGAAGTGTGTTCCAGGGCTGGTGGGTGATGTCATTGCACCAGCAGGTCACAGGTGGTTTGCAGTTCGCCAGGGTCACAGAAAGTCCCGGCAACATGGACTTTCGCCTTAATTCTCTCCCATTTATCTGGCATTTCTCCTGTTCATATGGATTTCATTACGGTTAACCATGATCCCCTTTTACTTCAAGCCCACTTAAGTCCTGCATTTTTCAGTTTCGAAACTAAACGGGAGCCTCCGCCTCTCTGAATCAGAGGATTGGTGCGATCAGGCCCTAAATAAACCCTCAAGTTCGCCAAATCTTGTCAATTAAATGCCCGAAAAATGGACCAAAATGGTCGAGACGCCTTTTTCCAAATCATTGCACCATTTTTTTTTCATATATTTCCGTGCTCAAAGGCTGTGATCCATGTAACGGAATAAAGAGGTGAAAGATGAAAGGTCAGAGGGTGCTGCCTCTGTGGGAGGAACTTTCACACTCAATATTATGGAAGTGTTTTGCTTACAGACTGGCCCAATTGTTGCCATGTGTGATTGACCAGATTTTTTTTTTCGGGGTGGGGGGGGTGCGTTCGTTGATCAGAGGGAAGGCCTAGGAATGGCTGATTGCCAAATGAAGAGGACCAAGGCAGGCAGACCGCCAGGCAGCCCCACATGATTATAGCTAACCTCTAAACCCTATTTGAGAGAAATTGGTGGAAAATATTCCTAAAAAAAAAAAATCCCCCTTTCAACCCTTTTTTCTCTTTGGTTGGAGCTAAATAAATAACTGCAAAGTGCTGTGATAATGTGCCAGTTTCTCAGCTTTCTTTTCCCCACATGCTGGTCAGATCTTGGTGTTCTTACTGTATGTATGTTTTTTCCATCCTCGTGGTCAATGCTCTTCAGGACGTTTTAGGAAATTGCCTGGATCAAGCAACAAACAGGTCCAGTGAGATGCTCATTTCAACTCTTTCTCTGTACTCTGTATATAATTGTGATGTATGCAGGAGGGGCTATCAAGGAATATCAGGCTATGTTGAATATGAGAATGACGGCAAAGACATTTATTCACTTAACTGACGCTTCTTCCCAAAGCAACTTACAATGTTAATTTGTACCTACAATTATTCACCCATTTATACAGCTGGGTAATTTTATTGGGGGAATTTACAATAAGTACCTCGCTCAAGGGTACTACAGCTGGAGGTGGGTCTCGAACCCGCGATTTTCAGGTCCAAAGGCAGTAGGTATTTAAAGCAAATTCCGAATTGAAAGCAACAGATAAAGATCCTTATATATAAGGGTTTACACTGTAAAATAAAGAAGGAAAATACACTCCATAAATGTCCTTTCCACCACTTTCATGAATATCAGTCAGGGCTCCATATACATCCTTTGATATACATGAAGAAATTACTTTTGTTATAATAGAATAACTTAAACAATTAGTGACCAAGGCCTCTCTCTCTGCCATTGCCGTAGAAATTAGACACGAGCTCTATTAAAACGGGCGGCGATAGCGGCGCACTTTCTGGAGGCGTGTTGCTCATTAACATGCAAATGAAATTGTCACAGCTGCTCCGTGTGCCATCAGCTGTGGTGGCAGTGCACAGGCAGTGCCTTCACCGCACCGTCACCAGAGAAGCTGCTCCGCCGAAACAAGCGTTCTCACTCATTTTCCAGGGACACTAATGTTTTGTTGTTGTTCGAACTCCTAAATTTGTCCCGACGGCACTCCAGTAAAAAGTTACAAAGTAAACACACCCACACGTTGTCGGAAACTGCTTATCCTAAGTGGGGCTGCGGCAAGACGGAGCCCAACCAGGCAACACAGGGCACAAGGCTGGAGGGGGAGGGGACACACCCAGGACGGGACGCCAGTCCAGCGTAAGGCACTCCAAGCAGGACTCGAACCCCAGACCTACCGGAGAGCAGGACCTGGCCAAACCCACTGCGCCACCGCACCCCCCTTACAAGCTACACACATACATGAAATAAGATGTTCATCAATAAGATAAGTTCATCTGCCCAAGCGTATAAATGGAAGAAACAATAAAACTTGAACTTTTTATGGTGGAAAAAGATAAGGACTAACTTTGAAAAACAGACATTTACATTTTCATTTACCAATTTGGCAGATGCTTTTTTTCATATGTGAAGTGAAGCTCAGAAAAATTCATTTAGCTGATGCTTTTCTCCAAAGCTGCTGACAATCTTAAGGTTACAGTTATTACAAGCTTACAGTTATTGAAATTGTTCCTGTTACATCTGGGATCAGACAGAGGGTATAGATACATATATGCGCTTATTGAAGCACAGATTATTTTTGATACAGCTGTTGTCACAGTATTAGTAATCCACTACTGACTCATGACCGTGCTGCAAAGTACAGCTCAAATCATACCATCAAGTTTGCTGACGACACTCCAGCTGTGGGCCTCATCAGCAACAATGATGAGTCAGCATGCAGAGAGGAGGTGAACCAGCTTGCAGAATGGTGTAAAGACAACAATCGATCTCTAAATGTTGACAAGACTAGGGAGATAATTGTTGACTTCAGGAGGACCCGAGTAGACCACTCACCTCTGCACATCGATGGAACAGCTTGAAGAGAGCAAAAAGCTCCAAGTTTCTTGGTGTGCCCATGACGGAGGACCTCTCCTGGACTCTGAACACCACCTCCACCTGCCTAGCCAAGAAGGCCCAGCGGCATCTCCACTTCTTACGGAGGCCGAAGAGAGCCAAACTCCCCCCTCCCATCCTCACTACGTTCTACAGAGGGACGATAGAGAGCGTCTTGAGTGGCTGTCTCACCTTGTGGTACGGGAACTGCGCAGTCCCCGACCGCAAGACCCTACAGCGAATGATAAGAACAGCTGAAAAGTCATCGGAGTTCCTCTTCTCACCATCAACTCCTCATTCAAAAAACGCTGCATCTGCAAGGCCACCAGCATTGTGGACGACCCCTCTCACCCCTCTCATGGGCTCTTCGCCCTGTTGCCATCTGGCAGGAGGTACAGGAGCATCCGCGCCACCATCAGCAGACTCCGCAATGGTTTCTTCCCTGAGGCAGTCATACTACTCAACACCCTGTTGCCTCCCGATGCTCACCTGGCTCCATCGAACAATTAACTCAGCACTACACTACACCACAACTGCCTACAGCTCTCAGCGGTACCCGCGTCCACGTCCTGTCCTGTGTATTTACTTGTCGTCTTGTGCTATGTTGGATGTTGCACCATGGTCTCCGGAGAAATAGCATTTCTTTCCACTGTACACAATCTGTATAGAGGAATGACAAAACAACTTGAACTTGAACTTGAACTTGAAATTACATAGAAATAGGAAGATAGACATATAAAAATAGCAGGTGGGACTGAACTGACTTACAAAGGTTTCAGGAGCTTGGGTAGGAAATGCGTCTGGCTTTAGAATCACCAATAGCATGTATGCATGCTATGAGAAAATTAGTATTATATTCATATTATTAAGATTCAGCATGGTGCTTTGAAAACAAGCGTGAAGATATATTTAACATCTTGGAATTCTGGGAAAGTCAGTAATATCTCAGAACAACCCCCGGTCGTTGCGTTCTTCTGTCTAACCGAACAGCTGATGAAAAGGTATTTGAGACAAGCCACTATCTTTTTTTAGAAAGAAAGGTCCTCATAAAAGGTTTTGTCACTGTTGAAATGTAAGCACAATGTAGTTATCTTTAATTAATTCACTCTGCTGAAGAAACTCTGAATAAATAGAAAAATACAGTTATTGTATAAACAAAATAAACGATAAATGACACAGACAACATTTATAGTTTTACATTATATATGTATATTGTTTATTGCTATTTTTTGCTTTAATGACTGATGGTTTCAGCGTGTTTTGTGTCTGAACACCATATAACAAATTTTGGATGGGATCATCTCATCTGAATATTCATTGAACTATTTAGACACCTTTTTATTAATAGTTTTTATATCAGATGCATCAATTATTAGCTGATGTCTACAGCTACCTTCCCAGGAAATATGTTTCCTTTTCAGTTAATGGCCTTGGTGTTCTCACCAGGGTGGAAATCTACAGCTTGAGTACGTTTTGTAACTCCAGCCATGCATGTCCTGGTGACACTGGCCCTGGCGGGACAACACGGAGAGGCGGCCATTGGGGAGGTGTACAGCTGCAGGTCAGTCACTCTGTTTTTTCATGATTTTGTTCACAACCATTGTCATGCCTTCCACTGGGAGGGCAGTCAAAAAGCAGCACATACAACCTGGCAAGCCGCTTATCCAATCTGCCACATAGCGCCAACTAGTGGTTGACAGAAACAGTAAACTCAACCTTAACCTCATCATATTATTTAATTGTATTTTCGAGATTTTTCTTATGCCAAAAAGTACCAGTCAATTACTCCTACATTCCTGCTGAGCTACTTCTGGGCCCAAACTACCCATTTTTATCCCCTAACCCTTATTATGTATGGAGAAGCCTCCACTTTACTTATAGGGAGGACAACCAAGGTGAACTCGGTGTTGCCCAAAGTCAGACCGGTGTCGCCTTCCTTCTGGGCCAAAGGCAGACTGGTGTTCCTTTCCTTCTGGGCCACATAAGTTGATGTCCAACAGCACATCAATGTTCCACTATTCCAGAGGAGGCCATCAAACTCTTACTGAGCCTTAAGGAGGTTCAGAACCTACAAGGGATGACAGACAGTTCTCGCTCTGTCAGTCATATTAACTCATAAGAGCCTAATCACAATTTATTTGAATATTGCATAGCCAAAAATTATTTTAGTTTAATTTCTTTATTGTTGGGCTTTTAGGTGGCTGTTATTTGTGGCATGTGTCTACTTGTGTGTGAGGTTGCGTGTGGGTGTGTTTCCGTACATGAGTGCATCGTCGTGTGTGTGTGTGTTTGTGTGTGCGTGTGGGTAGATGCTCCTGTCTCAGAAGCACCCAGATGTTGCTCAACTGAGAAGTGCTGCTGTGGAACTGCCATCGGCGACAGCAACAAACATATCCGCCCTCACCTGCCCCCACATTTGCATCTTAGCGGCTTAATTTGAATGAAATATGCAAATTAATGCTCAACAAAACCCATATCCTAATTACACAAGACAATTTAATATTTCCCCCTTACATATTCAATGCTGCTGCCACAGCTAATATCAAAAGCAAAATTTAGTCAGAAAGTTAAAGCTGCAGAAGTGTCACAATGTGAGAAATGTGTTATCACATTAGAAGAAAAACAGTTCACTGAGCAGCTCCAGATGATTGAAAAACTGCTGACAGACAACTGTTTCTTATAATTTTTGAGTAGTATATGGTTAGAAATTTTCTACAAAAATTATACGTGGTACAATCAGTACGTTCTAAGTGTGGCTGTTGTACGAAGGTGCTTAAGAAGAGTCTTACAAGTGATTTTATTGACTGCCACAGATACCAAACTTTAGCAATATCGGTCGTATAGACATTAAATTACAGAAATGCACACATATACACTCATTTCCTGTTATCTGGTTTCTCGATATCTGACTTTTCACTTATCCAGTGTGCGATTATTAAGATACCATTTGTCATTAATTGGTTCAGATTTTCAAGTATATTATCTGCCACATTTAGCTTGGACCCGTGATATTTTGTCCGGCTTGATAATCTGAGATCGCATGTGAAAACTGCAACAAGTGCAATATTGTGGACCTGATATAACCAAGAGCAAAAGGAAAGACCACAGCAGAAATAGAAAAAGTAATACTAAGATAAATCCTATGAGGGAAAGGGCACAGTAAGATGCATGATGCAGTGTGATTGAATGATTTTGAGCATGAGGGTCTTAAGACTGGATTTAAAGGTGTCCATGGCAGTTCTGATGTTGTGGACTTGGTTTTGAATTTTAGACATCTAGTGAAACTTTTGTGACTCAGAAATACACACACACACTTTCTGAACCGTCTGTCCCATACGGGGCCACGGGGAACCGGAGCCTACCCGGCAACACAGGGCGTAAGGCCGGAGGGGGAGGGGACACACCCAGGACGGGACGCCAGTCCGCCGCAAGGCACCCCAAGCAGGACTCGAACCCCAGACCCACCAGAGAGCAGGACCCAGCCCAACCCACTGCGCCACCGCGGCCCCTGACTCAGAAATAAATTATCTGATTTTCCCTTTAGAATTAATTGCAATTAAGATTTCTTTTCACAAGATTTCTCCTGACTGAGCAAATGTTCAGGGTCAAACTTTGCTCCTTAATGCAAAAGAGGGATGTAATAGTTTTAGAAAGATGAATTTGGTTATATTTGTAATTCATACAGTCTATACAGTAGATGGGGGGGTGCGGTGGCGCAGCGGGTTTCACCGGGTCCTGCTGTCGGGTGGGTCTGGGGTTTGAGTCCCGCTTGGCGTGCCCTGTGACGGAGTGGCATCCCATCCTGGGTGCATCTCCTGCCCGGCACCCTGTGTTGCGGGGCTAGGCCCTGGTTCGCTGCAACCCCCCTTGGGGCAAGTGGCTTCAGACAATGTGTGTGTGTGTATACAGTAGGTATCGAATATTTAACTGACATCGACAGTATCTCCTTACATGCACAGGCCAGGCAGAGCTAGGCTTTGTCACTGCTGGGGAAAGAACTACGGACATTAGGAGGCATTTGTAGCTACCCACATTCCATCTGATTTGTCTTAAATCAGTGCTAAGAGCAGACCCCTAAACAGAATACTTAAGAAAAAGGAAAAAATTTGAATTTTGCTCATTTTATTAATAGAAAACAGAAGACAAAAGGAGCCACACAAACACGTGCGCGCACACGGATCCCTCTGGCTCCCAGAACAACTTTGCAAGTGCATTATTTAATGATGTTTTGTGAGTCTATCAGATATGGCACATTTACTGAATTACAAAATGAATGCAGTGAGTAACGGCTATGGTCTCTCCTGCCACAATAAATACGTTACTAGCTAGGTTCACCAGTATCACAGTTGTTTTTGGTCAGGGTGTGCTATATTATGGTCTGTAACTGGCTTTTTATAGGCCAAGTCCTCTGAAACCGTACTGTAGGTGGTGGGAAAGGACCCCACTCCCACTTCCCTCCTGAGTCACACTTTCTGTTTTCTCTGTCAAACTCTGTCCAGACTTCCCTGGACTTTTTTCCAAGTAAATGCTAGACAAATATTCTTTTCCTTCAACTGCTCTCTTCATTGACACAAACGGCTGCTATAGAAGAACACTGTCATGATCAGGATGGTAGGAATATTCTACACTATTACTCCGCTATATTATACTGTTGTTCTTGTCAGTCTCTAAGACAGATGGGTTTGGTTAAAGACCAATGAACCTCAAGCTTGCCTTACTCTCAAAGGGAGTGGTTAAAGTGCTGGGCGTGCGATTGCTTTTGCACTCTTAAGCAAGCTATGAAAATATATAACGAGTAAAGCTGTAAGCACTGAATATTTTCTTTGACATCAGATGGCCACCAATAACAAACTATTTTGAAAAGCACATGGTTTTATTTAATTTGAAATTTCATTGCATTTTATACGCACATCTGCAGATACTGAAACCTGAGTTTAACGATATGTTATACCAAGTGGGGTTAAAGACCTCAGTTTTAAAAAAAAAAAAAAACTTTAACCCTAACCTGCAGTGGGGCAGTGGGTTGGACCAGGTCCTCCTCTCTGGTGGGTCTGGGGTTCGAGTCCTGCTTGGGGTGCCTTGTGATGGACTGGCGTCCTGTCCTGGGTGTGTCCCCTCCCCCTTATGCCCTGTATTGCTGGGTTAGGCTCTGGCTCCCCATGACCCTGTATGGGGCAAGCAGTATTAGGTAGTGTGTGAGATGCTTTAACCCTAACTTAGTTGTTAAGAAGGCCGTTAATGTGCTTTTGGAACAAGCATTGCGGTAGATTTGGTATCTGTTTGTATACAGCGCTCATTTCCTTTTTTTGATTAATGCTCGCAGTAATTTAGAATTTGCTGATGGTATTGAGGACTAAATCATTGACAATTACTGTAACACTCTCCTTACAAAGGATGTAGGTTATTGAGATTCTGGGAAGAGACTGCTACCCAGCTAGGTTCGCCACTAGGGGCCAATCAAAAGCGAACTGTTCCAACCTCAGTCATAAAACGAGTGATGCATCAAAATGCTTTATCTTCAGAGGGACTCCTTAAGGAAGTGTCGGCAATAGATGCTCGGTGGGCTTTGAAGAACATTCTAGAACTTAATCCCAAGATCCTCAGGGAAGGAGAAAGATGAGAGTGGAATGAAAATACTTCAGACTGGACAACAGCAAAAACAGCTGCCCTACAGGAGCAAAGAACTTTATTTTTCACGTGGAAGTGACAGTCTTCAGGTCAACCGCTTGCGCCCTCAACCACTGTAGTTTCTGGTAGAGTTTCGCTCGGAGATACATGACCCTACTGACCCACCAGCGCCGACCCGGGGGACCTAGTGACCGACTGCTCCCGCGGGGCGGCACCGAGCAGCGGAGGCCACCGTGCCGTGATCCACACCTCGCTAAGTTATGTGCTCCTCATGATGTGCTTTAACCTCTCCTGTGGATGTATACAGTGCGTCACCCTCCCACCCCACCAACCCTAACCCAACGCTTCATCCCTCCCCCACAGCAACCCTGCACTTGGTTGCTCAGCAGCTGTAGATGCTGCTCCTGCCAGACTCCTGACCCCCCCCCCATTCTCAGTGGGCCCCCTGGGAAAGAGCTCAAGCATTAGCATTCATTAGCCCTTAAGAGGCACTAAACACTCACCGGGGGGCTGTTCATCACAGCAAAAAGAAAAAGGAGATACCGTGCTGGCACCATGCCGCTCCAGCAACACTTCACTCTTAATTCAGCGGAGACAGAGCTCCACCTGAATGCTGCGCAGTCTTAAAAGTTGGGGGAAAAGTTTTATTTTATTCATGTGCGCACAAGGAGTAATATTCGACCTTGTTTTTACACTTCGCGGGCAGAAAACATTTTCATGCATTCTCTACTTGACTAGACTGCAACGTTCGGATCAGTCATTAAAAGTCTGACAGATAATCACGCTTCTTCACCTTCTCCCACTTTGCATACGTCGCCATCCCTTAAGGGTCTTTAGCGTATTAAAAATAGCTCCATGTTGGGTGGCACCGTGCAGGATTTAAAGCATTGGATTAGTGTGGATGCTCCCCCCCCCACACACACACACAAAACACACCTTAATAGCTGCATCCCTAATCATACAAACAATTTTCAGCAGCATGCTGATACACAAGGTCACCAAGTAGAAATATAGCAGCAAGTGTTTCTTTTTTATTTTTTTAAAAGTAAATTAGATGAACACGCGTATAAAAATTGATATGCCAGCTGAGGAGAGATGTTACTTGAAACTTGAAAAGTTTTATTAGCGGTACAAATTAAAACAAGGACTGGTCATCAATTCGTTGCGAATTATTGCTGCGAAAAAATAAATATTTAAATTTCGGCACCAATTACCGCATGCTATAAATGGCAAAAGCAGTTACGCAGAATTTAAAAAAAATGAATAACTCATTCTTGAAATTTAAGAGACTTATTAAATACTGCCTCTTAACGAGTTTTAAATTGCCCCGTTATTGCCTCAAACAGCCCGTCTCTTGTTATTTCTTCCCCACATTCGGCGTCTACGTCGCTCCCCTTCGCCTTTCGCGCGGCTTCTGATCTGCGCTTTTGGGTTGTGTGACTTCCCTTTTTGCATCCCCATCATTTTGTTCCCTCAATTTATCTAACCCCCGCCGCCCCACCCCCCAACCACCGCCACCACCCCTGTTCCTACCACAAACACCGATTCAATGTGCTCACCCCGTGATCCTCCTTTCAGACCCTTTTCCACATGCACGGCTTCCTCTCTCGGGTGTCAGGGACATCTCTCCCATCTGCATTCCACACCGCTGCTCCCGGCAGCCTCGCGGTCCAGGTTCTTGTCATCACGCTAGGCATTCTGGGACATTGCTTTGGCCTGGCCCGGTCTCCCCTGGAGCCCCTCTCCCTGCTGTCAGTTGCGGGGAAGATGACCTTTCCTGACCTCGCTTCTTTGTATTCCTTCTCTTTCGTCCTCCCAATCTTTTACAGGATTAGTCCGAAAGGAGTGGGAGGGACGGGGCAGGCGGGGGAATAGAGCGGTGGAAATCCAGCAGTTCCCTGGAGATGCGTTTGACAAGGCTGACAGGAGTGTGCTACAGTCCCCCCCCCCTCGACTGGCGCGGCAGAGCCAGCGTGAATCGATACATGCCTTCACACGCCAGTGTCTGCCGTTGGGTGCTGGGGGAGAGTGTTTGACTTATGAACGTGTCTCGCATTGCTGAGTCTTCATTTGGCCCTTCTTGGAAAGGTAGGCAGGACAAGCGCAGCGTATCTGTGCCGAAGGCACTTACGTTTCCATCAAACGTACCCGGTCCAGTTGACCGCTGCGTGTCCGGGTACAGGGCAGAAGACACCAAAACAGCCTTCTTGACCGTTGTCGCACCCTAAACGTAACGCTCACGCGGAGGTCACAGGTCATCGTGGACGGGACTAACCGCGAGGATGGACAGTCCGGTTTCGGCGTCTCAGATGTCCACTTTTGTCACGATTACGACAGTAATAATGTAATATTTGCCCATTTTAAAGTCCACCCTACCTGTTTCCTCTCGCGGCTCTGCTCCAGGTCCTGTGTTCCTTCTCTGCCTCTTCCACACGGTCCAGTCCTTGTATTCTGTTCTGCTGCGCTGATCTCGGGGCCTCGTGGTGTATTGCCACGAGCGGTTCAAGGCGAACGCATCCCTTATGTGACGGTCTCTGACCCGCTTGCGAAATAGAGGTTAACTGCCAATCCATACATCTTTCTCACCTGTCATTTTGGATGAGAATGAGTCTGGAGGTGGTTTTTATTATTTGACAGGAAGAGCAGAATCAATATTTAATTATGTGTGTGCTCTTTTGTGTCATAGCACCCTGAGCCGGGCTGCTGCGCAGAGAGCAGGTCGTCCACGTGTCACCGAGTCCCTGAGAGGACGCGTGCGCGCACACGCACACACAGACACACACACACACACACACATGCGGGCGGGTGCTGCTTTTGTCCCTGTTACAGCTCAGTGGGTGGGCTTATAGCCTTATTTCATCTTATGTGTGTCTGAGTGTGTCTACGCATGTCGGACGCCGGTGCGTGTGTGTATCTTTGTTTACGTGGTTGTTTAGTGACGTTGCAAACGAAAATGCCTTCAAATGCTCGCACGGGCCATTCGGTGGCAGGCGGCAGCAGTGTGGCAGGTAGCACGGCCGTGCGAGCCAACGGCAGGAGAGCGATCGTGACTCGAGGCGCGCGTGGCACTTGCATTTAAATCTTTGTCCGACTTCAGTTCACGTCACACATTACCTGCCGTCACAATGTCCCACGATGCAAATTTCGCTGCCTGCTGGGTATTCCAAAACCTGCCATCTCTGTTACTTGGAGGCGCAGTTCTCATTTCCTCTGTGCCACGCATTGCCAGCACAGCGCTGTTGTGGCCCGCGGTTCCCATGATCGCCTCGACTCCCGTGTCACTAAGGGTGCACTTCCTTTAATTACCTGGGGGACGGATTACCTCGCCATTCAAACCACTTTACAGTTACATTTATTCATCTGGAAGATGCTTTTCTCCTAAGCGACGCTCATCTCGGAGAACAGCGCGAACGTGCATCACGTTAACAGGAGAGATTTGGCTGCCGACACGTGGTTCTACAGTACAGTCCATTTGTCGCAGACCGCGGTATAAACCAGTATACTTTACATGATCATGTGTAACCACATGCAGGTTTTTTAAATTATTAAACAGATATCATTAGCAGTGAAGAAAAAGGAAAAGCAAACCCCTCCTCTTCCCAGGGGTGTTCACCGGGATATACCTGATGCTCCGCTCTCAGAACACGGTTATTGTACTCAGTCCCACACCCCACTATATTGTGGCAGTATACTGGTGGGGTTTGCACACAGGAAATGAGAACATTTCTTATAATTGACAACTTCAACACAGCTCTAAACAACTGCACTTGAAACCGGTTGCACTGATTGCATTTACATTTATTTATTTATCAAAGCGAATTCCAATGAACACTATGTAGTGTTATCAGCCCACACACCTTATTCTCCAAGGTGATTTACACTACTAGATACCCTACTTACGCTGGGTCATTCATCCATACATCAGTGGAACACACACACTCTCTCTGTTGCTCACACACTATGGGGGAACCTGAACAGCCTGTCTTTGGACTGTGGGAGGAAACCAGAGCACCTGGAGGAAACCCACACAGACATGGGGAGAACATGCAAACTCCACACATACTGAGTTGACACTGATTGGGTTGTCTGTGTCGCTTGATTGGTCGATTCTGTCATACCTGCTATCTAACTGAAATATAGGGAAAGGGCTTGGAGGCTGGTAAAGTATATTTTGGTGTCATTTAATAGGAGAAAGGCAACTTTTGTTTGTTTTGAGTAACATTGCAGGAGAAAAACCCTTCAGCAACATGCTTTGGCAGAACATAATATTCAATCCCAGAATGCTTTGAGAAACATGTCAAAGGCTTTAAGTTGTACAGCATGTACAGTTCCCTATTCATACTGCGCCTCCCTATGGCTTTAATAAAACAGAAATTTTACAGTTTCTTCACAGGCATGTTTGGCAGCAGCTGGTTGGGTAGAGGTTAAATCTCATGCCTTTTGACCCAAGATCACAGGTTCAAATCCCACCTCCTGTGATAGTACTCTTGAGCAAAGTACTCACCCTAAATTACTCTGGTAAAATTACCCAGTTGTATAAATAGGTAAATAATTGTAGGTCTCTTAACATTGTAAGCTGTTTTGAGAAAAGCGTCGGAAAAAGGAATAAATATAAGATGTTTCCTGATATCTGAAATCCGTGTGAAGTGCCGCTACAGATGGGTGGAATAGTGATTGCTGGCAGCAATGGGTGCAATTACAGAGACATTATGATGAAGGGGCACGAAAATCCCGTCAATCGCTGCAATCTGCATTAATAACGTGGCCAGTCGGGCCACACAAATCATGACGTGACAAAATTCAAAGAAACAAAGAAAGAGTGGACAGAATTATTTTTTTTGTATATTCAGTGTGCCCATCCAAATTGATCCACTTTCTTTGTCATGATCATTTTTCCCTATTTGTTAATTTCTCATAAATTCACATAATATAATTTAGTAAATACCTTCAGTAAAAAAAAAATTAGTTCCCATTAAATTGTCTGTCTTTCTTTAATTTTTCATTGTCTTCTTTTCCCACCGCAAAGCGGTTGCTTCCTACAAATTAAACATTTGTTTGTCTGCGTCCTTCAAATTATATTCCCCGTTTCTTTCTTTTGTCTCGCGGCGCACCGATTGCGTGTCCATTCCACTTCGAGGTGGCGCTCGACGAGCGGAGTGGGAGTGAGAATGAGTGGGACAAGGGGGGTGAGGAGAGAGACGAAGAAGAAAGCTTGTGTATGCATGTGTGTGCGTGTGTGTGTGCGTGTGTGTGTGTTCATCCATCCAGAGGAGAAGGAGGCTGTGGGGGAAGAAGGGAGGATGCGAGTTTCGGTGACAGGGTGCCGCGAGTACAGGATGATTGGTATTCGGCCGGCGTAGCTCTCCATACCGCGAACCCAATTAGCGCGCCCGCGTACAGGAGGAACACGGGGAGAGCGAGGCCCCCTTTCATGCTGATGAGGGCCAGGGGTTGAGACACACTGAGTGTGCCTTTATTGCCTCCCCTCCTCCTCCTTGCATTCTCCTCCATCCAGCACCGTGGTGAAAGTCGCCCGGGGAAAGGGTCTACAGCTCAGCATGTAGATGGACCAGGCCTGTCTCTGCGATAACCCCCTGCTATAACCCCTTCACCCCCTTCCCTCCATAAACGTCACCACAACAGTTCAGATCTTATCTCCCAAGTCCTGGTGCCGAAGTTCTAGATATTGCACATAGAAAGAAAACGTAAATCGGTGCTTAAGAGTGGTTCAGAGATGTGGATGTAGTCCTAGAAGTCCAGTTCATTAGTAGAAGCCCAGTGATGACCAATGGGATCACCCGTTGTGGGGGGGGGGGGGGGGGGGCAACTGGCTGCTAGTTTGTTGTTCGAACCCTCACTTATACACATAGTTTGCACAGATTGCTCACAGGCCACTCACAGATGACCTACACACAGATGGCCTAGTTAACCCAGACAGTCGACTTAGTTAGTTCGCAAACTCATTCTCGCCATAATCCGACTATTACACCGATACGGCCCTGCCCTTGTCTTTCTGTCACAGGGAAGCAAGCCTCACTAGGTGGCCGCAGGATACACAGCGCCACCTACTGGCCTCCAGCACATTTGCGGCGGCGACGGAGGAGATAAAGCGAGGACTCTCCAGCAGCTCGGCAGGTGTCTGCTCTGTTTATGGGCGATTAGTTAAAACTCCTCCTGTCTGCAGTCAAATCAATGGGTTCATCAACATACAGTCAACATCGGGATTATATGCATCTCAGACCTAATCAAATCATAACAGTATCGAGCGCTTTTCGGTGGGCATCCAAACTTCTAAACTCATTATTTCCTTATTATCATGTGGGTCTGTGTTGTTTGTTATTACAGACTATTAATATTGACTGTGGCACCTCAGGAATTATTCACAGGCCGTGGTTCATTACTGGGCTTCCCTTTTAATAATCAGGAAATCAATAGACTCCACTCTCCGTCATCTGCTTTAAATAAAATGTCAGTTACTGCTGTCTGTTTGGAAGGAACTTGGGCACCTTCCGTTCGATAGCGGCATGGTCACGGCTGAAGCTCAAAGGACCTCGAACTTGATGTGGCATCGAGTTCTCGGGATGCCTTGGAGGGCGTTGTATTTATGCACAACAGCAACGGCTTGTATTTATGCACAAAGGCATGGTGGTGCAGTGAATAGTGCTGCTGTCTCACAGTGTCTGGGTGGCATGAGAGGCCCTGGGTTCGATCCCTGCTCAGTCTGTATGGAGTTTGCATGTTCTTCCTGTGTTGGGATGCTCTGGTTTCCTCCCACAGTCCAAAGACATGCTGTTTATGTTCGCCCATAGTGTGTGAGTGACAGAGAGAGTGTGTTCTACTGATGTATGGATGAATGACCCAGTGTAAGTAGTGTATCTAGCAGTGTAAGTCACCATGGTGAATAAGGGGTGTGGGCTGGTAACACTACATAGAGTTTGTTGAAAGTCACTTTGGAAAAAAGGGTCTGATAAGTAAGTTCAAGTAATTGCCTGACACTTTTCTCCAAAGCAACTTACAGTTATTTACCCCTTTACACAGCTGGGTAATTTAAATATTGTGCTGGAGAGTACTACAGCTAAAGGGGGGAGTTGAACCAGCAACCTCTGGGTCTAAAGGTGCCAGTTAAAACCACTACACTACCAGTTGCCCCCCAGCTTGACACCCAGATATGTTCTTTGTTTCCATGTGCCTACTGCATGTGGGTTGTACTAATATATATACATGCTTCAGTAGATGTGTTTTTATTTGTCTTTGAGGGTCCATCTGCACATGAGCGCTCGTGTTTGCATGTGGCTGAATACAACCCCATATCTGCTGCCTGTTCGCTAACTTCCGGAGTTCTCTGAGCACGGAGAGGTCCGTCACCCTTTGTTCTTATGAAGGAAATATCACCAGGGCTCCGTTTGTTCAAGGTTGCGAGGAACCTGTGAGCCAACGCACTCGGACAGAAAGCACCGTGTCAGCGACGCCTGCAGAAATTAAACAGCTCCCCGTGTCATTTAATCTCCTCGTGTCGCTCTGACTATATTGTGAATAATAAACTGACGTTGTGTTTTGGAAATGGCCGGAAAGAACACATTCTGCCCAATTATACTGTCGTTGCCGAAAATGAGTCACGATTTATAATCCATAAAGTATGAGTCCCCTCTAATTAACCATTGATTATTTTATCACTGATTTATATTTCGCTGCCAATTCCAGGAATAAGAACAGTCTTTTTTTTCCATTTCTGAAAGTGCAATCTAGAAAATGCTCCCTATAACACCATTATAAGAAATAATTATTGCAGTTTATCCTGAGATTGATATGACTGACTGCAGGACAGAGGAGTGAGCTGCTTGTTTGTTTTTCTTTTGGGGTGGGGGGTGTTTGGTGCTTGAGACTTGGATGGGATTCTGTCATTTTGCAAAGGTACACAGATTTACCTTGGGAGGCTAGGCGGTTGCTAGGGAACCAGCAGCTCTCCGGTTCCTGGAAAGATCAGAACGGCGGAGTGGGGAAGACAGGGAAGCCATTCCAGACCGACAAACCTCTGCGTGCTGGAGGCAGTGCCCTGCAGTGTTTTGGCTCCGCTCCTTGGAGACACGAGGAGGAAAATAAACAAAAACGACAAAGGACGTAAGCTCTGTTTAAGCGTAGGAACCGGAACCCGCGGCCGTGTTTAGGCGAGCTTAACCTGCCGTTGGCATCAGTTTATCGGCCTCGATCTTGTGCTAATGCTCATCTTCCGTACACAGAATACAAACGGGACCTGTACACACATAGCCAAGCGCTCCTCAACACATAACCTTTAAAAGGAAATTTAAAGAACAATTTTAGATAACATACATTTACCTTAGTTAAAATTCTCATTTCAAAGTGGGGACCTTGGCAGTGTATTCCACTCTTTTGGTTTCTCAAATACTCTGCCCCATAATAAATGTTTTTACATAGTACTACGTATTTGCCTTATATGTGACATTAAAAAAAAGATTGAGGTGTACAAGAGGGCAAAAGGTGAATGGTAACACCGTTAATAAAAATACCCTGATGTATGAGCAGATAAAGAGGAAAGACTGTAAGTCAACCTACCTAGGTATACGTGCAGGAACAGGGTAAAACAAAGTCAAGGGTCAAACGATGAGTCAAACTGTCCAGCAGTTTAAGTGGACAGAGAGGGAAAGTGTAAGTAAAACTGTTCAGCTGTGTAAACAGAGTGAACATGTAACCGTCCAGCTGTGTAAGCAGTTGCAAGGTAAGAGTCAGTGAAAGTGAAACACACTGTATAAAGAGGTAAAGGGTGAAATCGAAGCAAAACTGCATAACCCCAATAAAAGGTAAAATTCATCCTCTTAGGATTTGAAGGTCAGGGGGGTGAATATCGGCGCATGGATGGGCGAGCGTGACGGGTGGAGCGCTGAGGAGTGTGGGGTCCCCTCTGCAATATTCATACGCCATCACTCCTTCCTGGTGGTGTCTGCATGAGGAATGCTGCGCGCTCCTGGGGCTTTGTCATTCCGGAAGCCATTCCTCCGAGATCCAGCGGGAGAGACAGCAGCGCCCACCGCCCTCATTGGCTCATTCGTATTCCGCCCCCAAACCATCAATCCCGCTCATCATTTATTCATCATGGGATCGCTGGAGCTGTGGCACTAGGGTGGGACTGGGGGGTGACAGGTGAGGCCTGTACGTTTACAAAGGAGATGGAAGAGAAGGTGGATGTTAAGTCCAATTTTGAATGCTTATGCGGTGTAAATTATAGCCCTGAGCGCTTCATAAAACCCTTTTATACTGTTCAACTTATGGCCTTTTACCTGTCTGTAATATTTTAAACATCTTAAGATATTCTCTAGCTGGTAGTGGGAGTTTGTACAGTGTATGGTATCATTTATTTGTTTTACATGTGGTGTGAGTAGAAAGAAAAGGCTTGTGTGATTTTTACTGATATGATACAATGTGTTATTTCTATATACAATGTAATACAATCTGTATTATATATTTATGGATTGGATATATGGATATAATATTACAGCATCCAAAGGGTCTGTGAATTTCCTTTTCCAGCATCTGTCAACAACACCGGAGCTTGAGCGTGTCTTGAAAAGCCCTGGGAACACGGAGCGAAGGAAGCCGATCCCACTTTGGACTCGTTCTCGGAACATTCGCTCCTACCGTTCCAAGAAGTTTACAAAATGCCTTTCAGTGGACGTTCCTCGGAACGCGAGGGACCAGAACAGGAACCTCCCTGAGAACTGTTTGTGCTCGTCTTCACCTAGATCCTAGGTAACGTTCCGAGAAGCTCTTCGGAGGGGAACGGCGGCTCGCCGTCAGGGGAAGGAGGCGGACACGTCGGCTTCCTACGTGCGGACTTGCGTGGCACATTTGCACTTCTGAGGGAATTTTCCCCACACGCTCCTGTTGATCGTCTTTTTCGCTTCGGGCAAACAAATGTCAGCGGCTGTAGACAGAGACGTACTTTGGGGTATTTTTAGATTATACCCTTAGCATCAAAGAGGTGTCGGAATACATTTTCTTACTGGGTTTTTAAAGCGGATCAATTATTAAAATTCCCACCTCACTCCCGTCTCAGTAATACACAATGCCGACTGCATGCTTGTTATATCAATGCAGCCACGCATTTTTATGCATTTTTATCACACACAGCTTTCCAATATAATAACTAAAGCTACGCGGAGCAGTGTGTGCAGGGCCCGGTGGCGCACTCTATTACTGTTAGCTCCCACAGGCTCGAGTCTTGACATTGCAAAGGTTTCTACTGCAAAATAAATCAGCATGTCCATAAATAAATCTGTGCATAAATCTCTCCGACTGTCAATTGGCCAGAAATATTGCCTCGCGGGGACCTGCCTTGGACACGTTAATGACTCTCAGTCACCCTTTCTGCCCGCTGCCCAGAGGATCTCACAAAGGATGGATGCTGCAAGGTAAATTCGCTGCAATGGCCCTGAATTTCTTTGGCTTCCCAGCAGCAGCAATGCGGTATTTCAGCGCGCAGACATGGCCGTAGCTTCCGGAAGGAGCAACGTCTCCTTTCCCGTGCCGACAGAGTGGGACCGTGGACATGAGGACACTTTTCTCAACCTGCTTTTCCTACAAGTGAAAAAGGAACCGTCTTTACCGTGCTACATGTACATCAGTACCTCCCCATGACAGCGGGAACCCTGTCTGCAGAACTTTTTCTATTTTTTGCTCTGATTAGCTGCAGCATGCTGGGTAATTGCCAGCCTGATTACATGCTAGGCTGAGTGATGGATTAGCAGATGTAACCGTCATCCTGGCAGGTGGGGCACACGTCAAGCATTAAAGTGCACTTTGGAGAGGGGCAGGAAACTGTGCTTTGCCAAGTCTTGTTGAACCTGAGGTACACGGTCGTCATTATTCGGATGGGTACGAAAGGCAAGAGGGCCTTTGTTTCCCTTCCATTAAACAAGCTGTTGTGTTAAACAACATAGGTCCCCCTTTTGTCGCCCCATTCTCTGAAAAATAAATGTATATTGATATATATCTATCCATTTTCAACAACCACTTGTCCTGATAGGGTTGCGGGAGTCTGGAGCCTGTCCCAGAATCACTGGGCAGAGGGGGATACACCTTGTACAGAACTCCAGTCCATCGCAGGGATATATATATTTTTATTCCCCACTCGCCCCCCTTTTGCGGGCGGTCTTACTCCTTCAAGCTCGGGTCTTCTACCAGAGGCCTGGGAGCTTGAGGGTTCTGCGCAGTATCTTAGCTGTTCCTAGGACTGCGCTCTTCTGGACAGTGATCTCGGATGTTGTTCCCAGGATCTGCTGGAGCCACTCTCCCAGCAGATTACCACGGGGACCACTGTCGCCTTCACCTTCCACATGTTTTCTAGCTCCTCTCTCAGTCCTTGGTATTTCTCAAGCTTCTCATACTGTATACTATACTTTATATATATATACACATAGGAATATAAAAATTGTATTTGAATCTATATACTGTATACATATACACACACACAATCTACATCTTGTAACAAGATACCTTTTGTGTTTGTTGACAGTGGGCTATTTTTTATTCAAATATATGAATTTCCCCTAGGGAATCAATAAAGTACTTATCTATCTATCTATCTATCTATCTATCTATCTATCTATCTATCTATCTATCTATTATACATACATACATACATACGGTACATATACTTATATACTGTACATGTCTTAGGTACTTAGATGTTTCACAAAAATATTTGTTTTAGACAGTTTGCCATGTTCTGAGATGGAAGGAAGATGGCGGACACAAAATGCAGAGCTCCAGGATTTATTAAAGGGGAAATCCTGAAATCAAAGTCTTCGTACAGGCCAGGTTGGTTGAGGTGCAAATAGAGTTTCTAGGGCAATCGAAATCGTAGTCGAAGGGCATGCGGTGGTCAAACACAGGAACCAATGAAGCGGGGGTCAAGGGTTTCGCAAAGGGACAGAAACGAGGAAGGGACAACAAGGGAAGGTGAGTAATCGAGAGCACGCAGTAGCAAGGGGAATGGCTGAACTAGATTCCGCAGCGGTTGTTGTTCGTCTGTGTCCTCTTATGCCTCTCCCCGGGCTGGGTCCCAGGTGCTCCTCATTGAGTCGATGGCGTGGGTGTGGCAGTACCCCCCCCTCCTCCTCCAGGAGCGGCCCTAGATGCTCTGCGAGGACCCGTTGGGCGAGGCATGGGGCGATCTGGGTGATCCCTATGGAAATCAGAGATTAGAGCAGGATCAAGGATGTCCTTTACAACTACCCAGCATTGCTCCTCCGGCCCGTAACCTTCCCAATTGAGGAGATATTGGAGAGTGCCACCCCTGCGCTGGGAGTCCAGCAGGGCACACACTGCATAAGCAGGTGCGCCTCTGTCTTGTAACGGGAGGGGGTCTGGTGAGGCAGTTGTGGACTGGTGCAAGGAGGTGGCACATGGCTTTAGGAAGGAGACGTGGAAAGTAGGGTGGACTAGTAAGTGTTGAGGTATCTGAAGGCGATAAGATACAGGGGTAGCTTTATAGAGGATCTGAAAAGGGCCCACGTATCTGGGACTTAGCTTCTTCGACATGTAAGAGCCATGGAGACCCCAGGTGGACAACCACATCCGTTGACCAGGTACGAAGAAGAGGTGTCACCGATGGCGATCTTCTTGCTGTTTTACCTGGGCTTGACAGTGAAGAAGGTGTTCTTTGATGGCTTGCCACAGCTCTCTGTTGTTCTGGTACCACGGATCCACAGCGGGAACATCACTTGATGCTGGGTGCCAGGCGAACAAGGGAGGCTGGTACCCTAAGACACACTGGAAGGGGGAACACCCTGTGGAGGTGTTAGTCAAAGTGTTGTGCGCATATTCAGCCTATGAGAGATACCTAATCCATTGATGGGGATTTCTCATAAGTAGCTGCGCAGGAAGCATCCTACGTCTTTCTGCAGTCTCTCCACCTGTCTGTTGGCCTGGGGATGATAACCGGACGTCAGGCTTACCGTGACCCCCAATTTCTTCCAGAAGGCCTTCCATAGTCGGGAGGTGAACTGGGGCCCGCAGTTGGACACTATATCCTCGGGTATCCCAAATAGGCGGAAAACATGTTGAAATAGTAGTTCAGCGGTCTCTAGTGCGGTCGGGAGTTTCAGGAGAGGTACCAAGCAACAACCCTTAGAAAATCGGTCTAGGATGGTCATAATGGTGGTCTTACCTTCAGAAGCCAGAAGATCTACCAAAAAGTCAATGGCGATGTGCGACCAAGGGCGGTTAGGGACCGGCAAGGGTTCCAGTAGTCCAGGGGGTTACTGGTTGGAGGGCTTCGTTTGAGCACAGGTTTGGCAGGTCTGGACAGAGTCTTGGACGTCATCAGGGAGGGAAGGCTACCAGAATTGTTTCTGTAGCAGAGCCAGTGTCTTACCGTATCCCAGGTGTCCTGCCGCGGGGTGGTCTTGTGCCCACTGAAGGAGGACGGTCCTCATCCCTGGTGGTACATACTGCCTTCCTTCTGGCTTACCAGGAGGTTCAGGTTCAGAGGCCTGCACCTGAGCTAGGTCCTGGGAGAAGTCCCACTGTACAGGAGCAACAAAGCAGGTTCTCGGGAAAATGTAGTCAGGATCGGGCTTCGAGGCTTTTTCCTCATGCAAACGGGGGAGTGTGTCTGCCTTGGTGTTTTTCCGGCCAGGTAGGTGACAGTAAAGTTAAAACGAGAAAAGAAGAGTGCCCACCTGACTTGTCAAGGATTGAGACGTTTGGCAGTTTGAAAGTATTCCAGGTTTTTATGATCTGTAAAGACCACAAAGGGGTATTTGGCCCCTTCCAGCCAGTGACGCCATTCTTCCAGAGCCAGTTTGATAGCCAGTAGTTCTTGGTTACCTATATCATACTTACGTTCTGCAGGGGATAATTTTCTGGAAAAGAAAGCACAAGGGTACATCTTTGCTGGGTTACCTTGCCTCTGTGAGAGCATGGCCCCTACTCCGGACTCAGAGGTGTCAACCTCTCCCACAAAAGGTAGTTCGGGATTGGGTTGGTGGAGGATCGGGGCAGATGTGAACTTCTGTTTCAGTGCGTAAAAGGCCTGTTGTGCGCTGGCTGTCCGATGGAGACGAGGTGTAGGACTAGTGGTTAAGGCGGTGAGAGGTGCGGCCAAGGTGCTGAAATTCCGAATAAACCTGTGATAAAAGTTGGCGAAACCTAGGAACTTTTCCAGGGCCTTGACTGTGGTGGGAGGAGCCCATTGTAGTATGGCTTCTGCCTTGCTCGGGTCCATTGCAATGCCCTTGGGAGTAAGTACAAACCCCAGGAAGGTTACCTGTTTTCTAGCTTGACAAGAGACGGTGCTGCAGCAGTAGAAGCAATACTCACCTCACAAGGAGGACGTGTTGGTCCAGGGCATGAGAGTAAATTAATATGTCATTGAGATACACCAGCACCCCGTTGTTGACTAGGTCGCCCAAGACATGATTTACAAATTCCTGAAAAACACTAGGTGCATTAGCTAAACCGAAAGGCATCACACAGTACTCATAATGGCCAAGGGAGGTGCTGAAGGCGGTCTTCCATTCGTCACCTTTCCTAATACGAATGAGATTGTATGCACTACGGAGATCTAGTTTTGTTAACCATTGTGCTCCGTGTATTTGTTCTAAAGCACCTGTGATTAAAGGCAAGGGATTGGGGTATTTTACTGTGATACGATTAAGACCACGGTAGTCAATACAGGGCCGCAGTCCCCTGTCTTTCTTCTCGATAAAAAAGAACCCGGCTGATGCTGGAGAGGTGGATGGACGTATAATACCTGTAGCTAGGGCCTCGGAGATATATTGCTGTAAGGAAGGTTGTTCAGAATGGGACAATGGATACACTTGGCTCCACGGAGGCGTGGCATCAGGAAGGAGATCTATAGCGCAATCCCAGCGTCGATGTGGGGGAAGGACCGCAGCCTGGGTCCTGCTAAAGACCTCTGAAAGGCCTTTGTACTCTGGAGGAAGACACTGGTAAAACTGGGTCCATGCTTTCGACCGAGGTGGCTTGTCACGGGAGCTGCAAAAAAGTCTTTTCACAGTGCTGTCTCCAGGACACCAACTCCCCAGTGCTCCAGCGAAAGGTTGGATCGTGACGGGACAGCCATAGAAACCCAAGGATTACCGGGAACTTGGGTGAAATGATCACATAAAATGACACGCATTCCTGATGACATACTCCAACCTGTACCTGCAGCAGAACCTGAAACATGCCAAGAGCACCTTGTCCCCCCAGCCACTGCATGCAGCCAGGGTCCGAAATTCTATGACGTAATCGGCCACAGGTCGGTTGCCCTGTTGGAGGTCCAAAATGCGTTCCCCAGCATTCTGGTCCTGGAGTGGAAGCCCAAAGACTGCGTGGAAAGGGGTTTTAAACTCGTCATACGACTCTTGGGAGTGGCTATCGCAAGCCACTGTGGCCCAATTGAGCGCCTGTCCCGTTAGAAGGGAGATAAGATAAGCAATGCAGCTTTGATCTCTCTGATAAAATGGGACAAAGTGGAAAAAACATGTTTGCATTGCATCAAGAATCCTCCGCAATGAGAGGGGGGTTCCATCATACCTGGCAGGAGCTGCAAGCCTTAAATCATGTTCTGGTGGCAGTGGAGGCGGGGCGATCACTCGCAGGGGTGTAGCAGGAGGAGGGATGAATTCTGCTGCCCCCCCTGGCGCCAGCATCCCCTGATCCTGCAAAGCGGTCACCAGATCTGTGAATGCTTCAGCCAGGCGATTAAAAGTGTGCTCCAGGTTACCAAGGCACGCTCCCTGTGCGGTGAGTGCTTGCTGGAAGCGGTCCTGCTCCGCTGTGTCCGATGTAAAGGTGGAGCCTTCTGCCATATTCTGAGCCGGAAGGAAGATGGCGGACACAAAATGCAGAGCTCCAGGATTTATTAAAGGGGAAATCCAGAAATCAAAGTCGTTGTACAGGCCAGGTCAGTCGAGGTGCAAACAGGGTTTCTAGGACAATCCGAAATCGTAGTCGAAGGGCATGCGGTGGTCAAACACAGGAAGCAATGAAGAGGGGGTCAAGGGTTCGGTGAAGGGGCAAGAACGAGGAAGGGACAACAAGGGAAGGTGAGTAATCGAGAGCACGCAGTAGCGAGTGGAATGGCTGAACTAGGTTGCGCAGCGGTTGTTGTTCGTCTGTGTCCTCTTATGCCTCTCCCCGGGCTGGGTCCCAGGTGCTCCTCATCGAGTCGATGGCGTGGCACCGTTATTTAATGTCTTCTGCATTAATGTCAATGGGAAAGAGCACATTTTAGATTTCCAAGCATTCCTTTTGCAAAAAGTTACAGTATTACAGTAAGGGGTTTGTATGTTGTTAAAGAAAGTATATACACACACACACACACACACACACACACACACACACACACACACACACACGCAGTCTGAGACCACTTGTCCCAAGCGGGGTCGCGCTGAACCGGAACCTAACCCAGCAACACAGGGCGCAAGGCTGGAGGGGGGAGGGACACACCCCGGACGGGATGCCAGTCTGTGGCAAGGCACCTCAAGCAGGACTCGAACCCCAGACCCGTCAGAGAGCAGGGCCCAGCCAATCCCACCATGACCCCCTTGTGCCAAGCAATTGTTGACGATGGATGGTTACCAAGCTTTGTAGGAAGTTTATTCATTAAGAGCATTATTTTTGGAAGCATTCTCACTTTACAGCTTTTTTCCCCAACCAAGTGCCTAAAACTTTTGCACAGTACTGTATATATGTATATATATGGGATTCATAAAAATAAAATAGATAGATTTATACCACATGTTGACAATCACAAAAGGCATCTTTTTACAGGAAGTTTTGTGAGGGGGGTTCAGTTTCCCTTCCAGAAACGCAGGCTGTGGAATTAAGGATGGAAACCACAACCAGAACTGGAAAGGTCAAACTATTAAAATACACACACACACACACACACACACACACACACACACACACACACACACACACAGACACACCATCTGAACTGCTTGTCCCATACACGGTCGTGGGGAACCGGAGCCTAACCCGGCAACACAGGACGTAAGGCTGGAGGGGGAGGGAACACACCCAGGACGGGATGCCAGTCCACAATTAAAATAACGAACACTAAACAAATTGACAGCAACTATCATTGTGGCAGCATGGCAGGTGAATTCTTCACCGGTTTGTTGTGCAGAGCAGCCAAGTTGGTCGCAAGACAGCAAGGATCTCCAAGAGAGCAGCAGGACTTGAACCTGCAACCTTATTTTATTCTCTACTGCCACCTAGGCACTCACACAGGTGATTGTCCTCTTGACGAATGTTCTGATCCTAGCACGCACACACACACACACACACACACACACACACACACACACACACACACACACACACACTGCCTGAAACCACTTGTCCCAGGCGGGGTTGCGGCAAACTGGAGCCTAACGTGGCAACACAGGCCGCAGGGGCACACCCAGGACAGGACACCAGTTCATCGCAAGGCAACCCAAGCAGGACTCAAACCTCAGACCCACCAGAGAGCAGGACCCAGCCAAACCCACTGCATCCCCCATCCTAGCAGCGCACTCCAATTTCACTGCTGAACTCAAGGCTCAATTAAGGAGCTCTCAGGGTCAACCAGGCATTTAGGTGTGTTGGGGCACTGACAACCACTGACATCCATGCATGTTCAACATACTCTCAGAATGATGAATAAACACCTTCTAATGGTCACATTGTATGGCTAAGAGATCCCTGACTCAATGTTCCCTTGTTATTTCCACACATTAATTTCTCCGTCCTGTGTGTTTTCTCCAGCTCTTACCTCAGCTCATTCAACCTTTTTAGCATTTATTATTATTATTATTATTATTATTATTATTATTTGCTTTGCAATACAGAAGATATGAGTCACAACAAAAGAAGAGAATTAGTATACAGAGAACGAAACTGCATAAAAGTGTATATTTATTAAAGGAACTTCAGCCACATATTGGCTAAAGGAGCTTCTGGCATTTATCAAAGGGCGACAAATCTTTCTGCTGAACATTCCACCTCCTGATAAAGATTTTTGTACAACTGTAGCTGAATCAGCATTGCTTCATCACCCTTTTGACCACTTTTTCAGTCATTTTCCTAGAATAGATGTCATAAAGTACTTGGCGATGGGGCCTAAATTAATTACAGCTGCGATGTTTCTTGAAACACGTCGGAATACTGGAGTAAGGTAAATTTGGTGAACCGACATAAAGTAAAAAATTGTATTTTTATTAATTAAATTGGCAATATTGCTGTTGTTAAAGCTGGAGGATGAAAAGTGGACTTGACCAAGTCTTTTTCAAGTTTTATACAGTGCTGCTAGAAATATGTGAACCCTATAGGGATGATGTCATTCTTAATATTGAAATGAACTTATTAAATGCAAATCTTAAATCTGAAAAAGCATAAAATGAATAAATGATGATAATTTAAACTCCTGATTCTACTTAAATACTTGATTGAGCCAATGCAACTTGGGCTTCGCTTATTTTACACCTGCACTACTTGTGTGTTTCTACTACACACACGATTTCCTCTAAAGCAACATATGGAATTGATCATTACCCACCTATTATATCACATAAGAAACACTGATTCTCATTAAATAACCATTTCGTGGTAAAACTAAGGGACACGAGAGGTTCACATACTTTCGTGCAGCACTGCATGCTCTGAGAAACATCTGCTTCTCAGGGGTTTCTTGCAGTAATGCAATAGCCTTTCTTTTCCCTCGTTTTAAGGCTGTTGAAATCCTCTCTCTCAACTAAATTAATATTCGAGGTAGAAATTTTAAGTGGAAAAACCATAATACAATGCGGAGCAGATCCACCAACAATCTTGTGGGCCATAACCCGAGTCTTGAACTTAATTACGCTTAAAACAAGGTAAGATGGGAGGACAAGACCTTCCTAAACTGACAATCTCAACCAGTCGTAACAATCAATTAATGTCATTTGTATCAGCAGATTCATTATCATCAACTTGTTTATTCACTTATTTTGATATTGCTGTTTAGCATTTTGCTGCTGTTTTTCTCCAAACTGATTTACAGCATTAAGCCTCTTACAGTGATTTACCCATTTATACAGCTGGGTAATTTTTACTGGAGCAATTCAGGGTAAGTATCAAGACCGAGAGGGAGGGAATTTAAGAGGAGGAATGGCCGGATGTTCTCTGGCACTGTCAAACAGCCTCCTGCTTCCCTCATCCCTCCTGCCTTTGCACCACAGTCACATAAACAGCTTTAATAACATGAATATCCTGGCACTAGAGTAAATAAAGCTTTAATCTCACAATCAGATGAAGATCATCTCGAGTCAAACACTTGTCTGTAACGCTCCACAGTGCCTCTAATGTGCTTTGCAGAGTGACGTAGATAGACACTGATCTTGGAATATATCTCGCATATTTCTTAATATCATGAACATCCCTGAGCCAAATTACCAAAATGTTTGCATCCAGTGAACCAGTGATCAATAATGAGTGAATGAATGAAAAAAATAACATCAAAAGAAAAGCTAGAAATAACATTTTTTTGCACAAATGTTATTAAATACATTGGTGTCGATAGCAACATTTCACTGGAATACAGAAGGGCACAACATGCTGTTTTTGGTTTTTAATTAATTTTAGATTGCACTTTTTTTTTGAATAGGAGCCAGTGACATTTTTTCCCCATAACAAATAATGGAAATTCAATCCTATCACAATGACAATTTGCCTAATGGGGTGATTTCTTGGAATGAATATATAGCTAGACACACACACACACACACACACACACACACACACACACACACACACATACATAATACATATATACATATATATTTTATATCGTACTTGAATGCAAATGAAACACGAGCCTTTTAAAAAAAGACCGAAGGGAAATAATGATCATGTTACGTGGCTCACACTCGTACAGTGAAGTACAGTTTGCATCCATTTATACAACTGGTTGTTTGTCACTGGAGCAATTCAGGGTAAGTACCTCGATCAAGAGCACTACCGCAGCGGTGGAGTGGGACTTGAGTCTTTAGGTCTCAAGTCCGTGTCATTAAGCACTACTGTACCGTAGCTGCTGCCCCACTGATTGGAGGAGGAGGTGTGCTGTTCGGAACAGAACTTTACACAAAGGTCTTGTTTAGCTGAGGAAAAACTCTGCCGTCTACTTACACCCCCCTTCCAACATCCTTGAGCCCGAGAGCCATCCTGCAAAAATGACGACCGTTCCGATGCCTACGAGGGGGCAAGGCACAGTTATGGAAGATGACAGCAGATTGTTCCTTTGACTGGTCTCTCTCAGTTCAGGAGATGCAGACAGGTGACCCTTGGCTGACCAGGTAGCCATGGCAACAGCGGTAAGGGGAGAGGAATTGTGAGGCAAGACTGTGCTTCAGAAATGCAAAATAGGAGAGATGGGAAGAGACAGTGTGTAGCCAGTCGTGGGCACGGATTGATGGACAGTAATGAAATAGAGCAGAAGCAGGACTGCTTAAAGAGGTATTCTTATCAGGCCAGGCATGGTTTCTAAGCCACTATTCATGTTTTTTTTTTTTTTTTGGGGTCTCTCGCTCATCCTTGTTAGGATCAGTTATGCTCAATTAATTCAAAACATAATAGATGATGGTAATAATGACATCAAAATTTAATTGCGCAAGCAGCAGTTAAGGCTCCTCTGAAAAATAATTAAGGTGTTTCTTTATTTTTTAATACATAGGCACAAGCAGGCACAAAGCCTCTCTTTCTCTGTGGGTCTGAGGCTCAGCCTTGGTGGCCTGCAGTAGAAGTGTGTGTGTGTGTGTGTGTGTGTGTGTGTGTGTGTGTGTCTGTGGGTGGAACATTTCTGCCCCCTGCTGGACACTGTGTGAATCAGCCAGAAGTGGGCAACACACACACACACACACACACACACACACACAGCAGCAGCTGAAGGGCTGGTGAGGAGTGGAAGAGTCCTGATACACAGGAAGATCAAACCTGCATCACATAAACTGTCCATTTTCATTGGTGCTCTTGCAAATTTGAGACTATTTGTACCTCTTTGTTTCTTTTTGCAGCACTGTATTAAAGTGGACACCTTCGCCCTGTCCGTTTGTTGTGGTGGATTTATAAAAGAAAAATATGAGGCAACATTACACATTGCCGTTGAACTTTGATTTTTCAAACAAGCGTTAATGCAAGTACTACAGGACAGAACTAGGAGTTAAAGACCATTAAGCTGAGGTTTCAGGTGTGTTTTTAATGTAGGAGTTAAAGGTATCAATGAGGGAAAAGGCAGGATGTCGGCAGGTGATTTTCTTGCGCGCGATTCCTTTCAAATGTTCCTTCATTTATGTAGCTTTTACAGTGATGCAGTTGAGCACACTTTAATATAAAATATACTCGTTTTCTGTATAACGGATGTTTTGTAAATCCTAACTGAGAATTTAAACATTCTTTGTGTATCACCTGGTCGTATGAAGTTATATCTGAGACAGTGACAAAAATACCAGTTACCAAGCAATGTGACTATTATAAAGCTTTTATTTACAAATTGTTCGAAGTTTTCACAGCAAGAAATGGAAAATAATTATCACATTAGCAGATGGAGTCTGATTTCATTTCATTTAGGCATCTAGGTTTATTTTTAAAAGAAAAAGGTTTATTTCAAAGAAAACCTCAGTCATTATATAATGTGGTGTACGAAGACATAGGTAATACAGATGGTTGGAGGTGGAAACTTGGAATGCTGCTGAAGGACTTGGCTGGATAAGAACGCTACCTCACGTAGCCTACATGTTCCTTGTGCGGCGTGTTTCAGACCTGATGCTAGGGCTGTATGTGTGGGAGGTGGGTGTGAGCAAGCCCTGAGCTCATGGATCCAACACAGATTCAGTCTTGGCCTGTATTCGACACGCAACGTAGGGAAACAAAAGCAGCACGTCACAGCCGACTGTCAGACGTGTCTACTGACTGACACCACTGCGAACAGCCGCACGCTCGCCACACTACTTTTTAGCCGTTTTCAGGAGCGAAATCCAGGAAGTGACTTGTTAAACCAGAAGGCAAGCTGAATACATTTCAAATGGCAAGCTCTGCTTTAAATATGCATGAATGGAACCCACTAGGCATTCAGTTCCCTATTAAATTCAGACACTGGCTCTATATGCAACCTATGCAATCATAATTGTACAAATTGAGAACATTTCATAAAACTAAGGATTGTGACTGCTGGCAATAATGTCATCACTTCAGACGAAGGGGGCTACAGAAGGTTCAAAATTTCTTAAATGCAGATTAATAACCTCTACCAATGAACTAGGCGTACCGATAAGATCCAGTACTGCGAGCTCTTCATGATCAGGTCAGACTCTCCAAGCTTTTCCTTTCCTGGCTCTGACAGAGGTTCTAATTCTTGGTTTTGGCACAAGGCACATGTTTCTCATGCATCATCTTAGAAGGAGAAAATCCTCCCACAAGGCAGTTAAATCCCCACAGGTGGGCAGGAGTTCAGCGTGCCAGTGCACTGCTGCTTTCCGCCACTTAGTGAGTCACAAGGCCTCGGTGTATTCACCCCGTTTCAGGCCCAGGAATGATCCGGCCGTCTGTTTGTTAGTGCAAGGCATGTGGTTGTTAGTGTCGCACCGGCCAGCCTGAGAGCGTTGGCACGCCTCTTTCCCAATAGGAAAATTGAGAGAGCTCCACCCTAGCCACTGGTTAGTACTTATGGCACCTGTTAGGAACACAATGTGACCATACTCATATCACTGGGGGAGGGACAGAACTAGAAAGTGATATTTGTTAGACTGGAGCTTGGTGTGTTAGTAGGGGCTTTTGTCCAGCCCAGAGCAGTCAAGTGACAGTTAGGTACACCCAAAATGTTAGTTTTATTAACACCACTGGTTAGTATTAGAGCATAGCAGTTAATACAATCTAACTAACATGTTATTAGCACGTTGATGGAACATAGAAAGGGAAGATGGGACATAACCTTCACAGGCTGCAAACCAGGTAAAAGACGACGCAAAGTTAGCCAGGTGGACAAGAAACACTTCTCCACTAGAAGGTTACATTTGCATAGCAAGGAGGCTGCAGCTGCCACCACCAACATTGCATATGTAAATCTGGCCGTTAATTCATGCAAATTCGACATACTTAATGCAAATTTGACACGGTTAATTAAAGGTGCATTATGAATATTCAGCTTAAAAGGCACAGACGACAGACATCCTGTTTGTTTCTTTCTTTTCTCAAGAGGGTTCGAGACAGTAATGTGAGACACCAGCGTATGAAAAGTAGCATTGCCTACAAAAGCCAGACACCCTCCTAGTGACATAGTTCAGGACCCAATAGCACCGCAACATACTGGAATATTTGCGCTCCACCTGCAGTGTCCAGTGCATAGACTGACCCTCTCCAAAGAAATGTATTAATCAGTCTGGATGGTTGTTGCAAACTATCTCAAACTAACACATAAAACTTCACTGCAGTTGTACGGGCACACAACAAGTCAGTGTTTTAATCATGGAGACACTGCAGTGTGATGTGTACCCTGACTAAAACTCAATATCAGGCAACGTAGCAGCTAGGGATGTGAACTTTTCACCAAAAGGCTAGAGGGAAACTGATGTTTTCATTTAGAAGGTACTAAACACAAAATGTACTTTAATAGCACCCACAGTCCTGTAACAAAGGTAATTTTTTGTGCTGCTGTGGATAAATGTATCTGCCTATACTTAACCTGATGCCATCGGCAGAATTAAGGTGCTACCGCCAATCATCTATCTTAAACCCAGCTCCAGCACAGGGTCTTTTGGGAGAACAGTTACCAGGTTTGTTCAGACCCATTCAGAACCATCTCGCTGCTGACACACAGCTGCAACACAGCACACAATGCAAACCCTCATCAGGGTTAGTCAACCAATTGTTACCACAGTTAGTACCAGTGTTAGCTTTCGTTAATCTGTCATTCGAGGGTGCCAGAAGAGAATGATTTACGTTTTTGTGAAGCGTTGCTGCGCGCACAATGAGTGGGTTGCACGGGTAGACAAGAAAACGACAGGCAAAATAACAGGTAGTGTAACTCAAGACATTCAAGCACGCACCAACAGATCAAAGATTCTGTAACAGAAACCTCATCCACACAGACAAATTTACACACCTCGCATTATATCTACACACAAACACACATACAGGTAAGAGCAGTGATGAAGTAAAGAGAAGACAAGGAATTGCTCACAGAGTCTGACAGCTTGGCTGATTATCTTGTCAACTTTAGTTTAAACTGGTTAATCTGTTAGTATAAGTTAGTACAGTTTCCAGTGTTTGTTAGTTGAAAAAATGCCCATGTGAAGTCGTCAAGGCTACAGAAGGAGCTCTTGCATGCACGTACCACAAGACAAAAAACACAGAGCAAAGCTCCCTTACCATACACAGTCAAACAGGCAGTCAGCACACTGAGGCCATCCAGCATTTCACATATTAGTACAGAGTAAAACAGCACTGTTAGCAGTCTTGTTAAGGGTTTGGAAATAGAGAACAGCCAGAGGAAGAAAGGTTGCTAGCAGGTATTAGCAGTAAAAGAACATCACAGCAGTAGTTTAGTTAGTGTGCAGTGTTAGTATTGTAGGTTAACAGAACAAGCAGAAAGTTAATAGGTTAGATAGTTAGGCATCTGCGTACATAACAAGTCACACAATAAGGGGTTAGCTGGTCCAGGTATAGAAACAGACGAGTCATCTGAAGAATCATGTTATTTCCATGCATATCCTAAACAAGCCCCCACACACCTATAACAGAGATGGTCTAAAAGGTAAACAGTTACCTGTGTCGCTGTGTCACATGCACTGTGAATGAAACTGGTTCTATCGTTCCATAACCACATTCTACAATTTCAAACACCTCTCTAAATCATTCACAAGCAGTGAAGCCGGCCCGACCATTCCTGTAGACCCTCGGAACGAGTGACCTGTGCACATTTGGGGTTAGAATATGGAGCTCTCACCCATGGCATCTCAAACCCCACTCAGCAAGCATCCATTCTCCCTGCATCTCAAATCCCACCCTCCTCTCATTTTCCCTTCACACCAGATTACAGTCAGCCTGAGGGGAATATGACATGTCAACTTACTGCATCTCAATTCAGATACCTTGAAAATTTCAGTATTTTGTCAAGTAAGTGCCTTTAGAAGGTTACCATTGGTAAATCAACATACCTTTCAATATCAATGATTATACATGACTGTGGTGGGAGTAAATCAGTTGCTGTATTCCAGTCTGCCTTAAATGTTTGTGGTCATCACCTTAGGCTGAAAAATGAGGTCCACGCATCCTTCACTGCCAGTATGTTTCATGAATTTGCCTTCCAAGGCTTGTGTGTGGTTCTAATTTTAAAGGCCTGTCCTTCTCAACATCACACCGCCTTTTGCTCTCTCTCTCTCACTTCAATAAAGCTCTATCATGGTTCACCTCCCCATATTTAGCCCCACTAATACAGCTGCTATGCATAATATTGGAATAAATATTCAGATTAAGACTGGGGTCAAAGTGGCACAGGGCTGAGTCTGGTTGTGCATCACTGACATCCTGGGAGCCGGTGTCCTGGCCCCTGGGGCATGTGCTTGTCTTTTATGATGACTGCAGGGAGGTGGGGGGAGGGGGTGCAGCCTTGGTTCCTTCTCCATAGGTAGCAGACCTTCCTGACCCTCCTAGGAGACAAGGCAGCATGATCCTCCTCAGCATCACAGCAACCCCTTGCTATACATCTTTGGGACTTCACCCCAGGATAAAAACTCCCAAACCTGTGGAGAGGAAGAGGCACATAGGTAACTGGATGTGTTGTGTTGAAAATGGAATGACAGCAGAATCACCAGCAAATGCTGGAAATGTGAAATATGACTACTGTAGATGTGCATACACAGACATACTTTCGTGACTCTAGGAATCTATCTTGCTGAACGAAATGTCAGTGTTCACTGGATGCAACACTTAATTCAGAAAGAGCAAAGAGCAAAAAGCACAACACTATGTGGCAAAGTCAGTAATATACATAAGGTAAACTCTCCCGGTAACTGACACGCAGTGAATACACCACCTCCACCACCTCCAGGCTACACTTACCTCCAAAAAAGGCCCTTTCTGGTTGACTTGAGAAGGCAAATATTGCATTTAGACAGCTGTAAAAGCAGATTACACTAATCTGAATGATTTGATTTCATATTTGCTCAGGCTACAGATTCAAATAGGCATAGGGACTCAACCTTATATAAATCCTCAGTGGCGGTATATTAAAGCACAAAGCAGTGCCTCTGTGACAGACACTTGAAGCACTAAAGACTGTACGTTCAAGAAGAGAAGGTGTGGAGCCCACTTGTAAAAACACAAGACAGTCCCTAAGCTGAAGCATACAGACACACACACATTATCTAAAACCGTTCATCCCATACAGGGTCACAGGGAGCCAGAGCCTAACCTGGCAACACAGGGCGTAAGGCTGGAGGGGGAGGGGACACACCCAGGACGGGACGCCAGTCCGTCGTAAGGCACCCCAAGCGGGACTCGAACCCCAGACCCACCAGAGAGCAGGACCCAGTCAAACCCACTGCGTCACTGCACCCCCCAGTATAGACAATACATGTTAATATCTTACTCAAGACTTGATGCAACCCAGGGAAAAGATTCAATGATGTAAGGATTCTTCCATAGTAGCACAATAAAAGTGTGAGAAACAAATGGTACATCAGTATTCTAAATTTAAAATAAATGAAAAATGCACCGAAGGGAGGGTGATGTGGCTTGCGGTCTGCACACCCCACCTCTTCAGATGATAAGTCTCGTTGGCAGTGTGTTCTCGTTGACAAGCTGGACAGATGGATAGACGGACAGACAACTTCCCACTTCTCCCTCCCATACAGCAGACTCCAGGGAAGCTCCCCTGGAGTGGGACAAATGAGAAGAGAGCAGCAGAGAGTGGAACACAACCTGGTGTTACTCCTGCCCAGGTCTGAAGGCTGCAGTCCCCTGGGCAGGAACCATCAGCAAGGAGGGATTTGAGATCCATCCCCTCCATCTGACAGAGGCAGTAGTCATCTGAGGAGGAGGGGGGCATTCTGCAGCCTTTTCACCCCTAAAAAAACAACACTTTCACTGGCTTTTCTCCAAGTATGACAGCTGCTCACATGATTGAGCTTCTCACTGTAACTGTACCAGGTACACCCCTCCAGTCTTCAGGGTTCCAGAACCTTGGATCAGGAGATGACTGTATGTGACATGGATAGGAACATTTCTTTCATTTCTGTTTTCACTGTGCACCCATTGTATTGGTGAACCATTATGAATGAATGTGAACAGTCTCAGAACAATACCCTGTGAAATGAAAGAGTTTGGATGAGACCGATGTTGGAATTGATCAAGGGGGAAAAGCACAACTGTACCTGAAGCCATGTAAGCACAGTAATGGTTCATCTTCCTTCACTGCGGGGAGTTTACGACTCTGGGAGGAGCTGTGACTCGGACCTCCCATGTTTTCCGCATGACTGCATCCACATCACCATGAATGAGGGTCTTCAAGTGGCCACGTGACCAAAGCAGGGGGCGAACCTGTTGGGTGACAGAAAAGCCAGGTGAGGGGCTTTGCAGGGGTCCGACACCCTAGGGAAAGAGAGGGAAAGGGCTTATCTAGTATCTCTTTAAAACATTAATCCTCACTGACATTCTGAGGAGCTTCACCAACCAAGAGGGCTCGTTTTTCCCAACGCTAATCTTTGAATTGTTCTGGTATCATAATTATAATTCGCTTCAGGGAATCTGAATCAGGCTGACTGTCTGCGTTACAGGGGATCATTCAAACATCAATTTGCCGGGGCTGCGCGGGAAAATGAGCTCGTCAGACGTTGACGACGAGAGCCTTTTTTACCTGCCCTTTCTCATAGGATTACGAAATGTCCAATTACGCCGTTTCCACATCGCGATAATATATATTGCCACCAGAAACGCTTTCTTGCAGCCAGAACCAAAGGAACTGGCTAAAGCGCGCGAGAAAAGAAGAATGCGCCTCAGATGGGGGAAAACAATGCACCGGCGGTGTCGAATGCTACTGTATTATTTATGGTGCTGCGGAGAAGGGTGCGCGCGCAGGTGCCGCGGCTCCGTCGCGTGCCGCTTACTTAGCGCGAGCTCTCGCCGGCGCCGCCGCATCCCATAACCCGCGTCCGTCGCATTTATCGCAACGTACAAAGCGTTCGCGTTCAAGAACCGAAGCCGGTGAACAAACAAGGTGCTCTGATTTACTCCCGTTTTTACGAAAATTCACTTACGATTAAGGCTCATTATTAAAACACGCGGTTACCACTGACTGCACGCCACGACGCATTGCAAGTAGTTTTAAAAACAGGGCAAAAATATTAGTCCTCCGTACATCCTTCCTCGGTAGCCCGCAGTAAAAAATGTACACTGACGACCGCGATTCTCAGAGTCAGTACATATAAAAACCACACCCAGAAACCCCGTGCACTAATACACTTCTTCACAAATTATTGAATTCGCCGCATTTCTTTTAAAACACAGCAGCAGCTCTTAGGATTGATGCTCCAGATTCTGGAATTCTTAATCTTATCCTCTCTCCTGAGCTTTTTTGATAATATCCGAATCGCATGTAAATTTAAACATTTTTTTTTTTTTTTAAAAAGTTGCAGGACCTTCATCAAATTCAAAGTGTTCGAAATGAATTCCTTTCATTGCCATGACGACTAAAGGCACCAAGCACCTCACTGTTCGACAAACAGACGTTGACGGTTGAGACTGTACCTGTGCCGCGTCGTCCTGTTTCCGACACAGCGACGTACCGCTTTTTCATTGTCTCGCTCCGCGTACGTGACCCTCGCTCCCGCGGTGCGCGCGCTCCTCTCAACTCTGCGTCTGAGGCACGCCTCGAGCCGCCGAAGCACAATATCAGTGGATTGCAGATAAAACTCCTCCCACCACATCTGTGTGTGTGTGTGTGTGTGTGTGTGTGTGTGTGTGTGTGTGTGTGTGTGTGTGTGTGTGTGTGTGTGTGTGTGTGTGTGTGTCGTCTTGAAAAAAAGGCAAGGCACATTTTGCGTTCTGACCTTTTCATCTCTGAAGATGTGATGAAGTAAAATGAAGGAAATAAACACCGGCTAAACACGCAGTCACGCGGGGAGATTGCAGCAATCAATGTTGTACCGTGATTTTTTCTTTTGCATAATAATTTTACGGTATGAATATATCCCGTCTCAACAACAACTTGCACCACGACGCGAAGAATGTGTTTCAGTATGCAGTTTAAAAGAAAAAAGGCTTTACGATCAAGGCCCGTCCGTCGTCATACCGCTGACTTTTCAGTCGCCGCCCTCAGGCAACAGAATGAGAAAATGCAAAATTACCAAGCAGTATTTACCTTTGTTCGTGATAGATTATATCTACAAAAACTGAAAAATTATGCCTCCTCAAAAACTGGCCAGTGGATAGTGAACGTCTGCTTTACATCATGTCTCATGTTACAAACAACTACAAATCTTCAAAGAGAGAAACATGATGATTTCTGTTTATCTAAGTGCATTTTCTTCACCATTCTTTCCCCACATTTCACTGCTGCAGTGTAAAAATGCCCTGCACCTTGCTTACCACCATTAGCTGGCAGCAAAACACGCTCAGAAAAGAAAGTTTATTTTATATTTGTAGAGGACAAATTCGCTGAAAATATATATATAGCTATATCCAACACTTTTCCAGGAACAACCCAGGAGACAAAGGTACACAGGGCTATTTACCATTACACTTGTACTGAAAACTGAAAGTGACTAGATGCTGATAAATGTCGCACGTTTATTTGATGAATAAATCCTATCTTCATGGCCAGATTTTTTGTGTCTTCTGTCGCAAATGAGAGTTATTAACATCAAGCACTTCCCACACTTCCTCCCGGTGTGGCCCTCCGTCGCACTCCTGTAATAAGAGGTTGCGGAGATGGCGTGTGTTTATTTTCAGTTGTTTTAAAGTAGACTTTGATGTTGCTTCAGGTTAATGAAACATATGTGACACACTAAGCTGTCGCAGTACGACCGCTACGAGACACTTCTAGAAACACGACCATTCTCGTTTACGTGGGCAACGAACAAACACAGTCAGGCCACGTTGCTATGGATTCAATTACTACATTATTCAGTGCTTCAAGTAAAAAAAATGAAATCGCTGTTTCAATAACTATGTATATTTGCAGAACTACCTTTGTTCAGTCACATCTTCTATTTTGCCAAACTATTTCTCTGGCCTACTAGGAATTATTTCCTCACTGCCAATTAGTCTTGCTTTATAGCGCATTATGAGATGTGGTCACAATTTCCAAGGATATACCTTTTGACGGGTTTTCAGATTTATTGGCAATTGTGGTCGGACTTGAGTGTTTATGCGTGTTTTTGAGCCGGACGTGATGGTGCAGTGGGTTTGGCCTGTGCCTGCTGGCTGGTGGGTCAGGGGTTTGAGTCCTGCTTGGGGTGTCTTGTGGCAGACTAGCATCCCGTCCGGGGTGTGTCCCCCCCTCCTTCAGTCCTTTACCCTGTGTTGCTGGGTTAGGCTCTGGTTCGCCGCCACCCTGCTCAGGACAAGTGGTTGTAGGCATTGTGTGTGTGTATGTTTCTGGATATGTTGTATGTGGCAAAATGAAGGTGCATGTATATTGTTTTCCTTGTGTATTTTCTATTATTCTGTGTTTTGTATAGTCATAATATGTAGTCTGGCTTTAAATATGGCATGGTCTAAAACGAGCAGAGCTTGTGGCATATAAGGTGGCCTTGAGGGCAGAGGTGATATGAAAGGTGGGCAACTGTACAGTGTGTTATGGTATCTGTCCGGCCCTGTTTTTTTTTAAAAGATAAAAACTTGAGTTAATAAAGGAAACGGAAAAAATCTGGCCCTGTAAAGAGCCTCCATTTTCCACAAGAATTTTGAAACCTTTCACTAGCACTGCACTTCCGCATCCACGAGTTTGCTATTTGAGAAATTGGTCGGCCCAGCGCTCTCTTTTCAGCAAGCTGCCCTCATCCACATCCATGGTGTGATGTAACACAATAAGTCAGTTCACTGACTTTGAGTTCACCGGTAGTCGCTTTGGAGAAAAGCATCTGCTAAATAAATAAATGTAAATGTAAGTCTTGTGACCAAGTGGTGCCGTATGTTACTGGTATAGAGACATCCTGATGTGCTGTTAATGAAGATGGAATAAGTCTATAGTGAATTCATTAATTTCTTACAGCTTTATCTGAGATACTTTACATAAAATTACCCTGTAATAAAGTCAAGGATTAAGATGCATTAAGTTTTTATTGATTGCAATGTAATAGCTGAATTTAAGGATAATTTGAGTTACAAATGTACTTCAACATACTAACGATTGGGATCAGATCAGAGTTTATTTTAATTTCTTGAGGCATGTGTTAAATTTGAGCCATTTCTTAATTTTTTAAAAATCTTTTTCATCTTTTCCCACATAACAGCATAAATTCTAGAAAACGTTGGATGTGCTTTAAGATGGTTCTTTTGAGTAATGACTTTTTTGTATCTCCCTCCCATACACAAACCTAACACTGCCCATGCTTTGAGAAACACTATCCCTACAGTGGAGCGAAATAAGGTGGTGGCAGCATCATGCTTAAAATAGTTTCTGTGTTGAAATAAAATATCAGAATACAAATCTTTAATGTACCATTTATAACTAAAGAAAATGAGAACTGGTCAAGGGTCTGAATACTTTTTCAAAGCACCATATACATCTACTCACACATATCTTCTCTAAATGAGCAAAGCAGTATCCTTAAAAATACACACCTTGCCGCCTAAAGATTTACTGCCTGACACCTGTTGTGAAGCTGATGGGAGATTAAACATGAAGCCAGCAGATGAAAAAATCGGAGATCACGTGGATGTGTGTGAGAGCCAACTGTGGCGTGTTAACTGCTTTTTATTTGCTGTAGGATGAGTGCCAGATGATGGTCTCAGTCACCATCTGCTGTCCTCTGGTTGTGAGGGACAAACACCTGTGTTACTGATAGCCACTCAGCAGGTCTGGCAAGTCTGCTACCATGGTGACATGTACCTTCCTGCATCTCAAAGGTCTGTAGTAGCTGTCATACAACCAGGTACCCAAAGGAAATGTAGCAACAGCCATCAGCAGTTCCCAACTTTCTTCATTTGTTACTATGCCCCTTGAAAGATGTGTACTCTTTTACTAAAATAAAAAGTTTAATGCAGGAAACTGTATAATTTTACTTAATCCCTTAATTTGTTTAAAACAACTGTGACTTGTGTTACACGTGAATGAGGCGCTGCTAGAGTTTTTTTTGTCTTTTCATTAGAGCCACTTAACTGAATGGAAACTGAAGGAGATTAATAATGTGGTGGATTAAGGAGAGCCAGTTATCCACATGCTGCAACAAAATGAGCACTGACAGATGTTACTTTTTATGTGAAGCAGCAGACAGTGAATTTGTCAGCGTGCAACCAATTGTGCAGCTCTGGAGTGAGTAGCGTTTTTTCACCCAGCTGTTAACTGCACCGTTTATACCCATGTACAGATGTGCACAAGTTTCTGAAGAATGAGCCTATGCATTTCCCCAGCAGGGGCCTTGGTGGGACTGGAGGAGGACATATGGAATAGGGTTTTAGGCTTAGACTGGTTAAGACAGCGATCTCAGGTGTGATGAGAAGGGAGGAGACAAATTGAGATCTGGAGGGAGCTCCACAGCATGACACTCGCTATCTTATCGTGTAAATAAATGGCTAATTTACAACTTAAACGACGGCTGCTCCATAATTCTAGGAATTGTACTCACTAATCCTCGTGTCAGCAAAGCTCACAACAAATGTAAACCTTAAGTAAAACACAAAACCTGTATTTCTTTTTGCTCTCACTGTAACAGCACGCTTTTGTTTGTACGAAAACACTGATGGTGTTTATGCCCCTGTGGGAATCAAAGGCCCAAAGCTTTGAAAGAGATTATGGTGTTGGTGCAATTTCCCGACAGCCTCCACTTCCACCCCCAAATCGTGTTCTTTACCATCACTCCAGTCTGCGTTGGACTCAAATCCCAGCCTGTATTCTTCAGCAAAACAACATTGCTCATGAGCTGTCCTTGAATCTTGAATATTTGAAATAGTTGGTTACCATGGCCACCATTCCAGTTTTTTCTTTAACAGTTCCTCCACATTTTATTCATTTCATCAGTGGTGATATACAGTGTTAATCAATTTATATTTTAATAAATAATTTTTCCAAATCTTAAACCATTCTATAACACCTCTACTCAGATAAGATGCTTTAGTGCACTGTCTACAACAGCTCTCCTATTATCAGCATTAATGTATCCTCTTGTCAGATGGTCTTTTTTGGAAGGTTATCTCTAGCGAGACAAAAGACTGGAAAAAAAAATACCGGCTCTGAAAGTAGAGTGTCGATTTACCACCTTGCTGTACTTATTGTGGGATTGCGGTACTCACCAACCAGTTTCCCATATATTTTACGGGATAGTCTGGTGAGTTTATATAAATCAATAATCTGACAATATTAATATTTATGAAGAATACAGTGCATCTACCACTAGAAGTGGTTGAGAAGCAGGAAAGATGCCAAATTAGAATAAACCAGTGTACCCAATCTTGCAGTTTAGTTTAGAGTAACTCGACACATGATGAAAGAACGTGCTGAAAGAAAGGGTGTGAGAAGTGAACATGAGAGACTGATCCAGGCACAGTAGCTCCACTGGTGTACAGCGAGTTCACGCAAGTTTATTTTCCATATTCCCTCCCCCCACAAATTAAAAACCGAGGGAGCCCCGAGTAAAGGTGACGCAAGACGCGACTGCGCTGTATTTGTGCGCACGAAAAAACCCCAATACCGCCACTAGAGGGCGTCGCGATTTTACGCAGTAATGTTAAACGCTGCATTAACTTTGCTCGACGTTATTAAAGAATCAAGCAGCAAGACAAACAAATATGTTCATTATTAATTATGTGTGCCTTTTTATGGACTGTAACAAACAAAGTGACAGTGAATAAGGTCTTCCATTCCAGGATGTGATTCAGAGATCTACATTGTTTCAGCGAACATATCAGATACAGATGATCAGTTACATAAAATCAGATACTAGTCTAACCACTGCTTAATCTAAAATTTACCAGGGCGCGAAAGCGCACTAATTAATAATATCGGTTTGAACAGATACTTGATCAAAAGTCTTGTGATTAACTACTCCGTCCCGCGTTTCATTCCTTCAGCCGGTCCTCTACTGCCGCGTTACTATTACTTGTCATTTCGTAACTGACACTTTAAATTTAATCCAGAATCATGCCGTACAGTATTGCCACTTATGTAAGTGGACATTTCTTGTACCAATGATTTCTTTCAAAACCATTACGTGACTTGTGACCACGTTGCCCAGGTGATGTGGTCGAATCCGTATGTATACACATTTGTATTTACTTACTGTTTTCACTCAGTTACAACGTAGTTATTGACACATACGGTCAATATTCAGAGTATTCGGGCAATTTCATCGTGTTCCCCTATTCCCTTTATCCCGATGAAGTACAAGTGGAGCAGAGACCACACTTTTCCTGCTGAGACGGAGCGCTGTCAGCTTCAGTCAGCGTGTCTTTGGATGCAGGGTCTCTTTAATTATTTTTGAGCGCGGCCGCTGAGCGCATGCGCACAGACAAGTCCCAATTTACCCCAACATGGCGGCGAGGGGCCATGTGCAAGATCCCAACGACAGGAGACTTAGACCTATTTACGGTAACGAATTGCCGCCGGTGGCAAACTGGAGCCCCTGTCCGCCAGTGAGGGACGGTCGGTGGGCGGGCGCCTCCGCACACTTGAATGGCTTCGACGGGCGCGGGTCGGCTTTGTCGCGTGGAGGTTACCAAACACACGATAGGGGGCCTCTCGCTCCAGCCTCGGACTCGGCGTGCCGGCTTCGCCTAATGACAGTGCACTGTGGGCGCGCCAGGCGCGCGGCACAGGGCTCGGCGCCGGGCGACCGCACTCTGCGTGTCTCGTCTACGCGGGATGCTTCCGCGTGGGCGACGACCTCACCCGCCGCGTGCCCGGCGGCGCGGCTGGAGGAGCTGCAGGGTTCGGCGCGGCGAACGCGTTTGTTGACCCCGCGCTTTAGCCTCGCGCGCGCTAGCTAGCTCGCGCCAGTTGGCTAGTCGGTGCGGCTCGCCGCGTGAGCGCTCAGCGCAGCCACAACGACGCCGATAAACCGCGCCGGTCGCCGCAGCCCGAGCGCTTTTCTCCTCGCCCTCAACAAGGGCAACGACATGATTATCGATCACTTAGTTCGGCAGAGCGGCACCGCGTTACACGCAAGTTTAGACTTGACAGGCGATTCATTGTGAACCGCGAGCGAACGGGCTACGGGTACGGCGGCGGTCGGAGCGGCTCCAAAGCGTCCTCGTCAGGGATGTTTTTTTTAAATTTTAATTTCTTTTTTTTTGCCTTTCTTCTTGAAACGAGGAGGAAGAACCACAACTGACGCGTTTTAACCTTTCTGTGTTCCCCTGGAGCACAAGTAGAGGTGTTTGTGGTCCAGTGACCTCTCTTCGTCTCTGTTCTGGTACCACAGTGACAGTGTAAAAGTGTGGTGAAATCATGACTTGTTTCCACAGTAACGTCCTCGCTTTGGTATAATTAATACAGTTCTGGGGAGAACCCCTCAGGAAATTATCTAGGTGAGTTTAAGTTCTCATGCTCCATCATGTTTGTGTTACGTGGGGTAGTTACCTGTCTCCAGTTACATTTACATCTTACGTTTATTCATTTAGCTGATGCTTTTCTTCAAAGCAACTTATTTACCCATTTTGTACAGCTGGGTAATGTTACTGGAGTAATTTAGGATAAGTACCTTGCTCAAGGGTGCTGTAGCTGAAGATGGGATTCGAACCTGCGACCCTCCGCAACAGCTCTCCGGGGACACTTTTGTCACGGAATATTTGTGGATCTCGGGGTAGACGAGTTACCTGCAGAAGAGCTGCTGCGTTCATGGAGAGACGGTTGTCGACCTCTGTAGCTGTACATTTACATGTATTTGTTTAGCTCACCCTTTTTTCCGAAGCGACGCTAATGTTAAGCTGCATACGGTGAAGTTCCCATTTGTACAGCTGGGTAGTACTACTGGAGTAATTTAAGGTAAGAACCTTGCTCAAGGGTGCTACAGATGGAAGTGGGATTCGAACCTGCGAACTTTGGGTTCAAAGGCAGCAGCTTTAATCGTTACACTACCAGTTGTTCCCTGCCTTGGGAGTTTCTATGTACAGGACATAGACACCCCTCTTGGTGTTTGAGCTGAACCTCTTCCGTGATTTAAGTTGCATTCATTATAGATTAAACATTTACAGTGCATTTTTACTGCACACTGGCATCTAATTGCATCAGACCGTTTTTTTTTGAGGTCGTTTTTTTTTAATTCACAGTAATGTTGCTCGAGTATGATGTCAACAGCCGACAGATGCGTCTGACGTGGATAAATTTGGCGACCGGCTGTGCCTGCCTGTGACTTTGCCTCTGATTTGGGCCCCAGACGCCTTGTGAGCCTCACGAGAGACATAATATTAGGTGGTGATGCAATGCTGGCAGCAGAGTTGCTGACAAAAACGACGGCTACGCGAGCGTGCTTTCCGATGTATTTGCCGCGAATGTGTACGTTAACCAGGCAGCTTTTAAAGAGTCGTACCGCCTCGTGTTGTGGATCTTGTTGCCCTTTTCAAAATGTTCTCTGCTTGGTTATGTCTGTTCACTGAACAATTATTAATAGCAGCACTGCACCACTAACAACAGGGGATGGAGTTAATTTTTGCCTGTGAAGAGATGATGCACCTTGGCCTAAGTACTTAAGAGGGGGCAGCCGGTAGCGTAGTGGTTAGAGCTGCTGCCTTTTCAGCTAAAGGTTGCAGGTTCTAATCTCACCTCCAGCTGTAGCTCCCTTGAGCAAGGCACTGACCCTAAATTGCTCCAGTAAAAAACTGCCAAGATGTATGAATTATAACTGAGAATAAAGCCACACTGATGTCTATAATGCAATGGATAATTCAAAGATTTGAAGCTATATTCCCACCATTAAACTGTGCCAAAAAAAAAAAAAAAAAAGACTTCACTCTCAATCCATTGTTATGGAGACTTTCTGCTGGAAAAGCATAGGCACTGCCTTAATATCTTATATAAAACCTAAATACTGCAAATGTCTCCTTGTTAATAGTAAGGCGTACATGAATGATGTCACAAGCTGACAATCCTCATTAATAGGAGGACATGCCTCTTTCGATCCTAGATTACCTGGACAATGGCAATAATAAGATGGCAATCCAACAGGCTGACAAATTGCTCAAGAAGCACAAGGACCTTCACTGTGCCAAGGTTGGTGATTGTCCGTCTCCCTTTTTTAATGTGATTTCTGCTGCTGTCTCCACCCGCTTACATCCGCTTAGGGCCTGATGAAAAATGACAATGACAAATGGCAGCACTCTGCTTCACGAGGAAATTCAGCTGAAATCAGACATGGAAGTAGTGTGGGTGGGAGGTGAGATGTAACATGACTTCTGTAATCCCTGTGCATTAATTCCTATTTCATTAATTACTTCCTGTTTTTCTCTGATATCAGCGTATGAGGTGTTCACACTCCTCAATAGTACTCACGGGTTCATTTGCTCAGGGACTCGCTGTTGGCTGGTGTTTGTTGCTGCTGGGTTCTAGGTCCTGAAGGCCATTGGTCTGCAGCGGACTGGCAAGCAGGATGAGGCCTTCGCACTTGCACAGGAAGTAGCCACATTGGAGCCCACTGATGACAACTCGCTGCAGGCCCTCACAATACTCTACAGAGAGATGCACCGACGTGAGTCTGACATCTGCTCTCTCTGCTAGAAGGTCTCCGTGTTGATGTGTGCTCCATATGACTTCTCCTGGACTAACAGATTTAGGCCTGTTTGGACTTCATAATGTGACAGTAATTAAAGGGAATGTTGTTGTAAATAGTGTGTTTGGGGTTTAATACAAATTGCTGACGAAAGCATTGAGTTGGTTGTTGGCCCAGCTACTTTTAGGTGGGTTGGGGTTTAGTTGGTTTAGTGGTTCTGTTGTTGAGCCACTGATATGAAGTTCAGTTGGTGGTAGTGGCCCACTCCCAAATGCAACCCGAAGTGGTTCCGATGCTCCCCTCTCTGCAGCGGAGCTGGTGACCAAGCTTTATGAGGCAGCAGTGAGGAAAGTTCCCAGCAGTGAGGAGTACCACTCCCACCTGTTCATGGCCTATGCTCGTGTTGGGGAGTACAAGAAGATGCAGCAGGTCTGTTCAAGCCGCCCCTCTTTCGTTAACCCATATGCAACGGCTTGGAATTTAACTGCCTGCAGGTCAAAGACAATTCAGATGCTGCACATTTTCAAGTTTAATTCTTGGTTTTTTTTAATGCTCTGTGTTTTAAAGGCATAATTGTTTCATGTGTTCTGTCGCTTCAGGCTGGGATGACGCTTTACAAGATCGTTCCCAAGAACCCGTATTACTTCTGGTCTGTGATGAGCCTGGTGATGCAGGTGAGCTGGATTTACTGTATTTTTGAAAACAAATGCATTTGCTGCCTGTATGGAACACAATAGCAGCTGGTTAAACGATGATCTGAAGCCAGTTGTGGGCTGCAGCGTTCTTATGGACTGTAAATTTTAAAACAGAAGAGTAATGGGTGGCTGTGTGTTGCAGGCCATATCAGCTCAGGACAAGAAGCTGTCGCAGACCATGTTTCTGCCCCTGGCCGAACGGATGGTGGAAAAGATGGTGAAGGAGGAGAAGATTGAGGCCGAAGCTGAGGTGAGGGGATCCAGCTCACATCTATGAGCACATTCAGTTTTGCAGAATTGTTGTTAAGCTTACGCACTAAAGTGCACACAAAAGGCACTCAGGGTAATGCTTTACACATGCATGCTGAAACAAAACATTGTCTTAATGTTCTTTTATACCAACCCTGCAGGTGCAGCTTTACTATATGATCCTGGAGCGGCTGGGGAAGTACGTAGAGGCGCTGGAGGTTGTTCGTGGGCAACTGGGAGGTGAGGGGGAGCAAAAATTGCTCCTCTGCTGGTGTTGTGTGTGTGTGTGTGTGTGTGTCTAGGACTTGTTTGGTACACGTGATAATGCTGAGGGCTGCTGATGCTGATGTCCAGTCAGCCTTTGTGACCATCACCCTGCGTTCTTCCCACCCCTTCCAGAGAAGCTAACCAGTGAGCTGCAGAGCCGGGAGAACAAGTGCATGTCCCTGTACAAGCAGCTGGAGCGTTGGCCCGAGTGCAACGCCCTGTCCTGCAAGCTGCTGCTCAAGAAGTAAGAGCCGAATACAGCCGGCAGATGTGGACACGCTGCCTCCCAACCAGCCATCCAGTTTTTCAGCCTTTCACCGAGTTTGCAGGACTAGAGTTTAACCCTCGATCTCACTATCTTTTATTGTTACTTTTTTGAATGTCTGTATTGCACAAAAACCTAAAGGGCTTTTTTTATTGCTCTGTGCTGTTCCTGGTTCCATTCAGCCCATCATCGTTGTGGTTATTAATGAGGTTGTCATGTACCTCTACAGCACAGTGCTCATTGATGGAAGGCTAGATTGTGCTCATTAAGAAGGTGCAGTACAGGCAGGTGATTTTCTCTTTTCCCGCAATTTTTCTCCGCAGCCCCGATGACTGGCAGTTTTACATGTCCTATTTCGATTCGCTCTTCCACCTCATCGACCAGGGCTGGGAACCACCCTCTGAGGGCGAGCAGTGAGTAATCTCTCCGCTTGTGTTCTTTGGAGAAAGCCTAGGTGGAAATTTTACAAACGTGTCAGTTCATTACAAAATGTAAACTGCAACATATTTAATTTTATACAAAAAACACCTAACCCAGTCATGTGAGGTCTTTTGTACAAGACTGCCACCTCTCTTGGGATGCAAACCCACTATCTACTAATTATAATAACTTAATTACTAGAAATCTTTACTTGCCTTTGAAATGAGTGAGCTCACTTGATTCCTATTTTTCTGTCCCTGTTCTTTCATTGCCACACTGACCTGACCTGTCTTACCTGCAACACCTTGCTTTCCCCTGCCTGCTGTGGTGTTTTACCTTTGACTCCCATTCTGCTGTCTGGCAGTTGCTCAGAGGGCGAGGTGCGAAGCTCTGTGGCTCAAGCCATCGCCTTTGTGGAGGAGCGGCTGGCGGTGGAAGAGGCGAAGGAGACGCGCCCGCTTCGAGGTCCTTTTCTGGCTCGCCTGGAGCTGATTCGCCGACTGAGGGCAAGAGGCTGCCCCGAGGAACAGGAGCTGGGTGAGTGATTAGCACATTACTCATGTGTTAGCCTGCTCGCTTGTATCTGTCTGAATATGTATGTGAGACGCTTGTGTGCTAGTACGTAGTTGACCGGCGCTCAGCCAGTTGCCCGGTGTCTACAGGAGAACCACTGGAGCTCATGTTCCAGTACTTCATCAAGTTTGGTGACAAACCCTGTTGCATCTCAGACCTGAAAATCTACTTGGACCTTTTGACAACTGACCATCATGTACAGGTGAGGTTTGGGAGGGTGTCCACTGTCAAAGTTGTACCTGTGTTCTTATGTTATCGTTATTGTTTGATGGAGTCTAAACAAAGTAGGAGTAAGTTCAACATTTCCCCCTACCACTCCGTCCTATTTCCTAACTTCTTCCTGGTTTTTTTCCCCTCCTAAACTAACCACTCCTGCCCCCTCTCTTTGTTCCTGATTCCTCACATTGAAAAACCAGTGGGATGTAAACCATTCATTGGTTCACCCATTGCTCTCCCTCCTCCTTCTCAGTTTATCAACAGGTTGATGGAGACGGTACCCTTATCCGAGCCCCAGGACGATGGGGTGGCGCTGCCAGGGGATACCCGGGCTCTCCAGAGGCACCTTTGTGTGGCCCAGCTAAGCCGTGCTTTAGGCCTCCATCATGCCCTGGACACCACTGGCAAGCTGGATCTCATTCGACAACTAAAAAGTCACTATCGGCATGGCCTGCAGTTTGGTAAGCATGGAATACTCCATGGGTGTAAGTAGGTACTTCTGTACTTTTATGCTGCTCTTTCAAAATGAGTTTTTTTTTTTGCCTTCGTGATGTATGGGAGATGCTAACATCACCTTTAATTCTCCGCTGTTGGTCCCCAGGAAAGTCATGCCTGAAGACAGAACTGCAGTTCTCAGACATGTACTGTCTCTTGGCCTCCCATGTATACATCGACTTGTGGGCTGAGACCGGTAAGCTGTTCGATATTCATCATAGCTCATCAGTGTCTAAGGTCACCAACCATAGATATTGTCCAGTTCCACTGAGGAACATTTACCTTATAGTGGTACACGTTTAAAAAGAGTAGTAACTTACTTTTTATGTTGTAGATGTTTGAGTTAGAAAGTTTTGAACATATAAACATTTTACAATTTTATCCTCTGTTTTCTACAATTTCTGTTAAGCAACAAAAGTGACTCGCATTTCTGGCCTTATGCACATGCTTGGGAGATGAATTGGTCCACTGCTAGGGTTGATTGTCGTTTTAGAGCTCAGGGTTTATTTTTCTCAGTCATTTTAAAATGTGCTGTTTCTGTACTTTGAGATTGTGTAACTTGATTAATTTGTATGTGTTTTTTATAATGATGATAATAATGTTTTAAAACAGAGTCCCAACTGTGTTCATAAATTGAGGAACCAGCTGAAGAATATGTGGCTTTGGTGTTGATATCTTAATTCATGTATTTGTCATGAAGCAGTTAAATGATGCAATTTGTAAAATTTTTATGAAACTTTTAACTGCATGTATCCCTCCCAAATGGAAGATAATCCTTCTAATACCCTTCTCGTCACCTCTCCTCTTACAGGGGACGAAACCATGCTCTGGCAGTGTCTGGGCCTCCTGGAGGAGGGCCTCAGCCACAGTTCCTCCAACGCTCAGTTCAAGCTGCTTTTAATCCTTCTTTTCTGTCGCATGGGGGCCTTTGAGCCTGTGGTGGACCTCTATTCTAGCCTGGACGCCAAACACGTGCAGCATGACACCATCGGGTGAGGGCCAGAAGTTGGGTAACCCTTGGGGTGAGGTACACTGACCCTTTAGTGTTAAGGTCACCTATAGCACTAGCATGTCCTTTAATATTACCAAGCCCTTCTATTCTTACTGTGTCCTTAGTGTGTCAGCATGTTCTTCAACTGGAGTGTATTGTTAGTGTCTGCCTTTCAGCTTTATTGTAACACGATTGAATTCTCCTGTTTTTTTTTTTTTTTTTATCATTTTTATTTTTTTTGGTTTTGTTTTCTCATTGTCTTTCCCTGGGACAGGTTCCTGTTGACCCGCTATGCAGAGTCTTTGGGCCAGTTTGCTGCTGCTTCCCAGTCATGTAATTTTTCTCTCAGGTTTTTCCACTCGAACCAGAAAGATGTGAGTTGTTTTTTTTGCATGTTTGCATATACTCATGCATATATATTTGCATATTACTCTGTGAGTTAAAATTGTGGCCAATTGGTAGCATAGTGGTTGGAGCTGTTGCTTTTGGACACAAAGGTTGCAGGTTCAAATCCCACATCCAGCTGTTCGTACCTTTGAGCAAGGTACTTACCCTAAAATTACCCAGCTGTGTAAATGGGTAAGTAATTGTACGTAGATTAACACTATAGGTGCTTTGGAGAAGAGCATCAGCTAAATGAATGTTTAAAACTGTATTTAAAATAGCATTCTCTCTTCTCTTCTTTCCAGACCTCAGAATATATCATTCAAGCTTACAAGTATGGTGCATTTGAGAAAATCCCTGAGTTTATTGCTTTCCGGTCCCGCCTGAATCGCTCACTGCACTTCGCCCAGGTGCGCACGGAGAGGATGCTGCTGGACCTCTTCCTGGAGGCTGACCTGTGAGTCTTGCATAGACTGTGTTAAGAGCCATCAACACACTGCCTGGAAACATTATCTCTAAACAATCCTGTAACATCCATACATGGTCAAATCAATACTTGTATATGCTTTCACTTAGAGTAAAGTAGTTTCCTGCTCTTGACGTTTAATGTTGTCAGTTTCCGTAAATGCAGCCATGCTGAGATGTTAGCACTTAGTGTATGAGAACTTGAGGTTGCATATGCCGTCGTTTATTACCCATGCACCAGTTTACAAAACATACTATTGGATTTGGATTTTGCGTGCGTCTCGACAGCTGAGTGGCCTCACACTGGAACCGCCATGCAGTCGTCTTTGCAGTTATAGTTTGGATTGTGCTGCCTTAAGTTCTTTACCTCAACGAGCACTTGTTTGCTAGTTTTGCATGTTAGTCATGACCCCAGTCAGTAATCATAGCCTTTGTTAGGAATATGCAAACAATATCCACTTGATAGGTGAGTATGAACTCGTTTGCATTGTTTTCATTCATTTCTTTTGTCTTTATGCATAAACTGTGAATATCATATTGTGAGCAATTAAGTTTATGGTACATAATAGCCATCAGGTAGACAGCTGTACAGTATTATAGAGATGATAATGAAGGGAAACTGCCTTGTTATATTGTGTAATTGTAAGTAATTGTGTTAATTGTAATGGGATTTGATATTTTTTCATAAATAGGTATAATTTTGGGGTCAAGAACACAATTTTTTTCCCATTGAACTAATAGTAGTTCTTTCTTTTGTGAAAATTTACCTCATGAAAGGTTTTTGAGGAAGTAATTACCTTCCTAAGGTGGGGGAAGACTACTTGAAAATGGGGTGGGGAAAAAAAATAGTTTCTAAATCTTTGGACTGTGAAGTAAAACAAGAGCACCCAGAGGAAACTCAAACACAGGGACAGCATGCAAACTCTGCAGAGGCTGAGCTGGATTCTAACCCACATGTGTATCCGCAGCCCAGGAGCTGTAATGTACCAGCGCCTCCAGCTACACCACCTTGCCACACATTTTTTAAACCACCAATCAAAATCCTAAACTGGGAGTAAACTTTCATAGCCTTTTTGTCTTTTCCTTTCCTCCAGGTCTTCCAGCTTGGAGGACAATGTGAAGTCCATGGGTTTGTGTCCCGAGGAGGACGACATCCCTTGGACAGATATGAGGGACAACCGTGACCTTACCGTGCTCACCAGCTGGGATCCCGCAGACCGGTAGGATGCTCTTTTCCATGCTCTCTGTCTGCAACTCTGGTTGTAACTTTTTATCCATGTAAGTTGTATGTGCATGTACACACCATGGGGCACATATACAGCGTCACTCGACTGACACCTGTCCTCCTACCAATGCCTCCCCAGGCAGTTGTCGGAAGAGCAGCGCTCCTTCTCTCTGCAGGAGGAGCTGCTCTGGTTGAAGGTGCGCTTTCTCACCTTGCGGCTAGTAGGCACCTTAGCTGTGCTCAGCCACCCCCCTACGCCCCGCAATGCTGAAAAGGCAGCTGAGAATGGTGTAGTGGCCAAACCTGATATATTGCGCCCCCTGCTGGACCAGCTGAACACCACGCTACAAAATGGAGCCCAGTTCTTAGAAAGGGGTGTGCAGGTACTGTGATTTTTATTGTTATTCATTTTTTTTTGTGCTGTTACTGCTTAGCATTTTGCATAGGTCAGTTTTGAATAGCTGGATATTTTTATAAACCAGTTTACAATACCTTGCTCATGGATATTTCTTTACCCTGTTTAAACCATTAATTTGGCTTTACAGTCACAGTTCCCTAACCAGTTTGCACCCTTTGGTCTTTACCCCATGTTGCCACTGTAATGTTACAGGTATTAACATGAATAATTTATGTCTGTAAAACAAGTCTGTTACTCAGAGCTGTGGCTCAGCCTTGGCTGTGACAGTCAGAACAAGTAGCTGCACCTCGAAACCTGCTGATATCAATGAATGGGTTTGGACACTTAAATCTGTAGTGGTGTAATGTGATGTTCTTTTCTTTTACAGTATCCCTTCCTAGGCCCTTCCCCGACACGCTTGGCTCATGCCTTGGCAAGTGGGAGCTGCCATTGCCAGGTCTTGGCCTTCCAGCTAGCAGCCTACGTGCAGGAGCTGGATGCTGCGGCGCTTGGTGAGTCACGCCCCAGGATGACCCTTTGTCTCTCAGAATTACCTCTGTTAGGTCTAAATTATTTCTTCTGTTTGCCTTTCTCCCCTCAGAAGAGACAACAGAGGTCCAAACACAGATTTCGAACAGTTTCAAGTCTTTACTAATACAACTGAAAGGTATGTTTTTACAGCCGGCACACCACACCTTCTTTTATTAGTGCTAGCATGTAGGAGAAACAGAGAAAGATATGTATCCAAAAAAAGGAAGCCCAGCACTAATCTGGAATAAAAGGATGGAAGAATGACTGTAGGCTTTGTGCTCAGTGTAAAAGTAGTAGTCTAAGGAAAACGAAGATAAATTGAAATTTGAATGTATTTTTGTCCTTTTTTCATACATCAGTGCAGTCTCACTTGTTACCGTATGTAGAATGTCTCTGTCTTCAATGTGTCATTCATTAGTTGTGGTGAGCGCTTTGGTGTTAGGGTATGCAAGGCAGGTAGTAGCCCAACTACGAGAACTGTATTTTGTATATTCCCGCTAAACATAACATACTTTTCTGTTCATGATGAATTGATCCACAGGTTTCATAAAATCACGTAACAGCCAGGCTAACCTTTTGAGTAAACATCGGGTTTATTGGTCTTTATTCTCATCCCTTCATTTCTACTCCTGTAGAGATATTGAATAAATGCAAAGGTGATCTACTGGAAGTGAAGGAAGGCCAATGCAAGACACAGCCAACATTGTTAGAAAACTTAGTCTTTTTTGTTGAGGTGAGTCAGTGCTTTGAAGAACTTGGACAAACATATTGCGAAGTGAATAAGGAGCCTGGGAATGAAGCAGTTCTTTGGACTCTTTCTCCCTCCTTCAGACGGTTTGTGTGGTGCACTGGGTCTCTTGCTTCTGTGCTGGTGTCCTCCGGCCTCTCAAGGCAAGCCTACAGAAAAGGAAGAAGAAGAAAAAGGAACCCATTTCTGCCACGGTAAACAAGGCGGTCAAACGGGGGAGTGCACATGGATGTGGAAAATAGCTGCTTAAGTTTTTAATGTAAACATTGCGAACCTTTATTTCTACATGTATTTTGTTTAGCTCATGTTCTTATCTAGAGCGATGCAAGTAATCAAGGCGGCGATATCTGCATATGTTTTTACTGGTATTTTCTAAAAGATTCCTTTGTGGCTGAGCTGTAACTCGCCGATCTTTGTGTCGTCTCAGATGGTGGTGTTCAGTGGGTTCCAGGAGTTCACAGCGGGCCTACAGTCACTCTTCAGTGAGGTCCTGGACCACATTAAAGGACAAGAGACCAGCCTGACTGCCCTGAAGCTAGGGGAGCTCACCTTGGAAGAAGTGATGCCAGCTGGGGTACGCATAGTGGGTGTGTGGGTGTACACGCGCAAACTGTCTAGATGCACACCTGACACCAAATTTTATGTGGAACAGGAGGGGCTTTTCATCAGTCCTACATGCATCTACTCATCTAATGTGTCCTGTTGAAATGGTGGTGCAGTGGTCTAAGTGACTCTACTTTGAGAATAGTGTTTCTGCATATATACGTATTTATCTGTGGGTAAAATGCACTTTGATTCACTGAGTTTTACATCGCTTTGGAGAAAAGTGTCTGCAAAATGAAGGGCAGGGTAAACCAAGCACTTGGAGCGGTCTTGGGGTGCCAGGGCTGAGAAGGATTCCCTCGTGAAGCAAGTGGATACCTGGCCCAGTGGGAGGCAACAGCAGGGCTCTTTTGATGCACACAGAGCGGCACAGTGGACCGTCTCACATTTAGCTGCTTACAAGCAGCGAGGGGGAAGAGAGCCCCTCTCTCCTATGAGCCGGGATGGCTTGTTCATGTGCCTGGATCAACAAGATTGGGAATGAGAGCATTTTGTTTACGGATCTTTTGAATCTCTGAGCAGGAGCATTTACGACACAGTGTAAATATGGAAGCACTGTAAAGAACTTTGGTGCAGAGCTGGAGCAGAGTGTTGGTGCTCACCTGCGACTTTGTGATCCCTTTTACGCCACGCAAAATTGACCATAATTTGAAATAAAAGCATAATGTACGAAGTTTAAAAAAACGTTTTAATGTGTGTTGTTTACCTTGAAGTGTAGACAGCTGTTGCGCATTAGCTTGGAGTCAGATGTGTTGACGTAGAGGTGGTGGATGACAGCTCAAAACTGGTAGAAGGCACAGTATCATGTACAGCTTATTCACCTCCTGTTGGCTTCATTTTACTCCTGCTCTGGTTGTTTGAAAAACTTCCGCAAGCGATTACTGTTTGCGATCGCCACCGATGGGTGCGTCAGGTGATGCTTTACCATGACATTTGAATTGATATGCCAGCCTTAGTTTTCCTGAGAAAATAAGCAACTAGTATCTTGTCTTTTCTCAACAGTTTTTCTTCCTGTTCTTGGGAACAGTAATACTGTTAATTACTGTGAGGTTTTGTAGCCATGCAGGAGGAACAACTGCACTGACATTCTACTCATTCAGTCAACCCTGCATGTGCTGCATGCTTTCTCTGTGTAGATGGGCTCCTAGCATCTCATCATCCTCTGGTGAGATCTCACTGTAGTTGTTCTCTGGGCTGGTGTTTTGCAGGAGGAGGCATTTGTCAAGTTGGCAATGGATAAGCTGAGGAGCAGCTACCTGCGGTCACTACAGGAGCTTGGGGACCTACTGAAGAAGAGGGCGGATGTGCTGAAGAGCCTCAAAATCTGAGCGCAGCCCTGGCCGGGCCCTCTACAACCTCCGACAGCTGTCTTCGTCATTCTTACTTAACGTTCTCCCCCGCTGCCCCTCTACCACCTTTTTTTTTTTTTTTTTTTTCTTTTTTTCTCCCCCGTGCTTCTATTTATCCCCTTCAGGATGCCATCATTTCTCTTTCCTTTTTCCTCCTGGTCCCTCACCCTAACTCCCTGAAACACCTTTGAAATCCACAGCTCTTCCACAAAGACGCTTGATGCACTCATAGTTTAATCTCGCCTGAGAGCAGGGCCAAAAGCGCCTGAAATAAGTGAATAGAGAACATAGTTCAGCTGTTTTAGAATAACTGCTCAAATACATTATTGTACATAGTCTGCTGCAGAGAAAGTAACAGTAACTGTCACAACTCCTTGACGGAACAAAACAAAAGAAAATTTCTTTACTTTGTACTTTTTTGTTATCGGTGCCCCCATCCCCCCCAGTCATGTGTTGTACTGGACATTGACACGCACCTCTCTTGAGTTGGCCCTCATAGCCATTGGGCGGTGGATTGTGGGAGCAGCTGGATGCCACTCCTCAGTGAAAAGAGTGAAGTTGTGAAGAAAGTTGCTGTGGAAGCAGATGGAGGAGCACAAGACTCACGGGATCCCTCTCCCAGGGCGGGTGGGACACCATGAACCATCTTGGCAGAGGACTCTTTCAGTTTGAACTTCAGTTCACTACTCAGAAGCTCTCTTTGAAAGTTAGTCTACTGGGTCTAAGTGGCATTGAGAGATTGGGTAAAACCTGACTGTATCGGATGGGCTTTGTCATTGTTTACAGAACTGCATTTCTTCTTGCCATTATCCTGTTTGGTTTGGAGGTGTACTTCTCTGTCCCCACACTTTTATCCTTTTTTTGGTTTGGAAGGACAATTCTTGAACCTTGGACCTCATAACCTATTGGAATGAGGTGAGAGCAGCTGTGTAGTATTGAAATGCTCCTGGCTTTATTTCATGTGTACTTGTGTGCATTTTGAGTAGGAATGTAACAACAAAATGAAGCATTTCAGGAAATTGGCACATCCCCTGTTAAACGAACGTTTGGTTGCTAGGTTCTGTAACATAGTGGTGTCATAAAGCTGTAGCAACCATGTAAGAGAGCTGTGTTGGTGTTTTGATCCATTAGAACATGAAGGGAGGTGGGATTGTTCTTTTTTACTGGTTGGTTTGATCCTGTTCAGTCCTTTGTGCGCTCCTACATGTTATTGCTTACATCTGGCACTGAGTAGAAACAATCCCGTCTTTTTACTCTGTCACAGGTGTGCAGAAAAAGTCAGTTTTGTGCTAGACATGGAATTTTTTTTCGTTTTTTTTTTTGAAGAACTTCAATTTCATGTCTCCTTACTAAAACTGAATGGTTTGGCCTACAACACAAAAATCACACTTTTTTTGGAGGTTTAGTGGTTCATTTGATCATTTTGTTAATATTGTGCATCACAATGTAAATGACAACTTGTATTCCCTTATTGACCCCAGTGTGTGCTTACCAGGTAAGGGGCTGATGCTGACGCTGGTGAAAGCCTATATCTTCCTTCTGGCGTTAAATACCCCACATTCTCCATCTTCCCTTTCAGTCTGTTTATTCCATCTGTAATGTTCTCATTAATTTATGCTTTTTTTGTTGAACTGTAGAGTTAGACTTTTTTTTTAATGTTAAAGAGGGGAGGAGCAGAAAGCAGAGGTTTTCATTGGAACAATGGACAGTGTCTCCTGGTGCTGTGGAGGTCCACTTTGAAGAGGTTGGCAAACCCTGAGTTCCAGAACTGAAACCTTGGCAGAAGCACATCAGCACTGAAAGGAACTCGATTCAAGGCACCGAAAAAGTGGTTGACAATCTGTTGTCATCTGGTCTGAGTATTTTTTTTTTTTTTTTTTGTTAGAAAAAATGAAAAACACTGGAATGTCAAAAGGAGTTTTTTCTAAATAAAATTTAAAATGCTCTTTACATTGGCTTTAATTTTCTTAAGGGTACTACACGTGGAAATGAAGCTGTACTTCATAGAAAGTTCTTGAACCCAAAAAAATCTTTTGAAATGCCCCCTTTTCAGGACCTACAAGTGTTATTAGTCTTTAAGCAGCAATAGAAGGGTGTCCAGAAGACAAGATATGAGATGGGCAGAAAAAAGTAAGAGATTCCAGCCCAGCATGTTCTACGCCTCAGGAATTCGTACAAGTGGGCAAACTCTCCTGAGAGGTGGGGAGTGGGAGACCTGAGGTTTACGTGAAATTGCACTCCAAAAAATAATCAAACAGCAGTTATTCTTCATTGAACCAATGCCTTTGTCCCTGGTTACATATGGAGCACTTTAGGATGAGTACCTTGATCAGGGTACTGATTGATACTGCAGCAGATGAGGCCCAAACAGAGTGACAGCCCTAAATACCCTGCTACCTGCTGTCAGACCATAATCCCAACACAGCTCAAGGTGGATGTTGCTTTGAGGAATGCGGAGGTGGGCAGCAGAAAAAGCGCAGTGCCGTTGCGCTCAGTCCCGGAAGCGCACATGTTGACATCGCCACTAGAGGGCGACAAACTCCAAAGAAGAGCCTCCCTGATAAAACGGCGCCGCTTTGTCGGTAACCGTGCATCCGAAGCACGGCCGACTCATTAGTCTATATGTATATTTATATTCATTTAGCTGACACTTTTCTCCAAAGCGACTTACATTATTAAGCAGTCATTTTCTCCACTTGCAATTATTTTCCTCATTTATTCAACTGGGCAATTTTACTGGAACACTTACGCCGGTAAATATCTCGCTCAAGGGCTCTAGAGCTGGTGGTGGTGGGATTCGAAACTGCCACCTTTGGGTTAAAAGGCAGCAGCTCTAACTGCTACGGAACCAGCTGCGAACCCTATGGAACGCTGTATAAACCGGTGAATTCTGGTGGCGACTGCACCTACGACCATACACTGATTCGGAACGGTCCTCGTGCCGTGGTGCGATATGAAGATGTTGGGATATAAAAGCGATTCAAAGGGGTTTCATACGGAATAAATGACGGTCGGAACGGAAAAGCACGAAGCCGCGACGCGTTCAATTCCGCGTTGTGAGAAATTCTTGTAACGGCCACAGGGCGGCAGCAAAGTTCACGCAATTGGATTCAGTCCGTTAAGCGTTAGTTTAAAAACAATATATTTTTTACGATAAACTTCACTTATCAAGTTTGAATACCGCTTTTTTTAACCCTTAAATGTCAATCACAAGGACATTTAGCGTAAAGGTGCATGAATTATCGACGGAGAAGAGCCTTCTGTCGAGACCTGCTGTGTTTTAGCGTCTCACTTCGTAGCTCACAAAATCTGTGCCTCGTCACTCTGAATCTCACACTGTTATTATGCTGCGTAAACACCAGAAATTCAGCGTTTTCACCAGAAATCCCTCATAAACCAAAACTGCCTCCTGTGAAACTCTGGCTTTCTCATTCAAGCTCAGCTTCGATGTCCAACGTTAAACGGCGTCGAGAACTCGCCGAAGAACCTTACAGGCCCATTAAATTTGATTCGTTCCGACTTCAGATTCCGATAAAACTGAAATACCTGTTTGTCAATAACTGAAAATCCAGCCAGTGCCGCTGGAACGGCTACAGCCGGAACGTGGTTAAGGTACAGCAGTGTACGGTCAGGTGATGGAGGACCTTCCCAGAGAGCTCAGAAAGCCCATCTCGAGCGGTTGTGTGTCCAGTCCATAAATAAAATTAATCTAACTCCTATATGGAAGGATTTTATCATACACATAACAATAAGAGGAAGAAATGTGGCCCAACATTCAAAGCGTCCCAATGTGGCCCCCAGAATAATGTAAACCCGTCTGAATACTATTGCTAATATTTTTTTACCACCCAGTAGCTGATGAATTATTACACTGCCAGATTTTACTGTAATATAATTTACATTTATTAATTTAGCTGACACTTTTCTCCAAAGGAACTTACAACATTAATATAATTTCAGTTATTTACCCATTTATACAGCTGGGCAATTTAGGGTACCTTGCTCAAGGGTACTGCAGTTAAAAGTGGGATTTAAACCTGCAACCTTATGGTCCAAAGGCAGCAGCGCTAACCACTACACTACCAGCTGTCCCCTAATTTAGTTTGTTTGGCAAAATTAATGTTTTACTGAATTTTCTACTATTTTGAAGAAGCGCCTTATCCATTACAATTCTCGCTCTTCTTATCCATTACCTTATCCTTTAAAGTATGGGCGATGATTTAAAGAAAACGCTATATTTTATATCCTGCTTTATGTAAAAGGCGCTTGGTTTGGATTAGCTGGCATGAAAAAAGGAGTTGGAAGCATCTCCTAAGACTTTGTTGCAGAAACATTGGCGCTGTGAATGCTGCGAAACCACAAAGTGAGATGAAGTTGTTATAAGAGAATATAGGCGCAAAGGCTGAAAGACACCGGCCCACATTCCACCGCACTGATGGCGCAACATTCTACTTTCTACAGCCCATAATTCACTGTTAAATCCATATTTGAAACATGCACTGCAACACTGCAGTGCTTTTGGAAGTGTGCATAGCACATAACGTGGTAAAATGAACGATTATAAGGTGCCCGTGAAAGACAAATGGCTGCAGCGGCAAATGACCCCAAGAACCTGCTCGAAAAAAGACGGGGGGTGGGGGTTGAGCCCGTCTGCACCCAGACGTTAGCCCCCTGCATTAATTGCATTGTTGGCGTGGAAGGCAGCTGTGCATGCGAACGCGGGAACAAGGCCGAGTCCCCGGAGACAGCGCTGGCCGCTCGCTGGAAACCGTTGCCATGGCGACAGAGAAGGAGAACGCACTGAAGGAATTGCCATTAAGGACGAGGCTTTGCCTGATGCTACACACTGAACAATGTAGTCTCCCCCCAGCTCAAATGTGCACGCACACACACACACACACACACACACACACACACACAGAGAGAGAGGATTGCATTGAATTGCAATAGTGATCACCATCACAGTGAGAATCTTTCAAGGTAAATCAGTGCATTCCTCTAAAGCAGGGATTCTTAACCTGCGGCCCAAGGACCCCTTAAGCGTCTGTGGAGGGGCTTCGGGGGGGTCTGTGAAATGCTGGACTGCTTTGAAATTAGCTCTGCAGCTAAATGTCAAACATAAAATAAAAATGTGAGGACACTCTTGCTGCCTGTGACATAATTTTATGAGAAGATCGTCGAACCGAATTTCAGTGCAATAAGACAAGTGCGATATTTTCTGCAAATTTATCAAAGAGTATTTTTTCAAGGAGGGGACCTTGGCTTTCAACACTTTCCTAAGGGGGTCTGTGGCCTAAGAAAAGGTTAAGAACCCTTGATCTAAAGTGTCTTGAGTGCTTGCGCTCTCTCTCTCTCTCTCCCTCTCTCTCCTGTCTCTTTCTGTTTCTCTTTTCTCTCTCTCTCTCTCTCTCTCTCCCTCTCTCTCCTGTCTCTTTCTGTTTCTCTTTTCTCTCTCTCTCTCTCTCTCTCTCTCTCTCTCTCTCTCTCTCTTTCTGTCTCCTCTCTTTTTTGCTCTCTCTCCTTCTCTCTGTCTCTTCTCCCTTGGTCACACTCTCTCTCTTTTGCTCGCTCTCTCTCTTTCTCTCTCGCTCTCTCTCTTTCTGTCTCTCCTTTCTCTCTCTCTCCTGTCTCTTGTTCTCTCTCGGTCGCTCTCTCCCTCTCCCTCTCTCTCCTGTCTCTTTCCGTTTCTCTTTTCTCTCTCTCTCTCTCTCTCTCTCTCTCTCTTTCTGTCTCCCCTTCTCTCTCTTTCTCTCTCCTCTCTCTCTTGCTCTCTCTCCTGTCTCTTGTTCTCTCCTTCTCTCTGTCTCTTCTCTCTCGGTCGCTCTCCCTCTTTATTGTACTCTCTCTCTCTCTTTCTCTCTCGCTCTCTCTCCTTCTGTCTCTCCTTTCTCTCTCTCTCCTGTCTCTCGTTCTCTCCCTCTTTCTCTTCTCTCTCGGTCGCTCTCCCTCTCTATTGTACTCTCTCTCTCTCTCTTTCTCTCCTGTCTCTTTCTGTTTCTCTTTCTCTCTCTTTCTGTCTCTCTGTCGCTTGCTCTCTCTCCCCTCTCTCTTTCTCTCTCTCTGTGTCTCTTGTCTCTCCTCTCTCTCTCTCTTTCCTCCCTCTTTCTGTTTCTCTCTCCCTCCCTCTCCTGCAGACACCTACAGACACACATTTTCGGACCGTTTTCGCCGACATGCCACTCATTAAGCTCCGCGATTGATCTGCTGCAAACCGCCCAAGTCACCATCCATTATGCAAGACGCTTGTTTTACGTCCACATCAATGTCCTCGTCCATTTGCGTCCCGCTGCCCGCTCGAGCAAAGTGTTTGTGATGTACGGAGACGGGGCGGCTCACAAAGTAAGGGCCTGCCCTCGATGCGCCCCCGAGCGTCATTAAACATAAGGCGCACATTGTTTACGGGATCCCTCGAGAGCACGGCGTGGCCACGGTGCCTTTGTGTGAGCGTTCCCCGCTTGCGAGGAAGAGCTCTGCAGCGAATGCGTCCTTTGCAGAGACTCCAGATGCACTCAAACGACTCGTCAACTGTATCTGTGTCGATCTTAGATTGATTTGCTCTTCCTGGCCGGTTATGCTTTTGGGTCCTTGTACTTGGCGCCATTCAAGTGTTCCTGACCTCGCCATCCAGTCCTCCTTTCGCCCAATGGTTCATGGCGCCGGATCTCCGCTGACCACCCTGCGACTCCAGGCGGCGTCTTGCTGTGACCTTTGGTAGGAACAGGGCCGTGTCTTTGGAATGGGCCATCATGTTGGCTGGTGACACCATGAGGGTGTTGGGTTATCATTTGGCTGGTGTAGAATCAACAAGTAGGCTGCTCGTGTGTTACTCTTCAGTAACCCTTCCCACTGGGTGGGGAGCAGGTCCTTTCAGAGGTCGTTCAGGTGCAGATATCCTCGCAAACCTACGTTTCACCTGATGATCGAATTGCAAGATCACTGGGGATCTAAGTCTTCTGGATGAGACACGCGGTGTCATCCAGGAGACTTAGATCTCCAGTCAGTTCACACTGGCTGTGGAAGGCTACGTGTTTTGAATTGCAAGATATTTACATTTATGTATTTAGCAGACACTTTTCTCCAAAGTGACTTCCAATGAACTCTATGTAGCGTTATCAGCCCACACACCTTATTCACTGTGGTGACTTACACTGCTAGATACACTACTTACACTGGGTCACTCATCCATACATCAGTGGAACACACACACAGGCTCTCTGTCACTCACACACTATGGGTGAACCGCAACAGCATGTCTTTGGAGTGTGGGAGGAAACCAGAGCACTCCAAGGAAACCCACACAAACACAGGGAGAACATGCAAACTCCACACAGACTGAGTGGGGATCAAACCCATATCCTCTCACGCCACCCAGGCGCTGTAAAACAACAGCACCACTCGCTGTGCCACTCTGCCACCCCAACAATACTTAATTAATGTCACTGGAGAGGCACTGATTTCCTTAAACCATGGAACTGCTCACAGCTGTTTTCCATCCATGTAGACGACTTATATGCTTCCTGGTTGTGTATTTTTCTAAGCTCACTTCCCCCTTCTCTAATTATCGTTAATCTTTACATTTACAGGTATTCATTTAGCTTTTCTCCAAAGCGACGTACATCTCATAGAAAATACAATGTGTTCATAACGTTAGCAGAAAGAGACACTTAGATGCAGACTTGTGATTCTTAAGTGCAGTTAGTTTGTTTCTTTCCACCATATGAACCAATATTCATGACACGAGTAGCTGCATAAAGGTTTATTCATATATCGACAATTCCTTTGCAGTAATTTATATATATATATATAAAAATAAGTTTATGTTACATTATATATTTACGTTAAATATAATTCAAGGGTGTACTAAAAGCGTCAATAGTGGAGGCAGGGACATCCCAGGGAGAGGCGATAAACAGCAGGTGTAAATAAAAATTTAGAGCGGTTAACGTCACACGGCCGGTCCCTTTGACGACGGGCGCCTTCCTGCTCCACCATTTAGAGCTCTTCCCCCTGGCAGTTATTTCCATAGTAGAGGTCAGGGGGCAGAGAACCCGTGCGCCAGTGACGGCTGGTCTTTCCGATCCAAGCATCAAATTGAAAAAAACGAAAAAAAAAACGGTGCGGTACGCTGTAATTACAAACGAAATTGTTCGCAGTAAAAGCCTTCGCCGTATCAGTAAAACATAAAAACAGGAGTGAGGGAGACAGTAAATAGAGTGAAAATTAATATTACTTTTAAATCCTGGGAAACTTTGCGTCTGTGTAACCCTGCCTGATTTCAGCAAATATTGTTAATGTTTACTGTGCCCTTATTGCTCTTCGTGTCTGATGTTTTCTTAATTATAAGCCAACTCCATGGGAGGTATGGAAATATATTCCGTTAAACTCCTGGGGAAACATAAAGGAACATTTATGTTTCAGTCACACTGGAGACTATCCTGCAGTCATTTTTTTGCTTTAAACATCACAGATAATTCAGTCTTTCTAGACATTGTAATAAAGGATAGTACAGCGCATTTTGCCGAAGTTATGATAACGGTAAAAACCAAGACATGCCGTCGGTTCGGTGCAATCTCATGGTTGGAGTGGAGGTCCATCCCCCACGTGACTGGGAGGGTAGTCGTACGACCTGGGCAGCAATCATCTGCCTCGGTAACCGTACCGTGGTACTGAAGGGTGCCCCATGACCTTTGGCGGTCCCTTGGTGCTAATTTTGCAGTGAGGAATGGAGTTTGGGGACAGGGACAGAATTACCCTCTTCATCACAACAGCTGCGCACCCACAGTGTTGGATTTGTGTGTGTGTGTGTGTGTGTGTGTGTGTGTATGGGGGGGGTGGCGAGGTGATTCATGCTATGGTAGTTATCACAGACAGGTTTCTTATTTCTGCATTTCCACAGAGCATGATGTACAGCTTGTCATTAATACTGTCTACAAGAAAATAAATTATTCTATCACAGGGGGGCCAGAACCAATAATGAAACCAAAGGCTTAAAGGTACATCATGTTTGTTCTGGGATTTTCCGCCGTTGCTGCTGCAAAGCAAATCTGGCAGCGACTGCAAGTTCCGTACGGATTCCCTCTATCAGAGGAAGGAGCGCAAGACCCACCTTGTGACCCTGGTTTGTAAATTGTGTCCAAAAATGACGTCCATGCAAACGCGAGGTTCTGTCTTATAGTCCTGTGGAGACAAGCAGGTGGTGTGATGAAACAAAAGAATAAATAAATAACGGCGCAGAAGGGAAGATGGAGCAATAAGGAGTTGATGAAAGCGTGGTGGTGCCATCAATCAAGGGTTGCTCATTTTATGGCTACCTGATGCTTTTCTCTAAAGCAACTTATAGTGTTGAGGTTACAATTATTTACCCATTTAAACAGCTGAGTAATTTAGGGCTAGTACCTTGCTCAAGGGTACTACAGCCAGAGGTGGGGATCAAACCTCTAACCTTTGGGTCTAAAGGCAGTATGTCTAACTACTACACTACTGGCTGTCTTCTTCTAGTGGCCTTTCCTGCATGAGCCACTCGTTCACCCGTTCCAGCACTTTATTCCTCCCTCCATTTGTCTTTTTTTTTTTTTTCCTTTTCCCAGCCGTGTGGTAAACCTGCCGTTACAATCTGCTTCCCGGGAGTCTTTCGTTCTCAAATGTTGCGCCGCTCGTCCTTCGGCGCCGCTACACCAACAAACCTTCCGCGCTTTCAAGGACGACCGCAGCGGTTTTAATTAACTCTGAATTATTCGTTGCCGAGTAGGCAAATAATCGCTGGAAAAATCTACAGTGCAAATAAACAATCCTCTCTATTAGAATGGGTATTTAAAATTCGGGTGAAAGTTTGGTCAGATTGCGTGTTTCAATGAATCGAATAAGTCAACACCGCCTCTGCAGGGTACAACTTTAATCGTGATGAATTTCGCATATTTTAACGCGCAATTACTCTTTATTTGCCGAATATATTAAAAATAAATAAAGCAGTGAATGAGGCGTGCGGAACCGTCGGTCTGCCCATCTCTCTGTCTGCCTGCCTGTCGTAGGCAGCTTTACGCTGGATATTATGTTAAGTTCCTTTTAATATTTTCCCCGTTGACAGTTTTAATACATATTGAGACATCATTGTGAATTCGCAGCAGGTAATAAGTGTGTAACTGTGGAAGGAGCTGTGCATTTTGTCTCCCTTCTCCTATCACCTGTATGACTTGTTGTCTCTACTTGTTCTCCAGTAATTATTCTGGTCACTTGAAGGTGACCTCTTGAACAACAGGGTAGTAATATGAGGAATTGTTGGACGTTTTCCCTTTATTATATTATATTATTATAAATGACTACATTAGGAATTGTTGGATGTTTTCTTTTATACTTTCTGCTTTGTGTTTTGTCTGGCAAAATAAAAAAACAAAATCAGAAATGTGATTTTTTTAAAAACAGTTAGTTGGGTAAATAATTGGCCTGAGGTTGGAACTCATTTCTTTTATGTTGTACATTATACAGGGTGGTGCGTGTTATTATGTCAAGGCAGCTGGTTAGTGACTAAGATTTAAATTTAATTTCATTACGTTTGCGTTTTACCATCAACACAATGAATGATGCCAAAGATGTTATGGTTTTATTTCAATCAGTGCCAGTCAAAACTGGGTTTAATGTTTGTCTTTCGAATTTAGACCAGACGGTTGTATCTGCTCAGGAAATTTACATGAAATTCTTTTAGACCCACAGGAATCAGGACCTGAGGTTAAACATTGCTTTTGTATGCAAAACACAAAGTGACACAGTATAAATTTAAATGACATGATTAGTTCTGGCCTTTTCCTTCATTAAAGGGTATATATTTAAATTGCATGCACAAAATACAAATTCAGCAGAGATGAGGTGCCTGTCTCTGTAAGGTCATAAACTCATCTTGGACCACTGGAATGCTGTGTTTTCAAATTACCCTTTTACATTTCTTGTTACCTTCCCTCAGGCGCTATGAAAACATCGTATTTATTTATTTAAAATTCTGTTACTCGTTTGTAAAATAAAAATACTGTTTTTTAAGAACGTTTCGGAGTGGTTCATTTTTCTTCGGCATGCATTCGTTTATTCCTTCACAATATAGCCGTCCTGTCTTTCGTTCTATCGTCTTGCTAATTTATTTTAATTTTAGCTATTTATCGTCCAACAAAAATTATTAATATGTTTCGGTTTAGGCCCAGCGAATGTAATCCTTGGGCCACTAATATAAATCCAATGTGCGCAAGTGTTCATGGTTATTATTTTTAAATGATTCTCAAAGAGGGAAGCAATTTTGACAGCTGTATTGCCATTTGTGTTACCCACGTTGACATCAGCGACCTCCCGCAGTCTCCCATTTAATGTTACCCGCTGTTCTTTTAATGCACATAACATTTTTCTAAACTTTTTCTTTTAATCTGTGTGCAACCACAGTTTATGCAGCACATGCACACGTTTCAGACCACACATACGTGGGTTAATCCCAGTGTCTGTCGTCAGTCATCAGTCGCCCGATGCGAAAAATCTCTATTAGATTCAGATTCATATCAGCGGTAGAAATGCTTTCATCTGATCGGGCATTTTAACAAAGGAGTTATAAATTCTTCTTCAGCTGAGAGGACTTTTGAGGGATCAGAAAATCTCATTTCAGAAAGGGACCCCGAAGGGACCGTCTTGGTAATAACACGCATCAATCAGTTACTTTACAGCAGCACAGCTCCTCCGCGTCGCACAAAGGTGTTCGACCAAAGTGCTGCGAGTCCGACTGGAGAAGATGCTGCTTGCAGTTTACACCCAGAGTTACCTTTCCAGAGTTCAGCTACGCTGTTCACTTGATACGTTCTGAAACCCACCTCGCTTTGCAGTTCCCAAGTCCCGTTCCTCATCGTTCCCCGGTCCTGCTCCACTTCTCTTTGGGAAACGACCGCCAGCCTTGTTTCTCGACCATGACTTCGGATCCTCGCCTCTGTTCAATTCGGCGATCGACCGACCATTCGTCCATCCCCGACCACAAGAACACGTCTACTCCTTTGGCTCTGAGTAAACGATCCTACACTTGGGTCTAGCCTCCTCCACATCCTCTGTTTGCCATGACAACAGGCAGTCCCCAGATTACGAATGAGTTCCGTTCCTAAGTCTGTCTTTAAGTCGAATTTGCACGTAAGTCAGATAATTACAGAGCCTTTAACGTGCTCCATTATTTTCGCTTTCTCCTTTAGAATTTTCCCGATTGTTGACCGACTGTAGCTGAACTCTTCTCCAATGTTCGTTGGCGTTTCGTCTTTTTCCGATCGCTTTATTATTTCCGCTTTAGTTTCAGTCGTGTTCATTTTCCTTTTCTTTGATGCATCAGCATCACTTGCACCGCATTTATGCTTTGGTGCCATGGTTACAAGGGTAAAAACAAAAAAAATTAAAGCCAAGTACACGAACACACGAGACACTGTTAACAGCAACGTGGTCCGACTGAAAAGAACAAAGTCTTTGTCCTACCTCGGGCTCACGAGTTGACGAACCGTTGTAGACGTGCAACGTTTTTGACGCGCATTGCAAAGCAGCACCCATTTGTTATTACAAACTGTTGTATGTAAGTCGAATTTTTAGGCTTTACTGGGGGTGGTTCGTAACTACAGGTTATACGTAAGTCGAACGTTCGTAACCCGGGGACTGCCTGTATAGCACCAATTGTAATGGCGCCGCTGAAATTTTCCCAACATAGTTTTGCTGTCTGATTAGAAAGGGCACATTAAACATATAAGAATACAGAACAATTAATACCTTGATTGGAAATCAACCGAAACCATCCCCTTCACCCCCACCCCGGGATTTAATTTCAAACTTGGCTTCTTATTCAGACTTATTTAAACATGTCAGTAGAGGTGATGAACTTTTCAGTGGAACTCCATTAAACACTATGAGTCTGACACTATTTATAATTGCTTGCAATGAACCCATACTGACCTCACATTAACATGGATGTATTTGCTCATGATACAGGTGTCCAGGTTGTGGAATTGATGAGAACATGTGGGTGGAATCTCTCTGGTGACACACAACATGGTCAGGAAGTGTCCTAAGAGTCAATCCCGAGAGAGCTGAACACCACTGCAGTCACCTGCATTGCTCTTAAAATTTGATGGACTACATTCCCTTAGATCCAAAAGACATGAAATCCAACTTCATTCTCTGACAGATTGTCAAGATTAAATAGCAAATCTTATTTTATTTTATTTTTTCCCATCTGGTCCTTTTATCACTGATGGCTTTAAATGCTTCAGACATAAAACTCTCAAAGAGCTCAACTGACCCCTCTGGACTTTTGCAGTGCCTACTTGATTTGAACATTGATTTCAGAAGAAAATTTGTAGCTGCTGTTTAAGGTATGGTGGTGTACTCACTGGACTTTATAATGTCATGTTCTTGATGGTTTTGATATCGATCCCTGAGGCTTTAGGTCATTTGACCCATGGGGACATCCATCTGACCCATATAGCACTGAGACTTGCGTCCGAGTCCTACTTTAACCTTGATCAATTTCACTAAAACCATTGATGCATATCATTTTTTGAAATGTACAGGTTTTGGAACGGGTTTTTGTGCCATTGGCTCCTGAGGATGACACCCCAGTTTAATAGTAGTTACTGGATGGAATTATGGACGGATGTCTAGGTGGACAGACACATGAGGGAGGCTTCTTTGTCGGTCTACGATCTCTTTTCAAGGAGTTAATGAAATGCATGTGCGGTTTTAGAAATAGTCTGATACACTGTTTTCCATTAAAAGTGTGTGACTAGAGTTGGTTTTGTTCCTTTTGCATGTGGCGATATAATTTACTTCATTGTTCATTGTCCAATTTACACTCCGTCTGCGCCGGTCTCTTTCCCATCAGCTGATGGTGTCCAAATCTAATTACTTGTCACGTTGCTGCACTGCAACTTTACGGAAAAGGTCATCAGAAATGGCATCACTGACAAATACTATGATGAAGTGCTACAATTGTACTTAATAATTTTTTATAAAATGAGATAAAAGTAACAATGGAATAACCGCACAGTGGTGTTTTATTGTATGGTACAAAAAATAGTGGAAAACATAATGACTGAAATGAAAATATCTATTTTAAATAAAGCAACATAAACAACCCCCAAGACATATGTGGGACAGAAAAGATTTTACATAATTCGGGATGAGTTTTTTATTCTTTATATTCCAATTATTAGGAGAAATACCAGCAAACGTATGATCTTTCCTGGTGTTTCTCCTTGCTTTGCGGAGGCAGTATTTATAGTGGTGTAAATTATTAACCTAAACACTGCAATTTAAAAACCCTTTAGGACTTATCTAAGTCAAACATATCCAGCAATATAAATGTGTAATGTGTAAAACTACAATGTGGTCACTTTATGCATTTAAATGTCCTTTCTGTGTGTTGGCTGTTCATTTCGAACGTCCTCTTGTGCCATAACTGTTACACCTGATTTTTTCGACTGACTGAAAGTTACAAGAACCGTTTTTGACAGCCAAACCACTGTTGGCCCACATTTCCCCATTGTATGAAAGACCAGTGGTCTTATAAATAAATTAGCTCCATAAAATTTATATGCAGTGCATGGTACAAATTTTCTGCTAGCTACAGCTTTACTGTGCTTTATGGTGCATAGGTGATGAACTGACCTTTCCTCCACTGTGTTGCAGGGTCACTAGTTTTGGAGGTAACTTGGGAACCCGTTGCCCATTGCCTGACCAGCTAAATCTGGTGGAATTGCAAAAAACATTAAAGAGTGAATTAAAAACTCTAAGTGAATTTTTCGGTGCAGTTTTCAGTCGCTTATGACCAATTATGCTTCATTAATTTACTAAAAGTCAGCAATAATTCATAATACCCCAACTGATCTGCTGTCTCTATTTTATTTAAATAATTTTTAGGACGATTTTCATTTATTATGAGACTGCGCTCATTTGATGGAAGGGCTGTGACAAGATTTTCTTGAATGTATTTTGCAGTAAATTTTCGGCACGAGTTCAAGGAAAGCTTTTGCCCGGCTTACATCTAACAGAGGTACAGAAGTGAGCTGTGCTGTTGTCCCAGAGAACCATCAATACTTCATTAGGGAAGTGGACGAAAAGACGACAGGCACACCTGCTCAGCACACATTATACACAGGTTGTCACTTTTAGTTACACTCACAGATTGGCCCAATCTGCCCGCCACCCACAGGTGGGGTGCAATGTTGTTTTTGGGTTTGACTGACTTCCTCCATTGCGCCCCAGCTGGGACCTCCAGAAGTGCCCTGTTATGTGTTGATGGATTCAGGCTACCTCTCAAGGCCCGAGCCTGTTCTCCTGTTTTAGGCATAAGTAATGGTCTCTCATGTAGAAGCCTAATCTGCCCTCCCTTCTGCAATCCTTGCAGTTTCACTGACGCATTGAAAACTTGCGTAGTCCAAAAACGCCATCAACGTGACCTTAATGTGTTGGCTTCCGTTGTTATTCTTTGCGATGCACATGTTTATTTTGAGAAAACAGCTCGCTGTTGGATTGGGTCAAAAGATGTCATGGCTGGCCAAGCGAGGTGGTTAAAGAGCAGCAGAATACAACTCTGTGACATTTTGGGACCAGCACAAAGACCCTGCTCACTGGGGAGGCACCCCAACTTCTACCCCAAACCTAAAATGCCTGTCAGATGGAATTGAAGAAGGATATGGATATGCTGGTGTCCCCTAGTGTCACAAAAAAGTCCAATAGAAAATAAATACAGATGCTCCTCGACTAACGATGACGCTATGTTCCGATAAACCCATTGTAAGTGGAAAAATCGGAAGTCGAAAAAGAATACAGTACCGCACCTACTGATCATAGCCTAGCCTGCTGAACCTACTTGAGCGATGAACCTCGCTGTAGCAAGTGGTAGGGAACAAACTAGGTTTGCTTGAGACTTTCGTGTCTGCAGCTGTCTCCTCTCAATGTAATGCATAAATTGTACTTTTGCTGAGATGTACGTCGCTTTGGACAAAAGCGTCTGCTAAATGAATAAATGTAAATGAAATGTAAATGTAAATGAACCGTAAACGTGCTCAGAACAGTTACCATAGCCTATAACTTGGCAAATTTAAGCAGGAGACACACATGGGCGTTTAGTGGACATGATGGGATGCAAAAATACAAAAAAAAATAAAAAATGCTTTCAACACGGTATCGGTTGTTTACACTCGTTGGCTCGATCGCTACGGAGACTGTGAGCGTGGTTGAGCGGATGCTGCGGCTTGCTGCCATCACCTAGCACTGGGAGTATCGTAGAGCATATCACAAACATGGGAACAGATCGAAATTCAAAATTCAAAGTATGGATTCTACCGACTGCGTATCGCTATCGTCCCATCGTAACTTTGAAAAATCGTAAGTCGAACCATCCTAAGTAGAGGGGCATCTGTAGTTAATTTGCTGGGCAGACACTTGCTGTATTATTTATCCGAATAACAGATGCCCATATTTTGGGCAATGTTCCTTTATCCTGTTACCCTTCTCCACAGCTTAGGTTAGATGCTTTGCTCAAAATTACAACAGCAATGTCTTGTATAATTAAACCCACAAGTAAAAGGTCACAAGTCTCTTTGCTCAAGACTTGCAACAGAGCTCCCTACATCATCATGGCTCCTTCTGGGTCCCAGCCTCCACATCTCTTGGCCATCACAGCAACTCTTGAACTACTACTCCATCTGCTTCCACTTTGACTTGACAGAAAGGGACAGCGAGCAGCATATTTTTTAATGGCACAGCTGCTGAAGCAGTAGTTTGTATTTGGGGTAGGTCCGTGTGTCAGCTCTTCCCTCTGTCAACCTTTTCTCTCATTTGTGGGACCTGTGGGAGACTCTTGCACCTACCCGCCATGCATTGCCGTTCTGGTAACGTCAGCAACCTAATACAACCCCCACCCTCAAGAGGTTTTTAATGCCGGACTTATGAATGTCCTTAGTCAGCCATATCAGCCATGAGTGCCTCATGAATGGATTATGGATGCTTGGGCTGCAAAGACACGCTTTGCCCAGCCAGATCCAAGACCGTTTATGAGTCCCTGGGGAAACTCAAGAGCACGTAAATCATATGGAAAAAGATCATATGGAAAATGACTTGGACATTGCTTTACCCATATCTAGTGTCACCCTTAGCAACAGAGCTAAACTTTGCCCGCCTTGTAAGTAAGACAGTTAAAACTTGAGATAAAATTCTGCCTTTTAATTAAAAACTTATTTTGAGAATTTATCGATGAGTTCTTCATTTTCCAGCACAGCTCATGCTTTTCATGATTCAGTTCTTAAATGAGTTATTTTTAACTAGTTCTAAATGAAATAATATTTCTGGAGAAAATAGTGCGACAGATTTTGTCAGGCCTCTTCTGGCACTTGAACCTGTAACCTTACAGACACAGCTTTGTCTTCAATAAATATGTTAGGTGCTGTTTGCTGTTATCAGCCGTTCTGTTGCCCACCCAGCGCCGACAACCCTGCTAGACTGCCGTGTCAGTGTATTGAGTGCCTTCTGGGGACAGCTGGCGGTGTAATGGGCGAAGTTACCACTTGGCAGTGGAAAGACTCAGATTCAACCCCCTCTTTCTGCTGAAATACCCTGAATTGTTACAAAAATTTGGTGAACTCAGATATTCCCCCATTCATTGGTAAACTTCCTGAAAATGCATTCCTCTCCTATTTTATGTCTGCCCTCATTGGACTCGAAAGCATTATTAAGGCATCTATATTTAGTGTGTTCTCAAGTATTAAATATGTATTTAGTAGGTATTCCTGTTAGGATTTTGCATTACTAAAAGGCTTCTCACTTGTTCCCCAAAGTATGGACTGCATCAAACAGGCTGCAGAGATTCATGTCCTTGGAAAGTTTATGTGCAGAACCTGAAAAAGTACTGAAGGACAAGATACTCTGGAGAACTGGCTTCTTTACACAGGGTTTAGAGACACTCCACAACAGCTGACTGTTGACCAGAAACGGAGACTTGTTGCCTTATTGCAAGGAGCAGTGAGGATCTGGAAATGAGCCCGTGCCCAGAGGGTTAGTAGATTCTAAAATGAAGTTTCTGCTCTTTTACCCTTGAGCAAACTTCTTCCCACATAAAAAAATCTAGTTTATACACCATACTTGGGCAAAGGGTACAATAAGTCCTCCTCTTATGATCATAGTTGGGACTTGACTCCGTGTATTGCTTTGTAAAAAAAAACAAATCTGTGCAAGTTGTTTTTGTCAAAATTTTCTGCTTAAGAAACAAGTAATAACAGTATTTAGAGTAAGCAGAACACTGATTGAACTTCTCACCTGCTTACCTGCTTGGAATGGTACTATTATGTAGGACAGATTTTAATGTATGATTCAATGACTGAGTGGTGCTAAGCTTGCATTGTGCTATTTCACCATGCACACCCTGCACTATCTCACTTCATTCTGCCTTCTCTTGTGTTAATATGTTTGCTTATTTATTTGCTTATCTACATATTTATCGCTGCTCCATCACTGTATGCACGCATGTAAGTTGTATGTGCATATATATGTATGTATGCTGCTCAACCCAGTGCAATTTCCCTCTAGGATTCATTTGTTCCTTCAGTTTGATCAGGATGGATTTGATCTTCATGAATGAGGTTATTCTTTTCTGCGTATCATCGCAGTGCATCTTTCTCAAATCACTTCTCCTGAGGTAGATTAGTGGTGCTGTTATTTAATGCTTATGCTGGAATCCTGGTGAATTTTATTGGCGGAGGCTGATTGAGTTAGGTTCCCTACCCCCGCGTGTGAACCAGTAGAAGCAGCTATTGTCCACGCTTAGGAATTGTATTTTGGAAGGTGGGGGGTAGTGTGAGAAAGTGTCCTGGGGTTGGCTACACAAAAACAGAGGAGAAAGGCATGGTGACACAATGGAGGGCTGGTGTAGGACCCTACAGAGTCATTGCACAAATGTGTTGGAACAGAAGAATAAAACTCAAGTTAGTCTTGCCAGGAGGGGACTAAACAGAGGTTGCCTTCAATACAAAGTATAACATGGAGGGAGGAAATGACAGGATAAAGGTGAAGGGTAACAAATGTCTACGAAGACTTAGGCTGATGGAGTTCTCCATTTTTCACATTTACATTGACATCTATTCATTTATCAGACACTTTTCTCTAAAGTGACGTACACCTCGTAGAAAATACAATGCGTTCATTACATTATCAGAAAGAGATGTAGATGCAGACGTGTGATTCTTAAGTGCAGTTAGTTTGTTTCTTTCCACCATATGAATCAATGTTCATCACACGAGTAGCTGCATAAAGCCTTATCCAAATATCACCATGTGTCACCTGTACAGACGGAATTGAAACTGAGCTGTACCGACCGAACCTGGCAGAACCTGTGTTTGGTTGGTACAGCTCAGTTTCAATTCTGTCTGTTCTCACAAATAAACCATTGAGATCAATGTATTGCTGCTCACTATCCTTTGCATAGTTCTTCCATAAAGAGAGATAAACAAATACATGAAAGCAACCTGCCATGCAAATGACAAGAGAGGGATTTTGGAAATCAAAATCCTTTCTAAACACAAATAAATGTTGTCCATCATTCAGCGCTGGCCAGAGAAGACCCTACCTGGACATGGAAAATTGAATATTTGTGAAAGCTTTCTGTATAAAACTACGGGGGTGGAGAAAATAACAGAAAGATGTAACCGTGTATTATTATCAAGCACCTAATAAGGAGTAGGAACACTCTTTGTCTTTCAGAACAGCTTCAGTTCTTCTTGGAATGCTGTCATAAAAGTTCCTGACCATGTGTAGTGGGATATTGCACTTTTCTTCAAGGAAAGCCTCAGGTTTTTGAGGAGTGAACAAGATACAAGTCTACTTTGCACTGTGCACTGGAGAAGACCCCAAAAAGGTTCAAACAATGTTGAGATCTGATGACTGGAAAGGCCATTGAAGGCACTTGACTTCATTGTCATGCTCATGAAGCCACTCTTGTATTTGTTTAGCAATGTCTATGAGGGCTATATCATCCTGGAATACTGGAGCATCGTGTGGGAGGAATGTTCGCACCATAGGGTAAACTTGGTCACGTAAATTGGCCTCACATTCCTTGCCTGTTATACTACCACGCAGAGCAATCACTGGCCCTGATGACTCCCATGAGATGACTGCCCATACCATCACAGATCCCCACCATGTTCAACGTTTGCCTTTGTTTGACTTTCTCCAAACTTGAATCCATCAGAATGTAGGAAGAAGGGTGAAGGATTCAGTAGGGTTTTTTTCATTGCTCAGAGGCTCAGGTGTGTGCTCCTTATTCCAGGTTATGCATCTTTCTGTGTTGGCCTTGATACAAACACTATTGTTTTTTTAATACATTTATTTAGCAGAAGTTTTTCTCCAATGAACTCTATGTAGTGTTACCAGCCCACACACCGTATTCACCAAGGTGACTTACACTGCTAGATACACTACTTACACTGGGTCACTCATCCATACGTCAGTGGAACACACTCACTCTGTCACTCACACACTATGGGGGAACCTGAACAGCATGTCTTTCGACTGTGGGAGGAAACCAGAGCACTCCAAGGAAACCCACACAGACAGGGGGAGAACATGCAAACTCCACACAGACTGAACAGGATCAAACCCATATCCTTTCGCACCACCCGGGCGTTATGAGACAGCAGCGCTACTCACTGTGCCACCATGCTACCCCAAAACACTGTTGTTTTATGGCATTTAGCAACTATCCAATGAAGTGTCTGTCTATCCTTGACTTGCGACCATGGTTCCTCTTTGCTGATACAGTATGTCCATGTTCGGTATTTACTGTCAGTACTTTAGAAACTGCAGTCTTACAATTTTTATGATCAATGCACCTGCAATTCGGACACTGACTATTGAGTCATTGTGAAACTCTCTTAGTTATGTCATGTTGCTTTGAAAATTCACAGATCAATCTGCTGTTAAACTGTCAGACCTCTTTTACAGCCGACACACTAGTAATTGGCAATGAACCTAATATGGCTCATCTTTGCTACTGCATTTGTAACTGTGTTTTAGTTAATTCAAATTTAAAATCCTTTTTTATGTGCAGTTTTCATAATTTTGTCCACCCCCTGCAAACCCTTCCTTGCATGAAGCCGTTTCCCTGCAGAGTCAAAGAGATCTTGCCAGACTGCCCCCGACAGAGAAGATAATCTCATTTGGTGGAGTTTTCAAGAGAAAGAAACTTTGTTATATATAGTTCTCAAGCCGTCACACTGCAGCATCATTTAAACTACGGTCCAACAGGCCACCCAGAAATAAAACTGACATTTGGACTTGGCTTTTCATGGGTTATCTTCCCAAAATGAAATGTCAAATCTGTAACTTTCATTCACTTCAGGCAGCCTTTAAAATCATCAGCAGACACATAAAACTCTTTAAAAATCATTCCAGTGAAACGTTGCTTCCCAAAGTCATTTAAACTCTACTTAGAAGAGCTCTGAGGGGGAAACGTGCCCTTTGTCCACTGCCTGTTTTGTGAGCACTAATACAGCTCTTAGTGTCTTAACAGTAACTGGAATGAGATTTTCAGTTCCTACTGAAGACCCTAAGCCTTCTCCGGCTATTCAACTTCAGTTTACGCACAAGGACATGTGTCAAGTTTCTAGAAAAATGCTGCCTATTGAAGAGGATGGGATGGAGCTGTCAGGCGAAATGTCCATCTAGAGAGCATCACATCGTCATGGAGGTAATCGCTATCAAAAGACATGTGGGACACCAGTCTGCAGCCAGGCAAATTCAGCCTTTTGAAGGGGGTTACACGAAGGAAGGAGGATTTAACACACCGCAACAAACGGAACCTGTTTCGGATGGTGCAGCCCTCTTTGGTTTCATGACTCTTGTCTGGGTGCCCTCTGAAGCACTGGGTATCACATCATGTGGTGTAGCATCTTGCAGCAGAACAGCAAACTTCCCCCTTTTCTGCAGACATTAGATTTATTTATCAGTCACTTTTCTCCAAAGCAACTTCCAATGTACTCTATGTAGTGTCACCAGCCCACACACCGTATTCACCAAGGTGACTTACACCTCTAGATACACTACTTACACTGGGTCTCTCATCCATACATCAGTGGGACACACAGACACACACTCTCTCTCTGTCACTCACACACTATGGGGGAACCTGAACAGCATGTCTTTGGACTGTGGAAGGAAACAAGAGCACCCGGAGGAAACCCACACAGACATCAGGAGAACACCTAAACTCCACACAGGCTGAGCAGGGATCAAACCCACATCCTCTCACATCACCCTGGCACTATGAGACAGCAGCGCTGCTCACTGTGCCACCGTGCTACACATTACAGCTTCTTTGCCAGTCTGATGCAGCAGATTTCTTTGTGTTGTTAAATTTCAGTGCTCGTTCCACCAATAAACCAGAATTGCTACTTACTTTGCATTATTTATTAGCTCAGTACATTCCATTATGTAGTTACCATTTTTCTACCTGACCTATTTCTGCAGTTTGGAATTTTGCAACTTCTGGAAGTGTACACATCACAATAGGAGTGTCAGATTAGAGCTCCTCAGGGTTGATCATAAAACCTACTGACTAAGAGTCCAACAACATGAATTAACAACTGCTGTGTTTTTTAAAACTCCTTTACAAAGAACCTCTTAATGGGGTAAATAACACCAAGGTACCTTGGTCACAATTACATATAATTCACAAAGTTAAAGAAAACAAAAATTAAAAAAATCTGTGCAGATGCTCCCCGATGTACGATTGTTCAACTTACGATTTTTCAACTTTACGATGGTGAGCCAGCAATAGACATTCAGTAGAAACCGTACTTTGAATTTTGATTTTTTCCGGGCAAGCGATGTGTGATGCAATGCTCTCTTGCGATGCTTGGCAGCGGTGGCAAACCTGTAATGGCCATCGCACGTATGCTAGGCTATGATGTTCGGTAGGTTAGGTGTATTAATGCATTTTCAACTTATGATATTTCGACTTACGACGGGTTTCGCGAAATGTAACTCCATCGTAAGTCTGGGACCACCTGTAAATGACTGATACAAATAATTTTATTCAGGTATGACCTCAGTCATGTTGCCCATCATGGTATGAACAAATGGTCCCAGCTGCTTTGAAAAAAGGGCCGATTGTTGGTGTCTATTTTGTAAGAGCTGCAATAAGAAATACTGCTGGATATGCTGATGTTTCAGAAGGAACGGTGGTTAAGGAGGAGTTGGCATAGAAGACAAAAGGAAAGATAGGGGAAACTAGAGAAAAGCAGAAATTTCTAAGCCATGATGTCTGTGCATTGAATTGAGATGAAAAGAAAAAGAGACAAGCAACTCTGAATCATCTGACTGAAAATGTCAATGAAAGGTGAGAGCAGGAAGCTTCATCAAGAGCAGTTTGTAAAGAAGTTTACTGACTTGGTTAGGTTGTGGGGCAACACAATGTCATTACACCCACTTTTTGGAGTAAAGTGATGCAAACAAACACAAGAAATGGTCAACTGAGCAGTCGAAAAAAAGTCACGATCACATGTCTATCACCTTCTTCTCAACAGCAGACAGGTGAATGTATGATGTACACCAAGAGAGGTCTACAAGCTCAAGCACTTGTTCATAGTGAAGGGTTCTGGAGGCTTTGCTATGGGGTGGGGTGCATATTCCTTGCATAGTATAGGTTAACTGAATTCCATGGAAGGTAAGGTAAGGTTGGATACTATTGGGTTAAATTCAGCTGATAGCAACCAATGGTGCAGTTTTTTTTTCATAAAGGAGGGTCAGAAGTGGGTTGGATTCAAACACATGGTTCTTGAGCACAGCCAGTTTCTCTCATCAATACCATATACGTAACAGGTAACATACTGCACATTTAAGGAGCACATCAAGGAGAAGCGAATCCAAACGAGATGTGTTCTGTGACCTTCTTGAATCTTAAAGAGATTTAGCAATTTTGGGGGAGAGAGGGAGGTCATTCCACCACATTGGTACCAGAATCACATTATTTCTTTTGTGCTGAAGTGAGGTTCAGTTCATGTTAACTGGTGGCGACCTCAGAAACAGAATGCTTCCAGAATGTTCTGTCCTACACTTACGTCCTTACGGTTGAAAGCGGTCTGTCCATTGATTGAGTCCATCTGGCTGCTTGTCGCTCTCTTCTTTTTTTCTTGCGCTTTCTCGACTCGATCATTGCAACCTTTTTCAAGAAAACACACAAAGTGTATACAGTACAACACTGCAACCTCAGCGAAAGAGCACTACCACATACATCATGGTCATACATGTCAGCAGTTCGCAGCTTAATCAAACACGTTGTTGATTCTGAAGTGCTGCCCGAGGCCGAGTTTTCTGCGTTCATCATTAAAAGAGCAAAATTTCCTAAATTCTCCAGGAGGAATGCTGTTGCATTCTTTCAATACAGTTCCACACGCTCATAGAACGTGTGCCAAGGTCCACTACTTACTGAGGACTTGTGGTCAAGGGAAATGCATTATTAATACACTTCATGCTGGTGTTTCCTTTATTTGTCAGCTACCTATATGTCAGGACAACAATGATACCTGACACCATCTTTCTCATGAGATGTCCGGCATCTTTTCTGCTTGTGGAGACCATATTCAAATTAGTGTCTTATAATGAGTGGCACGGTGGCACAACGAGTGGTGCTGCTGTCTCACAGCACTTGGGTGGTGCCAGAGGATGTGGGTTTGATCCCTGCTCAGTCTGTGGGGAGTTTTCATGTTCTCCCTGTGTCTGGGTGCTCTGGTTTCCTCCCACAGTCCAAAGACACGCTGGTCAGGCTCACCCATAGTGTGTGGGTGACAGAGAGAGTGTGTTCCACTGATGTATGGATGAATGACCCAGTGTAAGTAATGTATCTAGCAGTGTAAGTCACCGCGGTGAATAAGGTATGTAGGCTGATAACACTACATAGAATTCATTGGAAGTTGCTTTGGAGGAAAGCATCTGCTAAATAGACACACACCCACCGAAACTGCTTGACCCAAGTGGGGTCGGGGTGAGCCGGAGCTTAAGCCGGCAACACAGGGCACAAGGGTGGAGAGGGGAGGGGACACACCCAGGATGGGATGCCAGTCTGGCACAAGGCAGCCCAAGCAGGGCTTGAACCCCAGACCCACCAGAGAGCAGGCACAGGCCAAACCCGCTGCACCATCGTGCCCCCCAGCTGCTAGATAAATACATGGAAATGTAATGAACCCATGTAGCTACACAATTCACTTCTAGATTAGTGGGTTTTGGTGAAGCCAGATGAAGCACAGCCAAATGCAACATTGTGTATTTTGTCATTTGTACCGAGTAGGACAGAAGAAAGAAAGCTCTCTTTCCAACTATTTTGGAAAATATTCACCCACAAGGTTGAGCTGGACCGTTTTGCTTTGCTCTCATGGGAAGCAGTATTTAATATTTCTTTAATCATCAAGTTGTACAGGAAAAAAATGTATACCATGAAGACCAAATATCTGAGCATCAATCAACATAACATTTTTGCAGTTTTTGCTCTGAAACGGAACCCGTTGAATATTTTTATACAACGAGCAAAAGCAGTGTACAGTGGCGTGCAGTTCCAATACTTGGGAGTAGAACACTATTTAAATTGGCTTGTGAAAACTTGTTCCCCAGTGATTTGCCGAGCAGCTTGGCTTCTAAATTCTCCTGCTAATTACTGGCACGTTAGGAAGCTGTTAAATCATCGTCGTGTTTTAGAATTTCGAAGAGATCATTACAGGCGCAGAAAGGAAAACGGTCACGTTACGTCGTGATAAATAGACTCTGCCGCTCTCCAGGACGCACTCATTAAGTATTTTGGATGTGCTGTTTTTATGCGTTAACGTCCTTTCGCTATTGTTTTGGAAGATGGTTGAGAATTCACGGTGAAAAGGTCGCGAACAAGAAAAAAAAAAAAAAAAGCATGCTCATGGTGTTTGTTTTTGTTTTTTTTTTTCTTGTTTAAATGCAGGGAGTGAAAAATGTTCAGGATGCGCATGTGCAAAGTGCCTGGCTGTGTGCGTGAGTGCTTGCGTGCAGGTCAGTTTGTGTGTGTGCAAATTTGTTTGCGTGTGCATATGCGCAAGCGGGCAAGACAGTGTGTGCGTGTGAATTTGTTAACCATATGCAGTTATGAATATAGCCAAGAGAGAGTGTGTGTGTGTGTGTATGTGTGTGCACGCGTGCGTGTCTGTGTATGTGTGTGCACTCAAATGAAGCAGCAGGACACCGTTGGCCTCTCACGTCTCCCCCATGCACAAACTAGCTGCCACCCCCCCCCCCCACTCCCATTTCCCAGCCCAACCTCCCATCCTTTCATGGAGGTACCAGCAGGCAGGGATGTTCATGATTAGGAAACAAGTCCCATCAGCAGATCACCTGACGTCAAAATCCAACCCTCCATGTACCTTGGAGCAGTCCTTGGAGCAGTCTCTCAGGGTTTGCTCCGGTGATGGCGTGGAGCGGTGGGATTTTCATCCACGGGGACAAAATAGGAGAGCAAACCACGCGCAGGGAGCATATTGTCCTGCTTCGGTACCCCGAGAACCAGCCACAGCACGCGGTGCGGACACGCAGCAGGCCAGACTGACAGACCACGGGGTTCGAACCCACCTTGCTAGAAGATCTGTGCTTTACTGGAGCTCGCTTCCTATCGTGTCATGGCCGCTGGTTTTTTGGAAAGCTGTCCCCGTGCTCAGATGCATCCATTTTGACGTTGCCATGGCTACCTCTTGAGCCCAGGTTATTTATAGCAACCGTTACTGTTCAGCGCAAGCCGATATTTTCTGTGGGGAAAGGGGCCTCTAGAAGTACAGAAGCCAAATGGAAAATATCAGCATGTACAAAACAGGAGGGCATTTCCTGCGGGAACAGTTAAAAAAGGGGTATTGTGATGTTTTCCAGATAATGGAATATATTTGAACAGAATGCACTTGACAGTTGTGTTTTTTTTTCTTTTTTGCTGCAGCAGCACATGTTAAAGAGTATGAAAAGTAAGACGAAAAAAGCAAAGCTGGAAAAACATGAGTCAAACACCAAAAACGAGGAGAACATCTTCGGTATGACCTCTGCAGCATGATGGGCCCGAAATCATGAGTAAATAAATTCAACGTGGTACAGCGTTACCTGTTCTGACATGTTCACAAGCGGTGTAAAGAGGACCGATACGTTTATCGCAGCTGAAAAAATGTGTCCATTTACAAGCCACTTTGAAAAGACAGCTTTACATGTGCAACAAAAACAACAGCAATAATAATATTAATAATAATAATAATAATAATAATGTTTTAACTTTTTTCAAAATACCAAATAATTATCCTCTTTGTCAAAGTCTGTAATCTCTAAAGTTATCCGTCTTTGTTTATTTCCACTCTCCTTTCGCACAGCTGGTAAAAGCAAGGGACAGGAAGCGCTGTTTTTGGGTTTTACTCTCCCTTTCCCAGCGATTTGATCCAAAGGTCGAGTTTTCCCATGACATGCAAACGTTTGCATTGTCGGGCAAAATCACTGTTAACCAACGAAACGCCGAGCGCTCCCACCAACAAACAACGCAATGTTTGTAAATCTGTCAAAAAAAAAAAACAAATAAATCGTTGGCCTTTTCCGCCTTTCAGAAGCTATTATATTTCACATCCAAGAAGAAAGAATAGAGGGTACATTATGCATTATATAAGACAGCATAAAGCCAATAGAAGAGAAATATCGTATCAAGCCACACAATCTGATCAACATGTTTTCCAGCCCATTAAGTTCTCCCACTGCAAAGGGAGTCTGCTATGCAAATGGCCCAGATCTATCTGCGTGATACGTATTTGAGTGGCTGTGTGTCAATAATTAACACTCCTTGTTTAATTATGCACACAGAGGGGGTTGCGGTGACAGTCTAATTCGTACTGTGGCTGGAGCGCATCAGGCAAAGTGTTGCTCGTGCTCAGAAATGATTGTTCAAATGGTCTGTTTTTTTATACAGTTAAAGTGCTGTTGCGGTGTCATTGCAGGCGCGATGGACTCGACGCGAAGGAGTAAACTCATCCGTATGCCATCTGCTCTGGATTACCAGTTCCGTAAAAACTAGGGTTCTGGCGACTGTTACGGACGGACTGATGTTTGATGAGGGCTGACCGTTACGCCGAAGCTGGATTAAGACGTGTATAAGGCAATAAAGTGTAACTGTACTTCTTTACTAGTCATCACTGGCCTCACACCAAAAGTGTAAAAGTACCGTAGGGTTAAGGACTTGAACACATGACGTCGCAGATGAAAACTCTCGATCTGGCTCATTCCTGTTATTGTCAAGCTGTTCGAATGGATAATTCATACAGGAGGAGAGTGATTAGAAAGCCAGACATAAAGCATATGGCTACAATATGAGATATTGTTCTGTGCAAGCGTGGATGCATTTTAAAAATTTAAGGCTTCGTCATATGAGCTAAAAATAGAACTTGAAGCAGGGGGCTTGGTAAATTCTGTTGTCACGGTTCCACTGTCATGGTTGGCAGACCTTCCTCTGGAGATGCCACCCCCCTCACCAGAAATATATTACTTGGACTGAAGGCAGTGACACATTGATTTAAAGCCTGGGATACCTTGGCCCTTCCCCAGTTCTGTCTCCATGGCAACCGGCCTGCGGAGGGTCCGATGACTGTGTCTCCCGAGAGTGCGGAATGGGCCGAACTCAATGCCCAGATCAATAACAGCTGAATTAAATACATTCTTATTAGCCATGAGGGATGCTTTCATTACAGTGGCATCTCTTTGATAGCATCCAATGTGTGATAATTACAGAAGACAGTAATCATTGCTAACTACTTCTCCAGGTATTGCAAACTACCATGCTGTCATAAAACTTTGGCTATGACATGATGAAATAGAATATACTGAGAGCTGATTTAGCTGTTTTGGATTTATGGCTTGAATAGCATAAAGGTTTTATTTGTGTCAAATACCGAAATAAAAAAATTTGAAGAAGCCTTATCTTTATGCTGTAACTGTTTAGCAATTCACTTCCATATTTGCTTCCTAATTTTCTTTGAGTTTGTAACCTGGGATTTAGGTGTGAAGTCATTCAGATACTTCACATTTTCTGCATAGTTGCGAACGCAATCAGTATTCTCTGTGGTCGCTGTGTGGAACCACGCTGGTATGTCACAGCTGCTGGGCTGTAGTTCTGGACTTGGGTTCAACCAGGCTCATTGGGTGCAGAGTATGTATGATCTCCTCATGGCTTTCCTCCAGTTTCCTTCCACAGTTCATAGATGTGGTTTAGGTTATTAGGTTGGTCTTAAGTACCCTTTGTTTGTGTGTGATTGCCTTACAATGGACTGGCATCCCCTCCTAGGTGTACCCTGCCTCATGCCCTGTGCCTCTAGACAACTGCTACCCTACACTGGACAAGCAGTTATTGAGAATGCATGGATGGTATGTGGGAATGTTGAAGTGTAAACTCTACCATACCTTGTTGTTGAGGCCATCAAATCAAACCTGATCCATTGCAGCCACCTGCACAGTTTTCCTGGCAAAGGAGGTTGCTAGTGCCATTTTCTGCACACTTGGAAGGCACATGTAGGGAGAAACACAGAACTGCTGGGCACCCCTTGCAGGGCTTGAACCCCATACCCACTAAACAGGAAGGTACTGGTCAAACCCACCAAGCCACCACACACCCCACTCTGCACCCTGCACCCTGCACCCTGTGTGTAAAGAGAATAGACACTCTTTACGTTTGCTGTTAGGAGTACCACCGTGTTTTTACTCTGCTCTGTACTAGACATGTAAAGACAATCAATACTCTGTGGATTGTATCTCAAGCAAAACAATTATAAAAACAGCCACTGAGATTAGCCTGTGACACAGTGAAATGCTTTCCCTATCAGACCACTGCGCAATGAAATCAGTGCAGCAAATTCAAAAAGTAGGAAATGTGTATAAAATCTCGGTGCGTTGATCTTCGAGTTGCACGCGGCCTGCAGTTCAGAGGTGTGAATATCTTTAAAAGCTCGAGGACATGCTGTAAGAACACACTTTGTAGCATGGTACAGTGCTTGGCTGTAGTGCAGATAGCAAGGAACCCTATTTGGTAATTCTGATCCCTTTTATTCTTTCGCTTAGTTTTTTATGTTAGTTTTTTTATGTTATGGGCTTGTATGATACAGTAAATTGCAAGCAGAATAGCTGAGCAATATATGTTGTTATGAAATGCATCATCTCAAATGTGCAAATGATACAGTTGGAAGTGTTAACAGGGCGTAATGAATATGATGCCAAACTGGAAATACTTACCAAATTATTAAAATTCTAAAAAATGATGACCGCAAGCCTCCTGCTGCTAAATACGCATAAAATAAAGTATTTAACTTTATATATAGACAATTTTCAGTGTTTTCTTTATCCCCAAGTTGTTTTAATTAAAAACCTTGATTTTTTTTTTGCTTTGACCTTAAAAAGGTTCAGACTCTGTGCAAGAAATCAATTTTTTTTAATTTTTCCGTTTAGTTGACATTTGACCTCACTTTGAAACAGGGCGGTTGGTGCCTAATTTTGTCAACTTTGCTTTCTGCAACAAGGACCCCCAACTGCAGCTGAAAACTGCATTTACATTGAACCTACTCTGACTCCACTTCTCCAATGGCCTTCAACATCATGAACTGGCTCCAGAGTACCACTTTTAACCAACCCGACCCAAAAAGTCCTCCACTCCACTGACTGCAGCAGATGCAGGTCCATCGTTACAACAGAAAGCTCCCTTCTTGAGTGAAAACCCCTGATTTCACTCTTTCGATCACAGACCCTTCCAAGGAAGCCCTTCCCAATCCCAGGGAATGAGGAAACAGTTCCAATCTGGTTATTTTAATCAAAGCGCAACGCATGCCTGTTTAACCTCGTAATGAGCGAGTTCGCGTCTTGAGTCGGCACAGAGGTGATATCCAGAGAGCCTCGTTGATCTGATAGTAGCGTAATGGACAATTTAGCCTGAGAGATCCTGGCTGACCCTTCCAGATGGCTGTCTCGCACCACCCTGGCCTACCTTTATTGAAAGTCAGTGGCTTTTTTGGCATCGAGACAATGGACAGGGGGCCGATCCACCATTGCTCTGAGTGGGTACCTTGACTCCCTTGCACTGAGCATCCCCCACCTCTCACAAACAGAAAACAATTGTTCATCCAGGCTCTTGTGACTGGGGTTTGGCACTCAGTGCATGCTGGGCACAATATGATTCGACCGTCCCTGTTTAAACTTGTTAGGATCTGCTCCGGCACAGATGCCTGACCCCTGGACGCTCGGCCCGGCTAATGTACGGCGTTGTTTGATTCAACGCTAATAGAGCGCAAGCACTCTGCGGAGCGCCTTTAGGCCACTCTGGAGTCTCACCAGCTATTGGACAGCTGCGGTTCAGTCAAATACAATAAACTTTGAGTTCAGAACTGTGTTTGTTCAAGCTGCTGGGATGCTTGGGATAAGAATGACCGCCTTCTGGAATATATGCAGAACTGTAAAGAGAGGATCGATGAGATACAATCTCCAGTCCCAGTGGTTATTAATGCTGATGTGTGTGATTGTTGTGGATAAAGTCTAAAATGCATGAGCTTCCCCGACACATGACCATATTGAGTTATCGGTGTTTGACAGCGGCATCGAAGATGCGGGGATGGAGTGCAAAATTCCTGAGGAATCTTAAGGTAAAATCCCGTCACTTACGGTTCCGTCCGACCCAATAGTTTGCCTCGCACCCCCCACCCCTCCAAATTTTCTTCAGTGCTGTTGTTTGGGACTAATCTGCAGGGAATTTAGCAGAACTGCAAAGCCAATACTTAGCAGATTATCCACAGGGTACTTTGAGTGTTTTTGCACTCACGTGTTTGCTCACACTCGCCACGACCCTGTGAGACACACTTGGATAGGAGCCACCGTCAAGTACACAGAACACAAATGGGAATGTTGTCCAAACCCCGAAACAAGATGCTGGACATGAAGTGGCATACATTCTCCGAGTATCTCTCCTTGCGCAGGCAGCTGTGCTCAGTGAACTGGATTAAATCCGACAGATTCCTTCTCTTGCAACTTGATGTGAGTGTGTTGGGGGGGTTGGAGGAAGTACAACAAGCAGATAGGGAGGGAGAGGTTGGGAATGCTCATTTAACTGTGATGTTTATGCAAAAAAAAAAAAAAATGTTCTGTGCCTGTCGGGCTCCCTCTGGCTTGCATTATGTATCTGCATTCTGCATTTTCCGCAGGATATAAGATAGAAGTGTGCAGCCCTAGTGATGAACCTAAGCTATGGCTGCACCTAATGGTTCTTCAAAACCTATGAGACCTCTAAAAATCAAATAAAAGCCTTTCCACCATTCTTTTGATCAAACGCTGTGTTCCATATTACCTCAATGTGGAAATAAATGCTGCAATTGTAGCAATACCAACAACATACAGTTTTGCTTAAGCTGAAATTCTGCAGCTGATGACTCCTTGCTGTCAAGGCTGATAATTCTCATGTGTGATTATTATCAGTTTGCCGGTTAAATGCTTGGAATAACACACACACACATTGTCTGAACGGCTTGCATCATTCAGGGTCTCAGGAACTTGAGCCTAACCTGGCAACACAGGGCATAGGGCTGGAGGGGAAAGGGACACACCTAGAACAGGATGCCAGCCTGTCACAAGGCACCCCAAGCAGGACTCGAACCCCAGACCCACCGGAGAGCAGGACCTGGTCCAACCCGTTGCACCACTGCACCCCCCTTGCTTGAAATAAGTCTTAGCTCAAGAAATAATCTGTAAAATGGAACTCAGGGGATGTTTAAATGAATGTTTAAGACAATCGTTGGTTTCTGACCACCCCCCCACCCCGCATCAGTTAGTTACATATTTATTTTTAACATTTAATGAGTTTTAATGAAGGAGACCTGTTTTATTAATTGTTCAGTTAATTATTGTTTGAAGTTTAAGTGACTGGCCTTTCCTTTCATTTTCAACAGTGGTCATAAATTGGAAGATTTTAATAATATAATATTGCTGTTGGTATGGTGAAACAACTGGAAATATTTGTAAATGAGGAGGACAAACAAGTATGTGCTGGTTTCCCAAAACCTGTTCAGCTGAGACCACTTAACATGGAAAGAATTTCTGCCCCCCCTTCCCCAGTTTTATTTGCCAAGCTATTGTAGATGCTTGTTTTTTTCTTTGTTTCTTTTACTGTGTTTAAGGACGGGAAGATGATATGGTTACTGACACTGTGAATCCATCGCACTTCTCCTGAAGCATGGAACTGAATCATCTGAATGAGATGTTTGGAGATTTTAATTTTTCTTTGTTCTAAACCACTGAAGAAGATGATTCTGAGATGAATCAACTGTACATCCAGATATTTGTCAAAAGGTGAGCTGTGGATGTTCCCCAGGTCTACATTGTTTTTAACCATTGATATTCTGCTAGAAATAATATACTTGCATAGTACAAGAAAATTCAGAAAACATAGTTCTGCACAGATACACACACACACACACACACATTTTCAGAACCGCTTGTCCCGTACGGGGTCACGGGGAACCGGAGCCTACCCGGCAACACAGGGCGTAAGGCCGGAGGGGGAAGGGGACACACCCAGGACGGGACGCCAGTCCATCACAAGGCACCCCAAGCGGGACTCGAACCCCAGACCCACCGGAGAGCAGGACTGCGGTCCAACCCACTGCGCCACCGCACCCCTGCACAGATACATATCAGCAAATATAAGTGGAAATTAACACCATTACTTATACATTCCATATCCTAAGGGGTCCAAATTCTAGAAAAACAAAGTAATACAAAATAATGCAATAAAAGAAATAGACTAAAGAAAGTAAAGAACAGAAAATTTAATCAGTGGTTACAAATATTGCACATATAGGCAACATTCTTGGAGGTAAATTATACATAATTAAAGGAACTGGGGGGGGAAAAGAGTTAGTGCGGATGACGGCCTCGGGAAAGGAGCTGTTCCTGAGTCTAGTGTTGTGGGATCGTACCTGTACCTCCTCTGAGATGGGAGGGGCTAAAATAGTGAGGCGAGGATGAGTTGGGTCCTTGATGATGTTGGTTGCTCTTCGAAACCAGCGGCTGAGGTGAATGCCCTCTGTGGCTGGTTGCTGAGAACCGCTGATGTGCTGAGTAGTCTTGACAACATGTTGCAGGGCAGTCTTGTCTGAGCTGCAGCAGCTGTCACGCCATGCTGTGATGGAGTAGGTCGTGATGCTCTCAGTTGTGCGGTGGTAGAAGTTTGACTCTCTTCACTTTCCACAGATCAGATGCTGCTGCGATTTTCTTACTGCTGAGGTAGTTAGTGATGTGAACAGCAGCGACCTTAAAACTACGGACCCCTTGCTGGTTTTCGCCGTTAACGTGAATTGGATCGCGCTCTTTGGTTCTTATTTTCCTGTAGCCAGTAACTGTCTCCTTGATTTTCTTCATGGCGAGAGCCAAACGGTTTACAATGCACCACCTCACCGAGTTCTGCCGTTCCTCCCTCTAAACGGTCTCGTCAAAATTTTTGATCAGGGCCACCACTGACGTGCCATCTGCAAACTTCATTATGACGTTGGTTTTATAAGCAGGCACAGGCGCAGGTGAGCAGGGGGTACAGGAGGGGACCGAACGTACGTTCTTGCAGCGTGCTGATGTTCGGAGTCTAGAGTCTCGTAATGAGGAAACTGCATCCAGTTGATGTCCAGATCATGGAGTTTTGAGGAGAGCGTGGTGGGAACTATTCTACTGAAAGCAGAGCCGTAGTCAACGAATAGCACCCTAACATAGTTATTTTTTGCCTTCCAGGTGATTCACACCGGAAGATAGACAGACAGAAACAGCATCATCTGTTGACCCGTTAGTATGATATGCGAACTGATTCTGGTCTAAAGTGGCAGGGATATGAGCCTTAATGGGGGACATGGCAAGTCTTTCAAAATGAACACTAACTATATTGCGTGCATTTTTAAATTTACTACGTTTAGGTGCTATTCCTGGAACTGACAAAGGTGCAATTAATTTGCAATTTGGCTGACACTTTCCAGCAGGGAAAGAGAGGTACAGCCTTGTTTACCATCAATAAACACAGGATGTGATAATTGTTAGGACTGAAGTGCCACTTACATCATATTACATTTATTTATCTGACGCTTTTGTCCAAAGCGACTTCCAGTGAGCTCTAGGTAGTGTTATCAGCCCACACATCTTATTCACCGCGGTGACTTACACTGTTGGATACACTACTTACACTGGGTCACTCATCCATACATCATTGGAACACTCTCTCTGTCACTCACATACTATGGGTGAACCTGAACAGCATGTTTTTGGACTGTGGGAGGAAACCAGAGCACCCGGAGGAAACCCACATAGGCAATATGCAAACTCCACACAGACCGAGCAGGGATGGAACCCCTGTCCTCTCGCACTACCCAGGCACAGTGAGACAGCAGCTCTACTCGCTGTGCCAGCATGCCACCTTACTACTACGGTAGAGAATGCCATTTGAAAACCCAGACAAAGGTCCAAACCTCAGTGCCCCACCCAGCAAATCGCAGCTCAGACAAAGCAGATGGTCCTACGTCCCAACTGGGACCTTCTCTGGCGGCTCAAACTTGGCACTTGGCCCAATAATGTCCTGGGAGGTATAGCAGCACCGAGCTGCAGAGCTCACTTGCCTGGAACACCTAGGTATGAATAAAACAGAGCCTCCATCCAACAAGACACGAGCATTTATGGAAATGTCTCACCTGCCTAAACCTAAAGGGTGATCGTGTGTTATGTTTATGTTTCAAGAATGTGGTTTAGTTAAAGCTTGAATGATTTAGCCAGCTTCAACAGAGGCGAGCTTCACCTCTCCGGCTCAGCCTCCAGTAATTAGATGCACAATGATTCTCGGAGGGAGTCTCTCCACGCAGCAATTACTATGGATCTTCCAGAAAGCTCATTTACAACGTGGCGGCCACGCGCGCCGGCTGCTTAAAACTGCGCTGTCATCACTTCTTCGCAACAAGGAGGACAACAGCTAATCAGCTGGCAACGCGGTTCCGTGTCAGGACACCAAATTAACTGTCAGCCACTGTCAGTCCATTAAATGAAGAAGTCAAGAGAGCGCGCACAGATGACCGTTTCACTGGCATTAATTGGGACAAATTAAAACCATATTATTATGCAAATAAACAAAAATGAATTTCATGAAATGAGGAGAGGAATGCGGACTTTTGGCCTGAATGCGATGCCCATGTTTTGAAATGTAACCCCCCCCCACCGGGTTATCATCTGTGACCGATCGCGATCTGCCGGCTGCGCTGTCGAACGAAGCCGCTCACTTTCATTTATCGGCCTCCTTCTTATCAGCGCTTGTCCCGCGCGCACAACCGTGAAATCAGAGGGCGGTTCAGTGACACAGGCTTTCCATTGGGGGTCACCGGGGGGGGCAGGGATATTAATTTATTTTTTTTTATTTTCCCCCAGTTCCAGCTCGGCACGCGTGGCTATTTGCACCCTTTCCTCCTCGCTCGAGTCACGCGTGAGTGACGGCCTCACGCCCGCGCAAGCTCCGCCCCCACTCCCCCCCCCCAACCACCCTGCACTCGCGGCGTCCGCGCTAGTCCTCTTTAAATGAACACGAGACTGCCTAATCGTCCGCCGCGAGCGCACCGCCGAAATCTCGCAGCCGAGATGCGGGGACACGCGGCGCAGTAGCTCGCGCGCCCTCTCCATACATGGATTTGCGTCTGCACGAGCTCGCCATTTAATGAGCAAAGGTAAGTGGCAAGAAAAGGAGGTCGCGGCCAATGCAAATTAAAAGCGGGAGGGGGGGGTTGCGACGGACAGAGCGGGGTCGCTATTGTCTGTGGCGCCGGAGGGTCGCCGAGCCGCGCGTCCCGAGGCGGTGCTACAGAACTTGGCGCGCGCCTTCGCTTCGCCACACAAGTGCAGTTTCAGTGACGCGTCGGTCTTCCGCGATCCGTACCGGTGCGGTGCTGAGAGCGCGCGCGCTGCGAACGTGTCCGGCGGTTCGGTTCGGTGGCTCGGGGCAGCCGCGGACGGAGCCGAGGCGAAAGCTGCGCTGCCGCGCGCGCAGTGGGGGGGGTGGCGGCCGCCGCGTCCTCGCGCCGATCGCCGCCGCCGCGTGCACGGAGAGGGGAGAGCGCCGCGCGGATGTCCTCCCTCCCTCCCTCCCTCGGACCACGCCACGGACGCACACCTCCTCGTTTTATTCATCTTCATCCTTCTCATCATCCCTCCCTGGTCACGTTTCTTTAGCTCTTCGCTCTCGGATTCTGTATCCAGCGGGTTCTCCTACACACACACACACACACACACACACACACACACATCTAATCATGTCACACATCATCAGTCGGTGTTTAGAGCTTCAAATAATCATTAGAAAATCATTGAAAAGAAATCCCGTACTCTTTTAAAATATACTATTTAGGCTTTTTAATTAACCACTGTAGTGAAATTAATCACTTCTGATATTTTTTGTTAATTTTCATACATTTCCGTCACTTTTTTTACTTGAGCAACCCTACACACTGGTCTGTCCGTTCCCTGGTCATTTCTGCCCAGGTCAAATTCCTGTAAGAGGAGTCTTAATCAGACATGTCTTTGACTTTGTCCAGTTGACTTTTTTTTTTTTATAATCACATGGCACTTAAAATAAAATGGTTCTGCTCCATGTTCTCAGTTGCCTGAATGAACAGATCTCCAAATGTCAGAATTTTTTTTTTTTTTTTCTTTTTTTTTTTTGGTTTGGCCTTTAAATTGCAAAAAAAAAAGAGAGAGAAAAAATCTTGTATGCAAATCTGCAAAGTGGCAAGATCTAAGTGAACAGCAGTAATGATGGGATTCGAAATCCTACAAGGTACCTGAGCCAAGGTTAGAGCACATTTCCTCCCCCAAGTCTGCTGCGTTATGTGCGAGTGTATGTATGGCTGAAGCGGAGCTGTGGGACCGAGGAGATCTGGATGGTCCAGGTGCTCTTGCTGAGATGCTCTGCTGCCACGTCCCACCTAAACTGCTGCGCTTTTGGATGGCAAGACTGGTTTGCTGGAGTCGGGGGGCAGGAAGCGAGCAAGGATGCTTCCAGGGTCTGCTGAATGGAAAACTGCTTCGCTTAGGTTGAGTCCCATGAATCAGCTCTTGTCCCCACCTGCCACAAGCAGGACTCCAACCATTCCTGCTTTGACTTCAAACTTTCGAGGGAGGAGACAACTTCTGTTCACACCTTCCACACACGATAATTCGAGATTGGGTGAGAAATACACTAACCCTGTAAAAACAGGGTATGGGGATTATTGGGGGCACTGGACACGATCTTTTGAGATTTAGCGATGTCTCACATTGAAGTGTGGACGTGCGCTGATGTCCGCCTTGTCTCGACGGAATTAACACCAATTTCACGTTTCATCTTCGTTGATACTGGGATTGCAGTGAACAGCGGGTTACCCTGCTGTCGCTTCACCGTGTGGAGTGGTGGTGGTCTGAAATCCTACCATGGTTCCATCCGGGGGGGTGTATGGTCTGGTGAGGAGTTAAAATTTCGATTTGTGCTCAGAGTTGTACCCAGCAAGTGGTTTGGAGGGCATGGTGGAAAAGTAAACTTAACCAGATGGAGGACACAGTGGCTTTGCACACTGTTGGATAGGATTGCGAAGTAAATGTGGTTTCACCCACCCTGATGCCATATTAAGTTCAGCTATACCACTGTATATTATTATTATTATTATTATTATTATTATTATTATTATTATTATTATAAACCTGGATCAACCCTGAAAAAATGTTGAGCCAACTAACCTATTACCAGTTAATGGTTTATTTTTGTCTCTGAAAAATTTGTTTACTTTAGTCTTTTCATCCACTTTGTAAATAAAGTAATTCTGTATTTAACATCTGTATTTTCGTATATTGATTTTGAAAGGTTTGCAAAGGCAGCTGAAGTGTGGGCAGCTGGTAGTGTAATGGTTGACGCTGCTGCCTTCGCTTCTGAAGGTTACAGGTTCAATCCCCAGCTCCGTCTGTAGTATTGTTGAACAAGGTACTTACCCTACGTTTCTCTGGTAAAATGGCCCAATGGTATAAATGGGTGAATGATTGTAATAATTAAAGCCTTATTGTTGTAAGTCGCTTTGGAGAAAAGCATCAAGTAAATGTGTATAGTTCTTTAATACATTTACTGTAACATATTATTTATTATTACGCATATACTCGTATTCTAGGTTTGCTTACCCTCTTTTTCTCTAAAATCAGGTACTTTTAACTCCTGCATCTTATTGTTTATTTACTTGTTGATGTCCTTTGGTGTGGTGAAGCTGTGCAGGTAATGGGTGTTGTTCCGATCACGGAGGTGAGGCCATCCACAATATTGACTTCTGGAACAAGGCTTTCCGTGCAGAGTAGCGGATCATAGCAGCTTGGAGGTTCTAGAAAGGGTCCTTATGAGTAACGACACGAAGGCAGAGCGCGCTGGAGCGGGGTCGTGAGTCACGAGCTGGGAACGACTGAATTGAGCCGTTGCGCCTCGCTGCGCTGCCAGCGGAGATCAGCTGCTGCCTCTGAGCTCTTCTCGCGCGTCACTTTGGATTTACTGGCAGCCTGGGGAGTGGAATGGCGCAAGTGGCCGGAACCGAACGGGAGCGTGTGGGGTCATGTGCCGAGGGTGCGGTGTGGGTTCCCTGATCTCGATGTTAGCATGATGCCGCGCGGCACGGTACGGCACGGCACGGCCAGCGCTCGACAAGGTATGGCTCCGCTCACGTACGTTTTGACGGATTCTGGACCCTCGCAGGCCGCTCTGGCTCCTTTTTTCGCAGCTAAGTCATCGGTAACACGCAAGGTTCGGCCACGGATGGTCCGCCATCAGTGGGCTCGTAAAGGGTTACTCTTCACCCCGTTTCTTCGCTCTCAGTTCTGAGGCTGCCTGGCAATTTTTAGTTTTTTTACTCACTTCAGAAGAACCACTTTCAGCGTCTCGTCTATTTTCGTACATATCGTTAATATCTATTTAATTCTTGGCATCTTGGGAATATCTAGCTACTAAAAATACCAGACTCAGCTGAACCCGAGTGGAAAATGCTTTTTGAAAAAAGACTATTAATAACATAAATACGCCTTCCTACAGTATTGAGGCTCTTGCAATAAGGAAACGTGTGGTTTTTAAAAGGTGTTTACAGTCGTATTTGCATTCATTCATTTTGCGCTTTTCGCCGAGGCGGCGTAAAACTTGGAGCAGACCAAGGCGCGTTCAGCAAAGAGCTTTCGATGCAGACTCTCGATTTTTGAACGAGATATAGTTTGTGCAATAACCAGTCGCTTTTGTCGCTGCCTATGGAATTGAGTCTCGTGGGGAGTGCAGTGGTGATTGTGACAGATTGGGTGATGCAAACTGGACTTTCTAGGAGTTCAAGAGAGGATGAGAAGTGGGGTCCCAAAGAGATGCATTTTGGGACCCTTTTTGAATGTCGAAAGGGATTCAGCAGGTCTGAGGGAGAGAGGAAGCACATTGCACCACATTAGAGTCAAAACGGAGAACCTGTTGACTTTCGGTTTGGGTCTTCTTGTGTGTGGGTCTACCAAGCGACCAGGGATGGGTCAGCGTAGTGATCATCCTGAGGTATAGTGAGTGATGAAGCCAATGGAGAGGGACAAGGAGGGAATCCCATGGGGATGCTTTGGTTGCTGGGACACAACTCATGCAGTGGTGTTCTGCATCAGTGAGAGAGGCTTGATGGGATTGGAAGTACTGACTTCTTAGACATACTCGGTACACAAAGTATTACAACACATTTACTGTAAGATCACTATAAACGAAGGTGTTTCTGGGAATTGCAGTGAACTTGCAAATGATCCACAGCGTCTATCTGGAAAACCGTTTATAAACGGGTTCAGAAAATGTCCACCTCATGCCTTTAAATACTCAACACCTGCCATATTGTAGGTTAGGTTAGTGCAGTTGACAGATGGTGCCATAGAGGTTAAAATCCTGTGTGTGACCACAGTGTCGCTGGTTCCCGTCCTCAACGCGGTGAAAGTGTTGGGTTTTTAATTTTAATGGCTCCAGTGAAGATGTTCAGCTGTGTGAACAAACGTAAGTCACATTGGACTAGAGTCTTGTTGAAAAACTAAATGGTAACTATGACGTTAAGCCTTCGGTGTCTCGGCTTTCATCATAAAATGATTCAGAATGTGTTTAGGGGCCAGATGTTTTCGCCGTACATGGCCGAATCAGTAGGCCTGCAATAATCGTCTCGGTTCATGCATCAGCAACCTCCAAACCCTCTCGATCTTTAACCCTTGGGCAGGATGACTGGAGCAGGATTTTCGTTCCAGTTAAATTCATTTTATTTTTGACGTAGCGTCAATCCAACCAAATACTGTGGAGTCCAAGTCCAACGAGCTGCCCACCTCTTTCGGCTGTACACTTTATTCAGGGAGGGAGAGTGTTAGTGTGGCGTGAGCAGTTCCAGGAGCCCGCAGTTGGTCTTCTGTACCCTCTGTTAAGTCTGTGGGTAAATTTCAACACATCAGGCAGCGCGAGCAGCGAATTGGTCGGAGTGGCCCAGGCGGGTTCTGAAAGCTTCAGGTCTCGCCAAGGTAAAGATCTCGCAGGAACGTGCACTCTTGGGTTGAACGCGAAGAGAACAAAAACAGGCACTTACTGCAGATGGAGGCAGGACCCTGGAACTAAATTGGTTTGGTCTCCAGCTAAGCTCTCTCTTTAGCATCAGACTTTCCTTTGTGTTCCCGCTCCTATTGTGCAGTGTTACCGTTGAGAGGACCAGTCCACGCAATTGGATCCCGGTTGTTAACTCTTTCCCACCCTGCAGCTGCGGGACAAAGTTATCATCCCGAGTTTGCTGAAACTGCTGCAGCGCGTTCATCTTCTCAGCAGACACTCCTCTTTATTCTTGATCTTCTTGTATCTCCTTGGGCTCATTCCTGGCATAGGATGACTTAACATCTTACCGCGCTGTGTTTTTTCCCAGTCTTGCCATCACAGAAGCATTGTGGTTACGCATCTTCTTGGAACCAACGTGGGTTCTGGCCCTTGAGGGATCGTGTGGCTGTTTATGTGCATTAGTTTTCCAGAAGAATAGTTTTTTTTACAGTATTTTCACTTTGTCTGTGCGGCTTAGTCTTTACTCTTCAGAATTAAGAACTCGGTACATTGCGGTTCGGCATCTTGGTCTCTGACTTCGCACTCTGCTTTGTCCTGAGAACCATCTTCATTTGAAACTGGTCTTGTTTTGTAAGATTGTATCCTTTCCATTTATTTTTTTTTATTAATTTAGTTGGTGCTTTTTGTCCAAAGCTGTTTACAGTGTTAAGTTACTTACAATTATTTACCATCATTTACACAGCTGGGCACCTTTACTGGAGCAATTTAGGGGCAGTCTCCTCCTCAAGGGCATGACCGCAGGAGGTGAGACTCATGGTTGTGACCTTTGGAGCCAAGATTAGTGACCCTAGCCTCTAGACTACCAGCTTAACCTTCCTTTTCATGGCTTTCCTTTGGCGGGAACTTGGGATGTTAAGGGAGCGACCGGTTCTGATGGAGTCGTGACCAACAGCGGCTCAGGTGAAGCTTCTCAGTAGACTGCATCTCAACATGGGTGGCGCTGCAGGCGAATCACCAGAGCCGGGAGGCAGCCGGCCATCGTCTCCAGAGGATGTTGGGAAGAGTTGTTCAAACTGGAGCTCAGGATGCCCCTGAGCTCTCCCTTAATCTGCAAAACTCTCGACATGTGGGATGCATTTAGATTGGATACTCGGTGCTCTCAAACGTATTCCAAATGCAGACTTTGGAAGAAGGTATTGATATTCCATGAAATACATAACATTTTGCCCGTGAGGATTTTGATTTGTGCAGGAAGACACAACTCTTCTCTCAAGGGCTGGAGTGTGAAGTGAGGAGGCCTGACTGTCAAGATGGAGGGGGGGAAAAAAAAAAACCCCAGAAGAGCAGCCTCACTAAGCAAGTGAATCTGCGCGGATGTGTTTGAAAAGTTCAAGCACGTAGAACTTCCATGGCAGCAGTGTCGGTGAACATCATAATTACTATCATGAGGAACAATGCCGTTGTACCTCAGTCCGTTTTCTTGCTCCGGTCAGTTATGTAAGGGAAGTGTGGGCTTCGCGTTGGACGGATTTAATTGCAGTGCCTGTTACATTATTTTCTTGTTGGCCCAATGGTTTGCGTCAGTCGACTCGCATAACTTATAATTTTACACAATTATTCAGGTCACCGTTCCCTTGACGCAATTCAACTTCCATAACTTTGAATAGCTGGATTGTTTTTTTGCTGCTTGCACCTGCAACCTTTTGATCCTAGTTAATCTGGAGAAATACAATGTGGTGCAACATATAGATGCATAGTATTAAAGCACATGTTTTGATAAACATTTGAAGCCCATCCATCCATCCATCCAGAGGCTCAGAGGTCGCTGGTTTGAATCCCAACTCTCCTTGTACTGTGTGTGTGTGTGTGTGTGTGTGTGTGTGTGTGTGTGTGTGTGTGTGTGTGTGTGTGTGTATATATATATATATATATATAGATACATTTACATTTATTGATTTAGCAAACGCTTTTCTCCAAAGCGATATACATCTCAGCAAAAATACAATTTGTGCATTACATTAAGAGAAAAACATGGCTGCAGACACGTGATTCCTAAGTAAACCTGGTTTGTTACTTTCCACTTGATGCACTGATGTTCATCGCTCGAGTAGGTGCATAAAATGCAGGCTAGATGAATCCTGATAATTTTTTTTTAAATTGTAGGAGGTTTTTTTTTTTTTTTTTTAAACAATAAGGTACACAAACAACTTTGGGCGCGGTGGTGCAGTGGGTTGGACTGGGTCCTGCTCTCCGGTGGGTCTGGGGTTCGAGTCCTGCTTGAGGTGCCTTGCAGTGGACTGGCGTCCCGTCCTGGGTGTGTCCCCTCCCCCTCCAGCCTTACGCCCTGTGTTGCCGGGTTAGGCTCCGGATCCCTGCGACCCTGTATGGGACAAGCGGTTCAGATGCTGTGTGTGTGTGCGTGTGTACGCAAACATTAACATACAATGCCGGAATAGCAGCTATGTAAAGGCTGGGGTGACCATGAAGTTACGGTGCATGAACATTTACACCATACCCCTATTACATTAGGTTATTGATAATGAAGAGATGGACACATAGAAGACCAGAAGTGTTCACACCCCAGGATCATGGACCGGGCATTTAGCACAGATGGGAGCCCTGTCAGGATGAATTCTGGACACTCCAGTTGCTCATGCTTACAGTGCATGGGCAGTTGGCCCCGGGGGGTGAGGAACTGGGCTGTCGCTCACTAGGCATCCGTGTCATTGATTTTTGGTCCAGGGCAAATCCTAAATGGAACCTCTGTTTGCCACAGATCTGGTGTCAGGAGTGTGCGAGGTTTCATGTCACAGTGGATGGGTTTTTTTTTTTTTTTGTGTGTGGGAAAAGGGCTTCTGGATCCATTTTGGTGGCCGCCTGCTTTTTCTGCACGGGCAATCTCGGAAGCGACACGGTATCTCAGAGAGGCGGATCAGGGAGAGCCGGGACGCCGCAGCAGGAGCGGTACATCACATCACCATCGTCGCTCGCTGAGCCTTTCTCCTTTTTTACCACTTGTGCTGGAATTTTAATAACGTGTCATCGTCCCCATTACAGCAATCCTGACACAAACGGGTGAGATGTTCAAAGCCTCGCTCGTCGCCCCAGCATTTGAATTTTTTTTTTTTCTCAGAATCTGAATAGCACATTTTATATTACATAAAAAGTAGTTCCGTGAAAAATAAATCAACAGCTTGACGTACCCAAACCCTTTGAAAATGCCAGCATAAAGTAAGTACCGTACATAGCCTAGTTTATTTGACTTGCTCTAGAGTTGGATTGGATGTATTTTATTTGCGCAGGATGTTTGTCAAATTTTCGTAGGGTTTCGTGTTTCATAAATGTATATGTCCGCGCATCTGTGAAATTGCTGCGCTGTCGCGATGACAAATCTGATTCTCACTTGTGGCCATTCTGTCGCAGCAGAGCTTCCAGGGGTTCATATGGGTTTTTTTTTTTTCCAACTGACACTAACAACATTCCTGCTCAAGAGTGACTCTTCTGCTTGGATTGAGCTCAAGGGCTGCACCAGCACAGTTTCCCTCCCACACACACACACCATCTGAAACCACCTCTCCCGTTCAGGGTCACGGGGAGCCAGAGTTTAACCCGGCAGCATAGGGCAAAGGGGGAGGGGACACACCCAGGATGGGATACCAGTCCATTGCAAGGCACCCCAAGCGGGACTTGAACCCCAGACCCACTGGAGAGCAGGACCTGGTCCAACCCACTATGCCACCGTGCCCCCTGTGGTTTCCTACAGTTTTGGTAATAAAAATGGGGAAGAAAAAAAACCAGAATCAAAGCCGTATAAAGTTTGTTTGAGGACAGTCGTTGCCGTTACAGATGGCAGATGGTTCTGTCTAAAGCCAGTTTTGTGTTCTACAGTTTTTCCCAATGAACACTCTCTCTCCTTTTAATAGTTCAACCACAGGGCTTCTCCGGGGACCAGAACCGGCAAACTTTCTTGGTCTGAGGTCAAGGTTCTTGAACATCATCGGACCTGGACTGGAGTTCACGCAGTAGGACGCTCACTTCGCCTTGGCTGAGAAGAGTTGCTGGAGAAGAAACGTGAAGAGCCAATTAATTTTCATAAATCCTTCGGGTTAGGCTGATTTGCATAGTGTGATGCGGCTTATAGTTTTATTCATTTGTGCGGGACGGCTGAGCTACTGCCTTTGTTCCTCGAAGGTGCAGGTTTGATCCCCGCCTCTGGCTATAGGACCCTTGAGCAACATACTTACCCTGAATTGCTCCAGTAAAATTACCCAGCTGTATAAATGAGTAAATAATTGTAGGTAGACTAATATTGTAAGTCGCTTTGGAGAAAAGCGTCAGCTGAATGAGTAAATGTTGTATAGCTGGGTGGTTTTTACTATAGCATTTCAGGATAAGAGGGGGTGCGGTGGCGCAGCGGGTTTGGCCTGATCTCTGGTAGGTCTGGGGTTCGAGTCCCGCTTGGGGTGCCTTGCGACAGACTGGCATCCCATCCTGGGTGTGTCCCCTCCCCCTCCAGCCTATGCCCCGTGTTGCCAGGTTAGGCTCCGGTTCGCCGCGACCCCCGCTAGGGATAAGTGGCTTCAACCAGCACGTATGCGCGTGTGCGTACGTACTTCAGCTGGAGGCGGGATTTGAACTGGGGTCCATTAGTCCCAAAGGCAGCGGCTCGAACCGCGACACCGCTTGCCGGTGTTCCTTCTTCCCTTTGCGGGCGCATCTGTGGGCCGAACAGCCCTGGGCTCTCCGACGGGGGGAGTCGTGTGGAAAGCGGAGAGGAACAGAAGGGGGACAGAAGGTGACAGAAGGGGACATTAGTTGAGTAATACGGGCGAATGTCTCTGGTACAGCAGGGCATTGGGATCGCGTGAGAGAAAGATGATACCGCAGCTCGACTAATGCGCTTTTCATGGACTCGAACAGAGTAGCGGGGCTCCCCAAATACCTTTCGCTCCGGGGACTGGTCACGGACGTTACGTTACGCTTTCTGTGCCAGTGTGGGACTCTACATTTCTCCCTTCTTGCTCTCTCTCTCTCCGTTTTGATGTTGTCCTTTCGCACGAGCTGCGGTTACAAGTGTGTCAAGTTGCGATTTAGGGGATTGCATAGCCGCTCGTACCCACGAGCGGGACACTTAGCCCGAAGTGCCACGGTTAATATCAACCTGTGTAAGAGGGCTGAGTGTGAAATTTGTAAGCTGCCCTGGATAAAAGTTCCTGCGGAGCAAATAATTACGGTTTCCGTGTTTCGCGAGACGTGTTCGTGCGGCAGCTTTCGGGATCTTCGGCGCGCGTGTCCTCAGCCGTGGCGATTCCTCTGGTCGTCTTTAAAGTATAACGCTCAACGGGCAGATTTTTGGTCTTCCGTGTCGTACTTCGCATCAGGATCCTGGCAGCGTTCTGAGCCGAGGTTTACCCGAGAAGACCGCGATCGGGATGACCCGCTGAGCTTCGCCGCCCAGCAGCTCGGAGGTTCATCCGAGGCTCCGCGATCCCGCTCTTTTCCCTTTGCGGCAAGGAGGAGGAACTAGAATCGTGCCCAAGCTCCTTCTTCCGGTTCAAGCGGGAAGAGTCAGTTTTTCTTACTCGGTCGCTCTGCTCCTCAGCCTTGTTGCTTCCATCGAAAAGAAATCGCGGCTCCATTTCTACGATGTTGTCCTGTGTGAACTGAGAAGGCGTGGTTGAAAACCCTCGAAGCGTGACCCCTTGCAGGAGGTCCTGATGCTTGTTGTGTGTTTGTTTAGACCCTGACCGATGGTGAGACCGTCTGACAGAATGCCCGTGGACAACACCCAGCGGAGTTACTCCATTATCCCTTGCTTCATCTTTGTGGAGGTGAGTACCCCCTTCAGAAAAGAAGCGAAAAATCCGAGACGCGGCACGTTGCGGTCGATCCGTTTTCGTTCGCCGCATCCTTCCCCCGGTAAAACTCGTCCGTGTACCGGCGTGCTGTTTTTGTTTGTCTCCATGGAAATTGGAGTGGTCCACGTTTAATTTCATCCCCCGTCGCCATGGAGATTGGAGCGCTCCGTCCTCCAATTGCTCGCTCGGAGGCTACGCTCGACACCGCGCGCGCCTCTGCGGTCCGGTCCTCGTAACGTACGGGTCCGCCTCTAGCGTTCCTAGATTAGAGTAAATTACTTGCGACACGCATGCCTGTTTTGGGAGATCGGTGATTCGGTGCATGGAGGTCACGGAGGCCCTTTAGAGTCCCCGCAGGCCATGTTCGAGAACGGCTGCAGCCCGCAGGTAGGCGCTACGACCGTCGTTCGCTGCTCTCGCGGTTAAGATGTTTGTTCGCGCGGCAGTAATGCCGCCAAATGACTAACCCGGAACCGCTGAACTGCTGTCGGATGTCGCAGCGTGTCCCGTTTAGGTAGGATGGAACAGAGCTGGAAACGGTTTAGAGTGAATCGTTGCGCCGCGCTTGACCGACACCCGCGGCGAAGGAGAGACCTCGACGAAATCCACGCGAACGTCCGATACGTGCTGTCGATGTGGACTTCGGGAGCCGCGTAGGAGGCCCGCCGCCGCTCGCGCGCCTACGCGGTCGAGTGCCCGTCGTTTCCGTCCTCGCGCGGGGAAGCGTGCAGAGGGAGTCGGAGCCACGCACGCAAGACATCCTCGCGCTACCGTTTACGCGGAGGAGCAGGTGACGAGAACGCAGGCTTCCGCCCGCCGCGACTCGCTTCTGCTTTGCGACGGGGAGGATGCGTTCATGCGTTCGTGAGCTCTCCGTTAGCCCGTGCTGACTGTGCCGTTTTCCACTCCCGCTGGTGTCAGGTTGACTTCCGTTATAAATAGTTTTTCATTAACGGGAGGCATCTGGCTCTTAACAAGATAAAAGGCTGCGGTGTTTTAAGGTTTGTTCACAGCCTCCTCGGAGCTTCCTGCCAGCGCATTAGCAGCTCGGAAATGTCTGGGAACATTATCGGCGTCTTCCGAATCTGGGGGGAACGATAAGTATTTTTTTTTTTTTTTTTTTTTTTAATGGAAAATTCTGTTTTCTTTTTCTTTAATCAAGCTCTTCTCGTGGGACAGATTGTGTCTTTTTGTGCCAGTTTAAAAATCCAGAAGCGAGTGGGGAGGGGGAGAAAAAAAAAAAAAACGGTTGTTCGGAACTCGCGACAAAAAATTAAACGGCTCGTGGGAAAGCGCTCGCTAACGGAACCGTTTCCTTGTTTTACAGTTCGGGGTCTCCGCACCTGAGCTTGCGAACCACGAACACGGACTGTTAATGGGGCGTCGCTGTGGCTTAAGTAGTTGTATCGACGTAGTCGATCACTCAGTTTCCTTCACCGCTCGTCCAACTCAGGTTCACGGTGGTCCGGAGCCTATCCTGGAGGCGCAGGGCACGGGGCTATCCAGGCGCACCATCGCAGGGTAGCCACACGTTCACTCACTACGGGCAGTTTCCAGATTTTTATTTCATATAACCCATATTTATATCCCTTTATGTATAAATTGATTACTGATTTGGTTTTTTTTTTTTTAAATTATTTCATTTTGTTGTTTTTAATTATAGGTAGCCAACACAAGTAATCGGTTATGAGTTTGGATTATGGTGATCCAGAACTCATCCAAGAATCAAGGGGTGCAAGATTGGGTTCAGTGTGGACGCGACAACAGTCTGTCACACTGCACTCGCTCGCACGTAAACAAACGCAAAGTCTCACACACACCATACTTCATATGGACACCGTGTCCAGCCACTGTGGGAGGAGATCAAGGCGGTGAAGTGTGGGGGATTTCGGTGTTTTCCGTTTCGCCCCTCCGTCGTGGCGTCTCGCATCCTTTTGACGGTGCCTTTCCGGTCGGAAGCCCCATGATGCGGCTGTCGCCGTGACCGCGCACCGGGAGAGTAAGTGACTTCCCTGCTGGTTGCTGGGACTTCTGCATCCCTGAGCCGGTGGCGATGGGGGGGGCGGGACACGGCGGCCGCCCTCGACGGACCCGGCGCTAGATCTTCCCTCGAGGTTCGTGCTGAGGGTCGTCTTCTATGATGCGTGAGCAGCTTTGGAGCTGAAATACCACAGTTCCCAAGCAGGCCAGTAAACAACACTGGAAAAGCATGTCGAGATAAATGTGCTCCTGCGGGAAGACAGAAATTAATGTCTCCTAATAATATATATATTTATTCATTTAGCTGGCTCTTTTCTCTAAAACAGCTTACAATTATTTACCCATTTATATAGTTGGGTAATTTTCCTGGAGCAAATTTAGGGTATGTACTTTACTCAAGGGTACTACAGCTGGAAGTGGGATTCGAACCCGCGACCTCTGGATAAAAAGGCAGGCACGCAGAACACTATGCTACCAGCTACATCAAGAAACACTTATTCTGCTCGTGCTCCTGGGCGGCACTGCGTGCGCAGCTCTTTGGTCTGAATCTGATCATTAATTAGGGTCTTGGTGCTGTTACCTGGTCTTGAGTCATCTGGAAACGTGGAAAGATGCTGCTGGATTTGTTTGTAATCAGATTTCTCACGTTGTGTCTTTCAGTTCTGTTCCTGCAGTCCGTTGTTACAGTAGGTCCCGTGCGTTCAAGTCCGGAGATGAATTCCGCTTTGCGGTTATGTGATTAATTGGTCTGAATCTAAAGCTTTTTCGACCCATTTCATCCCAGACAAAGTGAAGCTTTGCAAACACCTCTCACAAAAGCGATTGTCCTACACCTGTTTCGAAATATTTAAAGCATTTTCATTATTCTAGCCCTTCTGTCCAAAGAAGCGTACATTGATCATCAGCTAGTATTTAGCATTATCCAACGTAATTTACGAGATTTTACAATATTTCGAGATAGACTGCGGTAAACTCCTATCAATCATTCACCCATCTATACAGTCCAGCGGCGTAACAATTCTTTATACAAACACTATTGGTAGTATAGTCACCAGTCCATAAGAAACTCGGGTCTTTGGACTGTGGGAGGAAACCAGAGCACCCAGAAGAAACCCCTGCAGATGAAGGGAGAGCACGCGGACTCCACACAGACCGAGCGGGCGTCAAACTCGTGTCCGATCGCACCGCCCCCTGTGAACAGCTCAGTCGGAGCTGGATGTTACACAGGTCCATTGAACTCCCACCCCGTGTGCACAGCAGGCCTCCGGGAGCAGAACCCGGAAGCCCCGGAGCAGCGCATGTCGTCTCTGGTGACAAGCGCTCGTTGTGTTTTAGGTTAGTGGAAAGAAAAGGCTGTCGGTGCCTGATGGGGCCCTTAACTGCAGAATGTGCCGTGCGGATGAGTCACCCTCGTTTTACAATAAAGCCTCCTTCGCCTCCATCTTCTCCAGCGCGTTAGAATTCTCCCGACGGTCGTCTCAAAACGATTGCCACCGATGCCTGGCTGCGTGCTCCGAGTCCGCGTTCAACGCCTCCGGAACGCGATGGCGGCGCATCGTTGTAACCGAATTGCATCGCCTGGGATTGAACGCTGAAAGGCTTTGAGGAGAGAAGCGCCTGCTCTTGTGGATCGGGAGCTTATGCCCACCTGTGCTGTGCCTGCCTGCGCTCTTTTCCGACAGGGGAGACGGGGAGTCCTCCGTCTCATTCGGAAAAATCCCGCGTTCGTGCGTTCGGACTCGCGGTTCCTTCTTTTGCAGAAACCCTCTTGAGGATTTCACGTCGGCATTCAGCGGGGTAATAAATCGGGGTAAACGCCTTATACAAGGGCACAGAATTACTGCTGTCCTCTGCTACTTGAACATACAACCTTCTGGGCAGAAGTCCAGCTCTTGGGTGCTCCTGCTTCAGCTCTATCTCTGTTCTGTAAGAATTTCGAAAAGGCCGAACGGTTGCTCTTCTTCTTGGGGAATGAACGTAATAATGAATTTTCTGTCTTGCACCTTCGTCCAAAGCAACGCAGTACTCTTATTGGACTTATTCAGAGTAAATGCCATCATCAAGGACACCGCAGCGGGAACGGGATCCAAACCCGAGCCTTTTAGCTCTATCGCAACAGCTCTAGCCACTGCGCCACCTACTGTTCGCTACATTGACTAGCACGCTCAGTCTTCTTGCTGGTTTTTCATGATATTTGCAGTTTTTGTGATTTTTTTTTTTTTTTTTTCCTCTTTGGGATTGCTTGTTCGGTCATCTCAGTTTATAGCTTGAAGCTTTGCGTTTGCAGTGCCGGTGCAACGTGCCCGTCCGGAATTACGAGATTTGTGTACTAATCAATAAAAAGGACAGATACGATGCTGAAGCTGTCCTTATAATAATCCATCATCGGGATGTATATATTTCTCCTGATGGCTTTACTTCACGATCGCATTCTTCTCTGTGCTGTTCCTCTTTTTGCCTCTGCAGGGCTGATTTATTGATGAAAGGAGTCTTTTTTTTTTTTTTTTTTTTTTTTTTTTTTTTTTAAAATACATGAAAGGGTATCGGTGTGACGTGGTTCCACACTGCCCCCTGCAGGACATGTCGGTACGTCCGGGGCTGCGCGTAACGACGCCTCGTATTTGCTCGTATGAACGGCCTTATTCATGCGACCTGTCGGTCATTCACAGGATGATTAACATGGAAACCCCAGCGTTTCAGGAGCTGCAGAAAAAGGCGTCGTGGAAACGCAGAGGGATAAACTGCGCACGTGCGATTTGTTTGGGGGCGCGGGGGCGCACTGGTGCAGCGGCTTTGCCCTGTCCCTGCCCTCTGGTGGGCGGGGGGTTCGAGTCCCGCTCGGGGTGCCTTGCGACGGACCGGCGTCCCGTCCTGCGCGCGTCCCCTCCCCCGCCGCCCTTCGCCCCGTGTTGCCGGGTTAGGCTCCGGTTTGCCTCGACCTCACCTGGGACAAGCGGCTTCAGTCAATGTGCGCGTGTAATTCGTCGGGTTTCGGTTCGATCCTCTTCAACGGCCAAGGTCCGTGATCACTGATGATGTGTCATGTAAGGTAGTTTCTTAGTCACATAGTGGGGTTTTATACATCTGCGATAAGGTGTTTGCTCGTACCGAACCGGGATGATACGAGGTACAACTAGGACTAGTGCTCTGTTCCGTCTCCCTTCTCTATGAGATGGATGCGTCACGTTCTCGTCTCTCGCAAGAAAGACCCCTTTCCCAGGTAACGTCTGCAGGAGATGTTTACGCCGCTCGCTGGTTCGGCTCGCAAAGAAAGCGCCGTTTTAACTGCAGCGTGTCGGGGGGGTTCATCCGCGGAGCAGCTGTCGGCGCTCAAGGTGCGAGCAGCACAAGGCTCGCTCTGTCTTTAAAGGCCCCCCCTGCTGAGGCTCCGGGGTTTTGGATGATGCCACTAATTTGCGGGTAGAATAAATGGCCGTCTCCCTGCCTTTCCCGGAATGCACCGTGACGGGACGCAGGTGCGAGCGCGCTCCTACCTCCGGGGCCGTCGTCCCGCTTTTCTCTTTTTCGCTTTTAGGCCGTGGTAATGGCTACTCGTATTGCGAGGCGCTCCGAGGCTCCGGGGTGCGCGCGACGTCTTCGTTTGTGGCTCTCTTATATCTTTGGGTCTTTGCACTCTGTTGGGAGGGTGGTAACCTCAGCAGGTCACTGGATGGACCAGATTGAGCCACAGTCCACATCCAGCATATTTACCATGTTTTCTGCATGGAAGGTGACGGTTACGTTGTGTACGTTGAGGGTGTCCGTGAGGTGCGGACTAGGGTCGGACACCAGTATCCGGTATTTGGACCTTATCGTTTACCTTTTTTTATGCCCGTAGATGTATATCTCTCATATGTATTGGTGCATTGGTATTTTAGCCCAACAAAACCTTTATTTTCTGTATTATTCTCCTGAAAAAGGAAGAAAAATAACAAAATCATGCTTATTTAAGGGGGGTGCGGTGGCGCTGTGGGTTGGACCGCAGTCCTACTCTCCGGTGGGTCTGGGGTTCGAGTCCCGCTTGGGGTGCCTTGTGACGGACTGGCGTCCCGTCCTGGGTGCGTCCCCTTCCCCCTCCGGCCTTACGCCCTGTGTTGCCGGGTAGGCTCCGGTTCCCCGTGACCCCGTAAGGGACGAGCGGTTCTGAAAGTGTGTGTGTGTGTGTGTGTGTGTGTGTGCTTATTTAAGATTTTAGATGGCAATCTGCAATCACGCGACCAAAACGATACTCGACGATACGACGGCACGATCCACACTTTCAAATCAATCTAAGATAGAAAATCCTTTAATGTTTTCTCAGATACACGAAGGGGAGCTTCCAGTGCTGGAAACCTGCTGCTGAATCTTTGTCCGCGTTTTAAAAAGGGTCGTACGGCTCATCTCTTAGGGACTCGCGTCGCCCATCATCTCATACGTTCATGTAAGGCGTGAGTGTTCATGCAGCATAACTTTAAGATCATGCCTGGATCGATCCTTTACTGAGCCGTTCCTGCAACGTAGCGTAAATGTTAATATGCATCTCAGGAAAAAAAAAAAAAAAATACTAGGAAGGTGATCAGGATGGTGCTGTGTGGCCAGTCACAGCTTCAGCACCATCATGAAGTTTGCTGACGATACCACCTTTGTGGGTCTGATCACCAACGACGATGAGACGGCCTACAGAGAAGAGATGAGGATCCTGGGAGAGTGGTGCCAGGACGACGACCTGTCTCTCAATGTCGGTAAAACTATGGAGCTGGCGATTGACTTATTTAATCGCGTGTTGTGCATAAGACGTGTAGTCACAATGCGACCAAGATTTTATCTCAATTTTTTTTTTTTTTGCGTTTTCCATTCAATTTTGTTAGATTAGTCATACTTTTGGTGTTTTTTTTTTTTTTTTGTACTATATTTTACACACACACACACACTTTCCGAACCGCTTGTCCCATACGGGGTCACGGAGCCTACCCGGCAACACAGGGCGTAAGGCCAGAGGGGGAGAGGACACACCCAGGACGGGACGCCAGTCCGTCGCAAGGCACCCCAAGCGGGACTCGAACCCCAGACCCACCGGAGAGCAGGACTGCGGTCCAACCCACTGCGCCACCGCACCCCGCTTACTATATTTCATTTTTTACAAAAATATTCCACGTTCTTCAAATTAGAAAATTTTGGCACCGGGTTCCAAGCACCGAATATTCCAGTACCTTTTAGGATCTGATGCTTTCTAGAACGTTTTGGTACTTTCTAGAATGTTCTGGTACTTTCTAGAATCTTCCAATGGCTGTAAAGTACCAAACTGAAGCAGATACTAGAAGAAGTCTAGACTCTAACTAATCGAAATCGATGAAGAAATCAACGTAAGTAAGAACTTTGATGAACATTTTGTTACAATGTATTTTTGACGCTGTTAATGATGCAATTAAAACATGGTACCATTTCATTGGTTACCCATACTGTACGGTATCGCTTAACCCGTAACGGTGTCCAACCCTGTACACTGGTTTCAGTCACCTGATTATTTTAAAGGCTGATGCTCTAACTGTTAGGTTATTGATTGATAAACTGATGATTTAGGCGAAGGCCCAATGATGTGACGTGAGAAACGAGCGGCTCCGTCAATCACGGCTTTTGGGATCCGATCCCAGCTCGCGAGCTCCGCTCCAGATTTGCCCTCAGATGAGCTTATGCTTCTGTTTACTCCCCTCAGATATTTTATTTATTTTGCCTTCTTCGGTCTTTCTTCGCCTCAAGAGCTCCTCTGATGTCGCTCTTTCGGTCCGCGGTCCTCAGAACATCCGAGAGGTTTCTTTCAAGTCTTTCCCAGCTGCAGCACCTGCTTCGCGTTGTTTTCTGGGTTTACGGATGGATTTGTCTGGGAAAAAAACAGACGCGCCGCTGGTTCCTGCGCGATGCACCCGTGTTCTTCTTCTTCCGATCGGGTCCCCGAGGATTTGTGAAAGCTGTAAAAACCCTCCAGATGCGCCGCACAATTAGGCGCCTGCACTCAGACGCATAGTTTGTCTTCATTACGGAGCTGTTTGGATTTGGGGGGAAAAACCGGGTTCCGGAAGTGTGAGCAAATCCTTATTTACTACACGGCGTTCTGCAGCACATCCCTCTTTACCACGGTTTTTCCTTCGTTGTTGCCCCCCCCCAACACGAAAACGGGAATTGAAAGCTCACTGAAAAATCACCATGACCTTGTGTGACCCGTCAATATATACATGAATTCACAGAGCTGATGCTTTTCTCCAAAGCAACTTGCAACGTTAAACTACTCGCAGCTATTCATTCATTCATTCATTCATTCACTCACTTTTCACTGCACAATGTTTGGGTTGGGTCAGGGGAGCATATACAGGCGGACCTGGACTTACGACGTACGCGACTTGCGACGACCCGGACTTACTACGGCCCTCCCGTTACCCTCATCGTGTTATTTTCGAGTCCCGACGTTTGATCGAAACGTCTAATCTAAACCGCTCCACCCGCTGCACGATTCCCTCGGCTGGTCGCGCTGCCGCAACGCGGCCGTGTTTCTCGTTAATTGACTCGGCGTTTCTATCAGCGAATATGTTCTAGTTACAGAAACGAAAAAAGAAAAGGAAACGAGAAATAAAACGGATTTAGGAATGAAAACGGAATTAGAAATGAAAGTGGGAATAATGGTGCAGCATGAAAATAAACTTACAGGACTGTACAGTAATAATAATTATTAATATTTGTTAATAAATTATGGAGCACAGATGGGAGCGCACATTTGAGCTTACCAAGCAAGCTTTTACATTTTCCTAGTATCTATCCATCCGGTTTGTATAACCGCTTTGTCCTAAGCAGGATTGTAGGGATCTGGAGCCTCTCCTAAAAGTATTTGGTACAAGGCTAAGGGGGGGGGGGGCACCGTGGATGCCAGTCCATTGCTGGGTAGCCACACACTATGGATAATTTAGAGTCACCAGTTCAGCTGAACTGCATGTCTTTGGATTGTGGGAGGAAACCAGAGCACCCAGAGGAAACCCACGCAGATACAGGGAGAACGTGCAAACTCCACACACACCGAGCGGGGCTCAAACCCATGTTCTCTTGCGCTACCCGTGCCCTGTGAGGCAGCACCGTGTCGCCCTGTTCTATTAAAATATGAACTATAACAATGCCCTGTTATACAATGTTGCATTCATGCATGTTCATATTTTATTATGGTTTATATCACAGCATGAGGGGATTTGGGACTTACAGCGAAGTCGACTTTGCAGCAAGGTTGATGGAACTGTACCCCGTTGTTAGTTGAGGTCTACCTGTACAGAAGGTGGCGGTGGCTGGGACAGGCGGTTTCAGCCTGTGTGTGTGTGTGTGTGTGTGTGTGTGTGTGTGTGTGTGTGTGTGAGAGAGAGAGAGAGAGAGAGAGAGAGCAGTGGAAAGCCTCAGTGCGTTGATTGCACTGGCCTCTAGTGGCCACGGACTGAAACTAAACTCTAGCCTGACATTTGTGTCTTGCTCTACAGTTTCAGATCAGACTTATTTGGTCTGGAACTGAAATTTACAACATCATTGCTTGCAGGTTTTTTTTTTTTTTTTTTAAACTATTTTCATTATGTTTTCATGTTGTATCTACTTGTTTTGGTTTCTGATGCCTTTTTACAGACATGGGAGTGTAGTGGTTACAGCAACTGCCTTCGGACCCAATGATCGGTGGTTCGACTCCCACCTCTAGCTGTAGTACCCGTGAGCAAAGTACTGACCCTAAAGAGCTCCAGGAAAAAAAGGTACTCAGCTCTATAAATGGGTAAATAGTTGTAAATAGCCTTAAACATTGTAAGTTGCTTTGGAAAAAAACGTATGAGCTGAATGCACAAGTTCAATGTTTTGCCTGCACGTTGTTCTGTATTAATAGAGCAGAAGCCCAGGAAAAAATAAAAAAAAAAAAAATAGAAATTATAGAAACATCACCAAAAAATGTTGCATTGGAAATGTACTCTCTGAATTTCACCGTGAGCCATAACACTTCAGAGGGGTTGGGGAAGAAGAAATAAAAACAGAAGCTGAACTTTGAGCCCCAGCGCTGCCCACTGCTGTGACCCAGTTGCAGGCTTCAGGCTGTGGGAAGCAGCGACTGAGAGAGCCGCAATGGTGGAGTCTGAGCCAGGCACGTCTCTCTCTCTCGGCGCCCGGAGGAATCCGGCTGACTGCCGAGCTCTGGAAACGCTTTGGCTCGCGGTAGCGATGCCTGCGCTGCCGAGCGTCTGAGACTCACCATGTGGGGCTTGGATCTAATAAACATTCATCCCAGCTGAACTCAGCCAGTACAGCTAAGATTCCAGCACAACTTTTTTTCTTTTTGTTTTTCTAATTGATGTTTGTAAGTAGATAAGAGGAAGCTTTGGACCTTGAGCCAAGGCTCACCTCCTTCCCCTTCCGTCCCTCAAATCGATGTCTTTACCGGGACTCTGGAATGTCCACGAGCTGGGTGCCGAAATAATATCACTGGACTTCTTTTCAGCTGTTTTTTTTTTTTTGTTTTTGTACGTTTTTTTTGGTGACAAAATACCTCTGTGATATTAAATGATGGATTTCACTCTGTTTTGTGATTTTTCTTAGTTAAAAGGGGTGTGCTAAATAAAATGGACACTGCAGACTGTTCTATGATGGTAAAAACAGTTGTTTCAGAGTGGCTTTCCTCTTAGCTTCAGGTTATATGTTTTCAAAGGCCTGATGTAGAAGAAATGGAGAAAAATGCAAATACTCCACCCCCTTCAGTGTGTGCAGCAAGCCAACTTTCTGAAGTCAATCCAAGTGCTTGCAGAGTCTTCTGAATGCTGATTGGCTGTTAGTAGAAAAGCAGTTGAATTCCTGACACTGATCTGCATGTTGATTGGCTGTTAGTGGAAAATTAAAGGGTCACATCCTTTGTCAGTGATGAACTGCTGGTTACTGTAGGACAACAGCTAGGTAGGTGGATATTTCACTTGGTGGTGTGTATATATATTTTTTTTTTTTTGCGAGTAATTTGTAAATAGTTTTATTTCTTTAAGTGAACTTACTACAAATGAAATAGCTGGTGATGTTGTGTTTAGGGTTGAATAATCTGATGGGCCTGGGTTTCAATCCCACTACTGCAGTGGTAGCCTTGAAGGTAATTACTCTGAATTGATACAGTCAAAATATTCTTCTGTATAAATGAATAAGTGATAGTAAATTTGTTTTTCTACCATTTTCAGTAACCATGGACAAAGGCATCAGCTAAACACAGTACATTTGGAAAACAATGGACACCGGAAGAGATTTTGGGAACATTGGTTAGCGGCCCAAAAAAATTACTTTTTTTTTTTTTTTTCTTAAATTTTTGGAAAATTTAAAACTAATGAAAAAAAACAGTATAACAAACAATATAAAAGTCATCAAAACTATAAAAAAAAAGTAATGATACATACACACATACATATGAGCATGACGGCGTAGACCTATCGCAGATCGCGTTACATATCAGCCAATCAGAACAAGCCTTGCATGTGTCCCAGCCTTAGCATCTCCCTCAAGAGTTTGCAAAGCAGGTGGTTGTTTGCATTTAATCACTTATTATCCATTTTTTTTTTTTTTTTTTTTTTTTTTTTCTGTAAATGTTTTTCACTTCCATTAGTTCTGAGGGACATAAATACATATATGCATATTTTGTTGCCACCGCGACCCTACTAGGACAAGCAGGAAAGAAAATGGATGGATGGATGGATATTTTTGATTTCATATGATAAAATTTTGCCTTCCCAATATAGTCCTTTGTTTCTAGGGATGGAGTGGAATGGTTAATAGCTGTCCCTGCTTTTGAGTAACAAACTTTTCACCGTTACCAACTTTTTGAGAGGTATTTTGTACGGTAACGACTTGCGTTACTGTGTTTTAGCGGGAAATGCGCGAGTTGTGATTGATTGGCGTGCGGGGAATATAAGGGGGTGATTGCGTCTGCCAGGGAGAAAGAGAAGAGAGCCTGGAGGGAAGGCTGGCTAGACGCGCAGGTCCTGGAGGAGACGGGCTCCTCGGACCGAGAGAATTATTTACCTGTGCGCCGGCGTTCAAATAAACGTTCAAGATGAACCCTGCCTCTGCGTCCTCCTTCGCCCATCCAAACCCACGGCGCTGCGTGCCACAGTACTTACTTTTTCATGATTGGATCTGGGCATTTTCTCCAATACCCAGGCAGACAGTAGGTGCTGCCTTAAGTCTGCGAACGCCCTGCTGTAGCACCGAGCAGCGTTCTTTACGTTTTATAAAGTGCAATAAAATGTATTTATATCTTATCTTATACAACGAGATAGAAGAATGCTCTGCCAGGGTGACTCTCGGAGCAGTGGGAGAGAGACAGAGAGGGATGGATAGAGGATATGAGGGAGGGAGGGAGGGAGGGCGAGAGAGAGCGAGCGCTGCTGTCCGAGTTCCCGTCCGAAAAGCAACGGGCACCGCTGCCGCCTCCCAGCCGTCATCTTCCCGACATTTACAGTATATTTATTCGTTACACTCATTCATGTATCGGACACTTCGCTCTGAAGCGACATTCCGCTGGATGTACAGTAGAAACGTGACGGGATTCCAGAATTGACGCGGAGCCCCAGGTCCGCTCCGCGTTGCGCCGGAGTAACGGGCCAACTCTCGGCCCCGGCGACGTCCCCAGTAGGGCGAACGGTGTAAATGAACTACGCGTGTAGGTGCTCGGATGCATTGAACGCCAGCAGTTCATGCTTAACTTGTGTTCTTCAGTTATTCTAATTTTACTACTTTTTTTTTTTTTAAGATGATGTAGACTTAAACCCCTTTTTCTCTTTGAAATGCCCCTCCATACCAAACATTTTCAACTGCAGACCGGGTTGTTGTTTTTCTTTTCAATAAGCATTCATTTTTTTTTTTTTTTTTTTTGTGTTTAAAGGTGGCAGCGTTTTACCTGCATTGCAGCAGAAGCTGTCGTAAGGTTCTCTGAGCGGACGGTGGTGTCGACAGTCTCTTTTCGGCATCTTGGTTCTGGTGTCGTCCTCTGCGGAATTGTTTCCTGGGAGGAACCTCTCAAATAGGACAGACGGTTCGGCTTTGCTGCACTCAGAGTGTGGCACTGAAGATAAGTTCTTATGGCACTGAATGGCAGCCCTTCATCAGAATTCATCACTGACTGGCTGGGATTATATTCACTGTCCTGCTGTAGCCCTGCACTTGTACCATAAAGTCTTGAGATATTAAGTATTACAGATAAAACAGGCAGAGTAGTGCTGCAGAATTTTTGAAATGCTACATGCCAAGGTGCAATAAATCAAGCAAACAGCATGGATGGATGGATGGATGAATGGATGGATTGGTTAGATGGATGGATGAATGAACGATCAATTGGTTTAACTGATGGATGGATGAATGGTTGGGTCAGATGGATCGATGTTCGATCAGTCGGTCAGATGGATTTATGGACATTTTGGTCAATCGATGGATGGATGGATGGATGGATGGATGGATGGTGGAATGATCGATTGACTGGTTTGATGGATGGATGGATGGATGGTGAATCGATTGGTCAGATGGATGAATGAATGATTGGAGGGGTGGATGGATGGATGGATGGCCGTTTGATCGTCGGATGGATGGATAGACATACGGATAAAAAGACAGATTCAGGTCTACGGAAGCATATGTCCAAAAATTAGTAACAAAAGCATAAACATGGTAGCAGAACACAATATGGTGACTATGGTAACATATGAAAACAAAATAACATAATGAAAAGATTAGTCAGAGACAGCAAGTAGTGCAAAAAGGGGTGGCACAGCACCTGGGTGGTGTGAGAAGGTGTGGGTTCAATCCCCACTCAGTCTGTATGGAGTTTGCATGTTCTCCCTGTGTCTGGGTTTCCTCTGGGTGCTCTGGTTTCCTCCCACACTTCAAAGACATTCTGTTCAGGTTCACCCATAGTGTGTGAGTGACAGAGAGAGTGTGTGTGTTCCACTGATGTATGGATGAGTGACCCAGTGTAAGTAGTATATCTAGCAGTGTAAGTCACCTTGGTGAACAAGGTGTGTGAGCTCATAACACTACATAGAGTTCATTGGAAGTTGCTTTGGAGAGAAGGTTCTGATAAATGAATGCTTGTAAAAGGAAAACCTACTGTCATGTCAGTCTCACTTGTTTGGTTGCTACCCAGCAATGTGCGGACTCATCATAGAGACTAATGGTTGTTTCACCTCAGGTTTCCTCCTTGGAGCAGCAGACTGGACCAGTCGGGTACCGAAGGTGTTCCCCTGTTTTAGCAGGGTGCCGTTCGGAAGGAACGAGTCGTACTGCATGATGTCTAGGAGTTTGTTTAATGTCCGTTTATTTACCGTCTGCTCTGGATAGCCCAGCCTCACTCCCAGAATGGAGACAGCCTTCCCTGTTAGCTCAGCATGCAGCACCACTTGGCATTTGCGATGCAGCCAAACCTAAACCAGTTCAGCATCACAGCCATGTCCATTATCCTGTAGTCCTCAGAGGGAGTTTTGGAACATGGCGAAAAGCTCAGACAGATTTTGTGCAGTTCTTGGAAAGAAAGGGGGTGGGGGTGGTGGTGGTGGTGGGGGGGGTGTTAGTTGTCAGAAACAAAAGCTGGATTCCAGTACTTCAGATGTGAGTCATTCTGTCATCATGCCTCCCCCCCAAAGTCCTGTATGATGGATCGAGCAGAAAGGTGCTGGCGAGTCCAAGGAAGTGAACGGAAGACACACATTTACATATTGGTACTGTATAATATGAATATTGTTATTGACAACTTAACGGAGACGTTAAAACATTGCTTTGTAAATTCTGGAAAGTTTCTGCACAGGACCTTCTGATATTTGAAAATCATTCATCAACACTACTGTTTTTAAATATATTTGTGCACTTTTATCAGACACATACAAGAAAACAATTTCTAGTAAACATGATAAGCAAATTGTATTCACTGTTAACATTTAATCTGATTTCTTACGGTATGAGGGTTGCTTTCTGTGATAAATGCTCATATTATGAGAATTTGCATCTCACTTGCCTTATAGCTCTACAACCACTTGCAAGGATCTTTCAAAATATGGACTTTTCATCATAGTGTACAAACCATTTGCATAATAATAATCCCCAGAGCAGGTAGGATTTAAAGATGCTGGAAAGGAAAAGGAAAGGGGTGGAGAAAAGGAGCACACAGATATGTGATGTATATGTCATTTTGAACACATAAGGCTTAAGCCTGGATTTAAAGGTATTAAAAGTAGTTCTGATTTTCTGGGCTTTGTTTGGAGTTGGATATATTTTTTTCTTTAAATGATGATGCTTATTTGGTGAAAAAGGGGGATCCTTTCGTGGCTCAGTAACAACTTATTTTTCATACTTAAATTTATGGTAATTAAGAGTTTTTTGTTTTTTCTTTTTTTTTTTTTTTTTTATTGAGGATTTGCATTAGATTTTTGGGAATAAATTACACTTGTGCTGCAAGGGAAGTGTGTATAATTTTGCTTGAAAAACAATAAATCAAGGTGTTCAGACTCATCCCAGTGGATGACACTTTCTCAGTCACTCACACACTATGGGGGAACCTGAACAGCATGTCTTTGGAGTGTGGGAGGAAACCAGAGCACCTGGAGGAAACCCACACAGGCATAGGGAGAACATGCAAACTCCACACAGAGTGGGGATCAAACCTATATCCTCTTGCACCACCCAGGCGCTGTGAGACAGGAGCACTACTCGCTGTGCCATCATGCTGCTACAATGACTACTCAACAATCGAACGTATAGCTGAAAAGAGACGCTGATCCTCGACAAAATCTTCCGCATGAGGGCAGAGTTTATTGATGTCGCTTGTGGCAGAAGAGGCTGTTGAAGAAATATTTATTTTCCATCAATTGTTTGTTGCAGTGTTGGCACAGTCATTAATATGGGGAACATTTTCTAGTTCCTGGGTCACCGAGGATACAAGGGTGCAGGAGCCGAGGGAAGGACACCATTTACTAGTGCTGGAATCCAAGTGTGACGCCTTGGACAGTTGCTGAAGGCCAAGGAAAAACAGCAGGTACGCGCTGAGCCACCGGTGTGTGTGTGTGTGTATCGCTGATGCCTCCCTGTGGTGCGTTGCCATCTCTGCAGCTGGTCATCATGGCCGGGACAGTGCTGCTGGCCTACTACCTGGAATGCACGGACACCTTCTCCGTCCACATCCAGGGCTTCTTCTGCAACGACGCCGACCTGATGAAGCCCTACCCAGGCCTGGAGGAGGACAGCTTCGTGCCTCCTCTCATCCTTTACTGTGTGGTGGCTGCGGTGCCCACTGCGATTGTGAGTACATCGTCGCCTGTCCCCTCCGCCCTCTTCTAGAATGCCATGGGGTTGGTCTCCATGAAAAGACGTGTGACGTGCAAAGCTTACTTGTTTACAGACAACCAGCAGCGTTTAAGGCTCTTGCTTCGTAACACAGGGGTTCTGATCTCGCCACTGCTGTAATCCAAGTTGAGCCAGGCACCCATGTTGAATTACTCCAGTAAGAATACCCTGCTCTATTAATAGGTACATAGGTGCTAATAGCTTCTTGTGTAAACCCAACATTGCATGCCACCTTAGACAAAGGTCACGTCATTGCCGACAACCACTTGTCCCGAGCGGGGTCGCGATGAGCCGGAGCCTACCCACTAACACAGGACACAAGGGTGAAGGGGGAGGGGACACATCCTGGACGGGACGCCAGTCTGTTGCAAGGCACCTCAAGCAGTGCTCGAATCCCAGGCCCACAATGCAGCGGGCACTGGCCACACCCACCATGCCATCACACCCCTCGCTTAGACCAAGGTGGCAGGTAAATTAAGGTTAATAGTAATAATAATAACAACAGCACACACTTGTCCCAAGCAGGGTCACAGCAAGCCAGAGCCTAAACCGACAACACAGGGCACAAGGCTGGAGGGGGCACACCCAGGGCAGGACACCAGTCTGTCATAAGGCACCCCAAGTGGGACTCGAACCCCAGACCCACCAGAGAGCAAGCACAGGCCAAACCCGCTGTGCCACTGCACCTACTACTACTACTCCTACAAGTAATCCAAATTACTTCGAAATAACGGAGCTGTGCCTCTGCAGTGTTGTACTTTTTACTGCAGTACTCAACACTGCTTTGAACTGCGCTGATTGAACTGCGTGCTATTCGCGAACTGGGCCACCAGGGGCCGCTGTGACCGCAACAAAAAACAAATCAGATCAGAGCCCGTTTCTTGTTTATCTCGATACTCCCTAAAAACTCAGCAAAACACAACAATCCGTCTTGCCGCTGTTCTAAAAATACTCATGGGCCGTGTTAAAAATGGTACTTTCTGAAGATGCGGGCTGTGAAAGTGTTTGATTTTTATAATGTAAAATAAAAAAAAAAAAATAAAAAAAACAATGCAGCTGGAATTGAGCTGAGCATAAATTGCGAAGCATTTCATCATGACACTTGACACGTTTTCTCGGGCAAACGGCAATTAAAGTAAATCAAAAAGGGCCACAAGGCTTGGAGTATATTTGGCATTTAATACTGTGACACTTGTTCTCTCGGTAGCGCGCTCCTGCTCATTGTACGGCACAAAGTGCGTCGTTCTGCATACCGATGAATGTGACGGCTGTCTTTCCCTTGTTCCCTCACGAAGGACTGGCGACGTTCAGGACCCCACAGCCTTCACCAGTTCATACGTGCAGCCGCAGGTCGCTAAAAATCAGGGGTGTCAAAACGTACGGCCTACGAGTCGTATCCGGCCGGCGGGGCCATCGGTTGGGGATTTGGGTGCAACTAAATATTCTGATTATTCGTTATGTGAACCAGCACTAATAACACACTAATAACCAAAATTAATAAATTAGTCTGCATACGAAGAGTTGTGTAGTAATTAAACCCCCACATCTTACACAGCCGTAGCATCAAATGCCTGATGGTACCGTACCGGTGGGATCGGTATTGTATCGTCCCACCTCGACCACGCCGGTACTAACGAAGGGCTCGGGAGACAGCGGTCCGGGAACAAATTTTCTTGAGCCTCAGCCTGTATTAGTAGCACAGCTAGCGGGGGTGACTGGTGGTGTAATGGTTAGAGTTGCCACCTTTAGACCTACCTCATTGCAGGTTCAAATCCCTCCTCTAGCTGTGGTACCCCTAAGTAAAATATGTACCCTAAATTGCTCTGGTTCAAATAATGGAATGTGGTAAATTAGCTGCACTTTAGAATCACATGACTGCATCCGGTTCCTTTCTTCTGTCGATATAATCCACTCATTGTATTTTTGTTTTTGTGCGCCACTTTGGAGAAAAGCATCTGCTAAATGTATAAACTGAATCAGTTTCTGGTGCTATAGTACAGTAGGGTTAGCCTCAGTGACTTACAGTGATTTTGAACAGTACTGAATTAGTGTTCCGTACTATAGTACACTAGGTATGGACTCATTAACTTACAGTGACTGTGAACACCACTAAATTGCAATACTACAGTACAGTGGGTATATCCTTAACTTAGAGACTATGAACAGTACTGAATCAGTGTCCAGTACTATAGTACACTGGGGGTAGCCCCAATAGCTTAGTGGTATGAATAGTGTTTACCCACTCTTAGTGAAAGATGATGTCACCAGCCACTATCAGTCCTATTTGTCCCACAGCATGAAATGGGTTCAGCACCCCGTTCTAAATGCCTTCTGTGTTACGCTTACATTCATATAGGGCCTGCAACTATTTAATATGTACATGATTTTCATCACCACTTGTCTTCAAATTTAATAGCTATTCACTCTCACACACACTTGTCCCAAGGGGGGGGGTTGTAGCAAACTGGAGCCTAACCTGGCAACAGAGGACACAAGGCTGGATGGGACACACTCTGGATGGGATGCCAGCCCAGCAGAGGATACCCCAGGGAGGGCTCGAACCCCAGACCCACCACATAGCGGTACTCAGCTCAACTTGCTGCACCACCACTCTACTGCACCCCTGTGCCCCCCGCCAGCTATTTAAACAAGATTTATTTTCAGAATCTTCAGCTATATTTTTGGAGTGTCCGCCCAACAGTGTATGTGCTGCTGTGTGAACTGGGGGTGGGGGGGTGCAGTGGGTAACTTACTGTTGAGCTGCTATGTGGCATTTGAGTCCCGCTGCTGCTGGTGTGGTACCCCTGAGTAAGGTGCCTACTCTGATTTGCTCCAGTAAAAATGATCTAGCTGTATAAATAAGTAGCTTTGGAGAAAATGTCAGTGAATTAAATATAAAAGTGGACACACAGCCAACCCTCCCACCCAAGACTCTGAAACTGGTGACAGGCTGCCACTGGCTCCATGGGGCACGTTGTACAGTGTTGATAAACTACCCTCAGACTGAAAGACATCAATTAATCATTAAGCAGTTTCTGAAGGTTGGAAAATATTTTATGGCATCTGTTTGCCCGGGAAACAAATCCGTTTGCCCGTATTTTGCGCCAAGTTCAGTTTTACTTTAAGAATCGTTTAATTCTCAGCAGTTAACAATTTGATATGCTAAAGGAGAATAAGGGATAGTTTTAAACCTTTCTGAAACTCCTTTTTTAAAAAAAAAAAATTTTTAAAGCCCTTTCGAAAGGGACACCCGGTTGTGTAGTGTAGTGGTTAGAGCTGCTGCCTTTGGATCCAAAAGTTGCAAGTTTGAGTTCCACCCCTGCCTGTAGTACCCTTGAGCGAGGTACTTACCCTAGTTTGTACCGCTAAATTTACCCAGCTGTATAAATGGATCAATAATTGTAACCCAATCATTGTAAGTTGCTTTGGAGAAAAGCATCAGCTAAACGAGTAACTGCGTTTTGCTAGAGAAGTACTCTGATCAGGGTAAAAGCACTGGGGAAAAAAATTTCTCGCTCTGAACGGAGCAGCACTACGGCGATCACGTTTGCAGGTAAACTCGAAACATTAGCATAAGCAATTAATATTCTGCTCTGTTTGCTCGTTTTTTGAAAAATTCTCTTCTTTATTTATTGCTTTTAAGAGAGAAGCACTCTCTTTCTCGCATTTATTGGCAGATCTTCATCGGGGAGATCTCCATGTACATGGTGAGGTCCACACGGGAGGCCCTCGTTGCCCAAGAGAAGACTATTGTCACTGGGGAGTGCTGCTACCTGAACCCTCTCATCCGCAGGCTCATCAGGTTCATCGGTAAGTTTTAGGTTGAGGTTTGGGAGCTCCCTGCAAATTCAAATGCACTTCGGTCAATTTAATTAAATAAAATTGCCTCGGATAACGAGGAGGGCTGCGGAGGGTTGCTGTGCCATCTCAAGGGCTTCCTCTGTTTTAGCTCACGGCCCGAAATCACTTTCCCGTTAAAACATTCTTATTTTTTCTCATTTCAAAGCTCGTCGTCCTTGTGTACGTGTTGCACGGAACTGATCGTAGTCATGCTTTAAGGCTTTGCTGTTCTACCGAGGTTTGATTTTCAGTGACAGGTCATAGGAGCGTAACCCATGTTTCTCGTACTCGTGGTGTGAGCATAATTCAGGTGAGCTCCTGGGATTGGATTTCATTCATCCCCCTCACCCCACTCCCGCTGACCCCAGCGAGGCCATTATTGCCATTGCCTGCAATCCAGATACCGAAGCTCGATATGCAACTGATGATGGACATCTCATTTGCATATTCCTGCACCTTTGGAGCATATGGTCGTATTATGGAAGCAGAACATAATGGTTCTTAGATTTCACAAGATCACCCATAAGGAACGAGCGTTAATGCGGAGATGCGTTCTCGTTAGATGGACATCCAAAACAGATATTTTTACAGATTGCACATCCTGGGGCTGGTTACCGAGTATCAGCTCCTCTCGCTCACTGTGTGACTATTATTTCTGTGTCATATTGTTTCTATCCCTGCGTTCGCTTCTCACGGCTGTACTTATTTATTTCCTGGGGAGGGTTTGCATGTTTCTCGCCACGCTTGCAGCTCGCAGACGTGCACGGAAGAGAGCAACGGTGAACCGCTGCCGTTAGCTAGGAAGACCATGTGATTGGTCGCTGCAAGTCAGATTCGACTCGATGGCCCATCCATCCATCCATTATGAGTCACTGCCGGAACAACCTGTTTTAAATAACCCTTTAGAGCCCATAGGACCAGGACTCTCAATATAAAAAGGGGGGGGGGGGGGGGGGAGCTGGTAGCTTAGTTATTACAGCTGCTGTTGCCCTTGGCCCTGGAGGTTGTAGGGTCAAATCCCACTTCCACCTGTATTACTGTTGAGCAAGGTACTTTCCCAAAATTGCCCAGCTGTATAAACGGTGAATAATTGTCAGTAGCTGTAGATTGTTAGTTGCTTTGGAGAAAAGTGTCAGCTAAATGAATAGATGTAAAAAGCATACAGGACCCTGTTGCCAACTTGAGGCATGGAAACGATTCCTGACGTTGGTGCGCCAGATGTTTTTCGGTTTTGCCTCCGCTCTTTGACGTTGTAGCGGGGATGGGCTGTGCTCTGTGGACCGGGGCTTTTCATTCGATATCCCTGGGTCACCTTTGCATCGTCACTTTTTTTTTTTTTTTTTTTTTTTCCCCCCCAAGCCAGGCGCAGAGTCACCTAGCTCCACTATCCATCCATCATCATGATCGAATCAGATTAGTTCCCCTCCAGTGCCGGGGGTGTACGGAGTATTGGTGAACACAGAGGGCTGCGGGTCCGTGACCTGAAACTCCACGTGGACTTTGCCGTTCGGTGGAGATGCTGGCGCAACGCAGATGGTTTGTAATGTGGAAAGAAAGCCACAGGGATGACATATTTACAGAACTAATGAGTTCGCTGCGTGCTTCGTAGGTGATTAATGCTTTGGCAAATGGTTATTGGTTGAAAATGGATGAAGGACCAAACGCACCCAGACGGAGAACTTCCCCGAGTTCCGAGACTGAAACGGGCGCCGACAGGAAGCGCTCCCCCCCCCCCCCCTCCCCCCCCCGACTAATTAAATAAAAACACTGACGCGGGTTCCTTTTCATCTCTGTAAATCTTCCAAGTTTATGACAGCCCTGTACTTTCTCCCATACTTGGTTCTCTACTTTCATCAGTCACTGGCATATGGGATAGAGGGGAGCATGTCGCTATTATCAAAGGACTTACCCAGCATTAAATTATAAAAATAAATGTACTAAAAATGGTACCTTAACAATAGATCATCTGGAGGGGGGGCCGGTAGAGGGGGATTTTAATTTCGATGGTAAGAATCGGCGTGTGCTGAAATTACCAGTTGAGAGAACCTCCACCTTAATCGCATGCTGTGAAGTCTTATGAATAATTCAGCAGAGACGGAGGGAGGAATCTCCTCCTCTGAGCCTCAGTGTTCCTAGAACACGGATCATGGTATCAAGCCTGCCTTAAATAGTCTCCAGGCCAGAGCCCTGTGATCTTCCTCACCAGTGACCAGAGACATTTCCTTTGTCCTCGCTGTCTTCTCTGCCTCGCGAAAGCATCGAATGCGCCGAGCTCCACGTTCGCCCCGTGGGCCCCGTGCCCTAATGAGAGTCGTGAAGAACCGGTTTACCGAGATGTGCGGCTAAAGCAATTTTCCGGGCAACTAAGCTGGATGATCTGACTCCATTTATTTCAAAAGTCATGGAAAGGGACCAATCCAGTTTTCTTGTGCATACCTGCTAGTGCTGGATTTACTGTTGTTCATGTGTAGAAACATAGGTCTTGCAAGATATTACATATGTGATGTGGTATGAGACCAAACGCATTTTGAAATATATATGCATTGAATAAGTATGCATTCAGTGAGAATAATTGAAAGAATAGGATTTTTTTTTGGGGAGGGGGGGGCAGCTGGTATTGTAGGAGTTAGAGCTGCTGCCTTCAGATACAAAGGTCTCAAGTTTGAATCCCACCTCGAGCTCTAGTACCCTTGAGTAAGGTACCAACCCTGAATCGCTCTAGCAAAAAATAACCCAGTTGTACAAATGCGGAAATCAGTGTAAGTCACTCTGAAGAAAACTGTCTGCTAAATGAGTAAATATTAGTTTTGAAAAGGATATGTATAGCCAAATGCAATGTTTGCATGCTTAATAAAACCTTATGGCATTTTGAACCCTTGTTTTGTTGGGTTTCGTCTGTGCGAATTCATTGAATCCCATTTGGGTTTTCTACAACCCCACGGTTTTTTTCCTTGTTCGGCAGGCATCTTTGCCTTCGGCCTGTTTGCCACAGACATCTTCGCCAATGTTGGCCAGATCGTGACGGGCAACTTGTCGCCATACTTCCTGAACGTCTGCAAGCCCAACTACACGGGGACGGAGTGCCGCTACAGCCACCAGTTTGTCGCCAATGGCAACATCTGCACTGGGGACCAAGTGGTAGTGGAGCGTGCCAGGAGGTCCTTCCCATCCAAGGATGCCTCGCTCAGCGTGTACTCAGCCGTCTACGTGACTGTGAGTGCACCGCCCAATCCCCCCCATTGTGGGCACAGGAGATCAGGACGCAATGAGGTTACGCCAGTGGGAAAGTAGGAGCCGACTGTCTGCGGTGTAGGGAGTGTCATCCATGAGCTGGACATTGCTGTAGGAGCAGTAGGTGTGACACTGACGGGTATGGATGTCGGGGAGGGCATGGACTGCTAGACACAGACGACACCTTTGAACTTTCCTTACGAACCATTAAAAAGTAAAAATCCTACTTCTTTCAGTCTAAGCTGAAGGTACGTGTTCATTTACCTTCGTGTGTCTTACAACCTCATGTCTTAAATTCGCCGGTTGGATGTGTTTGTTTTCAAGCGATGTCTCCTGCAGTATTCTCTTGTCACCTGGATATGCTGTCTTACTACAGATGTACATCACCAGCACCATAAAGACCAAGAGCAGCCGGCTGGCCAAGCCTGTCCTTTGCCTTGGTACCCTGTGCGCTGCCTTCCTCACGGGTCTCAACCGGGTCTCTGAGTACCGAAACCACTGCTCAGATGTCATCGCCGGCTTCATCCTAGGAAGCTCCATCGCCCTCTTTTTGGTAAGAGGGCTTTCAGAGGCCGCAACTCAACCTTGCAAGAAGAATTTGAAATCCATCATCATGGTACAGTGGCAGAAAGGCTTAGTTATTTAGCCAGCGGGAATGGAGTGGTTAAGGGCGCAAACCTGTAATGTGAGCTTTGAGTTCCGTGAGGCAACCTGCTTTACGGCTCAACGAAAATTTCTAAACGTACTAGAAATGACTAAAAGTTTATAATTTCCTTCGAAAGAAGGGTCAGGTGAAGTAGTGACTAGCTGCACTCCAACTGGACAGCTACACTCCTCCACCTTTGGCCACTTGGTGGTCTCATTTTTCTTTAGTCGTACAGTTGCGTATTGAAAAATATAATATATAACAAATCTATAAATAAAAAATCTGTATAACACATAATATATAGGGTAAGTTTCTTACTGCAGGGGTACAGCTGCTTGGGACTTGAGCCAGAGCCCTTTTGGGGAAGGGTCAGCCTGCTAACTCACAGTAGGTCTTACCAGATGCTTGTGGACAGTACAGTGGGCAGTGCTGTTGGTGGTGTTTAATAGTTGGCCAATTGTTGTGCAGGGTATTTGCGTGGTCCACAACTTTAAGGGCGTCCATGCGGCACCTGCCAAGCAGAAAGCGGAGGAGTACCGTGGTTTGCCCCTCATGACCTTTCCGCGGGTCGAGAGCCCCCTGGAAACATTGAGTGCGCAGGTAATACCCCAGCTGTATGTATCGGTAGTGCTCCTGTAAGGCAGTCTGCTGATGTGCCACTGGCTGTTGAAACAGATACCAAGTACTCATTAACTTCATCCACACATCTGTCTGCCCATCTCTCCGTCCATATTAACCGCTTGTCCTGAGCAGGGTCGCGGTGATCCAGAGCCTATCCCAGAAGCACTGGGCACAAGGCTGAGTGGAGTCCACCCTGGATGGGATGCCAGTCCATCGCAGGGTAGCCACACACACGGAGCGTTTCACCCATTCACACGCTAAGTGCAACTTAGCATCACCAGTTAAACTGAACTGCATATATCTTTGGAAAGTGGGAGGAAACCAGAGTACCCAAAGGAAAGCCATGCAGACACAGGGAGAAGATAAAAATTCCACAGAGACCGAGCAGGGATTGAACTCACATTTTCTCGCAGCGCCCAGGCACGCCGAGGTGGCGGCACCACCGTGCCACCCCTTCAGCAACACATTTAACCCGTATTCCAGTACTTTACATCATCTAATGTTTCTAAAAGTGAATGGTAGTTGTAGCTCAGTACAAAAAAAGAGCTGCTTTGTACCTGTGAAAGAAAGCTCCTCTTGCCAGCTTTTGTGGATTTATATAGCATATAAAAAAGAAAACGGAGAACAATATACAAATAGCTTTGCAGATGAGAAAATTCCTTTGTCAGGAAATGATTAATGGCATCTAAATGTAATATGTAATATCCTTTTTACGACTATGCTAAAATAGCACTCGTTATCATCATAGTGTTCTGTCAGGGTGAATGCAAGTATCAAAAACCACTTTTTTTTTTTTTTTTTTAAATTTAATTTTTAAAAAAATTTATACAATACATTGTACCTCGGTACACTGGGGCGCTTTACGTTGTGTTGGCGTGTGTCTCTCTGCCTTTACAGAACCATTCGGCGTCCATGACGGAAGTCACATGACTAAGGGGACAGCATCGGGTCACCTTTGCATCACCGCAGCACCTCTAGACAGGAAGGTTTTGTACTGTGTCATATGTTCAAAAAGAACAGTATTATGTTGTACCTAAGTAGAAGGCAATGTTTTTTTGTACATTTTGTATAAGAAAGTGCTGTAGCTTACCCCAACTGTCAGCTTTGAATTATTACATGGTCAGGACTTATGCATTCCTTCTCATGTTTTACATTATAAAGTAAATATATATATATATGAAAAAGTTATTGAAATATTGATGTTGTTATGTGGTATTTGTACGAGCAACTCTTTTTATTCTCGTTTCTGTAAATCTTTGACAGTTTTGTATGTTGGCCCCCACCCCCTTGGTTATCTCTGTACAAAACTTGGTATTTTTTGGCTGATTTTTTTTTTTTTTTTTTTTTTTTTTTTTTTGCCTGCAGTTCTTCAGTAATTTTTCGGTATTTAGTAAAAGTGGCATTGTGACACGTTTTATTCATGTCTGTTTCTTAACATTCCCTTTCGCATGGAGGTAAAGAAAACTGTTTGTATAGCAAATTAAACCCTATTTGTACATTGTTTTCTTAAAAGTTGGCATTTCCTCTGAAGTGCTATATATTTTTCTCTTGATTTTTACATTTGTCCACAAAATAAATAGTCTTTAGCTCAGCGACTTGTGTTTTTATTGTTACTTCCCAAAACTAATCGTAGGAAGCATCAATTTTTATGTCTTGATTGTATGGTAACGTCATCGACTTAAGTCTGCTTGGCCACAGTTTAAAGGATATACAAAACGAAAATGTAGGTTTAAAGTAAAAGGCTCGCAAAAGTTTTGTGTTCCCACTTTCAGCTTCTATGGTTTAATTAGCTAGGTGTGTAAATTCTGCTTTATTTTCCACCTTCACTGTCATCATCAGCATCATCAGCATCATCAGCAGAGCACTACTATCCCAGCACGAGTTTAAGAAGTCCACTCTCTCCAACAGTGCCGCTGTCATCTGGGGGAGGAAATGTGCAAGTAAAGTACCCACTTCATAAGCTCTTTGCAGTCTGACGCTGGCATTGAATGAAGATGGTCTGAGGACTGTTCCCGAGGTGCACCGTGGTCATGTGAAGCTGTCTCTTGAAGCTGACTCGCAATACGCTGTCGGGACAGCACTCCGGGGTAGGGGTTACCCTCCATCTGCGACACCATCACCGCCAGTAAAACAGCCTCGTGTGTACCTGCACCTCCCGCGAGGGTAGGTGTCTTTATTGACCAAATGTGATTAGGGACTCTGTGGAAAAATGGGTGGCGATATCAGCATTGGGGGAATACTCTGAGAAAGTGATATCAGCATAGCTGAACCAATGTGGGAGAAAGTGTGTCACTGACCTCCTTTCCTCTGGCAATTTACTTCACCTCCTGAAATATGGAAGGACTTACAATTATTCCCCACTTTATACAGCTGGGTAATTCTTCCTGGAGCAATTTAGGGTAAGTACATGCTCAAGGAGACTACAGCTAGAAGTGAGACTTGAACCTACAACCTTTCACATTTAGAGGCAGTAGCTCTAACCACTGCCCTACCAGCCATTCCTTTTCTGGGGCTTCTCCTCAAGATTGCGTGTCGTTGCTGTAAGAGTGTGTCGGCTACACTTACGATTAGAGGGGCACCGTTGGTACATAAGGACCAAATGAGATGTGGTTAGACCTTCATGGAAGTGGAGTTTGTAAGCGGTTCTGAGCTACTCGATTTGTCCCACGTGGGTACCAATGGAGGTGATCATGGAGAATGTGATTTTGGCCACGCGACACAGCCACCCTCGTGAATTCCTACAACAGTAGTGTCACCAGATTAAACCTTCCGGGGACAGAGCAGATGGATCTCGTACTGACGGGCTGGAGCGTAGCCGCGTAGAACGTCGACCGCCTTTTTGCCGAGCAGCTGGCTGTCAAACATCCCGAGACTCGAAGTACCTTCCCAAGGTTATGTTTCAAACAATCGCAGTTCTTTTAGTTTTTATCTACTGCCAAGTCCTGTTTGTGGTAATGAAAACAGAAGAACGAAGGCTTTGAAATGAATTTAAATGACATCGAACGACTGCGAAACAAAGCCACATGGTCTCTTTCCAAATTTCACCATCTTTACTGAACACATTGATGCACAGTCACTGTCACTCTGTTGCTGCTGGAAAAAGGGGAGGTGGGGGGGGGGGGGTTATGTAACTTTGTACTATTGCATAGCACAATTTTAAAAGCCGGAAAAATCGACGACAATTTATAGAACCCGACTCATGTTTCCCTTCCTTTAGATGCTCTCCCAGGCTTCCGTTTGTGAGATTCGGTCCGGCCTGTTCGCCACCCTTTGGCGTCACGTAATGGGACCGCATTCTTTCACTTACCGTGCCTGTCGCTCGGGATTTAGAGCGCTTGCGGTTTACATTTTCACATTTCCAGTAAACCAATTATCTGCGTAATTAAGTGCAATTGATTCCTTGATGAAGGCTAGAACTAAAGCCCACGTTCCCCAACGACCGCTATTCGACGCATTTACCGGTGCGGTTTGTCACTGTAGGAAGATCTCTAGACGTTAATCGCCTTCTGTGCACAGAAAGAACAGAAACTGTGGATGTTTATCAGTGGTATAAAAGGGTAAATGGCAGACATGGTCTAAGTCCAATGCAGAACAGTGGCCAATTCCTTCCCTCGGTGCCTTTGGTGATTCCCGGGTATTTCTGATGAGCACAAACGTGCTTTTTTTGTTGCTTAGCCCCGTAAACAATGCGTTTTGACTTGCGTGTTACACACACGTGGAAAGCTGCATATTGAGGCTTCTACCTAAGCTAGAACATCATAAACATTTGCCACGTGGAGGTGATTAGGGGTACCGGCAGCACAATTCAGACACGGTCTTGCGAGCTGTCTAAGACAAGATGCGGCCCGCTGCTGCGGTGGGATTCGGTTCCGGAAAAAAATACATCTGCGAACGTGTTTTAGAGGCAGCACCCGAGTTCACTTCAACACCGCCACACAGCCATACACGCTACGGAGTATTTTTTTTTTTTGGTTTTGTGACTGGAGGAGATTTCGCCCCATTTGTGTCATTTTTTTACCCCCCCCCCCCCCCCGTTCCTCCGCGTATGAAAATGGAACAGCGATTAAAAACGGAACGGCAGAATTTCAATCCCCCAGCCACCAGTGTGTCAACATCAAACATTTATTGTGGACAGTCAAAAATGCTGAATTTCGATTGCTCAGATTGAGAGCGCGCAGGGCAAGGAGGACAGTGATGCTTAAAACTGGAGTGTCGGACCAAGGAGGCACAAGCAGTCCTGCTTGCGGGGCTCATACGCGTGTATAAAATGAAAGTTGCTTAGGACTCAGCCTAAAGAAGGTATCGGGGCGAATCAATAAGCACAGAGCGCGGTTCGAATGTACATGAGGAGCGTTTGCCTGAGCTGAATCCCAACAGCTCGGTCGATGAAGAGGAGCAGCCGTGCCGAGGCTCCGAGACCCAAGTCTCGACCCGTCCCTCTCAGGGTTCCGGCGGTCAAAAAGAACAGCTGGCTGAAGATTAAACCAAATGTGGCAGGAAAATATTAAGGCCCAGTTGTTATTCCTTTTGGGGTGTCAGGAAACAGAGCTGTGGGCGGGGGGGGTGTACAATGAGATGCTCAATGGCAACAAGTGCAATGGTGGTGCGGTGGCTGAAACATCCCCCCGCTGACCTCCGCCCAGGGGGACCTGTTGGGAATATGAGCCGGCGCTGCTTCTGGCCCTTCGGTCAACAACTCTGGGAATATTTCCACATGTGAACGGTGTTTTGCAACAAGCAGCAAAAAGAAATGGCAGCGTGTGGGGTCGTGTCTGGCGTTTGGTGCGGGGAACAGCTGCTGGCCTTTTTATGAATCCAAAAGTTAGATCATAGGGGTGGGGGTGGGGCAATTTCCTCTGCTGGGGTAATGTCAGAAAAATCAGTGGACGTTTCTCCAGGGACGGCTCTGAAGGACAGAACCTGGACTCGACCGATATAAAATAGCGTCTACTCTTTGCATCAGCGTCACGCTTTAGCTTTTCCGGTATGTTCCTGGGATGGACCAGATGCTGCCGAATATAGGGACCGAAACCCCCGCGCTGCTGTCAAAAGAAACGTCACTGCTGTCAAACGTGGGCGAGTCATCTGCAAGGTCCCTGTTATAACCCGGAACCTGATTCTCAAATCGTCTATCCAAAAATACAATGTGCTGAGAAAGTGTATCTCTGGGGGGAAAGAAAAAAAAAGCAAATCAAAACGTTGAAGGTCCGAGGCTTCCGGGTTCCAGCAAAGAGCAGAACTGACCGATGCTCACTTGACTGCCATGAGGGGCCCCCACAGGGGCCCGTATCTGCCAGGAGTTCCTGATTTGGCAAGATGCGACCCTACGATTCGGTGGCTGCGGTTGCGGTCGTCTCCCGATACCGCTCCAGTTCCTCCTTCTTCTTGATGGCCAGCTGGAGCTCCTGCTTGATGATACGAATCTGGGCCTCCAGGTCAGTGAGTTCTTGGATGATTGGGTTTTTAGCCAAACCCAGCAAGTCTGTCTTGCCGTTGGACGTGGCCTGTAGGGGGAGCTCTCGCTTAGCCTGAGAGGGCGGCGGATCCTTACGCTCCGCGTACTCCAGGTCGTTCTGCTGGCCCCCTCTGAGCGGAAGCTTTCGGCGATTGCATTTGGAGCTCGCCGATGTCTTCCACCGGGCTTGCTGATTATTTCCTATATTGCAGCTTTAGAGAACAAACAAGCAATTCCGCGTTAACAGCCAATCAGCTGTTAGCATTGCAATTCGGTAAAATGATCGATGGTAAATTTATCATATCATATATGCACATAATATTATATATCGATCTGATACTTTTGTCCATCTTACAATGTCAGGTTTGTTTACTCAGCTACCTGCCCTCATTTACCTGTTTACAAAGCTGTGGATGCATCTTGATCAAGGGTGCTAGAGCAGAAATGGGATTTGAACCAGGGACCTTCAGGCAGTAGCCTTAACCACTAGACGACCCGCTGCCCTGCAAAGCAGCCTAAATCCCTTCCTCATGCTACAAAAAAATCCCCTCATTATGCATATATGAATGCATTTGCAATTTTTCAGCAATTATTTATACCCTTTATTTATGCACGACTCCCCTACGCTCTTTTCACCCAGACATATGCTGTGTTTTAGAATTATCTCAGCTTTTAAATGAAACTCTACTTTTCACCTTGCTGAACTGATTATATTAAATATGTATACATAACAGCAAGAGTGTATCCTTCTCTAATGAGTAGAAAGTTTTAATGAAACAACTGCAACAGCTCATTGTTCGTTGAGTGCCGTCGCAAAACTCCATCAACTCTAAAGGGAAATAAATGCAGAATTTCCACCGTCGAGGCTCCAGAGAGAAGCTGTCACACCAGTCACGAGCTGTCGCTCATTTAGCATGAAAATAACTGCAGATGTTTAAAAATTCTGGCTTCTTTCAGCGTTTGGAGTCACGATGTGAGCGACGTCCTCGCACGCTGTTGAGACGGGGCCGGTTTACCCCAACGCCGCCGGACGCTTCTAAAGGAGGCAGCGTTATACAGCCCCTCACGTCATTAACGATAATGTCCACGCAGGGGTTCGTAATGCTTCTCAGGGAAACTTACATACTTCACAGTTCCGGTCCTGCCGCCTTAATATTCGTTTTGCATCATTCGTGATTTATTCATCGGACAGACGCCGACCTACTGGGCAATTTACAAGGCTAGCCTGGCAACGGGGTGCCTAACATGGTAAACGTACGCTGAAATGAACGAGGGCAAGTTCAGATTATCATAGGAGGCACGATTAAGAAAGCGGACGCAGACCAACGGCCTTCAGAGCCGGCGTCCGGTTTCGCAAACGCTAACTGTGCTCAGCGCTCTCCGGCCATGCCGCGTGTACGCGCGTAGGCGTGCGAAGGATATTGGAAACCGTCACTTTGTCATCGCCCTGGTGGGAATCCCGTCGGAGTCCCGCGGTAGCTTCGTCCGCATACTCGTAATTGCACCGACATGCAGGAATGACAGCGAGAAGCCCAGAGGAGCAAAGCAATGGGTCAGAGCGCAGTGTGTTTGGCTTTAGTCTCCCCATGGTGAATGTAGGCACACCACCTATCTTCATGAATGGCTGTTTTCCTGCACTCTGTAGCAAGAGATAGCAAAAGCCCTGCTAGCTAACATCTTTGTAGACAGTCTACATCAGACAGTCATGTTTTAGAGTATCCAGGCGACGTCCAATCAGATTTGTGGAGATGGGACACACCGGGCGGCCGGCATATGATGACACTGAATGCAATCAGTTGACGGAATTTATATTGCGGCTCTCGGAGGTTACGGACGGTGTTTTTCATTCTTTAACTTGTAAGGTTATCACAGGTCAAAGACTTTAAATTTAAAGGCAGAAAAACTCATTTAAACAGAATGCAATAATCTCCCATTTACAAACGCTTCGCTACGTTTATCTGGATGCCTGTCATTTTCTATAGCCATGTATGACAAGGCATTATGTTACTGACTTGTTGATGCTGCTGCTGCAGACATTAATAAAGACGTTACCTCTTCTCTGGCTTAGTCACCGTCTGTAATTTTTCCTCAACGAATGTAGAATTCAGCGCCCGATGCAATCTCTGTAGGGGAACAAAGTTTTTCATTTCTGTGAGAAGAAGTCTATTGAAGGTATTCACGTATAAACTTTTTTTAAAATAATAGAATTAAGAGGCAATGGAATAACATGTTTTTGTTGCATTAGTGTTCGCGTTCGCGATGGCTCGTGCAGCTCATACCTGGCTTGTGTGCAACCAGTACTTGAACCTGGGCTTGGTTCGTATCCTGGGGATCACAAAGCGGTACACGATGTGCTCGGCGACCGTCGTGAGGAGCGACAAGGCCACACCCGCGCACAGCATCACAAATAGCCCTGAGAAGTGTTTGATGCCCATCTGCAGAGTCTGAGGACATTGGAAAAGGAAATCGTTCAGGCGCGACCATAGCCGATGCCTGAGGCGCGTGGTGCTCGGCAGTACCACCGACTAGCAGAAGAAGAACGCTGTGTTCACCGAGACGTGCTGACATCCCTCGATTTATGAATTTAACCTGTTCCTTAAAATGGTGCGGGGATCGAAATTTAGAGTACTAAAAGCCTATTTCCTATGATTTTAAACGGCGAAAAATAATAATGTGTCCTCAGCCCAACCAAAAACCGCATACAAATTTTCCCAAATATCTGTAAAACACTTAAAGCGCCTATATAACCCTATTTACAAGACCTGATGAACCGCTACACTCCAACCAGACCGCTAGGCTCTTCCACATCTGCCAGCTTGGTGGTCCCACACATGAAACATAAAGCACGGAGGTTCTCGGTTCTGGCTCCCTTGTGGTGGAACGGCCTCCCCCTCTCACTCAGAACTGCTGAATCTCTGTCCACATTTAAAAAGGGTTTTAAAACTCAGCTTTTCCGGACTCACTTCGCCCATCATCTCTTAAGTTCATGTAAGGTATAAATGTTCATGCACTGTAACTTTGAGATCATGCCTAGATAAACCTTTACGCTGCTACTCCTGTAATGTATGTAAATGTTTATATGTATGTCCAAAAAAAAAAATAAAAAATTAGTAGGAAGATGATCAGGAATCATTGATATTCCGAAAGTTTTACGCAGCTACTCGTGTTATGAACATTGGTTCACATGGTGGAAAGAAACATAGTGTACTTAAGAATCACACATCTGCATCAAAGTCTCTCCTTCTGCTATTGAACACATTGTATTTTCTATGAGATGTGCGTCACTTTGAAGCATCTGATTAAAGAATACATGTAAATGTAAATATAACCTGTAATTTAGTACAATATAAAACACATTTACACTCACTGCTCCGGGGTAATTGAGCACATCACATATAATGTGAACAACTTCATGAAACTGCACACTGCTGCTAAAATGAGCTGATTGCTCTGCTGTCTCTATAATCATTCAATTAAATAAAACACTCAATATGGCCGACAGACGCACCTGCGCAATTTCATACACTTCCCATAATGCCCCACTCTCTTAAAGCAACACCCTCACATTCCTAAAACATCAACGTATGGTGAGATCTGGATGCAGACTTGCCAAGCACATTTACTTGTAAATCTGTAAAGTGAAAATTGAGTATCCAAAGCCAATCACCGCTAAACCAAAATTTTGGATAAAGGGAGTTTTTAAACCGAAAGATGTCAGTACTATTAGTTAATGCCATGTGTCGAACACTGCAGGTATAACGCAGCTGCTGAAATGAATAAAGCTATAACAATAATCTGAGTACTAACTGCAAAGTTACAAAGAAACCATTCTGTTCACATGCTTTGTTCACAAAAAGATGGCAATGAAGGGATGAGACATTTACATGCAGCCTTAAAAGGCTTGAAACGGGGTACCTCGGTGACGGCGAAACTCCGCTTGCCGCAGGGTACCACTTTGTACCACTTGTCGTGTAACATGTCCATGAAGCCGTCGGACTTGTACTGGCTGATCAGCTCCGAGACGTTGGAGGTCAGGGCTGAATTCTGGGGCAGGCCGATACCATAGCCTGCAGCGGAAAAGCAAGTTCGAGACTTGGTCGAGTGGTTTGGAGATTTGTCATACGAAGCTGCTAAACCGGGTCTTTAACTGGGGGAACAAACACGTAAGAGCAATGAGCACTACAGATAGGACTGGGCCCAGTTATGTTGTTGAAAGGTTATTTGGGGCAAGAAAATGCGGTGACACCGCTTTCTTGCCACTAGTTACGGACAAAAATGCGAACACTTTGTCACTGTCTAATAACAACTGCTCCTAATTTGTTCCCATTATTGTGGCCTTGGTTGGGTCCCAGAGCAATTACAGCGCCATGTCAAAGCTTAGGAAGAAAAGGATTATGTGTGTTACACACCCGTCTGCTTCACTTGCCTTCAATTGCAAACGGCTTCCCCACCGTGAGCATCTTGCAGTCAGCATCAATGGAAACCTCGTAGTCCAGCAGAGCCTTGTCCATAATGAAAGCGTCCAGCTTCTGTGGATCATGCCTGCAAGAACACAAAGGATTATCTATGATATTCAAAGATACGCTTCTGCTAGCCCTCCGTTGTTATATTCTATTTGACACGGTTAATGACAAAAGTGGCACGGGGGCATAGCGGGTAGAGTGTCTGGGTACAGGGTTGAATTCAGCACAGTCTGTGTGGAGCTTGCATGCTCTCCCCTTGTCTGTGTGGTTTTCCTCCAGGTGCTCTGGTTTCCTCTTACAGTCCAAAGACATGAGTTTCATGAATGTATAAATGTTTCAGGTCAACGGATGACTTTAGATTTTCTATTGTGTGTGTGTGTGTATTGGGGAGGGGGCTACCCTGAGATGGACTGGCACCTAATGCAGGGCGAACTCTCCTAGCCCAGTGATTCTGGGATAGGCTCCAGACCTCTGTGACCTCGACGAGGATAACTGGGAAGGTGATGTAAAAGATTAAGAACTAACCTGCAAGTAAAACTATACTAAGACATAGAAATGTAGTACATTTTTTTATTTAAAAGTCAGTTTCCTCCAAAGGGACTTGCAGTCAAAATGTTGTATTAAATTTCTGATGCCTTTTTGTCCAGTTGGATTTACAGTACAGGCTAAAGCCACACTACCTACAGTGAATCACTCATCTATAAACCAGCGCAATACACTCTCTCTTGCTCACGCATACACACGCTATCAGCAAATTAGAGGCACCAATTTACAAGAAACGTGTGTTTTTGGACTGTGGTAGGAAACCAGAGTACACCCATGTGAACACAGGGAGAACATGCAAACTCCACACAGCCTGAGCAGGGACTGAACCCCCATCCTCTCCTGCTGTCTAGGTGCTGCAAGGCAGTTGCGTTGCTCGCTGTAGCGCAGTACTGCCTGGAACGAGTATTAGCAGTAAAAGAATTTCACTTGGAATGTCACACTTAGAATAAAAATCTTGAAAAAGTGTGAGCACTTGATGCTAGGGGATGTGGTGGTGCAGAGGGTTTGTTCTGTGCCTGCTCTCTGGTGTGTCTGGGGTTCAAGTCCCCCTTGGGGTGCCTTGTGATGGACTGGTGTCCTGTCCTGGGTGTGCCCCCTCCAGCCTTGCGCCCTGTGTTACTGGGCCAGGCTCTGGCTTGCCGTGACCCGACTCAGGATGAGCGGCTTCAGTCAATATGTGCGCGCATTTCGTGATCACATGGAAACATCACACAAATCAGAAACTTGCCACATCTCAGCAGCCTGACCCTCGTCCGCGCCGGCCTCCAACCAAGTTCTATGTCACGGCATCTAGCCCATGTGGTCCTGCTGTGTGTCGACACCACAGCTTTGCACGCTACGACTCTTTGATTCAACAGCTCTCCTCTGGTCCGGGCTGCTCCTGCTGCCACCTGCACGCAAGCCGCCGTCACCTCGTCCCCGGGGCCGATTAAAAGGCAGGGGATCCCGATTAAAGGCGAGCACTTGTTTCTGGGAGCTGACAGCACAGAACAGAACAAACGGCCCTCGTGCTCTTCCTGTCAGCGAAGTAAGGCCCGGCTTTGACACTGATTACCTACAGAGAGCTGGGAGAAGGGCTGTCAAAGTTCCCCACGTTCCCTAGAGGCTGCGCGCGTAATCCTCACAACAGACAAAGCCTGAATGCTGACTGCTACCCACAGGGGTGATGCTTGTCATCGAAAACCTCACGCGCCCTCCCTAACCGGGCCGTGTCGGCAACACGGGAAAACACTCCCTCCGTCACCGGAGCCCACCGATAGCTCGCGCCACTTCCTGCTGCCGATCTGGATTGGGTGCCACGTGGGAGTACACGCATCTTTAAACACTGCTCGGTGTCAATCACACTGAGAGGCTGGTAGAGCTATGTTTCACTTGCTTTTAGCACTTTGAAATAGACACCCACAGAACCTGTCAGCCATGTATCTGAGGGTGCGACACAAGTACAGATGCTCTCCCACATGGTTAGACAGATTGAAGGTGGTATAGCTGGGAGGAACAACAAGGCTTTTCAGCAGCCCCCATCAAAGTGCCCAAAAACTCATATTGCTCTATGAATATGTTTTGTTTTCGTTTAAACAATCAGACTTTTATGGGGTAAAGCAGCTGATAGTGTACTGATTAGAGCTGTTGCCTTTGGAAGGTTATCGGTTCAAACCTCACCTCCTGCTGTAGTACCCTTCAGCAAAGTACTTACCTTAAATTGCTCCGGTAGAATTACCCAGCTGTATAAATGAGTAAATGGTTATCGGGAGCTTAAAATTGCAAGCTGCTTTGGAGAAAAGCGCCACGTAAATGTAAACGCGAGGTCCACACACATGTGACTTGCAGGTGGAGGACTGGCTGGGCCACTGGGGTGTTCCATCTGGGCAGCCCAGGTGATTGGTCTTATTGTAGGAGCAGAACACAATCTCCGGTCCCCCTTCTTAAAAAGAGGGACCACCACCCCGGTCTGCCAGTCCAGAGGCACCGTTCCCGAACTCCACGCGATGCTGCAGAGGCGTGTCAGCCAAGACAATCAATTGGGATCACACTCCTTAGCCTCCCTGGGAAAGTCTATGCCAGGGTACTGGAAAGGAGAATCCGACCGATAGTCGAACCTCGGATTCAGGAGGAGCAATGCGGTTTTCGCCCTGGCCGTGGAACACTGGACCAGCTCTATACCCTCACTAGGGTGTTGGAGGGTTCGTGGGAGTTTGCCCAACCAGTCCATATGTGTTTTGTGGACCTGGAGAAGGCATTCGACCGTGTCCCTCGTGGCATCCTGTGGGGGGTGCTTCGGGATTATGGGGTTCGGGGCTCGTTGCTACGGGCTGTTCGTTCCCTGTATGACCGGAGCAGGAGCTTGGTTCGCATTGCCGGCAGTAAGTCAGACCTGTTCCCGGTGCATGTTGGACTCCGCCAGGGCTGCCCTTTGTCACCGATTCTGTTCATTATTTTTATGGACAGAATTTCTAGGCGCAGTCAGGGAACGGAGGGTGTCTGTTTTGGTGGCCGCGAGATCTCGTCTCTGCTTTTTGCGGACGATGTGGTCCTGTTGGCTTCATCAAGTCAAGACTTGCAGCGTGCACTCGGGAGGTTTGCAGCCGAGTGCGAAGCGGCGGGGATGAGAATCAGCACCTCCAAATCCGAGGCCATGGTTCTCAGTCGGAAAAAGGTGGATTGCTCCCTCCGGGTTAGGGGGGAGTTGCTCCCTCAAGTGGAGGAGTTTAAGTATCTCGGGGTCTTGTTCACGAGTGAGGGAAAAATGGAGCGGCAGGTCGACAGACGGATCGGTGCGGCGTCCGCAGTAATGCGGTCATTGTACCGGTCTGTTGTGGTGAAGAGGGAGCTGAGTCGTAAGGCGAAGCTCTCAATTTACCGGTCGATCTACGTTCCTACCCTCACCTATGGTCATGAACTCTGGATCATGACCGAAAGAATGAGATCGCGGATACAAGCGGCAGAAATGAGTTTCCTCCGCAGAGTGGCTGGGCGCACCCTTAGGGATAGGGTGAGGAGCTCGGTCACCCGGGAGGAGCTCGGAGTAGAGCCGCTGCTCCTCCGCATCGAGAGGAGCCAGTTGAGGTGGCTCGGGCATCTGTTCCGGATGCCTCCTGGACGCCTCCCTGGGGAGGTGCTCCGGGCTTGTCCCACTGGGAGGAGGCCTCGGGGCAGACCCAGGACACGTTGGAGAGACTATGTCTCCCGGCTGGCCTGGGAACGCCTTGGGGTTCCCCCAGAGGAACTGGAGGAGGTGTGCGGGGAGAGGGAGGTCTGGAGTACTCTGCTCGGACTGCTGCCCCCGCGACCCGGCCCCGGATAAAGCGGAGGAAGATGGATGGATGGATGGATGTAGGAGCAGAAACCCTAGACTCCCCGTTGTGACATGGTTTGGAGTCAAATGAAGCACACATGTTCCTTTCAGAAATTTTGGGGCACTTAATAATAATTATTATTTTCAACATTATTGCTGTTTTCCTCATTATTGCTTTACTCCAATGAACACTATGTAGTGTTATCAGCCCACACGCCCTATCCACCATGGTGACTTACACTGCTAGATACACTAATTACAGTGGGTCACTCATCCATACGTCAGTGCAACACACTCTCTCTGTCACTCACACACTACGGGGGAACCTGAACAGCATGTCTTAGGACTGTGGGAGAAAACCAGAGCACCCAGAGGAAACCACGCAAACACAGGGGGAACATGCAAACTCCACAGACTGAGTGGAGATCAAACCCATGTCCCCTCACACCACCCAGGCACTGTAAGACAGCAGCTCTACTCGCTGTGCCACCTATACCACCCATGCCACCTGTGGGTGCTGCCCTCTATTTAAATCTAGCACTACAAAGAGACCCAGAAATAAAGTCAAGAAAAGCACTCAAAGGCCAAAAGAAGCCAATCTCAAAAAAAAAAAAAACTTTAAGAGACTAACAGGATTAATTTTCTGTCTCCAAACTCACCATCCCTTAATAAAGGTTATTCAGAAATTCAGGTTTCTCTAACAATGACTCACAGAGGCTTGACAACTGAACTCAGTGCAGAATTACAGTGAATTCTATGTGTTTTATGATCATATCTCCCTTAATCAGCAGCTATCAAGACCTTACAAAGGTTTCCCATCCCATCGGTTCTCTGGTGCTGGGGCATTATTACTCACTTGAGATGATGTATTCCATCAGGGGTGGCCGGCACATTGTACCGTCGCATGTATTCGTGCATCTCCGGAAAGCTTTTTTTCACGTAGTCCTCAGCGCTACTCTCTCGAACTGTTCCAAATCGGAACCCCTGTGATGGATGATGCAGCTTGGGAAAACAGTAATAAAACGATTTATATTTGTACGTTGTATTGTACATACACACATTCACAGTCAATTCGTATTGTAAAAATATGCACAGAGGACAAACATTTCTATCTTCATTTCTCATGCTTTGTAGACATATAATCAATCGTGTTTTTCCAATTTGGCAAAGTTTTCATACGTGGAAACCACATGGGTGAATTTCTCACCTTCGGGTCATGTATCCCTGACAGCTGCTCGTAGGTCTTCTCCCCGACCATGACAGCAGCCAGGTTGGCTGTATAAGTGGACAGACAAAACAAGCAAAATATGGCCCACAGGTTCATGAGGAGACGGCCTGTCCAGCACTTTGGCGGCTTGATGGCAGCTGTCCTGCCGAACAGGATGGCGTAGCAGACGTTAAGGGCAGATGAGAAGGAGAAGACCTTCTTCCTATTCCTACCCTTGGGTGTCATCCCAAAGGGGCTCTTCCACTCATAGAGGGTGAGGAAGATGGCGGTGACGTGCAGCGAGACAAAGATGCCCAACCACATGGACCAGTGCAGCGGCCACATGAAGGCACCGATAGGTGCAGCCGTGTCCCTGGTGCGCACAAGTATGCCCAGGCTGGTGGAGAAGAAAGGGCTGGTGAAGTCAATCATTTGGCTGCGAGCAGAGTTGATGCTGAAGGAGGTGACGGCCATCTGGGCTGCCCCGCTCAGGAGGTCACCCACCAGGCCGGTCCAGCGGCCTCCCTTATAGGCACCATACTTGCCATCACCGACAATGTAGAGGTCGAAGCTGAAGGCCATGTCCTCAGCCAACTTCTCCAACAGATCGATGCAGTAACCGTAGCAGCACTTCTTCAGCTCAACTGGGACGGCTGTGCCGTTGGGGCCCCGGAGCCCTGTGAAGAGGCGCTGTAGCACCCCGGTGTCATTAGTCATTGGGTCCAGGCACAATTGCCCGGCTGGGCACTGGCCATCCTCATCCACCTCCCGTGTGAAGACAAAGGGGTGCTCCACCAGCGTGACCACACGGAGGTGTAGGCGAGACGGCCGCCTCCAGTCCCCACCCCGCTGGGGCTGGCCCATACCAGGCCACGTAGCATAGTCCATCAGCACATGACCCTGCTTCCAACGACCCAAACGCGTCCACATTGGGTTCCCCAGCGGGTCGTGCTGCAAGCTCCAGATGAAGTGGTGGCTTTCTGAGGTGATCACCGACTCCTCCTGCTGCTGGATGAAGCCGCTCAGGCCATCGAAGGAGGTGTTGGCCAAGAACCTGCGGCAATAGAGAGTTGGGGGCTGAGGTTCACGCACAACAATACTCTCACTTATGACAATGTTTTTATGCCGTTCATTGGCTTGGAAAGAAAAATTCACAACTAGTTCATAAACATTCCGAACCGTTTTCCCAGAGACATAAGTAATATATTGTGCACTGATTTCCTTCCTGGTGTGTGGAGAACATCTCTTTAACGTGATTTTGATCGTGAGGTTTCATTGTTTGGGGAAGGGCTGAGCTGATCGCTCTTTGTTCCTGCACAACTTCAGCGTCCAGGTTCAGCAGCATGTGATCGATACTTGTGATATTTCCACTGGGTCCTGAAGACCTCTTGGGTGATGCCTTCATCAGTTTAAATAGACATCAATTCACATACAGCATCAGCAGCAGTCAGATAACTGCAAATTGAATTGAACCAGAATTTTTAATGCATAAAAATGATGATGTAGTACAGTTCTTGTGCTGTGTTTTGTTTCTGTGAAGTATCATAAGGCAAAAATGAATGGCGGAAAATGTCAAGGGAATTTTACTGAGGGCTAAAATGGAATTGGAGGTGACTGGGAGCACTAGTAGGGATCCTCAAGCAATCCAACCACAACGACCACGAAAGGGGAAATTTAATTTACACTGGGGGTTCTTGATAATTTCTCTGCAAAAGATTGCATAATGTTCAGATTGTCTTCAGATGCTGAAAAGTATTTTTTTTTAATGTCCCAATCAATTTTATCATTTTCTGGGTACATTTTACTTTTCATGTGAATGACATGGGGGCGCGGGGGCACGGTGGCGCAGTGGGTTGGCCTGGGTCCTGCTCTTCAGTGGGTTTGCGGTTTGAGTCCTGCTTGGGGTGCCTTGCAACGGACTGGTGTCCTGCCCTGGGTGTGTCCCCTCCCCCTCTGGCCTTATGCCCTGTGTTACCGGGTAGGCTTCGGTTCCCTGTGACCCCGTATGGGACAAGCGGTTCTGAAAGTGTGTGTGTGTGTGTGTGTGTGTGTGTGTGAATGACATGGTTGGCACTTCTGAACTGCCTAGTTTAGCTTTGGGACACTGCTGGAGAAGACTGTCACAGAGTCATTGGCAAAATTTAAAGAGGGATTGTTTACCGGTGTCTTGGAAAATCACACACAGCCTGACACCGTTTTTCCCGAGCGGGCCTGCGGCAAACCGGAGCCTAACCCAACAATACAAGGTGCAAGGCTGGAGGAGGAGAGGACACACCCCAGACAGGATGCCAGTCCGTCTCAGAGCACCCCAAATAGGGCTCGAACGCCAGATCCACCAGAGAGCAGGCACAGGCCAAACCCGCTGCACCACTGTGCCCCTGATCTTGGGAAATGATTAAAAGAATTTGTTTTTCTTTTCACTGCATCCTGAACCAACTGGAAAAAAAGAAAATCTGACATTACAAAATGTAGCTGTTAAAAGTAATATGTGATTTGCCATTGCTGTGCAGCACCTGATTGGCAGATTTAGCAGCCTCTTTTAAAATTACACAACAAATAAGAATATATTTAGAACAGAATATTTTGCAAAGTTCTTAGTTATGACAATTTTTGTGTCGATGATGATTTGTTAAAATTTACTGATGCAAAAATACCACTAGTTTTTCTAGTGTCAGTTGAACTTTGGTATTTTACAGCCTTTAGAAGATTCTAGAAGGCAACAGAACATTCTTGAAAGTACCAAAAACACTCTAGAAAGCATCACATCCTGAAAGGTACTGGAATATTCAATGTTTGGAATGTAGTGCCAAAATTTGCCAAAACTTGCTAATCTCAAGAATGTGGATTTTTTTCCAAAAACTGACATATAGTCCGAACTAATGCCAAAAGTATGTTAAATCGAACAAAACTGAATAGAAAATGTTACATAAGAAAATTTTTTATATCTGTGATCTGTTCTAGGAGGGTGTGGTGGTGCAGTGGGCTTGACCAGGTCCTGCTCTCTGGTGGGTCTGGGGTTTGAGTCCTGCCTGGGGTGCCTTGTGATGGGCTGGCGTCCCATCCTGGGTGTGACCCCTCCCCCTCCAGCCGTCTGCCCTGTGTTGCCGGGTTAGGCTCTGGCTCACTGCGACCCCCAGTTAGGACAAGCGATTTCAGGCTTTGCGTGTAATCTATTCTAGGTTTCATTTTGTCGCCCATGATGGTCAGAGCCATGTCCCCTAAACTATGAGGCTGGGAGACACTGCTGGTCTGTGATTCAGTGGCAAATTTACTCAGTCCCTTATCAATGATTCTGTACTGCGATGCCATGCGGTTGAGTTGAGAGCGAAATGGGAAAGTCTCCTTTGAGAAGAGTTGCTCTCTGGTTCAAAGATGTCCTTTTGGAGTTAGATCTCCTCAGGAGCACAGCAAGAGGGTACATGGAGTGGGGGGGCAGTCTTTTCTGAGATTCCCTTTTCAGAGAATTTCATTATGATATTCAAAGGGAGAGGTCAGCGCAACCTTGTAGGACAGCAAATGCTTGAGTTGTCATATCCAGGCATCAAGAACCCATCACATCATCACAGTGTGAATTCTCTCGCATACCAACACACACATACTGTACGTACACCTGGCTTACACTGCAAAGTCCTACCCCAGGTTCTCGGCGGAAGGCACGACAGTATCAGCTGTTACCTGGAGATGTATTTTCCTGAGGTCAGGTTCCTGTCGTCTGTGATCATACAGTTGGTTGTGCTGGGCAACAGTGCGAGTTCCGGGGTGATGTGAGCTGCTGCTCCCACGGATCTTGCCACTAGCTCCAGAGCATCCTGCACGTAGTGGTCCAGCGTGGGCTCTGACATCTTCCCATGGGCCACTAGGCCAATGGGAAGCCCGTCGGTCCGCAGCTCGCCCGCATCCTGTGGGTCACCCAGAACCCAATGTGACTGCGCGGCTGCTGTTGCTGGACCTGGTCTTGCCAATGTGCTGAAGATCCACCGCACATCTTGAATGTCACATCCGAAGGTCACCACTGTTGGTGCAGCATTCTCTATGGCCTTCTGGGGGCCCTGTAGGTCATTCCTGGGGCTGCCAGGAGTGGAAACATTGAAAATGGGACCTAAGCTGAAACGAGAGTTGTTGCGGAGGAGGCGTACGAAGTCCGAGACCTCCCAGTCTTGACAGAGCACCAGGCTGACGTCAAACCAGCTGTTCATGGACAGGACGGAGAGGATGAGGTCCACATAAGGAGTTGGAGGGTTCTGCATGCTCATTTGGAGGTGAAGGGGGTTCTGTGGGTGGGGGAAAAAGGCACGATGCAGTCGAGAACACGAGCCAGTAAAATTTGATGCAAAAAACATTGGCAAATTTTTATTTGTGTTTTTCCCCAAACATGTATATCTAAACATATCCAAAAATACCATAAAAACCATATCTCTGGTACTATCAGTGTTGAAAAAAAGAATTCTGAAAAAAGACATTAGAAGTGTACCTTTAAATTTTAAACATGTTAAAGTGATAAATGCAAGTTGAATAATCCTTTTATAGATATAATAATGTAAATATAAATGTAAAATGTTACTGTTTATACTGAGGAATTCATAAACATTAGGAATGATAAAAAGTATAAGGGTTGCAAGGAGAGTGGTGTGTTCCAGAACTACCAAAGTCAAGACTATTCCCATTTACTTTGTAGGTCCAGGATTGTGACATTCAGCCATCTCCATCCAACGAGCATGAGGCTGCACTGAGTAATTTTCCGCAAGTCCTCTAGAAGGATAAATCAATACGATGGGGGAGTGCAATGCATAGACCATGGCAGAAAATCACAAAACCACCCGAGTCCAAATACCAGGGGCCAGTGGAATCGGATGTCATTGGCAATGTTTCAGGACTCTCTTTCCAGAGGCCCCGAAGCCTCGATCCCCGGGGGTCCGTCAGCCTGACCCGGGCCTGTCCTTGAGCTTGATTCTGCCCGTTACGCAGTGGAGGAGCTGATATTGGAAAGTTTAGCACTTCTGCATTACACCCTTGTTTAAAACTATAGTATTCTGCAAATCAACTCTCACTTTCACTCATTATCTTAACTGTCAGTCGTTAAAAATTAAGAAAATGAAAGTCGCCTCTAAGGCAACTGAAAGCTTATTCTTACTTGGACAAATACACTGGTAATACAGAGTGAGCATCAGAATCTCACTATTCCGTCAGCAATCCAGGACGCGGTGCAGTCGATGAATAACCCGAAATAGAGACCGCATTCCAAAGCTTGGAGTTTACATGTCATATTTTCAAATCAATTTCCCTCAGAGGCAACATTTCTGTGCACCAGTTGAGAAAAATGTTTTGCTAACCTTGAAACATTTTCATGTGCCACGTGGATTCAGATTAATTTGTCTCATTGCATTCAACTGAACCAGTCATTAAATAAACTGATTTGTGTGTTAATAAAACACAAAAAAATTAATCTTCTTTCCAATAATGAAGAAAAATTGCAATTTGTTTCATCTGAAAATTTATTTTTTTTTGTTACTCTCAGCAAGAAATAACACTCATCAAGAGTAAAATTCAGAAAAAAATATTTCTATAAGCAAGTATTGTGCTGCATTTTCTTACTATACATTAAACACAAAACCACACTGAAGTGAAAGAGTCGCGGTGGTGAGCACAGCATGTTTCTGGACATTGAAGAAAAACTCTGTCAAGCCTTATAATGAAACAGCAAACTTTTTATTGCCTTGAAAAACAGGCCTTTGAAATCGAAATCTTTATTGAGAGAAAGTAGGCAGCTATGACTGGGTTTTGATGTTTGTAATGCAGAAACAGATTAACATCATGGGCAAAATGAGACTTTAACTGTAGAAGAGTTTTTTTGTTTTTTACCTTGACAATATCTCTCAAATAGTATGGTTATCCTTAGGCAAAAACAATTTTCGTGTAGTGGCAGGATTGTATGTAAAATGAGTGACACAGGGAGTGTGTGTGTGTGTGTGTGTGTGTGTGTGTGTGTGTGTGTGTGTGTGTGTGCGCGTGTATCCAGGAATTTCCATTTATTTAATTTCAGTGCTATTCAGAAATAGCAGTAAAAAGAATTTACTTTCAAAGACTCACAATAAGAATTGCTATGGGATGGAATTTAACATGATGAGAAAATCCTACCTTGTGTGGCAACCAGGGTTCTAAAATAATGTCTCAGCATTTATTGGGAATTCCATGTCATCACATTACCTACCCCTCAATAAATGAGGTAGCTGGGTTCTACTGCCAGGACATATTCACTGAGGGAATATGATTCCTTTTATAACCAGATTCCATCTGTAATCATTTCACAGTATCACATTACGTCATATATTGTGGAGTTCCCATTCCCAAATCACATTCTAAAAGTTCATCTGCTTCCATTCAAATGACATAAATCTTACATTACCGAATGCCGACCTAAATTAACTTCATAAATGACACTGAGAATTGAGAATTTCCCAGATGCTCTCCCCCAGTACCTTCCCTTAATTCCACACTTGATCATAAAACCATCCCGCTCTATAAGACTTCAGATTTTCAAAGTAGACTACAGTATGGACTGCAGTAAAATACGTGTAAATGTACTAACCAAACATTCTGTCCAGGAATACGTCCTCTTCCGAAACTTCACACACACACATTTTCAGAACCGCTCGTCCCACACGGGGTCCCGGAGCCTACCCGATAACACAGGGCGTAAGGCCGGAGGGGGAGGGGACACACCCAGGACGGGACGCCAGTCCGTCGCAAGGCACCCCAAGTGGGACTCAAACCCCAGACCCACCGGAGAGCAGGACTGTGGTCCAACCCACTCCACCACCGCACCCCCTCCAAAACTTCACCTTCCCAGTAAATTTATTATTGTACCATCTTGCCATTTCGAGTTATTCTTCTTAAATCACCCTTATTGCGAAGAAGGTCAGAAAGGTATATAAAAAAATAATCCAGAAGCAATAATAAAGCATATCGGATTGGTCGGGTAAAGCAAGATGATTTCAGGTGAATTAGGAAACCAGAGACAATGACAGGCCAACCCTAAGTGTCAGAAGCTGACAGTTCTGGTCTTTTAAAGTCTAAGGGTGTGTTAAAATTTTGTTCTATGCACTGAAAGGTATTTCTAAAAGCCCGAGGACTGTAAGACTCCTGAGAACTGGAATCTCCACGTCTGACAGCTTTTATCCTATAGCTACAGCATTCACACACATGATGGTGCAATTAGATAACTGTAAAATTTCAGTCTAATTTCTGCTTAAGGGTACAACTGCAACGCCTAACTTGAAGTTCCAATTTACTCTCTGACTTTGACCGCATCAGATCCTCTCTATGCCATGATTTCCATGAGGATGTGAATGCAAACTATTAGCAACAGCAAAAAAAAAAAAAAAAAAAGCTTTTAAAAATGAATAAAAACTTAGTGCAGGTTTTTTTGAGGGTCACACCACCACTTTTATGTGAAATTATGGCAAACTTGGAAGAGATCAAAAACTCAATGCATATTTCAGTAGAAAGACTGACAAAGACAAGTGCTTCTTTAATAATGAATGCTCTGCTGGACAGCCCCATAGTTCCAATCGGTTACTCAGCATCTCCTATCTATTGCAGATCTGTAGATCCATTTACATTTCCCAGTAGGCAACAATTTAAACAACAGTAGAAAACAGACTCGTCTGACTGAATGAAAAATGCCGAAGGATTAAATAATAAAAAAAAAGAAAACGGAAGAGATATTTTCATTTTAGAGAATATGTGCAATGTACCTTACGATTAATCCCATCTTGAGCTACACTGCAGGCAAACTACGAATTCAAAGACGACATTACCTTGGCCCATTCACCTCACAACTGACTGCCCAACTATTTGTCCAGGACATGGTGACATCCTGTCTGGACCACTCCAACTCTCTCCTGTCTGGCCTTCCCGCTACTGCCATCAAACCTCTACAGCTGACATAGAACGCTACTGCACGAGTTGTGTTTGACTTGCCGAAACGTTCGCATGTATCTCCTCTACTCTTTTCTCTGCACTGGCTTCCTATAGCTGCCCGGATCAAATTTAAGACCCTGGTTATGGCTTACAAATGCATCAATAGAACTGCTCACAGATATCTACAAGACTTGATCAACCGCTTCACCAGACCGCTTCGCTCGTCTACTTCTGCTCGCTTGGTGGTCCCGCACACGAAAGGTAAAGCGTGGAGGTTCTCAGTTGTGGCTCCGTTGTGGAATGACCTCCCCCTCTCACTCAGAACTGCTGAATCTCTGTCCACATTTAAGAAGAGTCTGAAAACTCACCTCTTCCAGACTCACTTTGCCCAAAATCTCTCAACCTCATGTGAAGTGTGAACGTTCATGCACCATAACTTCATGATCATGCCCAGATAAGCCTTTACACAGCCACTACTCCTGTATGTACATAAACGTTTGTGAATCTCGAAAAAAAGAACTCTTGTAGGAAGGTGATCAAGAATCATCTATTCCGAGTTTTATGCACCTACTTGAGTGATGAACATCGGTGCATCAAGTGGAAAGAAACAAACTAACTTTACTTAAGAATCACACGTCTGCAACTATGTCTCTTTCTCCTAATGTAATGAACACATAGTATTTTCTCTGAGATGTACCTCGCTTTGGAGAGAAGTGTCTGCTAAATGAATAAATACAAATTTTAATCGAAATTTAGACCAAAAAAAAATCTGTTCCTCAATAAAATATTCTTTCTCCATGTGAAGGTTTATAGGACTTTGCGATGCCAACAGCTTTGATAGAAATGACGGCACCATTACTCCAAAGAGAGGGTCAGTCAAGCTTAGCAAAAGAATAAGTTGCCTACGTAGTCAAATAAATGCTTTATAAAACTTTTTTCGACAAAACTGACAGCAAGCAGAACTCAGAACATTGCTTGGCAGCATTTGAAAAGATATTCAAGACAAACCCATCATACGCAATAGATACGGTGCAAAAAAGTCAGGTCTGCCGAGATGATTTACACGGTGCAGTTTGCTAGCAGTTTATTTGAAATTCTTGACAGGTGTTTCGGGTGAGAAAAGGTGCTCACTTTTGGGTTGCTGCCCACAAACTGAATTTAAGCGCCGGAGTTCAGAAAGAGAGGTTAATTTCATTTTCGGGGTCCCATTAATTGACTTGTGTTGAAGCCATCTACTAGAACATATCTTCATGGTCTAAGTGACTCATCCATGAGCAGGTATGCAAGACTTTCAGAACACCCCTCAATTACCTCACCTTGACAAAATGAGAAAACTTCATATCAGTTAAATGCTAATAATTCTCTGAAACTGGTGCCGTACCTGTTCACCAAAGACACACACACAGGCTGAAACCACTTGTCTCAAGCAGGATCGCGGTGAGCGGGAGCCTAACCCGATAACACATGGCTGGAGCGGGAGGGGACCAGGAGGGGACCAGGAGGGGACCAGGAGGGGACCCACCCAGGACAGGATGCCAGTCTGTTACAGGGCAGCCCAAGCAGGACTCAAACCCTAGACTGCCCAGAGAGCAGGACCTGGCCAAGCCTGCTGTGCCACTCTGCCCCCACCCCTTCAAAAAACATGCCTTTCAAATGCCAAATAGCAAGACAACGTGCAAAATTGACCTACAGTACACAGGGTCCATACCACAGTACAATAGGGTAAGTGCCATTGACACATTTGACTTATACAAACCACTGACATGGTTTCCAAGGTAAGAGAGGGTACTGAAGGAGTTTACCAATGCATTCTTCTGTGAATGTATTTGGACTGTGGGATGAAATCAGTGTGAACACAGAGAAGATAAATTCCACAGACACTGAGCAGGAATTGAACCCTGTATCCAAAAATACAGGCAAGGGACTGTGCATTACCCACTGTAGCAGTATGCTGCTTTTCCATGGCGCCATCCTGTTTTCATAGCAGCAACCACTCATTAACTCTATAATAACTCATGAGTTAAAAGAGGCAGGACCAGTAACCTCAGTAGAAGCTGTATAAATTAATAAATTATGAGAAAGCTATTAATGAGCTATACAGAAGATGGGCAAAATAATAAACATCACATGAAAAAGGAGTAAACTTGGAATTATCTAAATGACAATTACAAACACAGCTGCAAAGGTGAGTCGTCGGTTCATTGCCAATGTCTCACAGCGCCAGGGTGGTGCGAGAGGACGTGGGTTTGATCCCCGCTCAGTCTGTGTGGTGTTTGCGTGTTCTCCCTGTATATGTGTAGGTTTCCTCCAGGTGCTCTGGTTTCCTCCGACAGTCCAAAGACATGCTGTTCAGGTTCCCCATAGTGTGTGTGAGTGACAGAGAGAGTGTGTTGCACTGATTTATGGATGAGTGACCCAGTGGAAGTAGTGTATCCAGCAGTGTAAGTCACCTTGGTGAATAAGGTGTGTGGGCTCATAACACTACATAGAGCTCACTGGAAGTCGCTTTGGACAAAAGCGTCTGCTCAAAAAAATGTAAATTGGGAGTGTGTGTCAGCTGTTAAAGAGGTCTGACAATCAGCACTTTGATATGCAAGCTTTCAAAGCAACATGAGAGGCCAAATAGTTGGTGGCAGAACTGCAGATGCTTATGTCATAAAAACTGATAAATTATTTAACGTGTCAAGGGAACTGTGTCAAAAGTAATGACAGCATGTGAAAAACATGGACAAACTGCATTGGCAGAGGGACAGGACTCGAAAGTCAAATCTCACTGTCAAGGATAGATGAACACTTCACAGGATTGTTGCTAAATGCCACAAAAGTACAGCCTCAAAAATTACCACAGAATTGAATCAGCATCTCTGAGACATGGTGTCAACAAAAACTCTATGCTGTGTGTGTCCTGATTTATACATTCTACAGTAATACAATAATACTACTCATATTGTTCCTCCTGCACATTAGGTAGCTCAGAAGGACCGAAAATCCGAAGGCTGATGAAGGAATAATGAAGAAAAAGAGTTGAAGTGTTATGGGAAATAGTGCCAGGTAAATGTAATAAAGTTTTCCCTTTAAGGACTCACTCTTCCTCTCATTGGACTAAAGCCACTACACTATGAGCTTTAGAAAGGTGGAATTCATGGCAGGGTTGCGATTCAGAAACCCCTTGTGTTCAAGGTCAGCCCATAAAGAGGCATGAACTGGTCTAAGGAGCACAACACCAGCCCCCCTTGAGCAATGAACTAAAGTAACATGGTCTGATGAGTCACCTTTCACCGTATTTCCTGCATCTGATGGGTTAACATTTCGAGAAAACCAAAGGATGCCTTCAACCCACAATGTCTGTAATGGTATCTTCTCCTTACAAGATACTCGGTGCTACAACTATAATATATTGTTAAGTGTTTCTGTTATTTTCTCCAATCACTTGTGAACCTAGTAACTCTTGAATAAAAGCTGCATATGAGTAAGTAAGGAGAATATAAAGAGTAGGTAAGAACATTGATTACCAATATCATCTGTCCAGACTACTGCATTCAGAAGCAGAGCCTATGAGTGGCCTGTTGCAGCATTGACTGTTTTCTGCAACAATTTCATTTTGTTGATTTTTTTTTTTTTTTTCCACTAAGCAGCCATTTCTGAACCCACAGTGGACAAGAAGTTGATTAAAAAACTGTGGGCAGTATGAGGTTCTACAGAGAAAAATAAAAGTGTGCTAAAACTATAAAAAGACCTGTCTGCAAAGGCTGTGTAACGTGGCAATGATCAAAAAATACAACCTTGTGCGGCCAATTGCAGTGCCTACACCACAAGTGATTTGGGTGGTAATTTACCTCTCGAACAAGAGATGTAATTTCACTAAATCCCTGATTAGTCCATGCCTAATGATTTTCCAACTGTGTGGTTATTAACACTCTTAATGGATACTGTTCTCCGCAGTGGATGACATTTTTTTACAGATTATCAGGATATTTCAAGATTCCTTGTTCATTGACATTCAACAATTTCGTGTGTGGTTGTTGAACATTTACTCACCGTCAGTGCACTTTTACACCCGTGTGCTCAGGTGGGTTGCTGCAGGAGAATAAAAGCTCCTGTTCTTTTTTGCCTCATTACCTAAAGTGGGGCAGCTGGTAGTGTAGGGGTAAGTGCTACTGCTTTTGGGTCCAAAGGTTGTGGGCTTGATCTCCACCTCTGGCTACAGTTCCCTTGAGCAAGGTACTTACCCTAAACTGCTATAGCAGAAATTACCTGGCTGTATAAATGGGTAAATAATGGTAACATTAACCCTAAGTCACTTTGGAGAAAAGCATCACCTAAATGAATCAATGCAGGTTCCCTTTTCAGCCAGGTCAAAGATGGATTTTGTTCCTCTTTTCACTAGAGACCCCGCCCTCTGAAAAGCCTGCTCGGAACCCTGAGCCGTTAGTACTGAGGTCAGGGCTCTATTAACCTCAATATTCACCCTCTGAGTTTTGCCCTGACTCTTCTCACTGACGCTGCACCGCTTCAGAACGCGGCCACTTGAAATTTGGAATTCCCAAACTGAATGATATCTTCTTTGCTTTTCATAGGTTATTAGCAAAAAAAAAAAAAAAAAAAAAGTGAAGCTCTCGAGGGAACGCAAGATAGACAGCCAAAAAGTGCATATACTCATATTGCAAGTGGTGGCAAAGATCCCAGAATCTTTCAGGTTAACCAAGTACAGTATTGTCTGCCTCCCATTATCCGTTTCATCAAAAGAATCACTGCTGATCGACACTGTAAACTGACTCTTCCCATTTCTGACGTGAGAAAACACTCTGATTTGAATGTATAAATGCTCCAAAAACAGACAAGGGATCCCTGCGGACATGTAGTGACACATTTGTGCAATAAAAGCTTATTTCATAAAAACAAACATTGTCCACAACATAAACACTTTTAAATTGTCCAGGGGAAATGGGCACTGTGACCCAAGGTATTTAAGATTAGATTTGATTTTCGTTATAATCCTATAAGCCGCTGAGTTTGTCAGCAGTGTTTATCAGTAAATTCAAAGAATATGCTGCTCGATCTGAACATTAAAAAAATGTTCTGTTTATCCCCTTGCATAAAATGAATAGTTATGTTCTCTGCAACATCACTCCACCATAATACCATTGAAATTTGTATTTAACCAAGAGACATAATTCTGACTACCCAATGGTAAATAATGGCAAAGCATTTCTGACAGACAACCACATTTTGGAAAAATAAAAACTCACTTGACTGAGTGGTTCACCAGATTCATCAGGATGACCTATGATAGGAAATTCCTCAAGTGTGATTGGGAATGTATCCAGATATCGTAGGGGAAGATCATAAAAATCTATTCTAAGGACAGTTATTGTGTCATATTATTTTCTAAAGCCTATAAATCTCTCTTGGGTAGCACTTGGATCTTAACCATGGGCATAAGAACTTGTCAGGTATTGGGACCAAAATGTTTTCAATAGTACTCAGAGGAGTGCTCAGAGGAGTTATAAATATTGACAGACAAATTAATCTTACTTCAGCGTTGGATTGACAGCCCCAAGAGATTGCGTCTATAATATTTAATGCATTTATCCCGCGAGCGCAATTGCGCATGATTTTCCCACCCCCTGGACGACCGTTTGAAACGCGCACCTCTACAGAACCTCATGTCCACCGCATGAATCGCTTATGATGACGGATGACCCCCCCGGCCAACTGCGTCCCTCGCGCCGATCCCGGGTGCAGCGCGCTCGTGCCACAGCGCGCCTCCCCCGTGCGTCAGTGATGTCGCGCGATCAATGGCAGCACATCGGCCCTTCAAAGGGGATCCTCTGCTTGATCCTCACGTCGATATTTCTGCAATATCGCGCAGTGCTTTCGTGCAAAAAAGTGTTCACATGATCAGTGCCAGTGCGTGTCGCTCATTTTAATAACGGACCCAACAACGTGTCAGGTATTTCTGTGTGTGTGTGTGTGTGTTGGGGGGTTGGGGTGCGAAGACGTTACCAATGCTTCAGGAGTTTTAAATAATTTTTTTTTTTGGAGGGGGGTTAGGGTTGCTTGAACCTGGGCTCCCCCGCCTCTTGTTACCCCTGTGGTTTTATGCTATCCTGACTTTATAACCTGACATTTCGTAGCCTACTGCATTCATAAAATCGCGACTAATAAACCGTTATGCTGAATTTATTTTGGCATATCGATGACATTGACGCAATCTCGTGATTTGCGGAGTCAGCGCAAAATGTTTAAAAATGATGGGATTTCGGAATTAACGGTTAAAAGTGAGGAGGCGGGGGGGGCGTGGGCGGGCTCTCTATCCCCATACTCACTCACTCACTGCGTGCGGAATGCAGATGCTTCATTTTCCATATTTTAGTTGACTTCATATGCCACATCCACTACAGTAGTTGGCTTTGGCTCAGCAGAAGGCGCCCGGTCAAACACACACACACACACACACACACACACACACACACACACACACACACACACACACACACACACACCGTGACCCGTTGCCCTGCAGCGCGCGGGGCGCTTATCTCAATATACACTTGTTGCATACCGAGAGAAAACAAAACTCTGTTCCTGGAGCAGTGATTTTTTTCCGCACAGCCCTGCAAAAAAAATCCCCGGTCATGGAAACACGGAATAGGTGACGATTCGCGCGTGTCGGATACACGTACCGTCACAGTGAGCGACAGTGTGTTTTTATTCTGACAGAGGAGTAAATACGCCACACGCGCAACTCGCTCTCATCGCCGACGGCCGTGAAAACTCCTCCCTCCCAGGCTTTAAACGTCGATCTTACCGCAAAGATATATTCGCGAAAAAAGTAATTTGTAATACATGTCATGATTCACGAAGAATCGCGCATTTAACAATTTGTTACATATTGGGGTGGGGGGAGGTCAAAAAATGTGGCAGTAGCAGTTCATGGAGTTATAGTCAGATATTTTGGAGGACATATCAGTCAGGCTTATTTGAACATTGTGGGGACCCACCGCCCCCCCCCCCCCCCCCCCCCGTCTCCTTCCCTCTTACGCCTAAAGGTAAAGTTTTACCCCTCTCATACTCCAAGCGGAGAAATCCATAGCGGTGATTCGATTACGATGCCATGTAACATAATCAACATAACACAGGTAAAAACTGACAGAAATCAAACCGAAAAACTTTAATATGAACCTGCCGAACCTACTGTCTGGACTTTTGCGCGCATTTTCGTGTCCTGGATGCGGGAGTCCTCAGTGAGGGGCTCGCGGGCGCTGACCTCGGTGCTGAATGGTCCATCGCCGATCAAGTCCGGGAAAACCTCCTCCCACCCCGATCCTGCGCAACTTTTCGCTCCGTGTTTCGGCGCGCGCATCGGTGCCGGCGGAGAGGACGGGGAGGGGGGGGAGGGAGAGGGTGTGAAGGGGGGGCGGCGGCGACGGCGGCGGCTGCGAAGAAGGGGAACTCTGCTCACCTTGCTGTCGCGCGCGAACTCGCTCTGGACCACACTGATGACAGGGATCTGCAGCGCCGTGGACACGAACTCCAGCTCGAGCAGCTCGCCGCGGCTCTGCGGGAAAGCCATCATCGCAGACACTCCCTGGACCACCACCGTGTGGCACACACTCTGCAGGAAAGACACGGGGTCCGTGGCCGCCCGCGTGGACGAGGAGGCGAACGAGAAGGCGGGCAGCTCCCCCAGGCCGGTCTCCACGGCCATGACCACCTCCAGAGAGAGGTTGAAAGGCAGGACGTCCGCCATGCGGTTGAGGGTCTCCACGGCGAGCAAGATAGACTCTTTAGGCAAGAACACGGCACCACTTTCCCGCTCCGCGCTCTCGCTCGTGACTCTCCTCCTGGCGCCCGCGTGCCCCTTGCTGGATAAGCTCCTGGTGGTGCCGCCGCCGCCGCGCTCACTTCTCCCCCCGTCCGTGTCCCCCTCTCCGAGCACGCGGGGCTGTAAGTGCACGGCCCCGACCCGCACCGTGTGCCCGATCCTCTTCAGTATCTGGCAGGGCTGCGGGTGAGCGCGGCACTCCGGAGCCCACGCCGACAACAGGGCGCACGGAGTGAGCAGCGGGAGGAGCAGACACCTGCCCAGGGCGCCCCAGCTCCTCCGCGAGCCCGGCATTACTCCACCGATGCTCCCCGGCGCAGGCGAAAAAACGGCGCTCCTCTCGCCCACCTGCGCTCCCCGTGGCCCCCCGCGCAGCAGCGGCGCCCACCCTCTTCGCCCAGTATTCCAGAGCCAGACGCAGCAAACTTACGCGCTTCTCTGTCCTGAGGTCGGGCTGCGATCGGCAGCGCTACATTGTCGAAATTAATCATTTCATGATGATCTCAAGAAGAAGAAGAAGAAAAAGAAGGAGAAGAAAAAAGACACACACCTTACCTTCCCCAGTTCCCCCCAAAAAAAATGATCATCACATACTATGCCCCATTAATTCTAAACTGTCCTTGGCTAAAGGAAGTAAAAATCCATATTCACAGTTTGCAGGTATAACCAAACGCCGAAAGCAGCTCCGATTCCCATTTGTCCGAATAAGTGACGGCAAAAATTAAACTTGCGAAAAAGGAAACAGCCGAAAATAGTATTTGCTTCAGTTGCATCCGTTCGACATTAATTTGTAGGCACTGTAATTCGCACACAAAAAGCATGTATTGCGAGGGTGTATTCCATTTGACACTGATATTTCTTTGATCATATTCCATCATAAAAATATATAAACGAAACAAACAAGAGGTCTGGTCCGTGAAATCACCTGCAACAATTGATGCGTAAATGGATTGAAAAAAAAATACACTTCAACTGGCTTCACTCCGGATTTTCATGAAATTACAGGAAACATCATGCAGTCGCATGGTTGCGCTCCAGTCCCACGGAGAAGCTCGTGCAGAGGAAACCCCTGGCACGAGCCTCCGACTGCCACGGCTCGCGCCGTTAACCCACTCCTGGCTTCCTCCAGAGCCGCGCGCGGCTCTTTCATCGCAGGCACCCGCAAGCGGTGGTGCTCAGCAGTGAGCGGAATGAAACATAAGCAATATATTATTAATCACTGTCATTATCTGCAATCAGCGTAATTATAACACCGAAACCCTTAATTGTTAGAAACACACTTTATACCTGATTTGAGTGCCCGGTTCTGATTTGAGTTCAAGCTGTTATTTCAGTGTTCTGTAATTAAGGCCAGATGCCACAGAACCAGAGCAAAAGGCCCCATCCTTCCTTTTCACTGCCCTGACAATGAATGCTAACCAGTAAACCATTTAAAGCATCATGAACTGCTATGGTCCCTCGCTTACACTGTGTGCTGAAGCCGCTGGTCCCGGTGAATCATCGACCGCATCTGCGGGTTCGACTGGAAGTAAAGTGTTGCGAAATTACCAGCCGTGTTTTGATTCTCGGTAGCAGAATATTTTGTTAAATACAAAATCCATTCTGCCATAAGTTTTTCATTTGGCCTTCTCAGGAGAAAAGATTGTAGTGCAAAACATATATTAAATTCTCATTAGAGTAGACTAGTCAAATGTTTGCAATGATTTCATATTAACTAAACTTTCCCTTTGTGCATTGGGTGGCTAATAGTATAGTAGTTAGAGCTGCTACCTTTAGCCTCCACGGTTGCAGGTTTGAATCCCATCTTTAGCTCTTGCGCTCTTGAGCAAGCTACTTCCCCTAAATTGGTCCAGTAGAAAATTACCCAGCTGTATGAATGGGTAAAAAAAGTAAGCTGCTTTTGAGAAATGTTAACTCAATGTAACTGTAATGTATTGGAGTAACCAGTTATGTTTATTAAACTCACAATGCAGCAAGCAATGAATTAGCATACATTAAATATGAGCAAAAATGGTGCCTCTGGATCATTGCAGAGCAACTGTGATACATTTTTTATCAATAATGTATGGGCATGCTAATGTAAATATGGCACACTGTGAATGTACAGCTAAAAACATAGACAATGTTCTTTGAATCACACAAAATACACCCCGAGATGAGAAAAATCTTTGAAGATCAACAATAGATTTTTGAAAACATCTGAAAACCAGGTGTACTTTACTCAGCTGCTCTTTTGCTGAAAAAAAAGATCTGCCCACTGGAAATTTGTTGAAAAAATACACATGATAAGGTTTGCAAATCTTAAAAGCAGAGCAAAACAGTGAAACCAACATCTGATTCCAGTAGAAAATACTAACAATTAAGTCAGACATTATTATGAAATGGTTCCACTGGACTCATGTTATTATATTTCTTTCAACATGAAAATAGCACAGAACTGTAAAAAATGTAAACTAGCACTTGCTGGCATTTAATCAACGCCATTAGTAATAATTTATTGACTGGGATATCTTTTGTAAGTTAGTGCATTTTTTAGACTTGAAACGGTTCAGGAAGAAGAAACAAAAAAATACCTGAAATTTGCAAGAGTTCGGTATCATTGTTTGGTATCATCGATCTCCATTCATTAAACAAAAAATACACACTACAGAAAATGTCATCACAATAGTCAGAAAAAGCACAAAGACGAAGGATCTTCCCCAAAGCTGGTAGGGAATAAGCCAATGAGCCTCCTGAGAGCTCTCCAAGAGGAGGCCTAGGTCCTCATCCTCATCAACCTGATGAAGAGCTCCTCTCTTTGGCCCATGGTATCAGAGACCAGCTGTTACTCATCCAGCCCTCGATGATCCTAATCCATCAGCACTCCAAGCTCATACCCATCATTCCTAATTGACCAAGCCTCGTGTCACCGCTTCTGCGTCGCATCATGGACTGATCTGCCCTTCTTTGAGTTTCTCCTGAGGACCCAGAACGCTCTACCCAACGCCTTTTTCTCTTTTTGGTTACAAAAATTTGATAACATACACAGGTGCTGGCCAGACAGGGAGATAGACAAACAGATGTAAAATGTAAACCATAAGATATATATTTGCCCGGATTGCTGATGACTGGTACATCCTAGCAGTTGGACTGCTCACCCATGCACACAAGTTTTATGGGCATATCCTGGGGAGATGACAGAGCTAAACGGACTTGTTCTTCTGGGCTCAGAACAAGGACCAATATTGTTCCGCTCGGCTTCTCTCTGGGCTCAGATCAGGCGGTGCCATTTGTTTAACTGTCCGCTGTGTCACTTCATACACGCGGCTGCAGAAATCAACGCGAGAACGGTGGACAATCGCCCCACCCCTTTCAGGATTCCTGCTCCTCGCTGTTTGCGGGGTCTAATCTCATGCTGATTCATCTGTGCTGCCTCTACTTCAACTAACATCCTCACTGTCTGCTTTGCTGGAATCAGCAAGCCAGTTGAACTGACCACAGCTAAACCATGGTGAGGCCTCAAAATGGGACATTGCGTTTGAAGACCAGCTCAGCAGAGCCGCAATTCTACAGAATTGGACAAATGCATTGTGTGGGGGGGGGGAGGATCCTTTCAAAAAATGCCAGGGTGCTTGCTGATCAACGTTGCTCCAGGATTACTGTTCCACTTTTATAGGGAATGTGACAGTTTTTTTTTAAAAGTCGCTTAAATCATGTGAAAATCTTGAAAATCTCAGTGTGAAAAATGCAAAAAAAAAAAAAAAAAACAAAAAAACAAAAAAGGTTCTTGCAAGCAGTATTTCTTTAGGTTTTTATTTCTTCGATGGTACTATTTCTTGGATGGTGTTTATTAGATGGCTTAGATGGTTTTGTTCTCACTTGCAGTTATATGCAAGCGTATGTATATATTGTGCACACACTTTAAATGAAACTTGGTTGTTAAGGGTGATTAAAAAAACTCTCATGAAGTGTGTTTATAGCACTTATAATATAATCGAAGCAGTTCGTGAGAAGTGCTTAGAGTGCATCTGTACTTTGCATTATAAACAAGCCTTTGTGTATTCCCTTTCCTCCTGCGGACCGCTAACTTGTTTAGACTTTGTAAGGGGAACCAGGGACTCTGCAAGCAAGTGCGTAATAATGATTGATGAGAATTGCAATTGTTTTAAAACTTGCATTTGGCCAGGTACTTAAGCAAAGCTCTGTGAATGTGTGTGTGTGTGTGTGTGTGTGTGTGTGGATCTGATAGGGGGAGGGGTCTTCGTCTTTGCTGACTAAATAGAAGAGTACAAGGGCGGTGCAGAGGGTGGAATAGCAGAGGAGGTATTTGTCAACTGTCCAGCGGGTCAGTAGATGAACAGCTTCGCTGCAGTTTAGTTCAACTTCCGATCAAAAAAAAAAAAAAAAAACACCACTGCATGCAGCTGTGTCAGGAAAGATTTTTTATAATTTTTTCCGGTAGTGAAGAAAGCCTTGGCTTGACAGTTCTTACAAAAATGTTTTGCTAAAATCTTTTTTTTTTTTTTTTTTGCAGTGCATACATATTGTTGCATCTCGTCCGTAAGTTATTTCACCAATAAGTCATCATGAAGTCATGTTTAAAATCTGTTCCCTATCTTTTTATGGTATTTTTTTTGGGATCTATATTGTTTTTGCCAAGCAGGTGCCATTCTTTTTTCATTCTTTTGGACACATGTCTAAATATGGGTATAAGATGATTTTATTAACTTGACAAGCCACGGTTCTATGCCATTCCCTGCGACCTGCTCAAGCTTAGTTCTGATGTTTAATCCCATTGTTTTCATTTGAGCCTCCAACAAAATCCGAAGCAGCCAAAGCAGTGTGACATTACACGCATGACAGATGCTGCAAAGTGTGTATGAGCACAGGAACAGAGTAGCAGCCCTCAGCAACCAGCTCAGCAGCATGGCTATGGGAAATATCGCTTTGCCTGCACATCTTCGCATATCCAACGATGCAATGGCCTCTAAACACTGACAAAAAAAAGACAATATGTTAAACTAAATGTCAAAACTAAAACTGCTGCTGCTGTGCCTTGTGAGGAAAAATGTTGTTCAGCACAAACCAACGATCAGATGGAAAGAAGTCACTTTTTCAGATTGTTGGCTTTATAATTATTTATTTCGTAAAAATACACAGTGAACATGAATCTTTAACTCTGCAGTGTGCCAGTGGAGTCACTAAAAGCGGTTTCTAGGAGTTTTTATACTTTTAAAGGGGTGGCACAGCGAGTAGTGCTGCTGTCTCACAGCACCTGGGTGGTGCGAGAGGACATGGGTTCGATCCCTGCTCAGTCTGTGTGGAGTTTGCCTGTTCTCCCTGTGTCTCAGTGGGTTCCCTTTGGGTACTCTGGTTTCCTCCCACAGTTCAAAGACATGCTGCTCAGGTTCCCCCATAGTGTGTGAGTGACAGAGAGAGTGTTCCACTGATGTATGGATGAGCGACCAAGTGTAAGTAGTGTATCTAGCAGTGTAAGTCACCACGGTGAATAAGGTGTGTGGGTTGGAAACACTACACAGAGTTCATTGTAAGTTGCTTTGGAGAAAAGTTTCTGCTAAATATGTCAATGTAAAGGGCTGTGGGCAAAATTAAGTCAACCCAGACTAGGGCTCTTGAAAGTGAAGTGGTGCTGTAACGGCTGTTACCCTCTAAGCTGGAACCAGGAGCCTTTAAGTGGAAAAAAATAGAAAACAGCGCTAGTAGTTTGTTGAGGTAACTGTAACTTGTGACTGACATTTGACTCCACTCAGGCTTCTTTCACCGTGTTCAGCGTCCATTAGTCAGGAGCGCATCAGCAAGGCTCTGTTGAACCAGAGCCAACGCGCTTTCAGACACAGTCGAAAAATTTATGCCTTTACAAGTGCCGCAGTAAATTCAGCCTCACCCCAGTGCAAACAGACAGGGAAGAAACACATATATTTGTTCATTTGATTGCTTTTGAAGTGATTTACAGTAGCCCCCCTCCAGCCTGACGCGAGCGCGGCAAATTGGGCAAATGCTAATTGAGGGTAATTCGTTTCAAGCGGGAGCACGAGTATCGTCTTGGCAGGGCGTGAACGGCTCGAGACGTGTTTTTTTTTTTTAATTGTCCAGCAGAAGAGGCAGATACTGGACAGGCAGCGCATCGGCCTTACTTTTGGAAGCACCCGAGGAGTGCTCGAAGCCGTTCTCGAACCTCGAAACGTTTCTTGTGAACCGTGCGCATGAGACCTGCTTTAAAAGCTAAACGTTACATAAATAAGATTATGTCAAGATAAATATTTTGCCGAGCTACGCCCGCTGCTGAGGCTTTTTGATTTTTACACTTATCCTCCTTCGAATATAACAGATCGTCATTGAACTATGAGCCGCTGAAAGTGCCAAACACAATGTTTTTCCCGTTAAACCTCACATTCAGTTTTCCAGCAATTATATATTCTCGTAAATCAATGCTCGCTGGGCTCAGAAAAGACAGTAAATTTAAACATTAAACGGTTTATTTGATGCTTGGCCTAAATCCCAGTAAAAATAATTCCTTTTCAAGGATCGCTGGCACATCAATTCAAGTCGCGTGCCAAAGCTCCACCCGATGCGCTGACTTACAGCGAGCGTTAACATTAAGTACTGCCGGAAGTTTCCCAGGAGAGCGGAGAAGGTGTAAAAGAAGCAGACGGAAGGTGAACAAGCTGTAGATGATCCTATTCATTCTACATCTACTAGTTCTGAGCTGTCAGTAAAGCGTTGCCTTTCTGTCAGCCTCCACCCCCTCTTAACACATGCAGCTTTGAGTAGATGTGCAGTTGTGGATCTGAGCATCAAGGTAAATTACATACAACTTAATTCACTCGTTTACTTTGCTAACTGCATGTCCTGGGTTGTTCCCCAGCACATCTCGGAATCACCGGGTACAAGGATTGCAGGGGTGTACACCCTGGATGGGACACCAGTCCATTGGAGGTCACACCGAGCCCATTGGAAATAAATTTGCAGTTGGCATAAAACATAAAATACAGGAATGCCTTCATTTATGAACCATCTTCGTCCAGAACTTTGATATAATGGCTCTTGGTGCTCAATTTTTTAGTTCTAGAATGAAAAATCAGTATAACGAAATTTATTTTAAGCTCACCAATGTGACATGATTGAAGCAGGAGTGAAGTTTCCCAATAAGAAAGGGTAAAAAAGAGCGGTATACACCATACAGTTTCACATGTGCATACACTTACATTTCTGTATTTGGTGATGTACAACTCAAAGCAGACAAAAGTTCATTCCACAAGAAATAGACACATGATTGCTACATAGTACATTCACCCATATTCACTTCTTTACCCTTTCTGTCACTGACATACTGACGGGGATCTGGGGGCATCATGGGACACCTGGGAGAGGGCCGATGTAGGCTCACTGGTGAGCTCGTGCAGTGCATTCAGAAGAATTGTTTACCCATGGGAGACCATTTTTTCCACATTATCCCCGCACAAAGATGCAGGGGTCACTGTGTGAAGTTGAGACTGTGAAAGTTAAATGCAGGAAAGATGAGGATGCCCTGTAACTGTGCTCTTCTGCAATGACCTCAGAAGAACACACAAGCTTTACTTTATTGTGTCAAAATGCCTACAGGCCATAAGGTACCAACATACTGGTCTTTTCACTTTTACCATTAACCTGCTGAACTGCCGGATGCAATAGGATAAGTTAATTTAGCCTTTCACTAATATCTCAGATCATAATCACACATATCCTGTATTTTTGTGTCATCTGTAGCCAGGGGCGATTACCCTGTGGCTGTCAGCTCACCAGCAAAGTCAGTTTCAGGGCTGTACTTATGGAGAAGAAATCATTTACAGTTCCCCAGCTCATAAATAAGTTAGATATTTGCAATTAAGAAAAAAGGTAACAAAAATTTCTTTTTGGTAGGATAGCAGAGGACGATATTAACTCCACAACAGAGGTGCAGCCATCCTCGGCAACATCTTTGGCAATGTTGAGAATTGGCAAGGAAAGTTCTCAGTTTTTCCAAATTATTTTCAATGTTTTATTCTATTTGGCTCTATTAAGCATTATTTTCTACAGTTACTTTGATCGAATATAAAAACGAATCTCAAATTCACTTAAAGGTGATGCTGGGATATGAACTGAGTTTGGGTATTCTGCCAAATTGTGACCTAGTTAAGCAACATTTAAGGGTTTCACTTTTTTTTTTGCATCAATTCTTGATTTCTTTGTGTTTGACCTATTAGGCAAAAAATGAAGGTAATGAAGTGATTTTTTTTTCTTCACTTTAACCAGTTAGTTTTGGAGTTCTTCTGCAGTTTCACAGACGTTATGATTAATCAGGTGACAGAACATGGACAGAAAGCAATGGGCTTCCTGGTCAAACAGCTAACCTTGTGTTTTTTTAAACCATGACATCTTAAATTTCATTGACATGACCTCAAAGTCCTGCTTCTGCCAAGAAATATGAACATGATTAGAACAGTTTTGAATGTAACAGGCTTTTAGCTGCTTCAGAATCTGGTTTTGAAGAGATAAAGTACTTCTTTGTTTCAACAGTGTGCTGCGGAGCTGAAGTAGTACCATGGTCTGATACTGGTGACGTGACAAATCCATGAATATGAGTAGAAATGTGTGCCAGCAGCTGCTCTTTGGTGATCTACATTTGAGGGCAATGTGGCTCCAGGCATATTCCAACAAGCCCTGTATAGAAGTATGAAGCCTAGTTCAAGATCTCCATGATGGGCTCCTCAGGGCCCAACCCTAGTTTAAACCAACTGGAGAACACCTTTCTTAAGCTCGCTGTTTGGAAGATCTATATCTTATTTTACCAGTGTAAGCTGTCAATTCCCTTTCTCCTTGGAGAAACCCTTAGAGTTCAAAGGTGCACGGAGAGTAGTCTTTCCCCATAGACAGTCACTGTGCCTCATCTGTCAGGCCTCTTTACTTTGTTTTAGCACTTTGATAATGACTTTCAGTCCACACGAGATTTGTTTTTTTATGTGGGACTTATCTGTAAGTCTCAGCACTTGATTTATAAAGTACAACAACTATCTGCAAATCATTTCACAAGTCTGGCATAATCCCAACACAGTCACTAATAAAAAAAACTAATGATAAAGTAGATCCCTCTAGCGAATGGCAGTGATGGTTGCCTATGATCTTCAGCCCCACACATCTGTTTGGGCCCAGTGGGCATGTTGGACCATTGCTGGCAATAGAATCCATGAATAAACATTAGAATTTGTGGACACAAACAATTCTTATATCTGTGGCAAGCACAGATGGGGCATATTGCAGTCATAGGGGTTTGGTGGGACAGGAGGAGTAGTAGAGAGAAAATAGATTTACATAGATGGGAACTGAGAACATCTCTGACGAAAACTCGGCGGAGCCGGATGGAGAGGATAGCGCTCGGAAGAATTCCATAATAAACAAAGGACTGTGCTTATTCAGCAGTTCAGTTCGTTGAGTCAAGTCTGAGATGCTGTACTTTTCCAGTCTTCAGCACAGCTTCCTTTTCCCCTGGATCTCAGCAGCCAGATGACATTTTCATGTATGATACCTACATCTTCCGTGTAATATCCGTGCACTTTGACCAAATCAAGTCAATTTAACTCTCAAAACGTTTGCCAGCATTAAATAGTACGTTTCAGAGTCACTTTTTCCCCTCTCGCTATCTAGTCTGTGCTCCGGACAGTTATCAGACTGCCACCATTTTCCAGAGGGCTTGAAAGATAAGAGAAACCGTCTGACAAAAGACGACTCTCGTTTGCGCTCCTAATCTGCTCCGAGGGAATGTGGGAGGAATAAACTGCGCAGGCAAGGACAAAATCTATTTCTTATGATTTGTTATTACAACACAATACAATGGCAACGTCTTAAAAAGCGGCGATGGCGTATGTTTGAATGTGGCAAATATTACAGTACTTGCGGAGTGCTTGAAGAGCAGATTCAAAAGGGAATAAATGTAGTCTTCCTTTTTACTGTAATTTAGTCTTCCTTCTTATTGTCATATAAGTGGCGATAGAACACAGAAAAGTAGAAAAGTGAAGTTGCTGCTTGCTGCCTATTTCCGGTTGAATATGGGAACTGAGCTCTTTGTCCTGTCTCACTGCGCAAATTGCTTATTGATGACATTCCTGTACTCGTTGTTTGGGCTCAGGTTGTTTCTTCTGGCAATTCCAGCCTGCATGTGTTCTCCTTGTTTTTATTTTGAAAAAAAAAAAGCAAAAAACCATTCTGGCTTTCCTAGTGAATATATACCATTTTTATACACACTGCAGGCTGACAGTCACTACAGAAAAAAATGCCAGAACGCTCATCTTTTCTGTTAGGGTGAAAGATGCGCGGATTATTTTGAAAGATCATTGAAACATTTCAGAAAACAGAAAAGATATTCTGGTCAATATGATTATTTTAGTGATGCAGTGTACAAAGAAAGAAAAAAATATGAGAACTCTTAGCTGTGATTTCCGTTACACTTTATCAGTCCATGGAAAGTAGAACTAGCAGTACTATAGACAGCGGAAATATAATTACATATACGCAATAGCACGTCTCTGGTTGACCCTTATTTTAGGGGAAAAAATAACTTGAATTACGAGGTGGATCAGTACGGTGATGCTGGGTGGTGATGACAGCTGTTAAATGTTTGATAGCTCTGCATTTCATGTACATTCTCAGTCTGTCACCACAATCTTCTGTTTATTTTATGACTCACCATAGGTGACAAGCTCTCTCCGTCACCTGACCTGAAAATGTCTGAAATCAAACCGGGATCCTGGCTGGGTCACCAGTTCGTTTCTGCGACCAGAGATTTAATGTTCATTGAAGAATAAGGGATGTTTAAGGAATCTCCTTGAGCCACCTGCAGGTTGACCTTTTGCTCAAGTGAATTCCGGGGCTTCTGTAGTTAGTGCTGGATTTTGCTGCCGAGAGACGTCGAGAAGATGGAGAGACAGGAATTTTGAAATTGTCCAAAGCAAAGCTGCTGAATCTGGCAAAAAAAAAAAAAAAATCCAGAAGGCTGGTCATGCTTTGAATTAAAATCCCCATCACTGTAGGCATCTTGAACCTTGGCTGTTCTTTCTTGGAGTGTATTCCGCACACGATCATGTCACCCTTCCAGCTGTCCGTCTGGTCGGCTGTTGAAATGACCTGCAGGCAGACAGTCTGTATGTTTTGCATAAAAAAATTAAATTGGCAGCCTGTTTCTTGCTCATTCTGCATTTTTATGCTCATGAGATTTCCATAATAATCTGTTATGTCTGGCTTTAGAGCCATCTAAATAACGACGGTGATGAAAAGAATAATTGGGAGTGTTACATTTCTCAAAGATAAAGCTTATCCTGAAAAATAAATCTGTAAATCTTTGAAGAGGAGAGAAGTTTTAATATCACAGCTTAAAGATTTAGCTCGCTTTGTTTGTTTGCTAGAACGACTAAACGTATTAATGCAAAACTGGAGGATGTTAAGGACCAGTTGACGCGACAAACAGTGCACCCGAAAATCTTGATGGAGAGGAACGCACAAACACGGCAACACGATGGTTATCCTCATTCATCATCAAGTCTTTGGGAACCATCATTTGTGGGTTTGTGCTTAAAACGAGACAGTGATGAACGCCAGTGCAGGGATGAATGGACTGGCACCTTTCCCGGCGAGAGACTCGCTTTCCGAGTCTGCGTGATCATGAGCTCCACGCTACCAAACTGGTCGGTATCAGTCAACGTCTGTCAAATGTCCGTCACACCTGCGCTATGATAGATTGCATCAGAAGCCACATGTATTCTGTAGAGGGGCTATGGAAAAAAGAGCAAGATATTCGGTTCCCACCGACGGATATGAAAGAATGTGCACTACAGGGACTGAACTTGATCAAGACAAATGTGGCTGAAATGCCACAGCATATATTATGTCAGCTGTAATAAGTTACGAGTGACGCTGCAGATAAATGTATACTCTGCGGAAGGAGTACTACAGGTCTGCAAAGTCAGATTACAGTGTCATCTGATGGTCACTGTAAGTAATGTAATGACTAAGTAATTATAACAGTTAATGAGTGCTGTTATAAAAATCCTATTAATTACCCTTCAAATAAAGTACTGTGAAGCTATATAGAGCCCAGGGAGATTTCACAGTCTCGTCTGGGGATTAGCAATAGCTTCGGTTATCCTGCGGGTCAAGGGTATCTCGCCTGCCATGATGATGAGAAAGAGCAAAAAAAAGTTTATTATAACATTCACTTGCGGTGTGAGAATATGTTCAAGTCACTGGTATGATCCAGTTAATACGTTTAGAAAATGTATGTTGTGTCTTGGCTTCAATTTTGCGTGACTGTTCAACGCAACGGGAAATGTTGGTAGGGAAACGATGGCAGGGAAACGAGACGCAAAAGAGTTTTGTTGACCTTTAGGATGCGTCCCGACGCGCTTCTGAAACAGGGGGGACAAATTGTCCGGAGTAGATCGCTTTTGCGTCGGATGCAAGGGAAGTTTCGAAAGTGTTGCCACATCTTATGATGACCCATGTAGGAGCTTGGAAATAAAAGGAGGCAAAGCACACCGACCGGGGAGGCACACGGCCGATGTTGTTGTGAAAAGTCTCTACGTGTCTGAGTGTTTTGTACGGACTCTTGCAGCTGATTGGTTCTGGGGGGAGAAGGAAAATTTGCTCGACACACTCATTCAGCTGATGTGTTTCTTCAAAGCAACTTACAATTATTTACGCATTCATACGGGTGGAGCAAACCAGGGTAAGTAGGTTGGTAAAGGGAACTGCAGTTTGAGGCGGGATTCAAACCAACAACCTTTGGGTTTAAAATTAGGAGCTCTAGCCCCTACACTACCAACTGCTCATCAAGGCCTTCCTAACACTTTCCTGCACAAGAAATGTCCAGAAATGGGGCAAGATTGTTCATCTGACAACCCTACAGCTGTGGTACAGCAAATGCGGTACATTTCACATAAAAAAGTACAAAACAGATTTTTTGACATCTACGTGTTAGGTGACATTCCACTCAGTAAACCTGAAGTTTCTTTACATGAAGTCAATGTGACACCTTTAATGAATAAGCAAATGTCTGTTTTTTCTGAAGTCACGGCAGAAGTGCAGGGAGAGCTGCTGGCTGCACATCAGCAGGCTTTTCCGTGCTAAATATCTGGTCATTGATTTCGAAGGATTCTGCGCTGTTGGGGTCCCACTGATCCCTTTTGACTGTGACTGTTCAGGCTGAGGGAATTGCGCCATTCGTTGGCTGTCAGATCGGGACAAAAAAATTTCATTGGAAAAAATGCGGCTTTTCACTTCAGCAGATTATGACAAGCTGTTGTGCCTTTGCGTTCGAGGACAAAAATCACAGATTATCACAAAGGCTTGTCTCTCAGAACAACGCTTTGTCAAAGTCGATTGCTAAGGTGCGTATTTCTTAAATCTATGGAGATTAATTATTCTTAAATATGTTCAACTCTCCTATAACTAAGACAGAAAGACATCCTGAAGTAATTGTTCCACTTATAGTACAGTAAATCTGCAGGATACGATAGCCTTAAATCAGATCTTCTGAAAGATGTTTCTGGATGTTGAATGGCACAGATTTCAAGTTTTCAGTTGCTGTTATTTTAGCTGTTTCTTATTAGGCTACTAGCAGTATTTAACATTGGTGTAAATAAGCTGATGGGTAAGTGTAAGAAAACAGGAAAATGTTGTGTTTGCATTCTATTAGTGTCAATATTTCAAACCCCATAACTGTTTGTTGACTGTTGCTGAAAACAAAGCTCACTGTTTACGTTGACAAATGGCAGACCATTTTTTATCAATGAACCTATTTTGAAGCCACATAAGTAAACAAGTGGATAAATGTATTTGAGAGAAAAGACAAAATCTGCTTAAATGAATATGCAAAATATTCCGCCATTGGACCGCTGAGCTGTGGTTTTACCATCAAACCTCTGCAGCCGATACGGAACGCTGCTCCACGAGTTGTGTTTGACTTTCCAAAGCGTTTGGATGGTTCTCCGCTACTCGTTTCTCTGCACTGGCTTCCTGTAGCTGCCCGGATCAAATTTAAGACCCTGGTTATGGTTTACAGATGCATCAATAGAACTGGTCTACAAATGCATCAGTAGAACTGCTCCCGGCTATTTGCAGGACTTGATCATCCTCTACTCCCCAACTGGACTGCTTCACTCTTCCATATCTGCCCGCCTGGTGGTCCCACACATGAAAGGTAAAGCATGGAGGTTCTCAGTTCTGGCTCCGTTGTGGTGTAACGATCTCCCCCTCTCACTCGGAACTGCTGAATCTTTGTCCGCATTTAAAAAGGGTCTTAAAACTCACCTTTCCGGGCTCACTTTGCCCATCATCTCTTAAGTTCATGTAAGGTGTAAATGTTCATGCTCTATAACTGTAAGATGATGCCCGGATAAACTTTTACGCAGCTACTCCTGTAACGTAAATGTTTATATGTATCTCCAAAACAAAAATGTAGGAAGGTGATAAGAAATCGTTGATATTCTGAAAGTTTTACACAGCTACTCGTGTGATGAACATTGGTTCACATGGTGGAAAGAAACAAACTGTACCTAAGAATCACATGTCTGCAACTATGTCTCTTTTTCTCCTAACGTAATGAACACACTGTATCTTCCATGAGATGTACGTCACTTTGGAGAAAAGCGTCTTTTAAATGAATAAATGTCACGCCCCCGGGAACAAGCAGATCAGCAACACCTGTGTCTGATCAGTGAGAGCCGGGATATAAGGAGCGCCGTGACAACGACGCAGTGCGGATTCTCGCAAACACCTTTGTGGTTTGCGGTTTCAGCGTCTTCGTCTGTTCTTTGCATCCTGCTTCGTTCTCGTGTTCCTGGTTTTTTGACCCACGCCCGTCTTCCACTCCTACCGAGTTTTGCCTTGCCTTTGTTGAGATGTCCGAGCCTGAAAGACCTTCGCCCGTCCCTGACCTTGATCGTGTCTTGCCCCTCGAACCTGGAGAAAAGAATAAACTAACCTGTAATTGGGTCCACAACCTACCTATCTGTCTCCTGTCCGTGGCCATGACAATAAATGTAAATATACTGTAGTGTAACACAACAACCAATGAAAAGTAAACTATTGCTGTTGGAGAAACCCATCTGCAGCTTATTTTTTGTCATTCATTTTTATGCGTGCTGAACAATCCTTTCTTTCGTGTGTTTGTCTAAAATGTCCTTGTTTTTTGCGCTTTAGTTAACCTTAGTCAGCACTAACAGCTATAAAATGTTATTTTTAATGAATGTATTAGTGGGAGACACCTTGGGGGCTTTAGTGCTTTAAGCTGGCCCATTAGAATGGAAAAAAATCAGATACCAGGTTCTCCGAAAAAAAATGTCTGAAATACCTTCATGTTTTTCATTCGGATTTTATAAAAGGAGGTGTTCTAATTTTGAATCCAGAGGAAGAATTTTTTGTGAAATAACATTCTAGTCCTGGAAATGTATTTAAGCTTTAAATTACTGTACACGAAGTCCGAGTTTGTCTTTCATTCGTGGTCTACTGGAAAATAATGCTTTGAGTGGAAAATATGAATATTTATGAATGAAAACCTGGGGTCGTTGAGAGAAAGCATTTGACAGCGAAATAACATTGATGTTGGTAAAGCAAAGTGTTTGGGGGCGAACTAAATGTTTATCGTGCTCGATATTTTCACTGCGGTAACCCCAAGGACATGAAGTTCATCCTACACAAAAAAACGTTTCTAGAAGGGGAGCAATATCCTTGACTGGAACAATGCTTAGCCCTAAAAAATCCTCCGGTGCTACCGATTATCTGTCTTATCTCTAACTTCATTTAAAATACAACTATAATGTGGTCAGAAAAAAACCATTCGTATTGTGAATTCTCATAAGTTGAAGATGTAATTACCAAGAGTTTCACTGGTAATTTTTATTCATTCCAGATCCCAGAATTAACAGCCTTTCATACTACAATGTCCTACAGTCCCAAAAAAATTTACATTTACAATTATTTATTTACATTCACATTTATTTATTTAGCAGACGCTTTTCTCCAAAGCGACTTCCGATGGATACTATTTAGTGTTACCAGCCCATGCACCCTATTCACCAAGGTGACTTACACTGCTAGATAGGCTACTTAAACTGGGTCACTCATCATCAGTTTCAATATTTTCTTCAGTGGCTCACATCATTTATAACATAACAAGGTATTTTCCCCTCACTGATTATTCTGTATTACTGTATGACTGTTTGCCTGTATTCATGCAGCTTTGTTGTTACTGTTATGTACTGTATACTTAAACTCACGCAATCAAAATATACATGCATATGATGCTCAATGTTTTCGTATGAACTCAATCCTTAATGCAAAGAAAAAAACAAAAAAAAAAAAAACAGAGCAGTGAATGCAAAAGAAATCAGTGAAGACAATGCAAAGGATTTCACATGCCTGGTGCTTTACAGCTCTTGGGCAGCACGATTCAACATGGATTTGACCCTTTCTCAGTGTGTGTGGAGTTATCGTGTTATTCCTGTGTTTGCCCGGGTTTCCACCCACAGTCCAAAGACACAAGTTTCAAGTGGGACCTTTAAATAGTCCTTAGTTTGTGAAAGTGTGAACTACATTGTTTGGCAGTGTAATTGGTTGAATGACTGCAGGGATTTTAGTGCAGTTTACTGTATGTACACTGTCAGTCACCATGGGCAAAGGTCCCAGCTAAATACTAGTAAATAATTATTGAGTGTTTCTATGGAGAAAAGCAACTGGTAAATAAGTAAATGTAAATATCTTGCAGCACTCATTTGTCGGAAGACAAGCAAAATCCAAATTTGATCCTCATAAATACAAAGAAATGCCTCATAGCCAAAACTCCTCTTAGAATCAAATTCGAGCAAATTGAATGTGTGTATTTCAGAGTATGCTGTTAAGCTGGGGGATGGAGTGGTGCAGCGGGTTTGGCTGGGTCCTGCTCTCTGGCAGGTCTGGGGTGCGAGTCCTACGTAGGGTTCCTTGTGATGGATTGGCGTCCCGTCCTGGGTGTGTCCCCTCCCCCTCTAGCCTTGTGCCCTGTGTTGCCGGATTTGGCTCCGGTTCGCCGTGACCCAACTTGGGACAGGCGGTTTCAGACAGTGTGTGTGTTTTCTCTGTCAAGTCACATGTACTTTTTTCCAGTTTCAGTTATTTAAATGCGCTCTGCAGCCATAACTTCTGTGTAGATGCTATGCTATTCACAGATTTAATTGACAGCATGGTCAAATCACACTGCAGTTGGATCCTGCAGAGTTTCGCTCATTTCCATAGTCTGCGGTTTCACTCGTCACTGCATACCTGGAGCAGGTCCATTCAAGATTCCATGCAACACGTTCACTTACCTTTGTAAACTTTTTGACGGACAACCTTGACGTCACGCTATTCAGGGACCGAATGGTTTTCTCCTGTCACTGTCCTCCTGAGGAACCTGGCAATAACTGTAAAGATGATTTTTTTTCCTCTATGTCTCCAGCTTAAGCACTGGCCTTATGCATTTTTCAGAAATATTTCTTTGAGGTGAAGACTGTCTCCTGGGGATGGGATTTCCCCTTCCAGCTTTGGCCAGGACAACACAGCCTGCAGTGAGTAGTCATGAGGATCCTGGAAAAACAAGAATGTAATTATTCAGAAATCATCTTGAAAAACAATGGGCTTCTGAGCTTCTGTTTTGGTCATCTTTATGTGTTTATACTGTCACTTTCTTGTACTTATCTCCAGATAACAGTTTTTTTCATATCCGGTCTGATACCGCTTATCTTTAATTGGTCTAGATTTCCATTTACTGGCTTCAGATATCTGGTTCAGCCGGTAACATTCCTTCTGGCTCAATTAAGTGAGACAACATTTGAAAATTGCACCAAGGGGCAGTGTGACACAAACTTTGAGAGGCACTGCATTGTGGGAACTGTGTACCCGTGCTCTCAGTTACCGTCTGGTACTTTGAGATCTCCGCTGCCGGCTTGTGTTTTTTTGTTTGCCCCGATTTTACTCCACTGGACTTTAATTTTGTAATCTTTTTTTTATTTAAATGTGACATGTAGCCATTTTACTCAAGCCAGTCCATATGCAAACTGTCATAATAATTATACTTTACAAAGTCATTTCATACAGTGGTAATTGGTGTTGGACAATTTTGTTCATTAAATAAGTTAAAAATGTGTAATTTGTTCACTGATGTTCCCTTTATCTAATGATAGATTTGGGCTGAAGACCTGAAAACATTCAACGCACAAAGAGAGGAAAGAGGAAAAATAAGAGGAGAAAAAACAGAGGAAATTGGGCCTGTCACCCACAGCAGTGTATGGTGAGGAAGCTTTTTTGATACAGGCTCATGTCTGCTATTACAGCTATGTGTGAGGAAATATTTGCTGACGTGCACGATTCAAAAAAGCTGGATCGGATAAAAAACTGATTTCTTTAAAATTACTTTCTGGGAACAAACCACTAAAAAGTAAATCTGTCCAACATTCTAATGTGTTACGCAACTTTTTTCTTATGATATTAGGCATCCTAAAGGGTGATTATTAAGGTGATCTTGGGATGGGGTTTGAACAAATTGGGCCTTTTTTCCCCAGTAAAAAATAATTCCGTAGGGGATTTCCTTATCCAGATCATCAATAGTCGGCCCAGTTTCAAGAGCGAGTTAGGACTGGATAACGGGATATAAGCATGCAGTTTCTGCTCCGTCACTTTTAGGAAAGGCATTAAGTAAGTTTAATTCATTGATCTGACTGACTTATGAAAAAAAAATTAAATAGTTCTTTTTTTGCCTAAGCAAGTGAACAAATGCTTGTTGACACTGACTTTATTTTTAAACAGTGTGTCTCAGGTTCACTCTAGTGAGATTTGGTAGTGAAAACGTATCCCTTCTGGCATTTTCTTTTAAACAATGACCTTTCGGCTCATCGATGGTACACACCAGCACGGTGTCTTTTCACCTGCTGTTTGTGTTGTTTACAGGTTTGGCTGCCAGGATTGTGGGGCTTGAGGGAGGAGGGGGCATCCACCCACAGAGGCTCCCAGGGAGATACCGCGACAGCCTTGTCCCACTTGACCTGTCAGCAATTGTGTGCTGGCACTCCAGGGCACACCTGATAGAGGAAATAGCCTTTGGCAAGGTGGCCTGCATTTTTCCCCAGGGAGGAGACTCCCCCTGTTATACTGGTATTGCTGAGAAACTTACATGGTTTTACTGTGCAAATGTGAACTGAATGCTATTACAGCTATTTCTGACACAGGACAGGGAGAATCAGTGGTGGGGGCATACAGTGAACTGCAGAGATTTAGAGGGGCAGTCAGTAGTGTCGCCGATAATGTCGTGTGTAGTATTGCTGCCTTTGGACCCAAAGGTTGCAGTTTTAAGTGCCCCCTCCAGCCGCAGTACCCTTGCACAAAGTATTTACTTTGAACTTCTCTGGTAAAATTGCCCAGCTGTAAAAATAGGCAAATAATTATAAGTAGCTTTGGAGAAAAGCATCAAATAAATGAAACTCATCATGTCGGTTCCTCTTCTTTTTCTTCGTAAAACCTAATGGTGAGTAATTTTATCAACATATGCATTTTTTCATGAAAATTTAAAAAAAAAAAAAAGAAAAACTATTTTGGAAGTGTAACTTTCTCCCCTACTTATGATCCAGTGACAATCATGAGACTTGAACATAAAAATGGGAAATGAAAACGATCTTTAGGGTGAAGTGGTAAGTAGCCCAGTGCACTTTTCTCGATCTTTCATGTGCGGAATAATAATTAAAAAGGCAGGTAGTGCAGTGGTTAGAAATTCCTACTTGCACTCAAAAGGCCCTGGTTTGACTATAGTATCCTTCAGTATCCTTCAGTGAGGTGCTTATCCTCAATTGCTCCAGTAAGCACCAGCTAGCTATATAAATCTGTAAATTACTGTATGTAGCTTAACATTTACATTTATTTATTTTGCAGATGCTTTTTCTCCAAAGCAACTTCTAGTGAACTCTATGTAGCGTTATCAGCCCACACACCTTATTCACCATGGTGACTTACACTGCTAGATACACTACTTACAATGGGTCACTCATCCATACATCAGTGGAACACACTCTTTTTGTCATTCACACACATTGTAAGTTATTTTGAGAAAAGCATCAGCAAAATAAATAAATGTAAAAGAATGATTACTGGGGGGCTCAAACGGACAGTGGAGGTGTGGCTACACAGAAATCCCATCTACAAAGTGTGGATGATGGAATCATTCATACAGAGGTCAGACTGTCTATTTGCCAGTAGGAGAGTCCTTCTCTCCCTCCAGGAAAGCACTTTAACAGCAGGGAAATAATTACTTGCGTCCAGGAGTACAAGTGCACATGAGCTGTGTTAGCCTTCAATAAAAAAGACCTGAAACAGACCAATCGTAAAAATATTGATTTGACAAAAAAGTAAAAGGAAAAACAAATTCTTAAATCTTATGTTTTTTAATTATTCTTAGATTTTAAATTGTTACAGTATGGTCTGCTTACCACAGTATGTTCTTAAATGACAGCCAGCATTGCATAGACTTGATCAAATGCTTTACACCTTGTATAGACATCTGATGCCTGTAAAATTAATAAATGTAAATACCATCTTTCTGCCTTATGTTCAATATGACTTCTCTGTCCCAAAGCATCTTCAAATGCTCTTAACGTTACAATGTTTTATGAATGAAACTATGACTGAAAGTTATGCCACTGTGATGCTGATGTCATAACTTAAAAAAGCAATATTCCATTACTCTCTCAGGGATAAATTTGAAAAATTAATCAAAAGAACAATCCTGTTCTAATATTAACCAACACATCTACCAGGATAATGTCAGCTTTTCTACGAACAACGAGTAAAACGAAATCTGCGACCAAATCTCTAACCAGACACACCGTGTGAAAAGACAGGAGTTATTTGCATATGGTTGTTTTAATACATTTTTCAAAAATCTCATTAAATGACACTAAACAATCAATAAATATTTCATTTTATTGCCAAAGTTTCTCATAAATAACAAATGTGGTTCTTATAAATTTTGAAAATTCTCTACAAGAATTAGATCGGACAAGTAATTAAAAAAAATAATCCATTAATTTAAAACTTCATCCCCTATAATTCCACCGAGTGAAGTAATTAACCTTCAGTGGGTAGGTGACGAGATAAAAATTAGGAAGGGGTCTGAAAGAATGAATAACAACAAATCGAGAAAGAAGACAAGGACTGTTTTCGGTATGAGTTTACCGAATTTGGTGGGAAGGAGCATTCTAGACTCACGAGCCTTTTGAAACCCATTTACGTCCATAGTGTCCAGAATGAACAGTAAGCATAATATAAATTTTTTGTCATATAGAGAAGGAATAGGGTTTTAAAAGAGGGGTGGCCAGCTTTTCCCATGGGCCTTGCTAATTATAATGATGGATTTCCTAATCTAAAACCACCATGATTTTATTTCCAGTGGAGTGTCAGCATGTTTTCTTGGCAGTTACTGGAAACCCCAGCTTGAATGTGTCAAAACAGACTCAAGAGTTATTACCCAAAATATAATTACGGCATACATAGTAAACAGACCAACTGCTTTGGGAAATATGTTTGAATAACTGAGATGTCCAAAATATTTAACTGTTGCTATTTTGCTTGAGTTATGGCAAAAAAGCATTTCATCGGAACACATTTTTTTCATAGAAAATAACTTCAGTGGAGGTTGATGATGCCGACAAGAATTCTTCAAATCTAGATTCCCCTCTGTCAACGACATATTCGGGAAATGATAGCAAGGGAAACATCACATTGGTTGATGCCAGTGACAATATGTCAAAATGACAAATGATGTGAAGTATTTTTCAGAATTAACTGTATTAAACCTGCTGTGTGTGTAGTATGAATCCAATTTAAGCTCTCATTCACTCTGATTAAATGGATAGGAGATTACTTTTCCACCCAGTATTCAAAGAAGTGTTGGCATCTTATCCAGTGGCATTTCATCCATGGCAGGACAGTAAGGAGCAGACAGTTTAATGGGTCAATTTTATCTGTACCAGTACATCAGAATAAATGGTTATGCTCCTTCTGTCTATAAAAATAAAGCAAATTTTATGAATAGTTTAGAATAATGTATTCTTTGGGTACCTGGCAAGGGCTGCACTACTGTTTTAATCATTGGTACTTCACTACACAGCCATTGTTCAGTTTTCATCATGCTTCTGAAGTGATCGGAAGGGGTTTCAACACAATCCCTGTTTGAATCATTTAAGAAACAATGGTGAGTTGGTTAATCCCCACTGCACATCGCACATCAGTCATAGGGAAAACAAGATGGCCTAAATCATTATCTAACACTTAAATAATCCTTCTTTTTTTTCGAGGAAGCCGCATTTGAGGTTAATTTCCATAATTGTTACCATAAAAAAGTACTTCATCTAATTTATTATTCCCAGTGAGCATGGAACCACTTCAACTTACCAGTGTTGTTGGAAGGAAATCATTGTCAATTTGGCAAGTATTATCCATTTTCTGGAGCACTTCATTACTAATGATAAAGAAACATTGATTTTGCATTTCCCTGAATTGCTACTATAGAACTTATATCAGGCTTTGCATGTGCCAATGGCCAGGTGTCATTTTCACGCATGCTGTGATTTATAGGCTTAGAAAGAATTCAGGTGGACATATGCCATAAGACTCAAATTCACAAAAGCACATTTGATGATAATAGCTGGTCAGTTATACAGCTGCCTGCACTCCTACAGCAATGTCACCGTTTGTGTAATTGGATGAAAAATTCTGGACATGAAGTATTTCATAACTGGCAGTGTTTTTGGTGGTTGACGACTGTATTGTTGAAGACATGAATCTCGGATCACCATGAACTCTCTGGTTCCTGATGGTGTCATACAAGGTGTTTTGCTACCACTACCTGTCTTTAACCACTCAGAAACACAGTTTTTTTCAGTGAGTTTATGAAAACAGTGTCTGTGGCTGTTGAGTGGCAGTTTTGGTGACTGAAGTCACTACATTATGATTTTTGTTATTCTCACAATTTTTGGATTTCACAGCTTTTTAGTTGGGGGCTGTGGTGGTACAGTGGGTTAAACAGCATCCTGCTCTCCAGTGGGTTGGGGGTTTAAGTCCTGCTTGGGGTGCCTTGTGGCAGACTGGTGTCCCATCCTGGGTGTGTCCCCTCCCCCTTCAGCCATATACCCTGTGTTGCCAGGTTAGGCTATGGCTCCCTGTATGGGACAAGCATTTCAGACAATGTGGGTAGGTGAACTTTTCAGTTTTGGCTGGTTTATTATTATTATATTTACATTTATTCATTTAGCTGACGCTTTTCTCCAAAGCGACTTAAAATGTTACGGTTACAATTATTTACCCATTTATACAGCTGGGTAATTTTTACTGGAGCCATTCAGAGTAAGTACCTTCCTCAAGGGTACTACAGCCAGAGGTAAGACTTGAACCTACAACCTTTGGGTCTAAAGGCAGTTTTTTGAAACATTACACTACCAGCTGTCCCTATCTGATAATAATAATAATAGTAATAATAGTAATAGCAACAATTTCTTCTTCTTCTTCTTCTTCTTCTTCTTCTTATTATTATTATTATTATTATTATCATCATCATCATCATCAGTTGCGGGGTTATATTGGGTAGGAAAACTGTTTCAGTCTGGGTTCTTCAGCAAGGTTCTTTAACTGAACAGCTTCCATAAAAAAAATCCAGACAGTGCAGATAAAAGGATAAAAGCGCCAAGTGCAGGACATTTCATAGCAATAATACTGTACGGCAGAACCAAATTGTGTACCTTTGGATCTCGCTGCAGCCTGTCATGTTCTTGAGCACTGCTCCTTTTAGCAACCACTTGAAATCCAAGAGACATGTTTTCAACGCTCTCTGAAAGGCATCACGGCTTGACCTGACATTTCCATTTCCTGTTCTGTGACGGCAAGTGTGAGGGATGTCACCCTGTTCTTGCTCCGTCTGCTAACTATTTAATCCAGGAAATGCGTCACACGAGGAGGGGGCATCCTTAGACAAAAAAAACATATTTATTTCTCCACCTATCAGATGACGAGTCTTATGAATGCATCCCTCTGAGTCCTTGTTAGCAGCAGAGCTGTGACCTTGTCTGGTTCACCCCCTCTGGGAGCCTTTGTTAGAGCACATCCAGCAGCAGCATCAGAAGGGAGAGTGTACTGACCTGTCTGGATGAACAGTTTTGCTTCTGCGATCACGTTCAGTGAAAAAGTTTGTTTTAATTTTGTCTCCTTATTGTCTGTGCTACCGCATATTTTGTTCTTCTTTTCCGTTGGCCATAGCCTTTAACCCCTATAATTCTGCTGGTGTTCCTTGCAATTAAACTTTAGTATATCCCTAATTTAATACATTTGTGGGATAGATGGCTGTGGAGTGATGATGTATTAAAACCCTAGCGCCAGTCTCCTAAATATGGACATGTAATATTCACTATGAAAGGATCCCATTTTTTCCGCTGAAAAAATGTAAATGTAAATGTAAATTCTAAATAAATAAATGCAAATGTAAATGTATACCATAGACGATTATTAGGGGAATTTCTATCTCCTATACACCTGCTGCTCATATCCTTCATTCCTGGGAAATTTGTAAACTGGACTTTGAGGACGTATGTAACGAAACGTTACCTTATGTGTTGCAAACTTTACCTACGATGCCTCTAAAGCTTCCCACATTTAATGACTTTGAAAGCTGTTCCATGTTAAAGAAGTTCTACCTGACCTCTTGGTCCATTGTGTGTTACCAGTTCTCTTGTTTTTCTTCAGGTCTATTTCTCTGCCTTTTGTTAGTTTCTGCTTTGTTGAGCGTTGGTGCTCATTCCTGGAGGGTGCTGCTGTTTTGTCCCAGGAGGAGAACATCGCAGCATCGTTTCCTCTGCTGTCATGACGACAGACCGCAGCATTGCAGATTGTCGGCGAGGAGCCCTGGACAGCCGGCTTCGCTTTAATCATCTCCCCGTCTTGCATATTTGTTTTCAGTAATACTTTCAGTCTAATTGCAAAGCTCAGGCGCATGAACTGAATGCAAATTTGATGCAAAAATTGGCTGAGTTTTCTGCTGTAGTGAACTAAATTTGTAACCCCCTTACATCCTTTTGTGGTTTTCGGTCGGGAAAAATGAACTCTGTTGTTTAACAATCTTCTCTACATTCTTTGCAGGCGTTGCCCATGTGACTCTGGCACCAGTGGTAGCAGAAAAAGTCCTCGAGACACAAATATAAAAAAAAAACACACACACTACTTCACAGTGCTCATGAAGAACAAACAAGGTGTTTAATGATCCTCTGTATTTCGGCTCTTATGCCAATTACTTGAAAATGTTGCAGAAAAACATAACCACCCTAATTAAATTTTGAATATACAGGTTTAATTCGGATTTAGAACGGAAACATCCTCTACTTTGCATTGGAATTAAACTGCTACGTGTTTGGTACTGCGGTCAGAATGTGGTAAAGCTCACCTCTGCATTTGAGTCTTTGATCTTCTTGCGAAAGGTCAGCTTTCATGTATCGCCAATATGCCACCTGTCCTGTGGTGCACTGCCTTGCCCTGTCCCTCTGTCCGAGTCATCTACTGAACTTCTCCATGACCCGAAAAGTGGTTGTTTCAGTACTTAGAAGCCTCTTTTCGGAGTGTGTCTCGTCAGCATATGACGAGTTCATGTTGGAGTCTCCTACTATGACATTACTCCATATGAATTCAAAGACCGAGGGCCACCATTGAATGAAAACCTCATTATGTCCTTTAAATACGGATAATGAAAATGACCCGTCAGCTACCCTCCCATTTTATTATGGTTTTCCTATTTATCCACTTATTTTTAACAGAAGAAGGCATATTTAACGATAATCTTTTAGCTAGGATTTGGAATGTTAGCATTTGAATGAGTTTCTCCAAAACCCACATTAACCCTTGTGGACTTTAAGCAGTTTTGAACTGTGTCTCAACAATTAGGACCTGCTAAGTTTTCCAGGCTCTGTGTTGGCAGGGGGATAATGTTACTTATCCTGAAATTGTGCTACATTTACAGATTGTTAATGAAGCTTGCTCAGTTTTGCTAAAATTGCGTCATGCCCACACCCACAGCACAGCCACAAGCACCTGGTCACAGTCGGATATAAAGAATACCAGTCCACCGCTCCCCAGTTGCGGAATCTCTTAGAGACAACCGCCGCTCCTACATCCACGACTCTTCCTCAATGCCTTAACCATTCTGTTCCGTGTACCTCGCTCCTTGTTCCCTTTCCCGTCTCCTCGTCCCTGTTCTAGTCTCCCACGGCGTCGAACCTCACTTTGCTTCCTTGACCACTTCTTTGGATTCTCCTCTCGGGCCACGTTTGCACCTCGGATTTACCCTCGCTTGTCCCCAACTACAAGTATTGCCTGGTCCCAAGTATCTTAACAATAAACAATCCCGCAATTGGGTCCATACCCGGGTCACTTATTTCCTTTGTGCTTCTGTTTGTTTTCAGTTTATTACTATATTATTGGCTTCTTGGTATGACCTTGACCTTATTCAATGACATGTTAGGAACAGAGTGAGAATTTTGCTTTTGATGATGAAATAATATTGAGTTAGCAAAGGAGGGACAGCGGGGCTCACTTTAAAAGTAAATTAGTTTTTTTTGTTAACTAACAAAAAAAAACAAGAAACCCTTCAGCTATTACCCTGTTGCTATCAGTATAGTACTGCAAGCCTTGCAGGTACATAGTCTCAAGCTGACAAGTTTTGATGGATTACCACAGTACAATGAAACAGTAGCTGCCCTTGTACAACTGTGTCCAGCTGCTTCTGGATGTTTACATTCAAGAAAAGAGTCATTTTTGGGGTGTCCAAAATCTTCTAAAAGTGAAACGTGTTAGGAACCCATACAATAAGCGAGCAGACAGACTTCATTCCCAATTGCGCAGAGTACACAGTGTAAGCCTCCGAAGGGGAAAAGCTGTCTGGGAATATTTATTTCTCTGACTTTAAAGCCCTCCTTTTCAGCAATATCTGAAGCTTGAGAGTCAAAGAGCCTAAACAGGAACTGATATGGTGCCATACTCTTTGAGTTCATAGGCATGGTCTTTATTTAAATACGATGAAGGGGAAGGCGCTTTAGAGCTTCTCTGCTCTGTCTGGCTACTGATAGTTTTTCTAAGTTTATATAAGCCTCCATGCAAGTGCTTTCTGCTAAGCTGGGCACCGCTTGAATCTTCAAAGCGTTAGGTAATTTAGAATCAATGTCACACCGACGCAAAATAAAGATTAGGAAGCTAACCTTGGGGGCGGGGGGGCTTTGGGGATGGGAGGTAAGAAACTGATGGAGGAAAAAGGAAAACACTTGATTGATCTGTATTTGGATATTCTTGCAGTGGATCCGCCATGTTTGCAGCAAGATGTCTGGGAGACCCCAGCCCTTTGGTTGTGTGGGCTCTTCTTACATTTATTTTTTTACCCTCCCTCGGTGAAGTCACGCAGGTTATTGGCAGTTGAAAGGGCTGTTCGACGAGAATTGGCCGTACGCGCAGTTAGTCCTGCAGCTGGAGGGCTGCGATAACGTTCCGCTTTCAGACTTCGCCTTCCGGGAAACACCAGGCCGGTTCTCCTTAGCATGCTAGTAAGAAAGGCGGATCCTCAGCCCCCTCTGCAAAAAATTAGAGAGCTGTTCCTCGACTTCTATAATTAGGCTTCGGTCGTGGGATGGTCAGTTACGCCATTAAAATATTAGTTTGCCTTTAAACACAGTATAATGATAATCCATTTCAAGCTTTACAGTTGATTAGGAGATGTTTGCAAAGTGATTGTTTGCAGGGTCTAAATCTCATCTAAATCTGGATTGGGTGTAAAATCATATGGGGAAGTTATTTTCATAATTTGCACTATAAAGATATCAAGAATAAGAACATTACAGCATTAAATGTGCTGTTTATGCGAACAGAGAGAGCGCATAAATGCAGGAGATGCAAACAGAAGCTCCCCGCCACGCTGTCCTTTGGTTGTGCCGGTGATACTAAGCTGACACATTGGCACGGAAGTCTCTACAGAGTCCCATGTATCTGCTCTGAACAACAGGTCTGAGTGCTGCACTCTGGACGTGCTGAGACATCCCATTAGTCACCGTCATGCGGCACCAATGGCGGTAAACAGGCTGACGAATGGAAGGCCTCTGCGAATGCACTCCCGCAATCCCTCAGCACATATTTCGGCTTTAATCAGCGTGTCAGCAACGCGAAGGCGTTGTCAAAGAGGTCGCCATCCTCCCTTTCTCCTTAATCTTCCTGTTCATTGCATCGATGCACTGTGTTTCAACTGAGGTGATGGTTTTTAGCAGGTTCTGATGGTCCAGGTAAACAGTCCCCAAAGTACGGGTTTTATAAATTCAGCATCAGACCTGTCGGATTCATACGGCTTTTTAACTTTGGACAAAAAACGGTCGAAAGCGGAGACTTTTTATTTAAGGTCCAGGTCAGTTCTCTGTTCCTGGGCTGTTTTGGATAATTTAAAATGATGTTACCAGGTGAAAAACAAATTGGTGGTAGGTGTGCAATAAACACAGCAGGATGCAGATACCACTTGCAGTCAAAGGTCAATTTGATTCAGCGTTCCTGCGGGTGCTTCGGACCAATACATGTTCTGGTGGAATCCGGAGAGGGCACTCCTCCCACATCCACCCTCATCTGGTGGCACAGAGGTTACAGTCACCTTTCCAGTCCACCTTTGGATCCAAATGTCAGGAAATTAATCCTGTCCATTCTTATAGTACCCTTGAGCAAGGTACACACCCAAAGTTGCTCTGGTAAAGTGACCTGGGTAAATAATTGAGGTAGTTTGACATTGTAAGTTGCTTTGGAGAAAAGCATCAGCTAAATGAATAGATGTAAACTTGCGGTGATTGAGTACAACTCTTCACTCTCTACCCACCTGTTGTGGGTGCCATGAGAGGCACATGGACAAGCGACCATATGCTCATTAAAAATAATCTCCTCTGAGTAAGATCCAGTGAATGTGTGGAAAAACTCCATTGTGGATTGCTTTTGGAGTCCTTTCCTCTGCTTTCCAAAGAGTAAACAGTAAGTTATTAATTAAGCAGCTTTGCGCTTAATATTCCAGCGTTTGGTGTTGGGTAATGAGTAATTTGGTGACTTCATTGAACGAGTGACCTTGCACATAGCAAAAGGAGAAAAGTCACACGGTCTCCAACCACCCAGCAGACACAGAGTTTCCATCTGGAAGGAATATCTTCTATTTAAAATTTCTCTTTGGAGGGAATAGGTGGCATAGTGGTTGAAGCTGCCATTTTACACTCAAAGGACCCAGATTTAAACTGTGCCTCCTACCGTAGTACACTTAAGCAAGAGACTTACCCTGGACTGCCCCAGTTACAAAGTACCCAGCTGTATCAAAGGGTGAATGAGTGTAATTTACATAGTAAAATACATACATAAAATATGCTAAATACATAAATAACTAAGGAACTGATTGTGCAAAGAACGTGAAAGACTGGGTCCAGCTACACAATAAAATCCAACGGGTCCACATCCCTAACTTGAGCTTCAGAGACATTTGTTCCACTAAACCATCATGAATGGAAACTTGCAGTAGCGCATCCCACATGAAGTCTTAGGCGGTAACACTGCGGTGCAGTGCAGACAAGTTTGAAGTATGGCACAGCTTGGAGGAGCATTCATGTTAAAATTTTTTTCTTGTACTGATGCTGGAGGCATTGAGGAATTGTTGAGGAAATTTGCTGTAGTTTTGTTCATTTCATGTTTTTACTAAATCCTCAGATACTTACAGAGAATGGTTTTTTTTTTTTAACCAAACAAATTTAAATCACTGCTAAACCAGAATAATTTGCATAGATTTCAGAGAAAAGTGAACTGAAGGCTGCTGGATGATGTGAATGATCAAGCAAGTTGAGTGTGTGGGCTCTTCAGAATTTTTGTAGACAATACGTATGATCTCAATGTGTGATTCTGCTCACCTAATTTGTTCTTTACGTGAATTAACGTTCTAACTGAAGTGTGGTTCAATTAAAGGTTATTTAGCAAGACTGCTACTGTGAAGCTGTTCCCAAGGTAATCTCCATATGTAAGCTTTCTTCACATATTTTATGTTTCCACTGAACACTTTACTTCACATAATGCCATTTTGACTCATTTCATCTTAATAGAGTGGATAAGGCTCCTGAGAAATGATATCAAATGACTCAAAAAAGGGATGAATAAGAACTTTAACCCAGATGGATGTTATAAGAGGCTAAATCAGGTCAAGGTCTCTGCACCTCGGTATGGAACAAACTTAATTTCTACCCTGATTACTTCCATACACTTTGATAGGTTGTTCAACGTGCTTAGAGCAGAACTTAGGGCCGGATTGGGACAAGCGTTTTCTGTGACATTTTACTGAGCAGCATGACAATAAAAAGCTTTTCATGGCAATTGTGCAATTGGTGAGTGGAGTACTCAATACACAGGATATATACTTCATATGAAACTGCTTTATAATGTACATGGTGGGAGGTGTCATTGTAAATTCCAAGGTAACCTTGGTGAAATTTCTCCTTTGGACCGATTCAGGTGTTTTGCAGTAACTATATGCCCTGTACTTTACTTTGTGTTTAGTAAGAAGAGATTACCACGGTCGGAACCTGTACTTGACAAACCAAACCCGAGGATGCCTAATTGCTGACTAAACGTGCATTATACACACACACACTGGAGGAGGCCGCTTGTCCCGAGTGGGGTCACGGCAAGCCGGAGCCTAACCCTAAGCCAGCAGCACAGGGCGTAAGGCTGGAGGAGGAGGAGGGGACGCATCTAGGATGGGACGGCAGTCCATCACAAGGCACCCCAAGCTGGATTTGAACCCCAGACCCACCAGAGAGCAGGACCTGGCCAAATCCACTGTGCCACCGCACCCCCTCAATGTGCATTATAAGTTAAAGGTAATGACTTTGGCCCATTTTCTAAAGGTGCTTGAACAAAGGTATGAAAAAACCTTTGCAGACTGCAGAGATGTTGAAACAGGTAAAGGGACACTTTTTCCAGACCCATGGTGGATGACATCTGTCACCAAGGGCTGCTTTCCTATCAGAGTTCTCTTTCACACTTTTGTTTTTAACCTCCACAGTTTTCATAGATACTATAACAACTTGCCCTTGTGATTTTAGCCATCCATGTAAAATAAATTCCCCTCGTCGACATGCAGTAAGGACTTCATTTGGAGCTCCCCGAAGACTACATAGGTCAGAACACTGACAAAAATCTGAGTTGTACGTATATTATGAGTAACATTAAGTCTGTCTGACACCGCTTGTCCCAAGCAGGGTCACGGCAAACCGGAGCCTAACCCAGCAACACAGGGTTTAAGGCTGGAGGGGGAGGGGACACACCCAGGACAGGATGCCAGTCTGCCACAACATACCCCAAGCAAGACTCGAACCTCAGAGCCACCAGAATGCAGGACCCAGCCACACCCCATAGCAATAAATGCTCTTGGCATTTTATGCTTATATTTTTTTCAAATGCCATTCTTTCTCGCTGCTAGAAAATCACAAAAGCAGTAATTAGTGTCCGGCTACTTGTACATATGTCAGGTTATTACTTTTCGTTTTTCTTAGCGAATTGATGCTTCGTCATTTGGTGGAGTAAACAAACGTACAACTTTTTCCCACAAATTCAGCAACATGTCAAAGTACACCAGCTTTTCAGAGTTACCACACATTGTGACTTTTAGGGTGTCTCTCATGTTTAAAAACTTGACCCGATCCAAGTAACTTAGACGATCCCGTTTCGAAAATGTGACCCCTCCTCTGATCCTGCGCACAATAAATAGATTTACAAAGCAACGAATCCTTCAGAGCGCATTATTCTAACAAAGTAATTAACCTTGTAAACGATGACGTGCGAGACTTGAGTGAAATGGGGACCGACAGTAATAGAATCTCTTAACCTGAACGATGTGTTACATTTTCACATGTAAGTGCTGGCTCAAAAGTTTGCGCTGAGTTACTTCTCTGGTCATATTTTCAAAGTTGGCAAAGTTGGGTAAATTAACAGTTATTTGTGAGTTCATGGGTCGTTGCTTTTCTAAGTGTTCAGCACTTGTGCTGAATATATACGCTGGCAAGAATTAATTATTTAAAAAAAATCGTGGTACAGTAAATCTTAATTTTTTTTCTGCTTAATTCACTAAGGTGAGAACTACCAGTGTTAATTTTATTGATAGTGGATATTTTTCGCCCTACGAAATTGATGAGGATTTTCGTCTTTGGAATGGCTGTGGAATATCCACCGTGCTGAAATGGGTTTCTGGATTTAATTTGACACGTTGTCTTTGTGTGACTCTACGTAGGGAGGAAATTATCAGACGGAATGAGGACGAGGTGACCTTTAGAGCACAGCAGACAGCAGTGCCACCCACCCCTTCAAGCTCGTACAGCAATTTTAGGATCAAAGTGACAAACACAAGGATTAACATTTTGTACTGCCAAGCTTTTTTCTTCAACCCAGATTTCAGTTAAAGGTGAAGAATATAAATGTATCTCACCTTTGCTATGATTCAGCATTTCTCAGCAGCAAAGCTCTTTTGAGTTAAACACCTGTTAGGGACAATAGACCAATTGTGCACCGTGAGTGACGGAGTCCTGACTCGTTGGCCTCCCTGTCACAATCTCACCATCATGATCCTTCAGCCCAAATTCTCAGGCATCCATCAATTTGAATCCATATCTATTTTGTCTCTATAGGCCACATGCTGTGTGCATTTTCAGGAGCTAAATCTACTAAATTGTTTGTATTTTCATCATCATCATCATCACTACCAGCATCATCGTTGTCATTATTTTGCAACTTTTTCCTGCTAAGATTTTTTTACATGCGGCTCAGGCTAAATATCATGCAGGTCAAGAATTTCCCAGGATTTAAACCAAGAGCCTTAGTGATGCAATGCATGTCCCAGACGCCTCTGCCACAACAGCTAGTTGGAGAGCAGTGCTGCACCCTGGAACCACTGAATTTAAGTAAGACTCAGTCATGTTTCTCATTTCCCTTCTATCAAAATCTTTCTTTTTGACTCGATTAATCCAGACGGTGGTGCAGCTGTTTCAAAAGGATTTATTTAGTGCGCGGAGAGTTCAGGTTACGGATTCACTGCGGACACATTTCCTTCACCTGGCGGGATCAGCTCCTTTCCGCCCTGGAAGAATAGTTTGTGCAATGACGTGTAGATGAACATTCAGTCAATTAAATGCGTACCCGCAAGGCCCCCCTCCTCCCCGCCCCTTTGATTGCTCACGGCCCTGGCGTGTGCAGAAAGCAGGATATGCATCAGCTATTGAGAGACATTCATTAACTGGATGCTTTTAATTTGAGTAGTTGTACAATGGATGAATGGGCCTTCTGTTATAATGAATGAAAACTCTTTCCACGTGTCCCAATGTGTGTGTGCGTGTGAGTGTGTGGCTTTTACATGAGGGGTCAGCAGCGGGAATGACTGAACTTGATTTGCTTTGGCAAAATAGATGCTACACAAATGCAACGATGTTATTTCACAAATTGTTATTATACAGCGTGGGGAGGGGCCTGGGGAGACAATGAGTTGCTTTTAATGATTAATGTTGTGAAGGGCTGACAGCCCATTCTTATCCACATCTATATAGTTTGCCGGATGACGTTTGATCTGCGGCTTATCGACTGTTTCGGTAATAGATGGGGCTTGTGACTAGATTACCCTTTGTCCTCCAAAAGGGCTTCTCTTCTCATTTAATCATTACATCCATTCATCTTCATTTGCATAGCTCTGAAACCATTTTGGGCCGTTTCATGGTCTAGGTGCTAAATTCTCCTTAAAATGCTCATTCATATATTGCCCCTCTGCAATGTCAAATACTCATTTTCAAATGGGTCTCAAAGTTTTCTTCTAACGTGAAGATTCAAAGTGCAAGTTGCCAAGATAAAACTGGGTAATTTAATTTGAATCCCGCTATTTCGTTGCCCTGGACTTGTCACCTATGGGTGGAATCATGCTGATCTCCACTGATTGAAAACAAGTTTCCTGCTCTAAGCTATTCATCACTTTGCTAAACTCCCAGCAGGAAGTACTTTGCACTCCGTAAGCTACTCCGTACGAGCTCTTGGAACTTGCAGTCATTTCGGAAGCAGGTGTGTATTTATCCCCTTCAATCTGGCATAACCAAAACCTAGTAATTTTGTCTCCTGTCTCCCCCAGTGGTTTATCCCCGATCCCTACAAGTGTGGCTCCAGTCCCTGAGCATGACTGTTGTCCGCAGTCATCTTCCAACTGGTTCTCATCTTTACACTGGGGTAAGAGGCCAGAGAGAACCATGGTACAGTATAGACTCTGTCACTCAACATATTACGAGGCACATCTGAAAAGCTATAGCTTTCAGAAAGTTACCTATCTGCTACGGGGAGCCCCACACACTCAACCATCTGACTGACTTTAGTGGCCCCACCTTAAAGTCCAATGGCCCTTAACTGCCTACAAGCTCTGGACAGCATGTCGGTGCGGCCATCTGTTCATGTTTACGGTGCCAGCTTATATCCGTTCTATCCGACCTCACGGACATTATACCCCGCGGGTCGAGGAGCGAACCCGGTGAATGAACTTGTGATGCATTAATCAGCACAGCAGGCCAAATGCCAGGTTCCACCTCATGAGTAAACATTTCAAGGCAAAATGTCCCTCGAAGACCGCTGTCCAAATTCCCTCCGTAATCGTGCTTTCTGCTTTTTCATTGGTTATTTCTGTAACCGCATGTACTCATTAGCACTTTCTGCTGATCGCTCTCTTCACTTGCGTTCATCCCATTTCCACTCCAGCTAATTAAATCCATCTTTCAGTCAGTTCCACAGTCTAACTTCCATCTCTGTAACAGGTGGAGCCGCTTCCAATTACCTTGTCATAAAAAAAAGAAAAAAAACCCACAATCCAAATGCTGTCAACTTCCTCAGACAATCCCGAATTAATTTAATTCGAGTGTACTGAGTTGTAAACAACTTTACACTGCTTAAAAAATGTAGTACTTGTAGAAATAAATACATACTTTTATTTTTAACAGCAAATGCATTTTACAGCTGCCTCAAATGAAGCAAAACTAACCATTTTGGCTATAAATGTGAAGTTGGTCTAAATTAGGTGCCAGAATGAGCAAAAGATTATCTTGGCTGCATGGTCCTTCTAGGAATGAAACTGAAATAGGCGTTTATTTTTCTTAAAAAAACGTGTTGTGTATAAATTAAGAGATGCAGTTGAAGGAACAAGGTAGCAGGAAATGTGTAAATATTGATTGACTGCCTATGTGCAAATCATGGACACAAAGCCAATGAAGTCATTCCCGGGGAAAATTTATAATCATATTATGTGGGGGAAACATTTGTAATTGTAGGCTTGTCAAGACTGAATGGAGGTCTATAATTGTGCTCTCCCAAATGCTATGTGCTTTGAATAATACAGACACAACAGGCTGATACTTCCCCTTTGCTAAAAAGTGCTCCAGCACGTGTATGTTCTGTACCAACTGTGAAATAATGAGTATATCCCAAAATATTACAAAACTGCTGTTAAGTATGATTGCTGTTTTGAGCGTGACGACACGTGTAAACAAATCACAGAAGTGGAGAATCATTCAGAGCACAGGAAAGTAATTAAGTAAGGGCCTTACTATGGAAACAAATTACTGTAAGTGCTCCCTCGGCGTGATGGAGCATTGTGCGAGTGATGGGGCGCTGATTGTCTGCTGGGGGGAAGAGGACAAGGCTGCGAAAAATCAAGAACATGAGGCACTATGTTTGGCACGTGCTTCTGTGTTCGCCGCCTCCCCACCGGCCTGGTAGGTGACGTGGAAAATCATCATTCTGCCGTCTTCGCAAATGAATCCTATGCCTGGGTTGTGGGGCTTGTTTGCCGGGGCAGGAGCCGTAGAGCGAGCTGTTCGGAAGCAAGGCTTCGGGGCTTAACGTGTGATTGTGGATCGTGTCCAAATCTGAGAGCACTCCGCATAATGGATCTGACACATGACCCTCCGGGCACCAAAGAGCCCCCATTAAGAAAAATTAATATGAACCTGTTACGTTGTTTGCAATGGACAAATTCTTGCCCACAAGGCCCCTTGAGACTACGCAACTTGAAAACAGAGGGCAAGCTCTGAAAATCATAAGGAGGTCGATGGCAAATGAAGCGCTCTTTAATGAGTCCTTAAATTCATATTTCCATTACATTGCGGAGCAGTCAAGAATAATTCTGTTTCTCTGGGTTCTGCAGTACCTCATGGGGAAAAGAAAAGGTAGCCTTGCAGTGTACTCTTCACCCCGCTCTTACTGCTGTGCAATAAGGATACAACGGCTTTGCCCAGGCCTGAGGAGAATCCCTGAGGCGCAAGAGAAGGTTCAGCTAGAACAAAGGGTAAGGCCCACAAATATGTCATCTTCTTTTCTTTAAAATAAAATCATGAATAAAACTCTCAAATCCTTTAGAGACTGTGGGAGGTGGGGACGAAACAAGAACTTGCTGAACCCTTGTGCCTTCCGTCCTGCCATCTGTGCACAAGTTTGCCCCAGGTGTTTTCCCATTTTAAAAATAAAATTCATAGCCGCCTACACTTTGTGTAAATATTCATACATTTGTTTGGAAATCTGTAGAAAAAAAAACAGTTTTAAACCCAATTTGAATAATTTGGTATAATAATAATTCTAGTGGGCGGCATGGTGGCGCAGCGGGTGGCACTGCCGCCCCACAGTGCCTGGGTTGTTCAGACATAGATTTGACTCTGGCTCAGTCTGTGTGGAGTTTGCATGTTCTTCCAGAGTCTGTGCAGGATTCCTCCAGATGCTCCAGATTTCTCCCACAGTCCAAAGACATGCAGTTCAGGTGAATTAGTGACACTAAATTATCTGTACTGTGCAAATGGCTGAGTGTGTGTGTGTGTGTGGCTACTCTGCGATGGACTGGTGTCCCATCTGGGGTGTACCCCATCAATGCTGCATCAAGCGATTCTGGTATAGGCTCCAGACCTCCGCAACCCTGGCCAGGACAAGTGGCTAGTGTAGGTGAATGAATGAAAAATTCTAGTATACATATTATTATTATTATTATTATTATCAGGTGAAATTCAGGGTACATTTTTAAAGACTACATATAAGCCCATGCACTGGTGTTTGATTGTTCAGTGTTAGCTACTTGGTGCTGACATACCTACTCATGTATGAAATTATATAAAGGATACTCTTTCAGTTCACTCCAAACTGCTGCTGGAAAATATTCAGTATATTTCAGTGTGGTGAACACAGAGGAAATTATAGTAACCTGTGAATGACGATACCCCGTTGCATTATGGTAAAGCGTTTGGCATTTTGTCATTAAGTTTCTAAAAGCGAAGTGGGTACTGACAAGAGTATGTTGATGAATTCACTTTTTCCAAAGTGGATGTCACACACACTTGGAGGCAAGGGTGGAGAATGGATCCAAGTGCCAAGTTTTAATGACAGAGGGGGAGATCAGCGTGGTTGGGCAGAAACGGGTCAGGACCATAGAAGTATTTGCGGACGCGGTCCGGATCTAGGTCGGGTATGTGGAGGGTCGGAGCCTGGATGGGGTGTGTGGGATCTGACTTAAGCAGTGGTCTTGGGATTAGCAGGGTCAAAGTGGAGATGGAAGTTCAAGGTCCAATAATCTGCGGTCGTGGACAAATTGTGCTGAAGTCGGGCAGGAGATCTCTGGAACAGCACAAAACCGTGGTCTAGGATGATGAGGGATCGACACCTCGGTCTTTGAAACAATCGTCAGCACACAGTGTAGGTTAAGTTGCTCCATGACTTCCCAGCGGTGGCTTCCTTCCATTTCTACTTAATCTGAACGTTGCCCAGTGTGCAGGCCTCACATTCAGGCGGTGCTTGCGGTCGCCGTGACAGCGGCCTATAGTTACTAACAATATTAGTTTTGCATTTGCTGAAGAAAAATAAGCTTCAGATACGGTGATCCTTACAAGTCTGGCTTGGGTATCACTGCTGGGAGACCAATGCAAGATCTGTTTTTTTACTAGACGGATACTGTAACCAGCCCTGACAGGTTGCCTGTCTGCATCGTTGTCAAAGCAGCTTTGAATTTTTCAATATTTTAAATCCTGACACTTTCCGGTTTCCCGAAGCCCACTGTGCAGACCCTCTGATTTTCAGTGCTGAGATGAGGTGCTGTCAGCTCCCTCATGTGAATTCCAACATATGGGAAATTTATTTTGTTCAGATGAAACTTGCCCTTAGCATGGTAAGAAATTGTTCTATACAAGTGAATAATTGTTTCTTTAGCACTACTACTCATAGCAAACATATTCATTCATGATCACACACACACACACACATTTTCAGAACCGCTTGTCCCATACGGGGTCACGGGGAACCGGAGCCTACCCGGCAACACAGGGCGTAAGGCCGGAGGGGGAAGGGGACACACCCAGGACGGGACGCCAGTCCGCCGCAAGGCACCCCAAGCGGGATTCGAACCCCAGACCCACTGGAGAGCAGCACTGTGGTCCAACCCACTGCGCCACCGCACCCCCATTCATTTATGATCAATAATCGCTTAATCGAGTCACATTAATTCATAGGTTGTGAAGCACAGGTGACTCCGCAAGGGATGCTAGTCCACTGCAGGGCAATCGCACACACACCTTTGCTCACATAATCTGGTAAACGCACTACAAGTAATTTAGAGTCACCATTTCACCTGAAACACACACCTTTAGACTGTGATAAGAAACCAGAGCACGAGAAGGAAAAAACACACCAACGCGGGAGAACAAGCAAACTCCGCGCGCCGAAGCCATTCGAACCAATGTCAAAACAGCCCAGGAGCTGTGTGGTGAAAGGAGTTCCTGCTGAGCCTCCGTACTACCCAAGAAAAGCATATTGCAAAACTATAAAATTAGTTATACCAGATTAAGAGCTGCCCTCCGTGGACTCTGAACCACTTTGCCCTGTCCTTTTGTTCGGTTAATCAAATTGTCCAACATTGCCTGCTGTGAGAATAAAGCACAGAGCACCTTTACATCCCTTCAAGGCTCAATGAAGCTCACTGAGGAGCTCTCCTTGGTGCTGACTTGCTCACTGGCTGTCTGCGGTCTTTGTTCACCTTTAACTGTTCTAGTGCCTTTGCTTCTAAAAAAAACCACGTGGCTTCAGGTTGCACTGTTGTTTAGCACAAAGTTTCTTGGGCTACAAGACCAGAAAAGTGCACATGTAGAAGTCTGTACTGCTGCCTTGGCGCAATTAATGACGTCATTAGTTATTCATTGCGGGTAGGTTCAAATCTCTCATGATCTGGTTGATGCTTTTGGAATGATCATCATTCACTTGGGCTATAGAGCACAGGATGAGACAGATACAACCTGCTTGAGCTGGAGAAGAGGGCAAGTGCCCTTGGCCACGGTAATTAATGTATGCACAAATTCAGCAGTGAGTTTTTGGGCAGCGTTGGGCAGGGCTGACTGTTCCCTGCGAAGGCACTTGCAAGCGCCGACCATGGCTTTCTGGTCATGATGGATAGTGGTCTGCAGGAGGCTGACAGCAGCATGATCTGCATTGCAAGTGCGGGTGCAGGGAGGAGGGGCGGAACCGCGGCTCTAAGACACACAAGCGCCCCTCAACCGGACCAATGGAACCAGGCCAACCCATCTCTGAGACTGCTATGAGCTTCTTTGCAATGTCAGAAGTCATACACCATTGATGATGAACCACTTCTGCACAACACTGTGCACGTGGACAAATGTAAACGTCTGCAGAGTTTGTTATGCGGCTTTTTCGTCCGATGTTTGTGTTTTTCCGTGATTATATTTCCCAAACCTGCTTTGACAACCTTTGGGCTGTTAAATGGAGATGGGAGTTGTGAAGCAATATCATAACGGTGATACATTCTCTCCGTTGTAATAAAACATTCTCGTTTTGTCTAAACACCTTGCTTGAAATGTCACATATTTATTTGCTTTCAAAAACGGACAAAAGGTCATTTTTGGCATTCAGCCAGGGGGCCATCTGCGTTTTAATGCCTCCTTCCTGCGTTCTGAGATTAGTCTGTCAGACTGTAAACCTGACATGTATCCTGATAAAGGCAATCTATTCCCCCTGCTAGGCACTGCCAGGTGGAATGTATTATCATACCTTCATCAGCCGTTTTGGCTGGATGTCGCTCATTAGCTGGAGGTGCGGCTCCGAAAATGACCCCGTATCTGTAACTTTTCCAGGTGACCTGTACGGTATGCGGTTTAAAATCATTATTAATAAGAACAACAATAATCACACAAAAAGTTATTGACAGTTATGTACCAAAGTCGATGTTTGTGTCTTTTTGAATTGTGCTTCGCAGGACATACTGTACTTATGCATATCAGGCAAATGGATTTGTTTAAATAAGCTAGTATTCCTATCTAACCCATAAGCTCATATTCATATTTAACCCATAAGCTAATATCCATGTGTAACCCATAAAGTAGTGTTCATATCTAATCCATAATCTGATATTTATTTCTAACCCATAAGGTTGTGTTCATATCTAAGCCATAAGCTAATACTCATATCGATCCCATAAGATCATATTCATATCTAACCCATAAGCTAGTATTCAAATCTATCCCATAAACTTGTAGTCATACCTAACCAATAAGGTAGTCTAGCCCATAAGCTAATATTCGTATCTATCCCATGAGCTCGTATTTATTTCTAACCCATGAGATCATATTCATATCTATCCCATAATCTTGTATTCATACCTAACCCATAAGGTAGTGTTCATATCTAAGCCATAAGCTCATATTCATATTGTAACGACCCGCGTTACCGGCATTTAGGTGGGGAGACGTTTTGTGTAAATATTTGCATTGTGGGTAACTTGTAAATAGCGTGTGCAACCACTGGGGGCACTTAGGGAAAAAATAATAGGGTGTCTGTGCCTACGAGTGTGTTGGAGAGAGCCTAGGGGTGCTAAGCAGGCTGGGAAGGTTGGCTATAGGCAGCGGTCCTAGAGGAAATGGGGTCCTTGGACCAAGAGCATTATTAACCTGGTGCTGGTGTCCAATTAAATCGTACTTCTGCATCCTCCTTCGCCCCATCCACACCCATGGTGCTGTGCACCACAATATCTAACCCATAAACTAACACGAGTATCTATCCCATAGGATTGTATTCATACCTAACCCATAAGGTACTATTCATATCTAACCCACTTACATAGTTGAGTATTTTTTCTTCAAGGAAGACCAACAGGTTACAGCAGTGCCTCACTCCTAGAACCAGGATACTCTCAACAAGTCCAGGTTCTTAACCACTTAACAACCTGCAAAGCCTTTGCCGGGCTCAATACCTCAGCAGCTGGTGTCGGTGCTTCCTACCTCCGAACCAGAGTAAACACACATGGGTTCATCTGCGGTTTCTTCCCACCATCCGGTCGCACATACGAAAACCTTCAGACGCTGATCCCCAACAGCAGGGTGGAACAGGAATGCAAGCCAGGCTTGTTTTCTTTGTACCGGCAGATGTTGTTCTAAAGTGAAAACCACGCACAGCTGGTTATAGACAATTCTCAGATTCTTCACAGTTGCTTTTGAAAGATCTTCTTTGGAGAGATTCAATACCAGTCCCATATGTAGCTGGTTTATGGAAATAATTACTGGAAACGTGAATGGTTTCTTTCTGTTAAACTGACACACAGTAACTGAGTAGACTGAATATACAGAATATCCAGTGGGAATATTGTGTATTATGTGGGATTAAATGTATACCATACCCTGTGATGGACTGGTGACTCATCCAGGCTGTACTCCTCTCCAGTCTTGTGTGCAGTGATTCTGGGATAGGCGCCAGATGGCTGCGACCCTTGACTAGGACAAGCGGTCAGCAAAAGTGAGTGAGTGAGTGAGTGAGTGAGTGAGTGTAAATCCATCACCCCATTTTCAATAACCACTTGCCCTGGTGAGCGTAGCAGGGACTGACTATAAATGTACATCAAAATAAGTCTTTTTAAAAGTGGCTGGCTAGGGGAAACTATTTTTGTTTGGTTGTTCATCACCAGCCGCAATCATTTTTATTTGACTGCCGATTTCCCTTTTCACATTGTTTTATTTACCATTAGGTGACTGCCTGCTCATTACTTTATAATCCAGTCATGTAGAATCCTGGTTTCTTCTCATTTTGCCTTTTATGAAGGGAAGGTCAAACGAGGACAGCGTGTCAGTTACCGATATGATCTGCTGTTCTGGTGGGCAGAGACATAAAGATAGACAGAAATACACACTCAAGCACATATAAACATATATAAACACACACATGTATATATAGATAAATTGTTGTCGAGCAGACGAGCTAAATGCTGTATAATTATGTGTTGTATATGTTAATGTGTTTATTATTTATCGAAAAATTCTCTTTATTTTGTTATTTCTATAAATCATTCCCCTCCCGCGCATCTTTCTATTAATATGTAACAGAAAAAAGAAATAGAAAACACATTTTATTTTTCAGTTCTTATATCCCATTATTTTTTTTTACTCCGTGTTTTAATCCATTCATACCTCTTTCTGAAAATCCGCCATTAACCAGTATGAGTGGCAGATTAGCGGGATGTGAATCGCGCACAGCGACGGCTGCTTTTTCCATACTCGTCCAGTCGTGGAATAGAGATTGTGATGTGTGAGGAGCTGTCAGTTGTGCATTCGTCTCCTGCACACCACCTGTAGGCCTCTGATCATTCTCGCCGTGTGATGCTGCAGAGCTGCTGCTCTCGCTTCAGAGACTTCCTGGAAGAGCCAGGGGCATCCACACCATCAGAAGGTCACTGATGGCCTGCTACTGGCTGGACAAGGGCAGATTGCCATGCCTTACACATGTACCAATGAGTGCAGATAAAGGAGAAAATAGCAAGGTATTCTTTTACCTGTCCTACCAATCTCTCAGAGTTTTCCTCTCCAGCACTGCCATTACCTGACTGTCATACTAAGCAGCCTTCACATGCATCCCTTCTCTTTCCCTTTATTTGCGTAATTAGATTGTTAACGTCTTCAGTGGATACATCAGTGTGGCAGCGTGTTAAGTAGTGTTTAGGGCCCTCACCTTCTAATTAAAGGATTTGGCACCTGCTGTGGTACCTGTCAACAAGGTACTTACCTTAAATCATTCCATGCGGCATGGTGGCACAATAAGTTGTGCTGCTGTCTCGGTGCCTGGGTGGTGTGAGGGAGCATGGGTTTGATCCCCGCTCAGTCTGTATGGCGTTTGCACGTTCTCCCATGTCTGCGTGGGTTTCCTTAGGGTGCTCTGGTTTCCTCTCACAGTCCGAAGACGTGCTATTCAGGTTCGCTTGTAGTGTGTGAGTGACAGAGAGAGTGTGTGTGTGTTCCACTGATGTATGGATGAGTAACCCAGTGTAAGTAGTGTATCTAGCAGTGTAAGTCACCTTGGGCTGATAACACTACATAGAGTTCAATGGAAGTTGCTTTGGAGAGAAGTGTCTACTAAAGAAATAAAAGTAAATCAATCTTTCCGGTAAAAATTGTTCAGTGGTATAAATGGTGAATGAAATATATGCAGCTTGGTAGACAAACCTTGCTAAATATCCCCTTCCCTCATCCAAGAGGGTCCAGTGTAATGGAGAACCTCAGTAGAACACCTCATGGAAACATGCAGCATTTTTTCATAGAACAAACTTTTTATTCAGTGCAGTGGGATTTTTTCCCCCAGTAACAAGAAAACTTCTTGTCTACAAGTATTGATTTATTTAGTTATTGTTGCAGCGTTTTTCGCAAATAAACAATCTTGGCCCTATGCTTCTCTTGTAATAAAACCCCGACAAATATTGTGTCGTACTGACAGTCTCAGTAATTCAATTATGTTAAATATAATTCGCAGACAGATTCAGTACAAACGTAATTATTGACTCAGTCAGTTAAAAAATATAAACTGCGTTTATAACATGAATGACCTTACATTATCATAACTGAAGTGTTTCTCTTGTGGTTTAAGAGTTCTAGTCCGAAGGTAACATTTGACAGTCCAAAAATTATTAACTCTCCTCTGCAATTCACGGTACCAGTTTAATAATTTGGACAAGTAAGGCAACGCAACAATTTTGTTACAGATATTAGAAAATGCATAAAAATACTTTTTATTTTGTTTTATTTTTTCAATTATAGTTGACATTTTTCCGTGAACCTAGAAGAAATTATGGCCATTTGACTTCTTAATATAAGGAATTTGCCTAATAGGACTCTGCCATGGAATGAATTAACCCCATTCAGTGAGGAATTGGTGCAGTTATTAATAATAATCTTAGATATCTGTCTAAGAAACCATGCTAAGACATTTTTCGAAGGGAGCAGTGAGGGATTTTGTGCTCAGGGAAGTTGCTGTTGATTTTCACCAGGGAGTGAAGCGGGTAAATAGGCTTCTTTGATGCAATTTGACACACACCAAAGAAGCCAGACCAAATACTCCCCCCAACACCCCCGCAAGCGATGCATCTGGACCTTTTCCCATCTCAGACATGCTGAGGAGACGGGGAGGTAGCTTACGGCAGAAGGTGTTCTGTATACTTTACCCATATCTGCAAATGAGGGGCCAGGAGGGTTAAGAGTTCAGCCTTTACCTTCCAGAGGTCCTAAGATTCAAGCCCAGCATCATTGCTGATGGACACACAGGCGCTTACTGGAATAGGGCACTGGGATGTGAATGAGTCTGTGATCTGTTGGGTCTAAGCAGTACACATTCTTTTTGCTTTCCATTCTGAACCAAGAGTAGTCTCCGAATGAGCATCAGACCCAGACATCCTGGTGGGTGTCCTCCTCCAAATGACATCCTGCCAAGCTGTTTGCTTTATTTACACACTGCTGGCAGAGCCATGTGACAGCGTGGGGGAGAGACAGCACCAAGCACTGCTGGCAGCCCGTGGGAGCCCGACCGCTCTGTAGGTGGTGCCAACCAAGATGCCCTGGCCAACATCCCCCTGTTGCACCGCAGCTGAAGCTGATTTCATTCCACACAGACTGTCCAAGAGTGACATTCCGCAAATACATAGAAATAAAATATAAATCAGAGCAGAATCATCACCGGAGGTCAGCAATGTTCCGTGCTCAAGGCGTTCTCTGAAACTGCAGCTAAAATTCTATTTTCATTCTCATAGCATGCACCTTTTTGAGGGCAGACGGCTGGGGTCTCCAGTAGTCTTGTGAAGAGCGTGACCAGTGAACCCCTTTTTTTTAAAATGAAAGAGTTCACAGAAACTGGGTGATACAACAGCTGAGTCCCTGCTGGGATGTGGACCTGACATTATTTGTAGCAAATCCAGCTCCATCATTGCTTTGTTAGAACAAATAATGAAGACCCAATCAGTGTATAAATAGCAAATGCTACAAAATTCCTAAGAAGTGCATTTAAAACATAACTTAAAAGCCCAGAAACCTGATGGCAACCCGAAGCACTAATTTCAGGAGTTCTCCCTCACTCCGTCGCTCCCTGGACGTTAAACTGACCGTTCTGGTTTCGTGGAGTTCATCCAGCTGCTGTTAATTGGAGAACAGAACTCAGGTGGGAGGTGGATGTTCTGGGCCCTGACGCAGCCGTCTTCATTAGGGACACTTCCTGGCTCAGGCCCCCCACGCACTGAAGGAGAGACGACACAACACCTTTTCATGAGTGGTCAGTAATGACCTGCCAGTGTCAGGTAGGTAACGTTACCTGCACTGTCAGTGTGCGACAATGGGAGGGCTGATGGAGGGGGATGCTTTTGAAACAATGTACCTTTAAATAAATCAGTCTCAGACTTCATTTAAATTTACATTTACATGTATTCATTTAGCAGATGCTTTTTTTCCAAAGCGACATAAATCTCATAAAAAATACAATGTTTTTATTACATTAGGAGAAAGAGAGACATCATTGCAGATGCGTGATTCTAAAGTGCAGTTAATTTGTTTCTTTCCACCATATGAACCAATGTTCATCACACGAGTAGCTGCATAAAGGTTTATTTGAATATCCACGATTCCTGATCACATTCCTACTAATTTTTTTTCTGGAGATACATATAAACATTTAAACTACAATACAGGCGATCGGGGGGCGCGGTGGTGCAGTGGGTTGAACCGGGTCCTGTTCTCTGTTGGGTCTTGGGTTCGACTCCCGCTTGGGATGCCTTGCGACGGACTGGTGTCCCGTCTTGGGTGTGTCCCCTCCTTATCCAGCCTTATACCCTATGTTGCCGGCTCTGGCTCCCCGTGACCCTGTATGGGACAAGCGGTTCAGACAATGTGTGTGTGTGTGTACAATACAGGAGTAGCTGCCCAAAGGTTTATCTGGGCATCATCTTAAAGTTACAGTACATGAACATTTACACCTTACATGAACTTAAGAGATGATGGGCAAAGTGAGTCTGGAAGAGGTGAGCTTTCAGACCCTTTTTGAATGTGGACAGAGATTCAGCAGTTCTGAGTGAGAGGGGGAGGTCGTTCCATCACAACGAAGCCAGAACCGAGAACACTCCGTGCTTTACCTTTCGTATGCGAGACCGCCAAGCGAGCAGATGTGGAAGAACAAAGCGGTCTGGTTGGGGTGTAGCAGTTGATCAAGTCCTGTAAATAGCAAGGAGCAGTTCTATTGATGCATTTGTAGGCCATAACCAGGGTCTTAAATTTTATCTGGGAAGCTATGGGAAGCCAGTTAATTAATTAAGAAAAGATCAGTCTGATGGTAAATAGTGGTACTTAATTGGATATGTTAGTTCAGTAACACTGACTAATAAAGTTAATTGATTTACCTGGTTGCTTTTTTAATTGAATTACATGTAACAGGGGGAGGGGGTGCGGTGGCGCAGTGGCGCAGTGGGTTGGACCGCAGTCCTGCTCTCCGGTGGGTCTGGGGTTTGAGTCCCGCTCGGGGTGCCTTGCGACGGACTGGCGTCCCGTCCTGGGTGTGTCCCCTTCCCCCTCTGGCCTTATGCCCTGTGTTGCCGGGTAGGCTCCGGTTCCCCGCAACCCCGTATGGGACAAGTGTTTCTGAAAATGTGTGTGTGTGTGTGTGTGTGTGTGTGTGTGTATGTGTATGTGTAACAGCGATTATGATGCTTCTGGGAGTGCATTACTGAGATGAATAAATTTTCCACCGATGAAAAGGAAGTTAAAGCCGTAGGTGAGCTTTCGCTCTTTCAAAGGTAAATTTCTTAGGACCCCTTCGCCATTGTCACTCATCACCAGTGGCTACTGGACCTGCGAAGGATTCGATCAGGTGCTGTATTACAACTGGACCAGAGCCACCAGTAAACAGTAAATGCTACATTCTGAGCAGTCAGCCCATCCTAGATGATGCAAAAGTAATTTTAACTTCAATTTATGCAATTGCTTTAACACTTTTTTTATGGTCACCCGCCTTGATCCTGGAATTGCGGCTCATCGGCAAACTGCACCATGGGCTCTTTTGGAATGGGAAAGAAGTCTCGATTCCAGCTGACATCTTCAGTTATGCCATGCTTGATTTTTTCTTTGCTGTGAACTGTGAGGCCAACAGCAACAGTTTGTCAAGCCCAGCTTCCTCTGACAGCAATATTATCTGTAATTAAAGTGCTTCCATCGCTGTTTTCATCGCATATACAATACGCACACTAGCCAATCATTTCCCCACTTTTATTACATGTGGCACATCTTCTTCTGTCCACAAATCTCTCCTTAATGCAATAATTATACACATTACAAGATTATTTAAGGAAAATGAGCCACGTTTCTCTGTGGAAAGAATTTGTCATCTAAATGTACGTTCAGGACCATAGGATTTCTCGGGGTACCAGCAGGCAGTGGAGAAATTGGTAGAGTCTATCTATCTATCTATCTATCTATCTATCTATCTATCTATCTATCTATCTATCATTTGACAGTGTGTTCAACTTTGTTGAATCCCCTCCATTCCCTCTAATAATATCTGCCAACAGCACATCATTGGGGGACTAATCATCCATATTTTATGCGTTCCTTGGTGTATGCTTGTCATGGCTTCTCTTCTATATTCCTCTGTGGTGCCAGGACAGGGAAAACTGAATTCATCATGGCTCTAACCTGGAAAATGACCACAATCTGCAAAGTTGCAGAGTGCTGGCGTGTAGTACAACTCAAGGGTAATGTGAAATGACAGGTAAGCGTAAGTCCATTTGACTGTAATCTCTGCCTGGTGGTGTTACGGGCACGTCCCTGGCCTTTTTACCTTTTCACGTGGGAGCGAAAAGTTGCAGTTATGCACCGCGGAGAAAAGGTTTAAAAGAGCAGCGTGCAACCTGGGGCGTGTGGCTTTATAAACTTTGTACACCAAATCAATCATCAGTCTCTCTATACAGACGCTTGGCAAGTAGCACCAAATGGGCCCACCTCAGCATTTTTTGGAGAACTAAGTAATTTCTTTGCACTTTGCTTAAAACCAGAACCACAGGGAACTGTTTGATCAGCATTTCCGCTCATTCCAAAGATGTTTTTTAAGCACTTTCCAGTAACTATTTCCTGTTTTCATTTTGTGACTTTTTTTTTTTCCGCAGAGAAATTAAAATTATGCGACTGAAAGCAGAGGTGCAGTCATGACGGTGAAATAAATTTCTCTTTTATTCCTTCTATCTTTCCCTTCCAGTGGGTGTCTATGGGTGGCACAGCGAGTGGTACTACCGTCTCACAGTGCCTGGGTGATGTGAGAGGACATGGGTTTGATCCCCGATCAATCTGTATGGAGTTTGCATGCTCTCCCTGTGTTCGCGTGGGTTTTCTCCGGGTGCTCTGGTTTCCTCCCACAGTCCAAAGACAAGCTATTCAGGTTCACCCATAGTGTGTGAGTGACAGAGAGAGTGTGTGTGTTCCACTGATGTATGGATGAGTGACCCAGTGTAAGTAGTGTATCTTGCAGTGTAAGTCACCGTGGTGAATAAGGTGTGTGGGCGGATAACGCTACATAGAGTTCATGGGAAGTTGCTTTGAAGAGAAGGGTCTGCTAACTAAAAATTGCAAATGTATTGAACATGCCGATTAAATGTCCTCCTAAGTGGACATATGGCATTGTTTTCTGTTGCCTCATAGGGTTGTCAGTCTTTTTGTAATTGTTCTGCTTAAGCAGTCCAAGTTACCACTTTTTATATGCTGCTCTTTGTATTGTCTGCAAGTAAACAACCCGTGCCGCTGCCTATTGTATACAGTTATTATGCAGAAGATCTTCTTCAAGCCATAAGTCTTACAACACAGTAATATCATTTTGGTTTGAGCATTAAAATGCAACTCTAAAAGGAAGATCTGAAAGTTATCAGACATTTATTTGCATTACTTAATTTAGGGGGGGTGCGGTGGCACAGCGGGTTTGCTCGGGTCCTGCTCTCTGGTGGGTCTGGGGTTAGAGTCCCGCTTGGGGTGCCTTGTGACAGACTGACGTCCCATCTTGGGTGTGTCCCCTCCCCCTCCAGCCTCACACCCTGTGTTACCGGGTTAGGCTCCGGCTTACCGCGGCCCAGTTTGGGACAAGCGGTTTCACACAGCGTGTGTGTGTGTACTTAATTTAGCCAGTAGTACAGTGTAAATTGATTCATTATCTTAAGATATTTGAAATTATTTTCCCATTTTTTTACGATACCCATTAAATTACCCATTTACCTTAGCAGGTAATTTTTACTGGGGCAATTCAGGATATATACCATGCTCAGAGGTAGTACAACAAGAGGTGTGATTTGAACCCAGGCAGCAATTCTAACCACTGCTGCACCAAACTGTGAAAAGGGGTATTGAGTCTCCAAATTTAAAGCAAAAAGTTTGGTTTATTATGCGATTCACAGCAAAATGTATGCCATACTTTTTTGTCATTTGTTTGATACCCAAAAGCCAATTTCATTAACAGAACTATTGGGAAAATGGTTTTTTTTTTTTGATTAGTAAATCCGATTTACTTTGGTTGGATGGAGGAATTGCAGGATTCTGATTTTCCGAATTGTTTCAGTTTCTTATACGAAAAGAAAATATTTTAGCTGTTAAATCGACACGTACTAATGCGTCTACATTTGGGACTGCATAAGTAATAAATATTTGCATAGTATTTTAATGCAGCCCGCTATGAGGTCCTGCTGAAAATGGAACTTGCACAGTAATCCAGATTTATTAATACTATAAACCTCATGTTCAAAAGACACAAAGAATTTCCCACACCTTTGAAACTGGAGCAGTGGTGGTCCGAAAGTTGGCTGAAGCAATACGGATGGTATGAGGAAATGAATCTGAGCATCTGCTCTAGGCAGTGCCGTAAAAGCACCATTTACATTTATTTATTTAGCAGATGCTTTTCTCCAAAGCGATTTCTAATGAACTCTATGTAGTGTTATGAGCCCACACACCTTATTCACCGCGGTGACTTACACTGCTAGATACACTACTTACACTGGGTCGCTCATCCATACATCAGTGGAACACACTCTCTTTGTCACTCACACACTATGGGGAATCTGAAGAGCATGTCTTTGGACTGTGGGAGGAAACCAGAGCACCCAGAGGAAACCCACGCAGACACGGGGAGAACATGCAAACTCCACGCAGACTGAGCAGGGATCAAACCCACATCCTCTCGCACCACCCAGGTGCTGTGAGAGAGCAGCGTTACCGGCTGTGCCCCCGTGTCGCTCGCTGAATAAAAACAGCTGTTTAACCCTCATCATTTACACACAAATTCCTCAGTTAACTCTCCCTTCCAGGGGTCCTTCAGTCACAGTCCTTGTGAACACATGTTCTAAGGTTTTGTTTTAACCACGCATGGCACCACGCAGTTAATTAATTAGTTCCCCGCTTTGGTTCAGTAAGTGAGCTAATTAATTGAATCAGCTTGCGTGGTGCACGGGTGGAGCACCTAGAGGACGCGTGCCCAAGAGGGCCGACATCGAGGAGCCCAGGTCTGCACGGCAATCGGGGGAACGCGGAAGTGTCGAGAGCAGGCTGCTCTTTCGATTACCACCAACTGCCTGCGCCCTTGAGATTAGCGATGCCTTTTTTGTTGACTTAGTTGTTCCGTTGGCAGGTGACAGACCCGCGGTATCATGCGCATCAACCCCAGCTCGGCGTCTCAGCCTCCGCCCTGGCAGCCAGCAGCGCTGCGGTGGCGCCATCAATAACCCTGTGAGCAGATCGGGGCACGGACGGCGTGGCGGCGTGCATGTCCTGCCTGGGGGAGGGCTCTGACGTGCCATTCATTACAATAAAGCAGAGCCTCAAGGAGGGCATTCTAAAAGTGCCTAACAAGCACTCGCAAGGCTAACCGGCCCGACATTGACTGATGAGATCACACAGGGTATTAGCAGGAAAAGGTACGCTCAACATGGTGTGCTTAAGGGTCTGATTACAAATCAATAAAGCGTTAGGAGGAAAGTAACAGTTCCCGAAAGGCACTTTTTCGTAAACAACTGTAGGTGTGCTCTGGAAATGGCCTTGCGGAACAGGAACAATTAATCTCCGATTCATCGTTATTAGTATCGTCATTACGCAAAGCAATATTTTAGGTGACCCCCCCCCCCCCAAAATACACACACCAGAAATATGTGTGGAATTTTTTTTTTTTTTTTTTAAATGAATATAAAGTGTTTTGTGTTTAGGGTCAAATTATTCTAAATATTTGCCATCCATAGAAACAGTATAATGGCTGGTATCAGCCTACAGGGACAGCTGAACATTGAGGGATATTAAATTGGTTTTATGTTGAGCTGTGGCATTCAGAAGAATGTTTTGCTCACCATTCTGAGTTAAAGTGCAAAACGGAGTTCAACTGACGTGCGCGCGCGCGCGTGTGTGTCCGTGTGTGTGTGTGTGTGTGTGTGTTGTGTGTGTGTGCGTGTGTGTGTGTGTGTGTGTGTGTGTCCGTGTGTGTGTGTGTGTGTAAGATTAAATTTTGCCCTCTGAGACATTAGCCACCCCTCCATGACACTGCCAAAGAACTTTGGTTTCTATATTGCAGAATTTAAGCCCTTTAGACAACTGAGAGACAGCATGAGAAATTAATCCAGTAATAATGATTCTCTCTACTCTATTAATCAAATATTTTGGCTCAAATATATCGAGGTTTCCTTAAGCTCCTTGACAAATAAACGTTCGCTCTATGCATCCAGGATAATGTTTACAGATGGGTCGGAAACATCACGAGTGTTTTCCCATTTTGTCTGAAAGGCACTAGAGAACGATAAGATGGGATGCGCATTTACATCGCGTGTCTCTCTTCAAACTTATCCGGAACTGTATGGTGGCATCCGTTGCTATGGTAACGGTACATAAACACTGATTTAAAAGAGGTACACTCCATGTGACCCCTTTCAATAGTCTAAATCCAAGAAATGATTAAAAAAGATGCAAGTGTTTCGCTGATAATATAAAGAAGTTTGACGCGTTGTGCTCCAAGTGCAAAGTTGTGTGTGTGTTTCGGAGAAAGAAAAATACAAATGATGCTCAAGAGGATGCGGAATTCATGCAAGCAGTGCTCTTCATCTTATACTTTAATTATACTGAAGAAGTGTGAACATTTCCAATTGTATGAAGGAAGGTTCATTTAGGAGCTGGCAGGCATGAAAATTCTCACTAAGGAGTAAATGGGGACGTTTCTTTGTTTTGCTCATTTATTTTGGTTAGACCTGGTTTTCTCGTTGATCATTTGACATTTGTCCGAAGTGACTAATTTTGTACATTTATACAACTTGATGTTTTCCTGGAATGCTTAAGACGGAGGACCTTGCTCAGGGGTATTACAGCCTGGCCTCTTCTGGTGCCACGAAACCAGGGCCATTTCCATAATCGCTTACGCTACCTGCTGCCCCACGTATTGTTGGCGTGTTGCATGAATGAACTCAAGTCATTTGGTTATTAAATTCCATTGATAGCCAGGGGCAGACATCCTGTTGTGGCCTGTAATCCCTTTCTGCATGAGTCCCGTGCCTGTACCTTTACTGGACCCAGTACCTGTGTGTAAAGCAGCCAGTGCCAAACCCTTGATCACCTGTATGAATGTGAATGATCCAAATACGTCACATACTCTGCACTGCTGCGTTTCCACACGAGCCAAATAATCCATTTCATGGACATTTTTGCAGATGAATTTGACACATGAAGGATTGAAGACTTTGCATTATTTTATGATCTCCTCCCTCCTGCTGACACTGTTATCTTAGAGCTGTGAATTGAATATCAAATATACCAGCCAAAGTGGAAGCCAAAACTTGGAATTCATGGCATCTGACATACTATCCATTTATATGACTTTCACACCTCATTCACTTGCTGCAGTAATATCCATATTTATCCTCCCTTAAAGTGTTTGCAGTAAATGCGCTATACTATTGCTGAGCATGTTTAAATGGAACAATTTTGCACAGTCCTCTGCTGCTTTCCTTTCGAGCCACCAATGGAGTTTTGATTCCTTTGAGATTCTCTGCCCTTTCACTTCTGCCAGGTTGCTTCTTCCAAACGTCCAACAAATTTCCTAGCACATTGTTTATAGATACAGACCCCGACTTATGATGGGGTCACGTTCCGATAAACACATCAGATGCATTTAATACACCTAACCTACCGGACATCCATCGCTTCTTGTCTTTTAAGATGGTCGAGATCGTTGACTGCGAAAGTCCAAGTTCACGTGCGATGGCCATTATGCGCTTGCCACCTTCATCAAAGTCAAAGTCAAAGTGGCTTAACTGTCATTTCAACCATATACAGCTGGTACAGTGTACAGTGAAACGAAAAGACGTTCCTCCAGGACAATGGTGCTACATAAAACAACATACTACTTACACAGGACTACATAAGAGCACAAGAAAGGATAGTAAATATTAAACAAGAAACAATAAACACAGCAAAAAACAAGATATTACAATATAATCATAAACCCTGTAGATATAAACATACTAATTAGAGCTTCTCCTCAAGAGTAATTGCCTTCCTCTTCTTCTTCTCACCCTGACACACAAATGGGCATTTCATAGACATGATGGATGCACAAAACACAACGTAGATACAGGGGGAATATCCAAAAAAACAGTGGTAACACAGAACACTGAAGACTATTGGTTGTACACACTCGTGACCATGTGACAGACTGGGGGATGCGGATCGCTGCCGCTGCCCAGCATCGCGAGAGAGTATAGCACCACATATCGCTCCCTGGAAAAAATCAAAATTCAAAATTCGAAGTGCGGTTTTTACTGAACGTCTATCGCCAGCTTATCATTGTAAAGTCGAAAAATCATAAGTCGAGGAGCATCTATACCTTTTAGTTACGTACACCATACGGTCACTTTATTAGGTACACCTCACTTTTTCCTGAAAATAAAATGAGCCGTTATACATGTCTTAACCATGACTCTTTGATGCAGTAGGCTGGTACCTTGACATTTATGAAGAACACCAAGAGAACAACATCCGGGAAAAAAGTTGAAGCAACTTTGAATGAGTTGTTTGCACTGGACGTGGCATATTCAGTGTTTCAAAGTAGAGTCGCTTGAGGTTGTATCCTTTTTGGCGATAAGAAACTCTCTGATCCTAGATTAAATTTGACATTTACATGCTGAATGTCTTCAGTGTTCGATGGTGTCCAGTCACTGTTATGGCTTTGTCTCCCAGCAAAAGCCGACATTTGATCCTAAGAACATTGGCTGTGATCGAAGATTGTGGGGCATGAGGGAGACGTACGTCCGTTACCCCTCACAGAAGACCTCTCAAGAAACAAAGATGATCCAGTGCATTCCTTGATGTTCTTGAAAGGTTACAGTTGCCTCGGAACTCAAGCTACATTTACTTTATTGAGCGCAGTTTGGGATTGGGAGTAGTTCTGTCTCCAGGCCAGTGAAGTACGTTGGACTATTATAGTCCTTCAGAACTCTGTTTCTCAAGCCATCAACATGTCAGTTGTGGAAGTGGCCGAGCAGCCGTTTCATATTTTGTTGTTCGTAGGTGTGGAAGGGAAGACTGTTTGACATTTGCATGTATTCATTGAGCAGATGCTTTTCTCCAAAGCAACGTACATCTTCAAGAACAATACAAAAGGTGTATGACATCAACGGGAGGACAGATTTTGATGCAGACACATAATTCCAGAGTACAGTCAATTCGTCACATCCCACTGTATAAACCAATATACATCACACGAGTACCTGAAGATAGGCTTTTTTTTAAATTACTAAACAGATAACAAACCAAAAGACACTTACGGAGCGCTTCGGAGATCAGGGGAGAAGTGAGTTTTGAGGCCCTTCTTGACTGTAGAGAGGGATTCAGCAGTTCTGAGTGAGAAGGTGAATTCGTTCCACATCATCGGAGCAAGAACTAAAAACCTCTGTGTTTTTGATTTTGAGACTGAGCTTCTTTGTTCTTCTTTACTTGCCTTTTCAGTTTTGCTTGAGGTTTTCTTATTCATTATGTCACACATATTATGTGCAGTGACACATATAGCGTTTTTCATTTAGAAACATGGTTAACGTTCTGAAATAGCAGGAGATTCAGTAAAAAAAGAGCAATAATAAGAATAAATAATAATTGCTTTGATTATGTGAAGCCACTAACCATTCACAGCTCCATACAAAGTACGACTTTTAAAAAACAAGGGGGAAATGGTGGAAAAAGGAACAATCTTGTAGATGGCTGGGTAGCTTTTTTGTAGCAGGACCTTCTCCGGCAGCGACACAGCTGCTCCTTCCTCTCCAGACAGCTATGGCATCACCTCCCCCACTGCTGTCTCACACATGTCACCGACCACCCCCTACCAAGACCCCCGGAGAAGGTGCACAGGTGCACTCGGGATTGACGGGTACCCACTATGGCAACTCACGTTGAGTGTGATCAGTAACTCCCTGGCTTGACCCACCTGCTGCAGGTCGGCTCTGCCCAAGACCCGGTTTGATGGAGGACTGAGCAGGGGGTGCACACAGGAATATAAATTACTCAATGGCTGCCAGAGTTAACCCTTTTAAGCCCCGCTGGTTCCTTTGCTCTTTTTTTGCCACTGCCTTAATTTTTATCAGCAAGTGGCCCCGTATCCAGCGCTCTGAGTTCTTTTACTTTCACCAGGACAAGGTCTTTGGGTAGACTTGGGCATCGGTCAAAACTCCCATAACAAAATAAAATTAAATAATAAAAAAAATGTTTGAGAAGTTTTTATCTTCCCATACTTGCTGCGTGTATGCAGCTGTATCAATGGGAATGGTGTAGACGTGGATGCCGAGCAAATCGATAGACTGTGGCCTTAACACCCAACTGTATCTCTGTTGCGTGTGGTGCTCTCCTTGCCGTAGTGGTTTCCATGGAAACAGCCAGAGCAACGGTGGAGAGCTAACCGATCCCAGTTGGTTCTGAGGTGGTTTTGTCTTCGCACATGTCCGCAACCGTCAGAGGCAAAGGACCATCACTGATACTTAATGTCAAAGGCGAGCCAGTTGTGAGACAAATATGCGGAGATCAAAGCATTTATAGGGCGCATTAGATCCTAAATCGGTCCATGACAAATAATGTCAAACCAATAGGGAAGCATTCACGTTAGCGTCACATATTGCACGTAGACTTCTGTAAAATAACGGAAATAATAAAATTCGGGGGAGAGGGTTCAAGAAAACAAAATGCAAAAGAGAAATCTATAAGTGCTTTGTTTCTATTATAGAAGATATGGTCTTCCTGTCTCTAGTTCTCGCTCTTTTCAATTTTGTTGCCCACTCACATGTAAAGTCTGTTTTATAACCACCTGGCTCTTCTTGTTATGAGTTCTATTTCCTGGCTAATGGGGGATGACCATTTGATTTTCTCGTCTCCAGATGTTCGGAATCATGGTTTCTGTTGTTCTGTATGACACAAAAAAATGTAACTGAACAATACAGGCTTTTTAGCCCAGACCTGTGACATAAACCTCAGAAAATTATCTGCTCAACACCAGATGCAGAATTTGCCACAAAATCTGCCAATTAATTTATTATAGTTACTTTCTCCAATTATTTTAATAAAACCAAATGTTATTCCATTTAAGCAGATGTCACATGAAAACGCTCAACACGGTCTGTGTCCTCTTCGAGAAAAGCCCGATGTTTTCTTCAGCATGACTGACGTATATAATGCCAGTCTTCAGAAAGTGGGGAATTTGGCCTGTAAACTGTTTTTAAAAATGTGTCCATAATTTTTTGTTTGGCATGAAAAGACTTTCTTTGAATCCCAAATGAAGCATCAACATATGAACCAGTACACAACACTACTGTGAGCTAGTGGGTGGTCCAGTCCAGGGCACCAGGGTGGAGCTGAAAGATGTACAGCCCTCAAGGACGTGTCCCTGCCCTACGGAAAGGTGAGGCCAGCTGAACCCACTTCATAAGGGTCATAAGGAAGGACTATAAAAGAATAATCCCATTGTCACTCCTACAGAGCATCTCCCTGCAACTCTCCACCTTCATCTCTAAGATGATCAACTCCTCGTGCTCCTCTAGTTGTTTCCCAACTGCCTTCAAAACTGCTCTCATATCATCTTTGTTAAAGAAACCCTCCCTGCATCTCAACTCAGTCCAAAACTACAGACCAGTCTCCCTCCTCTCCTTCCTGTCTAAAACTCTAGAGCGGGCAGCCCATGATCAACTATCTGAATTCCTCACCCAGAACCATCTCCTTGATGGATATCAGGCTGGATTCCAAGTTGGTCACTCCACCAAGACGACGCTCGTGGCTGTGTCAGATGCTCTTCATTTGGCTAGAGCTGCTTCCCTCTCCTCGGTCCTCATCCTCCTTGATCTGCCTGCAGCATTCGACACTGCCAACCACCAGATTCTACTCTTCTCTCTTAGTCAGCTTGGGATCAAAGGAACAGCACTAAGATGGTTTGAGTCCTACCCATCTGACAGATCCTATCAAGTGATCTGGCGGAGCTTCCGTTCTTCTCCTCTGCCTCTCTCAACCTGTGTCCCACAGGGCTCGGTACTGGGTCCTCTTCTCTTCTCGATCTACACCTTCTCCCTCGGCCCTGTCATTGCCTCCCATGGATTCAATACCACTGCTACATTGATGATACCCAGCTTTTCCTCTCCTTTCCACCTGGAGCATCAGACATTTCCACGGACATCTCTGTATGGATGTCTAATTACCACCTCCAACTCAACCTCTCCATAACTGAGATCCTACATCTCCCAGCTGGCCTGTCTTCCCGTCACAATCTCTCAATCAAACTGCACAACTCACTCATTTTGCCTACCTCCTTAGCTAAGAGTCTGGGAGTGATGATTGACTCAAGTGTATCTTTATCTCAGCACCTCAAAGGCACAACCTCACGACTGACTCTGCCCAACTACTTGTCAAGGCTGTGGTGACATCCCATTTGGACTACTGCAACTCTCTCCTGTCTGGTCTTCCTGCTACTGCCATCAAACCTCTACAATTCATACAGAACGCTGCTGCCCGAGTTGTGTTCGACTTGCCAAAGCATTTCCATGTATCTCCTCTACTCGTTTCTTTGCACCGGTTATTGCCTAAAAAAGCATCAGAAGAACTGTTCTCATATATCTACAGGACTTGATTATCCGCTACACCCCAACCAGACCGCTACTCTCGTCTACTTCTGCCCGCTTGGTGATCCCACACACGAAAGGTAAAGCATGGAGGTTCTTGGTTCTGACTCCGTTGTGGTGGAACGACCTCCCCTCTCACTCAGAACTGCTGAATCTCTGTCCATATTTAAAAAGAGTCTGAAAACTCACCTCTTTCAGACTCACTTCGCCCATGATCTCTTAAGGCGTAAATGTTCATGCACTATAACTTTATGATCATGCCTGGATAAGGTGTTACACAGCTGCTACTCCTGTGTTGTCTGTAAATGTTTGTGTACCTTTCTAAAAAATAAAAAATAAAAAAAATGTTGAAAGGTGATCAGGAATCATCTTTTCTGAGTTTTACGCAGCTACTCATGTAATGAACACTGGTTCACATAGTGGAAAGAAACAAAGTAACTTAAGAATCACTCGTCTGCAACTATGTCCCTTTCTCTTAATGTAATGCACACATTGTATTTCTCTGAGATCTACGCTGTTTCGGAGAAAAGCGTCTGCTAAATGAATAAATGTATAAGTAAAAACAAGGTGCTGAGTGACTGGAAGCATAATGGTTAGCAGTACTGCCTTTGAATTCACCGGTTGTAGGTCGTCGCGCAAAGTACTTGCCCAAAATTGCTCCAGTAAAACTCTCCGACTATACAAATGGGTGAATAATTGTGGATGCATGGACATTGTAAATTGCTTTGGAGGAAAGTGTCAGCTAAATGAATAAATACAAGTTGGCTTGAGAACTCAAGGGGTGGTTTTTGGTGAAGGACTGGCTGAGACAGTGGCCTGGAAAAAAGAGCTGTTTTTGGTTCTGTCTGGTTTTTTCTTCCTTTTTTCCTAGAAAGACCTCTTTGGTTTATAACAAAACCTATTTCTGTTGAAAAGTCCTCTTGTCCTGTACCTTAATTCTGCCCTATGGCTTCATCCTCCCCACAACAGGCCACACTACTTATTACTATACATTTATTCTGCGCTAACAAATTATAAGATTGTACTTAACATGAGTGTGTGTGCGTATGTTCTAAATAAATTTTTGGAGACATTCCTGTCTGGTATTGAATCAATCCGTCAAGGTCATGCTGAGGTTTCGAGAACCTCAATGCCAGTGATAAGTTTAATTATTACTTTCCCTGAGACTGAGGCCCTCATAAGAATTTGGAGCTGATAAAAATGAAGAATGTGGTCTTTTTTTTCTGTCGGGCAGCTGTGTGCAGCAGGTAAAATGTCCTGCTTTTTCCGGTACCTGTTTGTATTGGTCTTCAGGCCTGTTTTGACTTGCCTGCTCAGGGTTCAAGTAAAGTGTGTTCATGTTACGTAGATGGTAACATGGGGACATAGCAGTGGTTCACTCTACTGACTGTCAAAACCCAACCTCTTCACTTCATCCACACCGTAATTTCTCAAAGTATTTAATAATGTTATTATTACTTTATCAGATGCTTTTCAATATTTATCATCATTGATAGCAGTCAGTGACTCGAAATCATAATCACAATATCATGATAATTATGCCCTGCATTTCATTACTAGGGTACAATGCTATTATTTTGACCTGTTCACAGGCCAAAGTCCTAAAGTTTTCAGAATGTGTTTTACCCTGATTTTCCTCTGATTTACTCTTGGAGCATGAAATGTCACACAGCACAATATGAATAACTACATCAAAAAATCAGTGAGGAATTTGATATTGACAGAAAAACTGGCCGGGATTCTGATAATGGTGCATATTGGGAAATTTTTACTTTGTGTTTAGTGTAAGACATTTTCAGACTGGAAATTATTTTTTGGAATTTATTTTTCATTTACAGTTTTAATAACTTCTCTACGCACAGATATGAATTCCAGTTTTATGTTTCCGTATGTATGTATATATATATATATATATATATACACATATATATACATATACATGGAAACATTAATGCATAAACATAAACATACATACATATGTATATATATATATAAAAAAAATTTTATAATCCAAAGGTAGTGTATTTACCAAGAGGCTCAGGTAGCAGGTGAACTGATTTTGTGGTGTCACAATAAGGTTCATAATAGGTTCCCAGCAGAGGCTGTGAGCTCTGAACTGACACAGATTCCGAGCAGATATGTTTGAAAATTGCCTACACCCACAGAAAACCAAAACAATAAACCACATTTCTATAAAGCAGGAGTATGAAAGGCTTGGAGAGGACATAGCCGTATCAGTATGAAATTCCCTGAGAAATATTAAAAATGTTGAGTACCAGTGCTTTGTTGCTCACGTTCTAATTAATTTTAAGCTTTTTTTTCTGCTTTCCGTTATTTGATAAACCAGCTGACTTGCATTTAAATGCAACCGTTGTTTATCTGTATTCCAGAGAAGGCGGGCTATGGTTTTGTGAAAAATCACGCCTCAAAAGCAATCGGTTCTGCAGGAAGCAGATAAAGTCATGTGCGAATGGGGTGTGAGCAGGGAACACTGGAGAGTATGTCGCTTTGTAGCAAAAACTACACTTTTATACAGCTTTAAATAAACCGACATAAAAAATAAACAAAACAAGTATATTCAGATGCTAAGGTAGAATTGGAAACAGGGACAGCACTGATTCCTGAAAAGGAGGACTGGAGTAACTGGACCTGTTAATGAATCCTACTGTATGTGAACATTCGTCCATCCATCTGTTATTGACAGTGAAGAAAAATGATTCATGAGAAATGATTCACAATTTTTTATCCCCACTAACCTCATTGACTTGCAAAACAAACGGTTGCAATCGTGTCAAGCTTATGCAGCTGCATATTTTGTGAAAGATAACAGGTGGCATAATAATTACATTTATTTAGCAGACACTTTTTTCCAAAGCAACTTCCAATGAACTCTATGTAGTGTTATCAGCCCACACACCTTATTCACCATGGTGACTTACACTGCTAGATACACTATTTACACTGGGTCACTCATCCATACATCAGTGAAACACACACACTCTCTTTGTCACTCACACACTATGGGGAAACCTGAACAGCATGTCTTTGGACTGTGGGAGGAAACCAGAGCACCTGGAGGAAACCCACACAGATACGGAGAGAACACGCAAACTTCACACAGACTGAGCAGGGATTGAACCCATGTCTTCTCGCACCACCCAGATGTTGGAAGACAGCAACGCTACTTGCTGTGTCACCGTGCCACCCAACAAGCTTAATTACGAATGTTGGCTTTGCCAAGGCTGCCGGTTCAAGCCCCACTCCTTCTTCCTGCTATAGTGCTCTCAATCAAGGTATTTATTCCCAATATCTCCCATGAAAAACCCTTCTGTAAAACTATGACGAAAGCAGCGGTTAAAAATAAATTAGTAATAATAATGTATAGTTACGGTACAACCAAACATACGGTTTAAAATTAGGCAGTTGTGTAAGCGGTTGCATTTATTCTGACCTGTGACCACTCATGTTTAGCTGGTTTTCTCACCAACACTCATTAGTTATCTACGTTACTGTTTAACCTACATGGCACTTTCATTCTTTGTGTATTACAACTTCTTCGGCTTCTGAAGCGTTCGGTGTTTGTGCCACACTGCCACAGAGACAATTTCCTATATGTGACTTGTAATTTTTCCAATTTCATAGACATACAGGTTTGGTGAGGAAATTCATGTGGCGTCTGATATCTCCGAAATACTCTCTTAGTAAACACACTATTTAGCTGTTGAACTTTTCATGCCCTCTGCAGAACCAGATTGAGAGACCAGATTCCTTTCTATCCGCCCCCCCCGACCCCATTGCTTGTGTCTCTTATCGCTTGCTGAATGCATTTGTTGCGGAATACACACTATGCCTTATTGTGATGCCATGATCAACAGAGATTATATGGAATCTGAGTAACGCTGCTGATGGTCTTTGCAAATATGTTGTGGGGTTTGGCATCTTCCCAGGAGCCTTGCCCACTCACGACATTGACATGCAGAGGCAGTATTTTGGATCCAAACAAAACAGAGAGGAAATTATGAATCCCCAAACGAAACCAAATATTAACTAAAAAAGCCATTTCTAATTAGCATCTTCTCCACAATGCAAAACCATTGCTGCACACCTAATCAAGAGAAGGACTTTTTAGGAAAGCTTGATACATTTCCTTCCCCCTTTGTGTATAAATGCCAATCTTGTTTGCTCTGAAAGAGAAGTTCAGTGCAGAAAATGTGGAGGGTTGCAGAAAGCTGCTGCAAGTCACAGTGGAGGGCAGAGCATGAAGGCACTGGGGCTTCAATGTTTAACTATCAGCTGTGTGTTCATAATTGCTAATATCACTAGTCATATTGTTCACCCCCATTTACATTTAAACACAGTAACATTGCACGTGTTCATTTAGCTCATGCTTTTCTCCAAAGTAACTTAGAGTGTTAAGATCACAATTACTTACCCATTTATACAGTTGGGCACTTTCACTGGTGCAATTCAGGGTAGGTACCTTGCTTAAGGGTACTACAGCCAGCCGTGGGGATTGAACCCGCACCCTTCGGATCCACACACAGCAACTTCAACCACCACACCACCAGCTGTCCCCTGTTCATTGTTGTAGTACATTTTCCATCCAGCCACTGCTAAACACTCGCCATGAACAGGGTCACAGTGAAGCAGAGGCTATCCCAGAAGCATTGGGCACAAGGCTGGAGGGAGGTACACCCTGGACAAGACGACACTCTATCGCAGGGTAGCCACACACACTCTCTCTCTCACTAATTCACACACTATGGGCAATTCAGAGTCACTAATTCACATAACGTGCATGTTTTTTAGAGTGTGGGAGGAAACCAGAGCACCCTGTGCAAATCCACACAGACACAAGGAGAACATGCAAATTCCACATAGACTAAGGGGGCTCGAGCCCACCTCCTCTGCCCCCACCCAGGTGCTGCAAGGGGGTAGCGCTACTCGCTGTGCCATAATGCCACCAACATGTTACGTCTCAATAGTCATATAATAATACTTTCTCTCGTGCCTGTTCCTTTCCCGATTCCTGCACGCTGAAAGTTGCGTGGTGAGATGTGTCCATGTAGATCCTCACATCAGAACACGTAACATTACAAACAGTACATGACCAAGTGCACCAGTGCACACACACATTTGTAGAAAAACCACACATTGATCTGCCAGGTTTTCAGGAAAAACCATGAGAAACTTGAGTGTCTTTTAGCAACTGAAAATGACCAGGGCGCAGGAGGTACAATGAAAGACTTTTATGTTTCTTGTAATGGCTTAAGCAGTAATGGTCAAGCATTGACTGATGTAAGACTTGTTTTAAATTCTTGGATTGAGACATGTTCCCCAGAATTTAAAAAAAAATAAATAAATAATTGAAGTGAAGTACTGTGTTTTGAGGTGCAGGGGGCAGGGGGGTGCAGGGGTGTGGTGGCACGGTGGGCTTGGCTGTGTCCCACTCTCTCATGGCTCTGGAGTTTGAGTTCTGCTTGGGGTGTCCTACTATGGACTAGTGTCCTGTCTGGGGTGTGTCTCCTCCCCCTCCAACCTTGTGCCCTGTGTTGCCGGGTTAGGCTTCGGTTTGCCACAACCCCACTCAGGACAAGCAATTTCAGACAGGGTGTGTGTGTGTGTGTGTGTGTGTGTGTGTGTGTGTGTGTGTGTGTGTGCACGCTGTGTTTTGACAGATTTGTTAAGCAGATACAATCTGTGACACACATTCAAATGAACTACTGTGGCTTGGAATTTTAATGAGACACTCTTTCAGTGATTCTAAAGATGAGGCCAAATTTGGAAGCTCATCAGAGTGCCAGTGGCACTTTAACAGAGCCGAATGGCGCTGGGATCATTGGCAAGTACGAACGAGGGTGCTGCACTCATCCACCTCTAGCTTCGTGCGTGTCCCATCCCGTTCCCTCATTTAATTTAATTTGAAATCGAAAAGCCTGCAGATTCCTTATTCTAGCTCCGGTGTGGTGGCATGAGCTCCCTCCGTCCCTCAGAACTGCTGAATCCCTCCCGAAATTGAAGTAGGGTTTCAAAATGCATATTTTTCAGACTCACTTCTATGCCGATCCTATGGAACTTTTATAAACTTGCATCACGTCATCGATCACGATCAGCTTTGTCTTTCACATCAGACGCAATTCTATAAGCAGCTACACTTGTAACGTGTGCTGGCAAAAGTAAAGGTGTCAGACAATTGCGTGCCTGTACCTGAAGCACTTTGCCTGCAGTGAAATGCACTTCTGATACCTGATACTTCAGAGCAGCGCATCGCTTTGGAAGAAAGCGCCTGCTAAATGAATAAATGTAGGCGTAAATGTCAGTATGCATCCTTTTGGATCACAAACTGTCAAAAATGAGTTTTTTGCATGCGAGATTAAAGTAAACAGTATCCCTGAGGACAAGATATTCCAACTGATACAACTTTATTGCTTTGGGTTAAATCTCTAATAAAATCTTATGATTAATATTGTTTATCATTTAAAAGTATTGAAAAGTACGACCTCTTTGAGTCAATATGATTCTATGATTTTTTTTTTTTTTGTACAGGCTTTTTGTTGAGCATCAACTTGGATCTTGATCTCGCCCAGGCAGTGAAGTAAGGAATAAGTAAAGAATAAGTCGTCGCCCTGGCGCAAGCGATGTGGAATTGTGCAGAAGTTGTTGAGGTTATTTGAATCCAGACTGATATCTTTCATGGAGGCTTTATTGGAGTTAATTTGTGAGGTTTAAAGATTCAGAGGTTTGGGGACTTAGGGACACTTTAAAAGCATCCACTAATGATATTAGCAGGGTGCAAGGACTTTATTCATAGGCTTAGCTGGAATGCGATCTAAGCAGCATGTAGATGCCTTTGAGTCTATAATTAAGGTGCTAAACAGTGTTAACATGTCCAAAGACTATGCATGAGCTCATTTTATGAAGGGCAAATCATCCTGCCTTCACTCACATGACGAATCTGGGCCAGGCGTGCTATTATTTATAAGTTTGTATGAAGGGTTAGGTTCGTGGGTTCACATCTCTTCCATCTTTTCTCTACGTTCAATCTGTAGTTGGCCGACAGAGAGAACTTTTCATCGGCTTGTGCACCACTTTCGAAAAAAAAAAGTCATGGTTTTAGTGCACGATGTCATTATTCACAACCCGACAAGGAAAACTTGACTTTTAAGTACTTGTATGGCCCTGTCCGCTGGGGAGGTCTGGCTGTCATGCCGGCAGACCACCTGTCACATTCCGCTGCTGGAGAAAAGTGATGTATTTTTGACGGATTGATGGATAGATGGGAGGTGGTTTCATTGGGTGTCTCAGCTAGACCCAGTGTGGATGCCTTCCCATACATCTGTCTAGAGAATAAAAAAAGTAGAAGGAAAGAAAGTGTTGGTCTCAGGTCAAGGCTCCCAAAATGCTTCTAATCTGTGGCCTGCAAAAGTGTGAGAAGCCCTGCCAGAGCTGTCCACTTGGCATATGGGGTAGCATCTGAGCATCTGTGGTGTGTCTTGGCTGCTTCGGGGGGACCGGCCCTTGGGAGCATATGTGCTCTCTTCTTCCAATGGAAGCCATCCAAGAAGAGAACATCTCACCAAGGCAGCGACGCCGAAGAGGAGTCTGATCTCCCACTTATTCCTGTTAAAGCCCCCGAACGATCGTGATTAAACTCACCCTCAGAGATGCGACTTTCCCACAAAATAACCTCCGCATAACTCACCGATGTTCGCCTTTAACCATCTACGCTGCTGCATAAGTTTCTGCAGTAATTTCTCAAACAGGGTCTCTCCTTGTATTTGAACTTACCCCTTCATGCTGGAAGCCTGTTTCCTTAACCACTGCGCACTCTGTTCTTCTGCCTTCAGAAAATTACGAGCCTGAAAAGAAATCTGCGATATGCACAGTTTCAAACGAGAACGTGGCATAATTTGTGACAGTTACATCAATAACTTACCTTTATAGATATTTACACTTATTTATTTAGCAGATGGGGGTGCGGTGGCGCAGTGGGTTGGACCAGGTCCTGCTCTCCGGTGGGTTTGGGGTTCAAGTCCCGCTTGGGGTGCCTTGCGACGGACTGGCGTCCCGTCCTGGGTGTGTCCCCTCCCCCTTCGGCCTTACGCCCTGTGTTGCCGGGTAGGCTCCGGTTCCCCGTGACCCCGTATGGGACAAGCGGTTCAGAAAATGTGTGTGTGTGTGTATTTAGCAGATAGAGGAGGGTGCAGTGGGTTTGACTGGGTCCTGTTCCCCGGTGGTGCTGGGGTTCGAGTCCCGCTTGGGGTGCCTTGCAATGGACTGTCATCCCGTCCTGGGTGTGTCCCCTCCTCCTCCGACCTTCCGCCCTGTGTTGCCAGGTTAGGTTCCGGCTCCCTCCGAGCCCACATGGGACAAGCAGTTTCAGATAATGTATGTGTGTATATTTATCAGATGCCTTTATCCAGAGCGACTTTCAACAAACTCTCTGTAGTGTTATCAGCTCACACCCCTTATTCACCGCGGTGACTTACACTGCTATATACATTACTTACACTGGGTCACTCATCCATACATCAGTGGAACACACTCTTTCTCTCTCTGTCACTCACACACTATGGGTGAACCTGAACAGCATGTCTTTGGAGTGTGGGAGGAAACCAGGGCACCTGGAGGAAACCCACACAGGCAGGGGGAGAACATGCAAACTCCACACAAATTGAGCAGGGATCGAACCCATGTCCTCACACACCACCCAGGTGTTGGGAAACAGCAGCGCTACCCACTGTGGCACCGTACTACTCCCCATCATGTTGACATACTACAATTGCAATTCAGAAGTTAACTGTTGAGACATGGGTTAGTTTTTATTTTAATTTTTTTGCATATTATTGTATTGCTATATTAAGCAATACATCTGGGCTCACCTGGATTAGACCGGTATGGACGCTACAGCTGGACATGGAAGAAACAGGACGGGAAACACCTCGACCTCTTTGAACCGCGGTGCTGGAGAAGACTTGTAAGGACACCGTGGAGAGCAAAGAAAACAAACAGATGGATCAGATGGATCGAATCAAGCCAGGAAGCTCAAATGATGAGACCAGGGTTGCCATGCTTTGGACACATCCTGCAAAGATTGGATTCTCTTGAAAGGACTTGGGTTGAAGGGAAAAGGAAATGAATGACCGGCGTCCAGATGGACGGACTCAATTACACCTGCAACGGAAAAGTCAGAGCACGGAACTTTTTGGAGGTAACCAATGTTGACTCGATGGCAGTTAACACCGTTTTCACGTGTGCGCGACGGGTTCGACAGCTGCCGAGGCGCGTTCGGCAACCACGGATGTAAGATTTATAAGGTGTAGGCAGTGATTTGTCAGAGTTCAGTCCCCACCAGCAGTCGAGATGGAAGTTCAGGGGTTTTGGCGGAGATGCAATGGAACAGGGTACGTGTCCAGCTTTGATTCATGTGACAGCTTGTGCAGAAAAGGCTGACGCAGGCCATCACGAGCGCACCCCTGCTGAAACGCAAAAATATATATATCTATATATACAATCACCGACACGCCCATCCAAAGGAGCTTGGTGGCGTCCCGCTGCGGCTGGGCCCTTGGATCTTCCTCTGGCCCGTTTGAAAGCAAGCCGCCCACTTGCAAGTTCAGGAACGAAAGGGAGCGAATAAAGCGTCCTTAGCGCGCGTGGGCAAGCGCTGACTATCACACCTGCGCAGCAGGGTGCCGCTCTCAAATCCTGCCGGATTAGCACATCCTCGCTCGTAAACACCCAGTAAGGAACTGGACTCACAGCCTCCTACCTGCAGCCGTACACCGGAAACCCGAGTAACGAGATTTCCGCGGATCGGAACTGTCTTCCTTTGTTAATTTCTAAAAAAAATCCCATTTTAGTTCGTATTTATAGCTGCTTGGGGAAAGTTTTGCAGATTTAAAACAAGGGAGAACATGCTGATACCGGCTTATTAAAAACGCTGAATGAAAACGGCAGTTGCTTTGTAAGATTCAAAGTAAGTCCAAAGACATGCTGTTCACGTTCCCCATAGTGTGTGTGTTCCACTGATGTGTGGATGAGTGATCCAGTGTAAGCAGTGTATCTAGCAGTGTAAGTCTTCAGGGTGCTCTGGTTTCCTCCCACACTCCAAAGACATGCTGTCCAGGTTCATCTGTAGTGTGTGAGTGACGGAGCGAGAGTGTTTCACTGATGGATGAATGACTGACCCATTGTAAGTAGTGTATCAAGCTGTGTAAGTCTTTTGGGTGCTCTGGTTTCCTCCCACACTCCAAAGACAGGTCCAGGTTCACTCACAGTGTGTGATAGAGAGTGTGTTCCACTGATGTATGGATGAGTGACCCAGTGTAAGTCACTGCGGTGAATAAGGGGTGTGGGCTGATAACACTACATAAGAGTTTGTTGGAAGTCGTTTTGGAGAAAAGCATCTCCTAAATAAATAAATAAATGTAAATGTAGTGTCTTGCGCATCATGTGCCCAAACTATGGATTTATACAATAAGAATTTATTTTTGCATTTCCTTTGTCGCAAGTATCGTCAAAAGCTGAGCAGACACAATTGGAGGCACCCCCAGCTAAAAAGAGAAAAAGTGAAGCGGCGCGCGGGCTTAGTCATTTAATTATGTCACGACGGTCCACATTAACGATAATTTTCTTTATTTCTTGTGAGGAAAGTATCCCTTGCATATGTTGTTTTGGTGTATGCAGCACTTTTTCTTTCATTTCAGCACTGTATAGCAGGGACCCCCTTTATGCCCAAACGACATTCTCTGACTTGTCTAATGAAAGAGTATTTGCGAAAAATACAATCTGTGCTGACAAACCACAGCCCACACGTTCTCTAATTGCCTCCAAACAGTAACAGTGATCCATTCCGCGTTTGCTCTAACATTTGAACCCGGGAGCTTTTAAGCTAATTGCCTCCCCTCCCCTGTGTTCCTCATTAATTTCGGGCAGCTTGTGACCACGTTCTCAGAAATGCGTGTTAATTGCAGCCATATTCCACTTTTCCAGAAATCTGAAGGAGAAGTTACATGTACATGTATTCATTTACCAGACGCTTTTCTCCAAAGCGACGCACATCTCACAGGAAATACAACGTGTTCATTACATCAGCAGAAAGAGGCACTTAGATGCCGACGTGTGATTCTTAAGTGCAGTTAGTTTGTTTCTTTCCACCATGTGAACCAATGTCCATCACACAAGTAGCTGCATAAACTTTAGCAGAGTATCGACGATTCCTGCTCATCTTCCTACTAATTAATTTTTCCTTTTTTTTCAGATGCAAACATTTACGTTACTTTATTGGAGCAGCTGTGTAAAGGTTTATCCAGGTACGATCTCAAAGTTACGGTGCATGAACGTTTACACCTTATATGAACTTAATTGATCATGGGTGAAGTGAGTCTGGAAGAGGTGAGTTTTAAGACCCTTTTTAAATGTGGATAGGGATTCAGCAGTTCCGAGTGAGAGGGGGAGGTCGTTCCACCACAACGGAGCCAGAACCGAGAACGGTGTGAAGCTGTCTGGTTGGGGTGTAGTGGTTGATCAAGTCTTGTAAATAGCTGGAAGCAGTTCTATTGAAGCATTTGTAGGCAATAACCAGGGTCTTAAATTTGATCCGGGCAGCTATAGGAACCAGTGCAGAGAAACGAGTGGAGGAGATACATGGGAACGCTTCGGCAAGTCAAACACAACTCGTGCAGCAGCGTTCTGTATCAGCTGTAGAGGTTTGATGGCAGTAGCGGGAAGGCCAGAAAGTTTATGAAACATATTGATATTTATTACTGTACTTTACTGTTGCACTTGTCACATGGTTCAGGGCCTTGAGCTATGGAGAAGAAGGTCATTTTACACTGTGGGGTGGGGTTTCCTTTACAAGGCATCACTATTACCGCTTGAAATGGAGATGTGGGGAATCTGACTCCGACCGGATGCGCGACCGAAGTCCGCGTGCACCTCGATTCGTGAGCACGGCCCCGCGATGACAAATGAATTAAACTTGGGTGCAGCGATGACACCTCGCTCATCAGTCTCTGAAATTGCGAAGAAGTCTTCCGTACTTGTGTGAGATCATACTTTTAATTGCTAAGATCCATCACACCTTTCAAAGGGAAAGAATGCCTTTGTTAACGATTACCGTACCTGTTCAGCCCCTGCTTCCGGAGAGCGGAGCGTGGAGTCGGTGGTATAATTCGTACCTTGGCGCTTGTTGACGGGGAACCCCATAAATCAGCTCCGCGTTCAGATGAACGTACTGCAGCTTTCCGCAGATGAAGTCAGACCTGTCACTCTTTTCAAAACAAAACTTGTATATAGCAGTCACAGCTATATTTTCTCATTAAGATCCTTTTGAATGGGAGCAGCTGGTACTGTAGTTCTTAGACCTGCTGTCTTCAGATCCAAAGGTCACAGGTTTGAATCCCACCACCAGCTGAAGTACCCTTGAGCAAGATACTTAGCCTGCATTCTTCCAGAGAAATACTACCCAGCTGTATAAAGCATAAGTAAGCAGGGCAGCCAAGTGGCACAGTGAGTAGCGCTGCTGTCTGACAACACTGGGTTGGTGCGTGAGGATGTGGGTTTGATTCCCGCTTAGTCTATGTGAGGTTTGCGTGTTCTCTGTCTCTGTGGGTTTTCATCCATAGACATGCTCAAATGTTGAGATGCTTAGATTTATTTACCATTTGTACTGCTGAGCAATTTTTACTGGAAAGATTCATTTATTCGCTTAGCAGACGCTTTTCTCCAAAGCAGCTTCCAATGAGCTCTATGTAGTGTTATCAGCCCACACACCTTATTCACTGCGGTAACTTACACTGCTAGATACACTACTTACACTGGATCACTCATCCATACATCAGTGGACACACACTCTCTCTGTGTCACTCACACAATACAGGTGAATCTGAACAGCATGTCTTCAGACTGTGGGAGGAAACCAGAGTACCTGGAGGAAACCCACGCAGACATGGGGCGAACATACAAACGCCACACAGATTGAGTAGGGATCGAATACATGTCCGTGTCCTCTTGCACCACCCAGGTGCTGTGAGACAGCGGTGCTACTTGCTGTGGCACCGTGCCGCCCACAGGGTACAGGTGGTTGGGGTGTACGAGTGATCAGGTCCTGTTGATATTGGGGAGCACATCCGTTGATGGATCTATAGGCTGTAGCCACAGTCTTGAGCTTTATATGGGCAGCTCTAGAAAGCCAATGGAGAGAGACAAGGGGTAGGGGTGATAGATGAGGGCGGTGGTGGGGTACAGGTGAGGGGGGGCAGTGGTACATGGGAGTGCTTTGGTAGGTGAAGCACAACTCTTGCAGAAGGGGAGAGGTTTCATGTAGCAGGCAAAAAGACGAAGAGAGTGGCAGTACTTCGGGTGACATTGCCATGGCCTGGACCAGAAGCCGCGTGGAGTTTACACTAAAATAACAGTGGCTGTTGCATCCGGGACGTATGTGGAAGATTGAATGATGGCTTTCACATGCCGAGAATAGCGGAGAGTTGAGTTTCACCTACGCAACCCCAACGCAATGTGTATTTCCACAGACAGGACACTGGAGGTGACGGTGAAGAGCAGATCTCTGTTTTTACCATCCGCTCAGTATTTTTGCGGTACTTAGTGAATGTGCTAATTGCAATAAATTCAAAAGCAGAGCAATTTTACTGAAATGCTGACACCTGCTGGGGGGAGGATGGAACTGTACCGTCTTCTGTCTGACAGTTCGACAAGTTATGACCCCGACATTTAATTATAGGAAGAGTAAGAGACACAGGCTTTGGGAATCACTGCTAACTGAATAGACTTCTAGAAGTGACATTGTACTGATACTCTGTGACTGACAGTCTAGAACAGTATTTAATCCACAAAATTGGTCATTAACGGAGAGTACAGCTGCAGAGATCCTGGATGAGGCTTGGTGGTAGTGTCAGTGCTACAGTTGTTTCTGCTATTGGATTCAGATGAGCTTAAATATATATAATAATATTATATATATACTCATGCAAATCCACACACACACACTTTTTCTGAACCGCTTGTCCCATACGGGGTCGCGGGGAACCGGAGCCTACCCGGCAACACAGGGCGCAAGGGGACACACCCAGGGCAGAACACCAGTCTGTCACAAGGCACCCCAAGCGGGACTTGAACCCCAGACCCACCAGAGAGCAGGACCTGGTCAAACCCACTGCGCCACCATGCCCCCCGTACATAAAATAATAAAACATAAATATATTTTTTTATATGCTTCTGCTTTTAAAACAATAATAACACAATGTAACATTTTTTGTGTAGATTGTTTTACATGTTCCATTCAGTTTTGTTAGATTAAATGTACTTCTGGCGTTATTTCATACTGTATGCCAATTTTTACAGAAATATTCTACATTCTTAAAATTAGGAAATTCTGGTGAACTTTGGCTCTAGGTTGCAAGCAATATTCCAGTACCTTTTAGGATCTGATGCTTTCTAATATGTTCCGGTGCCTTCTAGAATCTTCCAGTGGCTGTAAAGTACAGAACTAAAACTGACACTGAAGGACTATTGGTATTTTTGTCATCAGGAACAGTTAACAAATCACAATCTACGCAAAAAAAAAAAAGAGAAAACCAAGGATTTTAAAAAATTTTGTTGTGTTGTGCAATTGCACAACATATTTGACATATTTTACATAATTACACTATATATATTTTTTTTCTCAGTAAGTAGTCCTGAGACTGGGCTTTCCCCATCGCTCTGAGAAAAAGGATAGAATTGAACTGCCAAGATCTGCCAAGACAAGTAAGATCTTTGATTTGAAACCTGCTGATCATCACTGCAGCTGTTTCCACTGATTTAGAACCCAGAAAGCAGTTGTTCATGATTCCAACTCAACCCTTCTAGTGCGATATTAAGAGCAGAGGTGTGGTTGGGGAGACAAATCGGACGATCCAGCTTAATTGCAACTCCCAGTGGTATCATCAGACCTTGAAGAAGCAGGACATTTCGACACAGGCGTAATAGAGGGCGATGAAGCTGCGCTCTGGATGGGTGATGAGAAAGGGTGGTCAGAGGTACGCCTGTTTATTTCTTTCCTGAAAAGAATAGATCGCAGAGTGAAAGTGGTATTTTACCTTTCTGGCACGGTTACCTTTTGATCTGGCCAAAAACACAGTAATTACCCATACGGTGCAGAAGAAATAACAGTGTGTCAGGACAATGGAGGGGGGAACTTCTAGGGTAGGAGATAATTCTGGAGCACCAGTGCTTGTGAAGATTCTCATGCGACCCCAGTAAAAACTTCTAACAGCTCTTCCAAAGAGTAAGAGCGGAGCGTTATGTGTAACATCCGAATGTCACAAAGTCACTCAATGAATATCGCAGGTAATGGACCATGGTATAAACACAGAACAGCAGCTGCAAAAAAATTCATGCATAACGCAGTAAATTTTCTTAATAGGCTGCATAGCTCAAATGCGAAGGTTCGAAAATCGAAGGCAATTGCTTTTTTTTTGTGGCCATACATGGGGGTTCTGCGATAAGGCCGAGAAAATAGATTTTCCCGCTAACGCAATGCTTTTAATCCACCGAATTACTATCATGCGTCAAAGAGCTGCACTAATTAGATTAAGGTGTTGGAAAAAAAGATTTTCCCTTTTCATGCATGCTATGGAAAAGTTAACATCAGCATTTGCTTTGTGGAGGATATATAAGGCTTTGAAAATGCACAAGCGGTTGATGTTCCTCTAGGAGGCGGGCAGGAAAAAATGATCCAGTGCAAATGTGACCAAGAGGCTAGAGACCATTTCATCAGATATGAAGAAATATAGGGTATGAGGAAATATGGGATGATAAACACTGTGGGTGTTCTCTAGAAAAAAATGTCTTGTTCAGGTGCTGTTCTACACACAATGACCTATGTTTATTGATAAAACATATAATTCATATATATATATAGTGTGTGTGTGTGTGTGTGTATATACAGTATATATATAAGTATGTGAATCCTACAGGGATGGTCATTATTCTTGTATAAAATATTAAACTTAGAAAATCGAAACGTTAAATCTTAAATGTATAAAATGAATAAATGGTTATGATTTATATACCTGATTATACTCACCTACTCTGTTTAGCCAATACAACTTTGGCTTCACTTATTGTTACAGCTGCACTAATTACGTGTTTCTGCTACACACGCGATTTCCTTTAAAGCAACATATGGAACTGGTCATTACACACCTGTCATGGCTCATGAGAAGCACTGATGCTCATTCAATAACCATTTTGTGGTAAAACTCACGGGCACAAGGGGTTCACTTTCTTTCAAGTAGAGCACACGTACTCATGTATTCCATATTTACGATACTCGTGAAGAACCATGATTGTGTTTTGGGCTCATCTGCTGGTTATGGATTCCCTAAAATTATACGGTAACACATTCGATGTGTACGTATGAGTTTAACATTCGTTTTACACAATCGGAAATGTAGGGTTTGCTGTAGCATCCTATGTAAAAAAAAAAAAAAAAATTGATCATAAGATGAATTGACACCACCTGCAAGAATCAGGCATCTGGTAGCATAGTGATTATAGCTGCTGCCTTTCGATGCAAAGATTGCAGGTCTGAGTCTGAACTCCAGCTGTAATACCTTTGAGAAAGGTACTTACCCTAAATGGGTAAATAGTTGTGAATACCATAGTATTGTAAGCTACTTTGGGGAGAAGTGTTGGCTAAGTGAGTAAATGTAATGTAGATGTGTTACATGCTCTTCAGGCTGGATGTTTCAAGTAGGAATGAAAGCTCATCTTACATAGATTTCCTCCAGAGGGGAAGGCAAACACTTCTGGGAGAAAGAGATTTTTTACTTTCCTGAACGCAATTTGCCGTAACCCAAAATGCATCCCAGCGCGTAGCAATACTCTTGCATTTCACTTCATCTGTACCCGTCATTTATGAGCATCTCTCTGCAAGTTTTGTTCAGACTGTTAATGGCAGCGGATGAGGAATTTCAATTTTGTCTCATTAAAATGGAATTGACACAGTCACTACTGGATCAAAGATCGGCACATGTTCGTGAAAAAAAAAAAAAAAAAAGGCATTTTTAATTTGTGCAAAAAACAAAATTTTGAGTAACATGGGAGACTTTTTCATAACTGTCCCAATTTGATATTCTAGTAACATTGTTTCCGAGGAAACATTCTGCAAATCTCAGCTTGCCAATTTTCCACAGAGATTTAATTTCTTGTATTTCAGCGATCAGATTCCGGGAATTTCTGAAGATGGTTGACTACGTGCCAAGTGATTTGTATGTAGTGTGTTTGAGAATTTGTGCAGGGAGAAATGAGTTAACAGTAAAGCGTGGGCAACCAAGTGAGAGGAGGAGGCTGGCAGCTTAACATATATTTCAGCCAAGTCCTTTCTTATCCTGTAATCTGGAACAAAAGTGGAATATTAATTTTCAATGTAATTAGTAGGTAAAGTTTAATCTAAGATCCAGTTAATCCTGTTCTGTTTGGTCCTGAACACTGATCTATAAACTTTACCTGTTTCAAGCTTTCATCACACATCAAAATATCATTTTCACTTACCAGTCAGTAGGGTACTCAACAGTTTCATGAACCCTACAGTGAGTAGCGCTGCTGTCTCACAGTGTCTGGCTGGTGTAAGAGAATGTGGGTTCGATCCCTGCTCAGTCTGTGTGGTGTTTGCATGTTCTCTCTGTGTGGGTTTCCTCTGGGTGCTCTGGTTTCCTCCCACACTCCAAAGACATGCTGTTCAGGTTCACCTGTATTGTGTGAGTGACACAGAGAGAGTGTGTGTCCACTGATGTATGGATGAGTGATCCAGTGTAAGTAGTGTATCTAGCAGTGTAAGTCACCGCGGTGAATAAGGTGTGTGGGGTGATAACACTACATAGAGCTCATCGGAAGTTGCTTTGGAGAAAAGTGTCGGGTAAATAAATGTAAATGATGGTGAAAAAGCAGTTGTAAAATTAAACACAATGCGATGGACATATACATGAACTTTTCCATGCACCAATGGTGGAGCCATGTCTCTAGAATAAACGTAAGACTTCAAAATAAACTTGCTTAGAAGAAACGTACGTAATGTGTTTCTGTAGATGTGCCATAATTTTCCATTCCTGCACATTTTATGAAAGTTGCCGAGCAGTAAACAGAGGATTTCCAGAGAAAGCTACACACCTCCCCCTCTTCTTTTTGGTCTTTTGCCAAACATTGAATGTGACCTCTGACCTCCTGTCTCGCAAACCGAAACGTCTGTTTACATGCGTTCTCGCAGACACGGAGAGCCCCCTGGCAAACTATCTGCTTGATTCCACCGCAGCCTCCTGGGCCTCATGACGCTGATCGATAATCCCCGGCAATGCCTTTACACTTCACCCTGCCACGTGCCCTCCAGGACCTCCGTTTCTACCTCCTTCGCATCGTCCTGCGGAAGGAGCCTCGTGGATGAAGACGGATCGAATGCGCGAACTGACAGAGTTTGTTTAGGAGCTCAGAAGAGGAAATGCTCCAACAAGGCAGTCAATGAAATGTAGTTCCGCTGCTTCACCGAAAATCATAAAAGCCGCTTGAATCTGATATTATTATTAAGACATCAAACAGAGTAGATGTACGTGACTTCATTCAGCAGACGTTTTTGTCCGGAATGTCTTCCAATGAACTCTACATAGTGTTACCAGTTCACCCCTCATTCACCGCACTGATTTACACTGCTAGATACACTACTTACACTGGGTCACTCATCCATACATCAGTGGAACACAGACACACACACACACACACACACACTCTCTCTCTCTGGCACTCACATACTGTGGGTGAACCTGAACAGCATGTCTTTGGAGTGTGGGAGGAAACCAGAGCACCTGGGAAAAACCCACACAGACACAGGAAGAACACGCAAACGCCACACAGGCTGAGCAAGAATCGAACCCACGTCCTCTCGCGCCAGCCAGGCACTGCGAGACAGTAGCGAGACAGTCGCGCTACCCGCTGTGCCGCTGTCCCACCCCACGGTAAACATTCCGCTCAACTTAGTGCGAGGTCGTCGAAGGCTCCGTCACATTGAATTTTACCGGTTCCTGTAAATAAACAAGCTGGAGTCTCCCAGGAACAGATGTGCAGCGCATTCGAGCAAGCGGAGCCCCCAGGGTTGAGTTACATCTGCAGGAGCCTCGTCTGCCCGTCCGACACCAGGCCCAACGTCACGATGTCATGTGGGCTTTTGTCAAAAACTGCTCCTCGTCTGCTGGACTCCATCTCACTGCGGCATTTCTCTATCAGCGTTCAGAAGCGATCAATACACGCGGAGAGTATGAGAAAAGAGCCCGCTGGCCGGAACCCAAGCGGCGCGGCGCGTAAGGGCCGCTGACTGCCGAATGGGGTCGGTTCTGATGGATGGGCCTAATAAAGGAAGCAGGAGGTGCGACATGCAGATCAATGTGGAGGGAAAGTGAGGTGATTACAGTGCTCCGGCGGCGCAGCGGGTTGAGTTAAACATCCCTGCAACTGGGGAGAGAGCAGGCCTGAACATGGGCGCTTCGCATTGATGGATGACATCGGGTGTAATAAACAAACAAGGGCAGTTTGGAGACACATAGCTCAGAGGACTAACCTTTGGCTAAAACAACAGGCCCCAGGAGACGACACAGTGACTGAGCTGATAGACTCAGCAGTTTTAGTCCCACATTCCGGAGAACTGCTGCCGAACTCTTTTCTTACCCTGGAGCATCTTGGAAAATATTTGGCAAATATATTGGCTTCCTATGGCTGCCCAAATCAAATTTAAGACCCTGGTTATGGCCTAAAGATACTTTAGTAGAACTGCTCCTACCTGTTTTCGAGACCTGATCATCTGCTACACCCCTACCAGATCACTTCTCTCTTCCACATCTGCCCGCTTGGTGATCCCACGCACGAAAGGTAAAGTACGGAGGTTCTCGGTTCTGGCTCCGTTGTGGTGGAACGACCTCCCCCCTTCACTCAGAACTGCTGAATCCCTGTCCACATTTAAAAAGGGTTTTAAAACTCACCTCTTCCAGACACACTTGGCCCATCATCTCTTAAGTTCACGTAAGGTGTAAATGTTCATGCACCATAACTTTAAGATGATGCCCAGATAAACCTTTACACAGCTACTCCTGTAATGTATCGTATATGTACCTCAAAAAAAAAAAAAAATACTAAGAATGTGATCTGGAATCGTTGATATTCGGATAAAGTTTTATGCAGCTACTCATGTGATAAACATTAATTCACATGGTGGAAAGAAACAAACCAACTGCACTTAAGAATCACACGTCTGCATCTAAGTGTCTCTTTCTGCTAATGTAATGAACACATTGTATTTTTTATGAGATGTATGTCGCTTTGGAGAAAAGCGTCTGCTAAGTGAATAAAATAAAAAGAAATATGTAATATGAAATATGTAAATATGAGTCGCGAACCCCTTCTTCTGGGCCGTGCTAGAAACTACTGCGTCCGGATTTTGCGCTTTGCTCGTTTGGTTTCCTGCATTTAACTTGATGTTTTGCGCAGCTGTTGTGCTTATTTAAAAAAAATATGCTGTCATGAGAGAGCGAAATTGACACCTTAACCCATCTTGCCTAAAGAGCATTGAACTGTTTTCAAAACAACCAATACAGTAATACAGTACAGATGCTTTCTATTAGATTGTCGGAGCCAGATATTTCTTTAGCTTGTCAAATAATGTGAAAAGAGGATAAATGACCTTGACTTCGCCTCTCCTGAGAGCTTGCGGCATGGTGATACAGCGCGTTGTGCTGCTGTCTCACCCTGCCTGGGTGGTGAGAGAGAATATGGGTTCAATCCCTGCTCAGTCTGTGTGGAGTTTGCATGTTCTCCCTGTGTATGTGTGGGTTTCTTCTGGGTGCTCTGGTTTCCTCCCACACTCTAAAGACATACTGTTCGGTTTCCCCCATAGTGTGCGAGTGACACAGAGAGAGTGTGTTGCACTGATGTATGGATGAGTGACCCAGTGTAAGTAGTGTATCTAGCAGTGTAAATCACTGCAGTGAAGAAGGTGTGTGGGCTGATAACACTACATAGAGTTCATTGGAAGTTGCTTTGAAGAAAAGTGTCTGCTAAGTGAATAAATGTTAAACTCCTTTTAACCCTCATGCAGGTAACTTGATGACAGTAACCTAAAGTCCTTCTATTTCAGACCGCATTACTTACCCAGAAGGTGGTGTGGCATGTAGCAGACAGGAGCCCAAGTGAGCTCGTGAGTTTTTCGGGCCCCTGTATGGTTAATAAGCCCCTAAGGGTAATGTTTTGCTGTGGTACATTTTAGGTTATAGGGTAGGAGAGTCACGCATAACTGTATGAGGAGTAGAAAGTCAGATGGCCACTAACCTCTGCTGTGTTCTTTGACACAAGAGCTATTTTACATTTACATTTACATTTACATTCATTCATTTAGCAGATGCTTTTCTCCAAAGCGATGTGCATCTCAGCAAAAATACAATTTGTACATTAGATTAAGAGAAAGAGATTGACTGCAGACATGTGACTTTTAAGTAAACCTAGTTTGTTACCTTCCACTTGATGCACCGAGTAGGTGCATAAATTGCAGGATAGATGAATCCTGATAACATTCTATCAATTTTTTTTTTTTTTTTTTATAATAAGATACACAAACAGTCACATACAATGCCGGAATAGCAGTTGTATAAAGGCTTATCTTTATTTTGTGATAAAACGTTTCATCTTTGACATTAAGGGTGGCGGTAAAAGTTTTAAATGTACAGAACTAATAATTTAGGCTAAATAACACAGTCTCAGAAGATGCTCAGTTTAATTGTGAAACAAGTCTAAATAAACAACAACTAAATAGCATGGGTCCAAAAGTCATAACTAAATGTGGAACAGATCTATGTAAAGCTACTTTAAATTAATTTGTATCCTTTTTTAGTTTTTTTTAAATTCATCGGTAGCCTACACAGCCTACTGAAATCAACGGGTTCTTGCATAAATCTCAGAGACTGTCCTGTTTGGAAAGGCATTTATATCAACATGCAGAACCAGCATAATTGGGTTTTAAGCAACTCGCAGCATTTAGAGCGATTAAACCATGAGCCAATTTACTTTTCGGCCATATCGATCCCTGGAAACTGAGTTAAAATAAGAAACCCAAAGTCTAATGTAAGCGCTGCAGATTAGATGATCTAGCTGAGCCAATATTGTTTCCCTTAGATGGACAAAACCTGGCGCTTATCATTTCAATAAGAGGGAGATGACATCACTTAGGATGCTGGAGGTGACTGAAAGACGCTGAGCCAGAATGGATAACAAAAACCATTATTAACATTTTGAAATACCCAAAGCCTTTCATTGTGAGGTTTGCTCCCCCCTCCTGTCTTTCTGAATGTTTAATTACTTGGAATTAATGAAATGCTAATATGAGCAAACACTCCCATTGTTCCCTAATACTTAGTGTAAATACTGATCCAGACTTATCTGGGCTATTCTTGTCATATGATTCAGTTCATATGGCTCCAAATAAATGAATTATTCTCACTAGTTCCCTTTTGAAGTATAGAAGTCATTTCGTTTGGAAACATTTATTTTTGTTTAATTCGATACGAATGTTTATATTATAATGGAACACCGCAGCCTCTGATTCCTTAGTCATTTTTAATATTTCACATGACTTATACTTTTAGCTGTTCATTCAGCTGGATATTTCATATACCCATTAAAGCTAAGGTACCTAATATATTACCTTTCAAGGTAAGACTAACTAGACAAAATAGGATTTAATTACATTGCATGTTTACTGTTCTGTTTCGTGACAGTGTTTTTTTTTTGTTGGAATTTGCAAAAAAAATCTGTTATGCACACAGACAGGCATACGTACTGTGGACAGTACATACATGTAGGGGTTGAACAGACAGACAGCCCTATAGCCCACACTCAGTTAAATTGAATGATGACGACCAGCTGCTAAAAATCGACACGAACTGAGAGCTGAGGACTTTAAAGCAGCTGGTCTGAGGACTGCGGGCCTTAGTTCCCATTACCTTTGTTGGGTTGGATTGTGTATTTTAGTTCTTTTATGTTTTCCCTGAAAAGGGTCATGTCTTCATTTTCTTCAGTTTAGTTTGTGAATAAAGCACAGAATTTTTCTGGCAAAACCTGCTGTCTGGTGCATCTGCCCCACACTCAAGCACAATACAAAGTTTGTTATCGGCTACAGTATACTATACCACACTATACACAAGACACCACGAAAAGTCTCCTGCTCGACCTCAGGCCCACACCTATCCCTGGAGACTGATTGACTTATTCTGGAGACTTATTTTTGTGCCTCAGTACAGTATTTTAAGACTTTCCCAACTGGAAAAAGCATGTAGTTTACAGAATCCATTAATGAAAAACGGTTCCGTTTCAAAGTGCCGCAATCCAAAGAGGATCTCCTTCACCTTCATGTCCTCATTTCAATGTCAGCAGCCAAGGAGTGTAATCCTGCAGAGGGTGAAAGAATCTGTCCTAGAATGGTATTGCAAAGGGCTGTCTGGTGGCTCAGCTGCAGATGTTGAAGAACCAGCCCAGCAGTGTCTTTAGAACAAGGTAGGCGCATAATTAAAATCCATGGGGAAGGCAGACCGGGGTCATGCGGGAACAGGCAGGTGTGTTCAACAGTCCGGCGGGCAGCTGTCGAGGTACTTTGGATGTAGCACAATTCACCTGCACTCTGAAGCCTCTTTACCCTGGGACATAGGGTGCAAGGCAGGGTACGCCGAACGGGATGCCAGTCCGCGACACGGCACTCGCACACGCTCTCGTTCCCTCACGCTAAGGGGAGTTTAGATTCACTAATTCAGTTGAAACATGCTTTGGAGGAACGAAAACCTGGAGGAAACCTATTGGAACAAGGGGAGAACGTGAAAACTCCAAACGGACCGAGCCGGGTTCGGAGCCGCGTCCAAAGCCGCAGCGTTATCTGCTGTGCCATCATGCCACCACAATCCCCTCACCAGTTTCTAATACACGTGCGGTTATATACCTGCAGATTTCAGTGCAGGTTTCTATGCGATCATTAGTTCGCAGTTATACCAGTTTTTTTAATACAACCTGAAATTGCGCTGATTTAAGGTTTAATACCTTCTCTAGAGTACAATAGGAGGGACCCAGACTCCGCGTTTGTTTACCATGGTGCATGCTGTGGTACGAATTGCATCCTCGGTGCCCCGAGTTAGTCTGGTCTGCAAGCTTATGGAAGCAAAGGAAAGTAGACATGGCACATTGTAACAGCTAAAGGGTAACAAACAGCATAGTGTTATATTGCTTAACTTGCCAAATCTGTGTCAGTCTCAGTTCATAAGAAAATTGCAGTTTTTACTGGCCTGCAAATAAATTTATTTGTGCTCTTGATTTATTTGTTTCCTAGCGTGCTTATTTATTTATGGTTGGACCGTGGCTTGTAGGTGCCGTGGGGAAATTAGCTATGGGTTCGGGCTGCGGGCAGTCATTTCTCTGGAGACGCCCCGGGTCAATCAGAATCCTTCCCAAGTCACCGGAACCTTCTCCCTCAGTAATTGGATTTTAAAAGTGCCCTGAAGTTATTGTGATTCCATGTGGCATCTCCCGAAACAAGCATGTGTAATTATACTGGCTTACCTCAGCTTGTTAGCGGGAGAGAGGGCTGTCTTTGGAGCTCATACCCTACCCTTCCCCATGCCTTCCAACTCTAAACATGATTTAAATGTCACATTAAACCATGCAATGATGCGGTCTCTATCCGTGCAATGTCAGCTGAATTGTTCAAGTTTATTTCCACTTCCAAGTTAACTGTAACGTGTCATGACCATTCAGTCCATCACAATATTATGTAATGTGAGAGTGTAGCCAAAACCTGCAAACGCACCATTTGTTGTCTCCTTCTAAGGCGACGGTGGTGACTGTACTGTTTTTGTGTGACTAGATGCTTTTCCAGTGATGTGCGCTGTAGTATTTTGTATACAAAACTTGTTTCTGTGATTTGCATACTTTTATACCAGGTGCTTCTTAAAAAGCTGGGCAGCATGGTGGCACAACGAGTAGTGCTGCTGTTTCACAGCGCCTGGGTGGTATGAGAGGACATGGGTTTGATCCCTGCTCAGTTTGTGTGGAGTTTGCATGTTCTCCCTGTGTCTGTGTGGGTTTCCTCTGGGTGCTCTGGTTTCCTCCCACAGTCCAAAGACATGCTGTTCAGATTCCCCCATAGTGTGTGAGTGACTGATAGAGAGAATGTGTGTGTTCCACTGATGTATGACTGAGTGACCCAGTGTAAGTAGTGTGTCTAGCAGTGTAAGTCACTGTGGTGAATAAGGTGTGTGGGCTGGTAACACTACATAGAGTTTGTTGGAAGTTGCTTTAGAGAAAGTGTCTGCTAAATAAATAAATGTATTGGAACAATTCAGTGTGAATCTCTTGCTCAGGGGTGCTTTAGTTAGAGGGAAGATTCAAAGCCGAGTCCTCTGAGTACAAGCTGGCCGCTCCAGGTGCTGCGATGCCTGCTGCCCTGCGTATACATAAAAAAGATGGAGCCCCCAATAGGATTTTTTTTTTTTTTTCTTTTTTGAGCAGGCAAGATCCTCGGAACTACTTCAGTAAACATTCAACTGCTGATCAGGAGACGTTTGTAAGTTACGTTCGTCGCTTTAGATATGAAAGTGTCTCGTAAACAAATGAATAAATAATGCAATTCGGTTCTCATTCCAGGCTCTCATTTCAAGGCATAAACGGACGAGAATGGCTGTCCCTTCACAACAGCCGCACGTGAAATGGGGTGATCTGACGAGCGGCGCATCCGACGGCAAATTTGCACCGGAACCCATTGACTCTGGAGTTAAAATTCATCCCAGGATCTGAGAACTAATGGGCTTTGACCTAGTGCAATTTTCCAGGGGCGTTAATACCTCTACCACTGTTCTGGATGCTTTGAGTGTTGTCGTCTGCGTTGGTGGTTTTCACATAATAATGTAGCGCGCTTGCGAAGGGTAAAAGCAGCACCGACATCCCAGGTGATGTCGGCGGCGATAAATCAGACGGCGAGGATGGGCTTCAAAACTCAGGGGACTCATTTTGCACACTGGGCCATCCGCTTGTTTGTTCGGCTGCTTATCCTGCGCACTCCTCCTATTCATCATCCAACCCACCCCGCCCCGCCTGTGTGCCCGGGTGTTTTCGGGAGCTGTGCCGATAGTTTTGTTTGCCGCGGCGGTGGGAGATTTGTTAAACGCTCGCTCGTTTCCTCGATAGCGGCACTTTGCCGCAACCCCCCCCCCCCCGCCTGGTGACATGAGAAAATAAAAATTTGTTTGCAGTAAAACGGCATACGTTGGCGTCGAACCTGAAGTATAACTCAAAATATTGTCCTAGAAACAGCCCCGAGGGTGGAGCGCGGCCTCTGTGGGGACCGTGCTTCAGGGTTGAGCGTTCAAATCTGTCCAGCTCCGTTATGCGGAGCCTGAAACGCTTCAGCTACCAAAATACACTCAGTGTTCGATCTTTCCTGTGTTAGTGCTGCTTTGATCAACTGCGCTCATCTGTTTTTCAGCCCTAGATGAGGGTTTACAGTCATTGCATTAGAATGACTGATTTAGGGAACCCCTACTTTACTGTCTGGTGCTAGCTTTCAAAAAAAAGGAAGGCAGTCTGGCTGGTCAGTCTAAATTTTTTAAATTATTTTATTTATTGTAACGACCCCGTGTCTCTGTTTCAGGAGGGAAACTCCTAAATGTGAATAGTTGCATTATGGGGAATATTGTTTAATGTGGGTGCGCAACCACTGAGGGCACTTAGGGGGAAAATGATGGGGTGACTGTGCCTAAGATTTGGGGGTGGGTGTTAAGTAGGCTGGGATGGTAGGTTCTGAAGGAAATGGGGTCATTAGACTGAGAGCATTATTTCCCCTGGTGTCGGTGCTTGAATAAATTGTTTGTAATGAATACTGCTTCTGTGTGTTTTTTTTTTTTTTTTTTTTGTGCTCTATCTAAACCCATGATGCTGTGTGCCACATTATTTTATTTCAGTTATTATTATTAAAAACTATTTTATTTGTTTGTGTGTTCGCTTGTTTTTAGCTGACACTTTTATCCAAGGCAAATTATTGTCTGATTTTGTATTCTAAGGCCATACAGCTAAGTCGAAGGTAATTTACTTGGAACATCTCAGTGTACGTACTCTGGTCTGTGGTATCACATTGAACTCGTATTGTTAGATTTGAGAGATGGTATGAGAGGTGTAGGATGGTGTCAGTAAAAATGAGCGCCATTAACACCGCACAGGTGCTCCATTTACCTGGCGGGACAGGTGGTGGGTGTGCAGTGCTCTAATGAAACTCAGCGGTTAAAGCACATAGGAATAACGGCATATCAGCTTATTATAGAAAGCAACGGACAGGTGAAGTAAATGACTGTCGCATCCTATTCGTAAAAGTGTCACCTGTCGGTTGTTACCATGAATCTTTTTATCAGTCATCTGTGAGGAATTATGACTGGACAGCAGAAGGTTAAAGAGACCTGAGGATTTTGCGATGAATTTAATAAAATGCCAGTAAGAGCGCTATTTGATATGCAGCAGGATGCGTTGCAAATCATTTTTCGAAGATTGTCTCTGTGTTTCTGTAACTTTCTTCTCACGGCTACAGTACAATTGGGGTGATGAGTATGAGAGGAGAGTGTGTCCTGCACAGGGCAATAAACTGAAATTGGTATGAAACACACCAACCCTCCCTGGCCAGATGGAGCCGCAGGGACTTCATAACGGCGTGTACCATGTACCAGGAACGGCACTTCTGATTACCGCCAAAAATTTCGACTCACGGAGCAGAATGCGTTCGCCTGACATCTCAGGTAAACGCAAACATTTCTTTTCCGGTTCTCAGCTCATACAATTTCCACTGTTGACTTTGTGCTGACCGCACAACACGCTCAGTGTCAAAGTGCTGGCGTTTCTCCTCTAGGGTGAAGTTTTAGAGCTTTTCTCCGATGAGGACGGGTTCGACCGTTCTGACTTTCTAACTTTACGAGATGACACACAGAGGCACTGCTCAGATGTGGCAAGTCCCTCTTAAAATTGCTCTTTTGTATCACAGCACCTTATTGCCGTCTGAGCCGCACATGACAAATAGGTTGCATAAAGCATGACAGATAGTGTGAAAAGATAGATAGAAAGTAGTATAGTAGTTAGAGATGCTTCCTTTGGACCTGAAGGTTGTAGGTTCAAATCTTAGTGCCAAGTGTAGTATCCTTGAGTAAGGTCCTTACCCTAGAATTACTCCAGTTTAAAAAAAAAAAAAATATTACATATCTTTCTAGATGGGTAAATAACTCTAAGTCACTATAGAAATAAGTGTAACTATGAATCTACCAGACCTGTTGGTGCAAATGAACTGGGGAAATTAATCTGAGGTGCTGGAATGTTCTTTATCACTCTAGTGCTTTTTCCCGGAAAGCTGAATAACATCGGTGCAGATGTGAGTGGGAGTCTTTTGTGATTGATGGGGAGACAATGGGGATCACTTGGCCATCACACACCTGTTGCCTGAGTTTAATAGGCTGAAGGCTCTTCGCGGCCAGGCGGGAGCCCAGAAGCCATCTTCTCCACCACGGCCCAGCAGCATCGATAACGTCGCGAGGCACCGCGGGGACTGCAGCGAACGGAAAAGTCCAGAATGTGTCTGTTTTCGGCCGGAGCGCCGCAAGTCACGCTGCACGGGAGCCCATTCTCAGGTAAACACGGTGAGGCAATGGGGAGAAATTCCTGTCACGTGTGCCACTCAAGGTTGGTATGGACACCGCACAGATGGATGGATGAACCTTCTCGGCAGATTCTCTCGCCAAAAAGCAAACGCTCGTCTTCGATCGGATTCGTACTGCACCGGAATGCGATGCCATATACATTATGATTAATTTCGACCATCTCCTTTAAAAATACAGAACTCCAATTTTGACTGATCCATAGATTCAAATCCAAATTCTCGCTGGCTTCGGTCTGCTTTTAAATGTAAATGCGATGCCCGTAATTAGCAGTTCTGGGGGGAGAATATGAAAAATACAGTCTTAAGGCTATATAGTTGCGCTTTGAGCGCCTGCGTTTTAACTGGTGTTAGACCATGAAAGGAAACCTGAATCTAAATTTTCTCCTGATTGGAAACCATTGGTTATGAGCCCATTTAATTTTTTTTTTCTTTTTGGTCAAATGAAGCTTTAGCTGAAGAAGGCACCCCAAATATTTGCTTCCCGGTGCCATATCTCTACTTATCTTTTACGCACATTGTGCGGAGCCAATTGGGAAAGTCAAACAAGGCCGGGTGGTGTTCAGAACGGGTCACTGGAGACCACCTCTGCAGATAAATGATCCGGCTTGAGCTGGAATGTCTCTTCTGCCAAATTGTCGGGAAACTCGCGTGGATGGACTTTCGCGGCCCCAGCATACCTGTTTACACATGAAGCTTTCCTCCAGCATTATTGCTGCTCGAGTGACCGATTAACGGCTAGAAATTCAATCCAAAGGAAGACAAAATTAATCAAATATAGATTGTGTCAGAGCATTTCAGAACCGATACCCCTCGTTAAGGCGTGTGTGCCTTAGCGACGCTAGGAAAAATGATTAAATGTGTCCTGTTATATTAAGTAATATGCATGAAATCAAAACTGGCTGTTATGGATGAGGAGGCGTTTTTGGTTGAAGGTTCACTCCGTGATGTGGCTCTGCAGGTCTTCATTTGCTTGCGTTGGGTGTCAGCAGTTCGAACTGGCAGCAGCCGGCCTTGTGACGGAGGTGGGGGGGCCACGTGCAAGTGTCACACTACGTCTCGCTGGGACTCTGGTCCTTAGACAGTTAGACGCGCAGCCCCCTTGTGACATGTTGACTGCTGATTCGTAGCGTGTGAGTGACAAAGAGAGAGTGTGTGTGTGTTCCGCTGATGTATGGATGAGTGACCCAGTGTATCTAGCAGTGTAAGTCATTGCGGTGAATAAGGTGTGTGGGCTGATAACACTACATAGAGTTCGTCGGAAGTTGTTTTGGAGAAAAGCATCTGCTAAATAAATAAATGTAAATGTAATTATTTCTAAGCAACGTGGGTGAAGTCAAGGGGAAGCGTATGCTACAGGCCAATTATAATGACACACCAGCAAACTGATGAGACGAGAAGACAATTAGTTCATTTTTTTTTAAAAAAAATGATGCCTGCAGTTGACGAATTAAATGGTGTTTTCCCAGCTCAAATCTGAGTAAATTCCGGCTTTGACATGTACACCTTCCGCGCACATCTGTTGTACTAGTGCCATCCAGTGGTGACGGACATAGTTACCATCAGTCTCCTTTCCCAGCATGCTGCACTGGGGCAGTGCACTCGCTGCGCTTTACATGGTGTGCGCGCACTAACATCGCTCCTCCGGCCCTCGGCATGCAGAGTCCAGCTCCTCACAGCTCTGTCCTTCCACTGCGCTGAGCCCCATGTGAGCCCCCAGAGAGGTCTCTCGCTCCGCTTTACGATTCGCCGCTCGTGTCGGCGAAATGGGCTCAGAATGGTGGCTGGAGATGAAGAGACATGTTGCATATGCGTTTAAGAATAAAGATGAGTGTATGATGTGAACACATTTGTTCTCCTGTCATTGTGACTTAACATTTTTATAGCGACTGTCAAAGTAACGTAATAAATGACTGCAAACCTCAACCCAAGGAAGCTAAGAGACCAGTTTATAGCTTATAAAAGCTCTATCAGTATAATTTTTTATAAATTCTAAATAACATTTGTACATGCATTCTGGTTGGTTAGGATGTCCTATGAGATCTATTTTACCATGCTTACCTGTCCTTCTGGTGAGGGATCGATAGATAGATAGATAGAGGGACTAAGCAGTGTGTGAATTCATTTAGATGCTAGTTGCTGTGAGTAGAATTTACATCAGGTTTCTTCCATGGAGAAGCAAACTGGACCAGTGCGGTACTGAAGGTGCTCCTGGGTTTAAGCAACTATTTTTTAACTGGTACATAAAAATTCTGTTAAAGTCTAGATGACAGCCAATGTCACGGAAAAAAAAAAAAAAAACAAGAAACAGAACCATGTATTGAAAATTCCATTAAAGTTTTTAAAATCTCTTTTGCAGGAGGGAAGATGTGGCAGGCAAAGAGAAAACTGAAATACTTATCGGAGGCTGAAGCGAAAACAATGGATGGCAGGGCCCCCATATGGAGAACCCAGACTCACCTGTGCTGAAGATGAACACCGATGAACCCACAGCGAAAAAGTCAAGGATGTGGTGAGAAAAATGGGGGCAAACTGGTGCCTAGACCACATGGAACTCTATACAAAGCAAATGGGGACAGCTGGTGCTATAGTGGTTAAAGCAAGTGTTTTTTGGGCCCAAAGGTTGCAGGTTCAATTCCCCTCACTAGCTATAATACTCTTGAGCAAAGTACTTACCCAAAATTGCTCCAGTAAAATTACCTGGCTGCATAAATAGGTAAAAACCTTAAAATTGTAAGTCATTTTGGAGACAAGCATGAGCTAAATGAATAAATGGAACTGAGAACTCCAAAAATTGCCCCAAAACTTTGGAACAGGTTTTTGAAGGATCTCATATAGAAACAGAGGGTTGCTTTGTTCTAAAGGGAAAAAAAGACTTGCAAGAAAGAAATTATTTCACAACAAGATCTCTTTTAAATTCAGTAAGGAAGATATTTTTTGCAGTTCTGTCTCCTAGGTTGATACATGCATACATGAACAGAACTAATTGCATCAACATTTCAACGCGCAAAGGTCGCGGTCCCGGGCTATAAGCTAATAATAAGGGAGGTGAAAGTGAATAACCCTGAGTTGGCTGTTGTGTGCCTTGACTTTGCTAATGCTTATGGGTCATCACCTCGTAAACGGATAAACTGAAGAATCTATGCGTCATTATTTCATCCGAGGAAGGATACAGAGCATAGTCAAAGGGTATTCGGGAAATTTCAGTCACCTCATTTTGCGCATAAACCTGATCATCAGAAGTGCACAACAAGAGTCCAGAGGTCTCAAGATGAACCCAGCCATCATAGTACCACCCACTGGAGGATTCATCAATGACAACCACTAATGGAGTGCATGTCACATGGACTCCAAAAGCCCTGGACACACCTGTGAAGAGGACAAGGATGAAGTTCAAACCTCAAAAATTGAGATCTTTAGCAATTAAGGGGGAAAAGGTCACTGACAGGTTTGTGTCTTGTATGGAATGAGAGCAAATCCCCTCTATAACAGCAAGAACTGAATCCTTTGGAAAATGGTGTGATGCAGTCCTCAAGGACATAACACGGAAGAAATGGAGAAACAAACACTTGAGAGATTGGAGAAGATCGATAAAATTAGCTTATTGGGAAAGTTTAGGGCTTAGCTACATCAACGTGGATTATTGCCAATGCTTCTGTGGCCACTGAGACTCTGAGAAATTGCAACCACCACTGTTGAGCTTTTCAACAAGAAGGTTAACAGCTTCCTCCGCCACTGTTGAGGGGTTCTACCAGGCTTCAGTAGCAGCAGTCTCCACAGCAGATCCTCACAGTTATGGCTTCCTGCTTCATCCTTGGTCGAGGACATCAAGATCGCAAAGGCCTGATTCATGACAGATTTGCGTCACTTGAAGGACGAGAAAATCGGAAAAGCAGGAATACAAACCAGGTTGCTTTTGAAAATGAAAATGCAGCAAGTGTTGGGGAATCTACTGAAAGCCAGTTAGGGGGCGCCAAAAAAATCATGAGACTGGCAACCGTCGGCCATCGAGGAAGTATAGGAGGAAAGTCGAGAAGAGCAGTCTAAGACAAGGAGAAGTAAGGAAGAAGGAAGTTGAAGAGTGGAGCCCATCAGGCACTAGATAGACAAGGACTACTAAAAAGCCACTCCAAGAGTCCTACACAAATGAGGATTAGAAGTTCTTGCTGTACACTGTGGAGAAGACTGCAGGGCAGCTGGTAGTGTAGTGGTTAGAGCTACTGCACTTGGATCTAAATAGCACAGGTTTGATCCCCACCTTGAGCAAGGTACTTCTCCTGAATTGCTCCAGTAATATTACGCAGCTGTATAACTGGGTAAATAGTTGTAACCCTAATATGGTATATTGCTTTGGAGAAAAGTGTCAGCTACACGAATGTGTGTAAGACTAGGCAACCTTGATCATAGATAGTGGAAGGGTCTCTGCTTTTTGCCTTCGGCTCCAAAGGTTGCCGGTTCAAACATCAGCTACTGGTGTGGTACCCTTGAGTAAGGTACTTACCCTAAATTGCTCCAGTAAAATCACCCAGCTGTATAAATGGGTAAATAACTGCAAGTAGCTAAACACTGTTAGTCACTTTGGAGAAAAGTGTCAGCAAAAGGAATAGATATATTTGAAGCACAAACCGTTTCCAGGCTCAGGCTAGGAAATCATGGTGTGTAGGCCTATGAACACACATGCTCTTCATGTGGGAAATACACTGCTGGTTGCCTCTAGCTGTAACTGCTCTGTATCTGCTTCCATCTCCTCTCCCTGTAGGTGGCCTCAGGGCTGCGTGCCCTGCAGACACACGCAGTGCGATTCCCTGCAGCCTCGTTCAAAGGCAACCCAAGCGGACGCTCATCCACGCGTCTGTCGCTAACGTGTCCGGTGTCTTCGGCCTCATCGTCTCCATACCAGTATTTCCATTACCAACCGCCCTCCAGAGCTGTGGAGCATTCTGGCTTTCAGTTACCCTCAGATCTTGGCTGTTTACAGGTCCTGCTCAGATGCTTTTTTGCATATTTTACACGTTTAAATGTGTTGCTAACACAAAGGGACTGCTGCCCTCCATGCCTGATTTGAGGCCCTCCGCTACGCGTAGGCCTGCATGGCTTAGCTGTTGCCATCGCCCAGTAGGTCTAGTGTCCAGTCCTCATCAGTTCTGTATTTGCATACACACCCACATACACGCCTACATTTCCATTCATTCATTTAGCAGGAGCTTCTCACCAAAGTCAGATACATCTAATAGAATAATACAAAAAGTACATTATCCCAACAGGGCAGATTTTGGCTGTAGATGTGATTCTAGAGTACATTCAATTTGTTTCATATCACCACTTGAGTAGCTGCATATAGAGTTTTTTTTTTTTTAAATTTACTCATTTAGCTGATGCTTTTCTCCAAAGCAACATACAGTGTTAAGCTACTTAGTTATTTATCCATTCATACAGGTGGGTAATTTTACTGATGCAATCTAGGATAAGTACCTTGCTCAAGGGTGCTACAGCAAGAGGTGGGGACTGAACCTATAACCATCAGTTCTATAGGGAGTAGCTCTAACCCCTACACTACCAACAGTCCCTCGCTATATTACAGATTAATTATAGTGTAATACAAAATATTATCTATTAGATTGGGGCATGCAACACCATGGGTCTGGATGCAGCAAAGAAGGACACAGAGACAGCATTCATCACAAACAATTTATTTGAATACCAGCACCAGAAAAATAATGCACCCAGGACAAGGACACCAGTTCCTTTCGTACCTGCAATTACAGCCAGCCTTCCTACACTGCTTAGCACCCCTAGGTTCTCTTTCCCAACAGTCACAGACACAGCCACGCCATCATTTCCCCCAGAAGTGCCCCCAGTGGTTACACATGCTATTTACAAGTTACCCACAGTGCAACTATTTACACAAAAGATCTTCCCACCTAAATACCAGAAATGCAGGTCGTTACAATATAGAGGGGGGAGCTGGTAGCATAGTGGTTATGCATTTTGAAACTCTACTTGAATATCAAGAGGTACTCAGCAGTTCTGAGGTGGTTGTTCCACCTCCAGATAATAGTCATGTGGAAATGTGGAGGGCAGGAAATGACAATACTGCACTAACAATGTGCTCGTGTTACCTCTGCTATACCTGACACCCAATCTAATCCATAAACCCATAAAAAGATCAATTCGTAAGGAGCGTGTAAATCCAAATGCCTCTGCAGGCAAAAATGAACCCTGACCTTTTTTGTAAATTTGAATCTTCCGACCGAGATAATTGGATTGGAAGATGATACTGCACGGACACGCGGGCGATTCGATGACCGAGGAACCGGACTTGCTAACTTGTGTGTCCAAATAGCTCAGGTCTTCCCGTTCCATGATGTTTTGGATGCTTTAGTGTATAACCACCCATGTAGGCGTGTAATGAATGTGTTAATAAGTATAAATCAGTTGGTTTGTGTAGAAATTAATATAACCAGACAGCACAGACCGAACCAGAGTGTTTAACAGTAAGACTGTGGAAGTTCCTGCTTACATTCACTGGTGGGAAAGGAAAAGACCAAGAAATATCGCAACACTTGCAAATACCCGCCCAACCGGTGTGAGGATTGCCAGTTTTGTTAATTGGAAAATTAGATTGTTAAAGCAGATCATGGAAAGCACCTTGTAACTGAATGCACTTTATAACCAATCCAATATGGTAATAGGTGTTAAAATCAGAAGGCCTTGTCTTATGGGGTTTGCAGGTCAGGTTAATTTATCGACACATATGATCTGTTGACATCCATAAATTGATCCATTTAGCTGCAGCAGGTAATACGTTTTAAAGGTTTAACTGTGCCAGGGTTGCGGTGCTTGTTAAGATGTGTTATTCTGCAAGCGAAGAGGAAAGAATCCTATGCAGCACCCGGTCAAGCAGAAGTGATTTTTCAATTAAAGCTGCTAATGATGCGTGTGCGTGAGGGTGTGTGTGCGTACGTACGTATGTACGTACATGTGTAGATGTGCTGCAGCTGCTGCTCTTGGATGGTTCTTGTTTATGGGAAACCTGAGGAATGGATGTAGAAACCAGACGGTCAGACAAGAAGTGTGAGTAAGGGATTGTGAAAGTGTCTGGATTTTCTCTATTCCGTATAAACTGAGTAATTTACTGTGTCACCAAAATAGCGGGGCATCACAATGTGTTAGTAAAAGGCCAAAAATTATACCGCTATAATGTGGTGGTGCAGGGTATTTACCCTGGAGCGCCTAAACTGGGGCAAATGGGAATTTTCCTCTGGGAATGGGTACAGTGCAACTTAGAGTAATATACAGTATGCAATTAATACAAAATACTGCAATACAAAATAGGGGGGCGCAGTGGGTTGGACCGGGTCCTGCTCTCCGGTGGGTCTGGGGTTCGAGTCCCGCTTGGGGTGCCTTGCGACGGACTGGCGTCCCGCCCTGGGTGTGTCCCCTCCCCCTCCGGCCTTACGCCCTGTGTTGCTGGGTAGGCTCCAGTTCCCCGTGACCCCGTATGGGACAAGCGGTTCCGAAAGTGTGTGTGTGTGTGTGTGTGTGTGTGTGTGTGTGTGTAATACAAAATAATACTTGGATACAGCATACGTTTCATTGTAGTGCATTATTTCCACCAGTAGGGGGAGGCAGAAGTACATACACACACTTGATTTCTCATGCATTGTAGTGCTCTGTGTTTGTTGCATAAGGCTGGCATGCTCAGATTTAATATTTTGATAAAAATATAAATAAATGCAAAGAATATCCTTCTCTGACCTCAGGAGGTAAAGTCACAGGCTCTTCAAGCTGTTGGCCCTAAAGTTGTAATTTTAAAGTATAATATAGTTATTCTGCAATTTTGTGAGTCATTTCATCGATTTTGTGTGTTCTCTACTTGTAGCACCAGCAGGGCAGGTGTGTCAGATGACTTTGGTGGGGAGGGGTGGATGGGTTTTAGATGTTTGTCATCTCCCTCGATCATCAAAGGAATCAGCCTTAATAGAGAGGGGGCACCACAATGACCCCCAGGCAGCGCCAGCAAACCTTCAAACAAGGAATAACTAACTATATGTGATCTGATGTGCAGGTATCAGTAAAGTGTGATGGAAAGAAGGCAACATCAGTCCTCACACACCTCACAGTGAGCAGAAACACTAAGCCATGTTGATCAGGTTGTGCAGTCCAGCCGTGGGTCCCCTACTTACACACTCAGCTGGGACTGAGAGCTGGGTTGTTTCTCAAAGTTAGTTGAATGTGACATGCAGGGGGCCAGGAACTCGTCATTGATTCTATTATTTTACCCTAATTCTATATGCAGATATTGTAATGTTTGTCAGGGGGGCGCAGTGGTGCAGTGGGTCGGACTGGGTCCTGCTTTCCGGTGAGTCTGGGATTCGAGTCCTGCTTGGGGTGCCTTGTGATGGACTGGCGTCCCGTCCTGGGTGTGTACCCTCCAACCTTCCGTCCTGTGTTGCTGGGTTAGGCTCCGGCTCCCCTCGACCCTGTATGGGACAAGCGGTTTGGACACTGTGTGTGTGTGTGTGTGTGTGTGTGTGTGTGTGTGTGTGTAATGTTTGTCTGCAAAAGAACAGTAGTTCTGGGCAAATCAAACTACACTGGGAGAATCACATGTCTGTCTTTGGATCCCTGTCTGGATTGGCAAAATGCACTTTTAGTTACTCTGACTTGTGTGTCACTTTGGAGAAACGCATGTGCTGAATGCACGCATCACACACATGCAGAATGTAATTGTGAGCAGCATGTTTCGGACGGGAACAGAGCAGTGAACTCTCTGTCTCCCCCACTGAGCAGTTTGCGCACACCAGGCTGGCAGACGGCGCATCCCTGCCTTGAGTTAGGGTGCCTGGCTGGGTATTTATGACCCGTTGCAAATAACAAGTGACAATAAATAAAGACCTGTGGTCAGAGTTAGAGCAGGCTGTTCTAAACTTTAGTGCTTATTATGTGTGATCAAGATGATTTGAATTATTACAGTTATTTAGCAGAGGCTTTTTTTCCGAAGCAACTTACAATGGCTAATAACACTACATAGTATCCAACACACCTTATTCACTACGGTAACTTACACTGCTAGATGCACTACTTCCACTGGGTCACTTATCCATGCACCAGTAGAACACACTATGGGGAACCTGAACAGCATGTCTTTGGACTGTGTGAGGAAACCAGAGCACCCAGAGGAAACCCACACAGACAGAACATGCAAACTCCACACAGACTGAGTGGGAATCAAACCCATGTCCTCACACCCACCCAGGCACTGTGAGACAGCAGTGGTACTCGCTGTACCACCATGCTTATATGCCATTTCTCACACATCATCTGAACTGCTTGTCCCAGACAGGGTGGCAGGGAGCCAGAGCCTAACCTGGCAACACATGGTGCAAGGCTGGGGACACACCCAGGGCGGGATTCCAGTCGGCCGCAAGGCACCCCAAGCAGGATTTGAACCCCAGACCCACTGGAGAGCAGGGCCTAGTTGAACCCACTGCACCACTATGCCACTCTCTTATATGCCAATTCTCTTTATGAAAAACAATTTTCAACAGTCATAATCAGAAAAACTTTCCTACATAGATGTTTATAAGTAAGGGACTCACTGTAAATTGTAAGCACTCTGTCTTTGGTCTCTATATGGTTTCATATGGACAGCAATTGTGTCTGATTGATGGGTCCAGATGTGACCATTATGAATTCTAGTGGGAATTGACCAACTTGCTCTGATTTGTCTTCATTCGGTAGCTCCTCAGTGTTCAGCTGTGCTCTTGCAGCGAAACAGTTTCGTAACTGTCTTTGTCAACTAACAAAGCTCTGCTTTGCTCTCAATTAACGGGCCGCCTTTGGGAGCCGCCGCTCGCTGTCCGAGAAATGTGCGTATCCAGCTGGACCAGTAAGAATTTATACCATTTGGCGTTTGATGGTTAGGAATAAAAATCAGTCGTCAAATGAAGGACGAAGGGTTTTGACATTCATGTGACTTTGAGGGGAAATCTTGTTCAATCTTCTGTTTAGTGGCCAATAAATTGAACCAATATAATGTACCTCGGTCTAGGTGGTCTGGGGCAGGATAAATTGTGCTTTTTAAAAAAAAAACCGATACGGGTTTTTGATCTATGGATCTGGGAATTGCACCATTAGTTTCTGGATCTATTCCTCTGTAGTCATTACGAATGAAATCGCGTTATAGCTCGAACACATGATGTTCGAGCTCCACAAAGCGCTAATTCTGAAGAGCTGGAAGTCGCCCACATGCTTCTTGGAAATTTTCTCAATTTTGCAACAATGATAGCAAAGCAATCTCACAATTTCATTCCCTAACAAAAAACACATACTGGTCTTGACATCTTTTTTCTTCCTCCCATGAGTCTCCCTTTCAAACTCTACACTTTCCACAGAAGAAACCCCACAAAACCCATTTCTGAAATGTCAGTGTGTTCGAAATATGCATAATTATTACGGATATCGCTTTCTCAGAAGTGCAATTTGCGACCGTATTGGGAGAGAGCCCAAATACGAAAAGATTTCCGGACGCAAACATATCTCGTTACCGTGGCGTCGCAAAAACATAAACATTTTCCCGGGTTCCGACACACGTGTGATTGCTCAGCTTTTAGCAGAATATGGAGCGATTCAGATGGACACACAATGTTCCAAATGAGCCAAATCACAGAGGACCTGGCCAATTAATGGACGTAATTAACGGACCTTTGCATTAAAGCAGGACCATTGTTTTTTTTCCCTCCCCCTCCCAGTCCATTTTTAATAGTCTAAACCAACACGCTGAGATTGTCCGCAGGACAATTTTCAACCTAATTTTGATGTATAGTGTAGGGCGTGAGGCTCGGGATAAATGACTTTGGAGCTCGCGGACTGACGCTGTGATTGCGTCCTCACGTTGGCACGATTGCGCACACGTCTCTTGCTCGGCTTCCCTGAAAATCGCACAAAATTTAGTGCCGCTTTCGAGCACCGAAAGTGCGTCTGCTAAAACCGATATCGCCCTCGCGCTTATCAAGTATACCGAGCTGGGATTTGTGGTATAAACGAGCTGTGATTCTAGCAGAGGTTTTTATTTATGTATTTGTCAGAAATTATGGGATATTGCAAATACGGCCTTCTGTGATATTTAACAGGATGTGTTAGTGCGAGACAGTCGGTAGCACCAGACGCTGTGTGTCTCGTGCGTGTGCGTGTGTGTGTGTGTGTGGGGGTGTCTGCGACAACCGGCAGAAAGGCTGGTGTCAGGAGTGTCAACGCAAGGCACGCCGTCAGGGTGGAATCATCAGTCCTTCCCCACATACAAACAAACAAACAAGCAAGAGCCTAACTGTAAAAGCATAAATATGGATCATACTGAAAGCTTCAGGGTCACACCTGGAGTCTTCACGGGTGAAATTGGAAGCTCCGGCGCAGCCGATAACCTCAGCGGAAGGTTTTAATCAATCGCATCTCATTCAGTCTGAAGACGTTTGGCTCGGCCTGTAGCTGCGACGACTAGAGGGAGGCCCATTAACGCTCTTATTATCAATTCTTAGCTGACACCTTTGCCCACCTGAACCAACTACTTACTGTTATGCAGGCATTTACAGAGCAGGGAGTTGTTACCAGAGCGTTTCTGGGTACGTACCGTACTCAAGGGAACTAAAGCTGCAGGGGGTAAACTGGGGGATCTTCAGCTCGCGACCTAATGATCCTGTCCGACCATTGAATTACACGTTGGGTGCTAGAAACACCCGGGCCTAAAGGGATACAATTATTTAAGTAATATTGGCTTTTATATATTACTGCTATTACTTACAAATATTTACCTATTTATGCAGCTGGGTAATTTTACTGCAGCACTTTAGAGTAAGTACCTTGTTCAAGGATCCTGCAACTAAAGGGGGTTTCAAACCTGCAACCATTGAGTCCAGAGACAGCAGTGCTAATCGCTACACTACCAGCTGTCCTCGGGCACCCTCTGCAGAATTATCTCGGTATCAAAAGTATTACCATTATTATATAAAGTTTCTTAGAGCGACGACAACGTTACCCGTTTGTATCATTCCATGTTTTGTATTGTAGCAGCGGGGGGTCAGCAGCCTGATCAGCGGTACAATTGCAGCACCCCTACTGGGCTTTTAGCTGAAACCTTTTGGTTACAAGTCCAGTTCTTTAGTCGCTCTTCCACACTCCTCCCTGAGCTAATAACAAACTGGCTAAGTTTCATGCATTCGGGAGTGTGACTGCTACCCTCTTTGAAAATATGAATGAGACTCATGTTACGCCTCCACATGCTGCTTCGGAGCCCTTGGGAATGCTGCAGCCATGTATTAAAAGTGACTTTAAAGTGTTGTGATTTCAAGTCTCTGCAACTTTGGGATAAAGACATCGCAGGGAAAAAAAGAGTTTTAAAAAAAAAAAAAAAAACAATTGAGGTTAAAATTAACTAATTAAGCCGTTTGGCAAGTTAACAAATTAGACTCCCTTCTACAACAATTATAATGAAATATGGGCTTGTCCAGGAGCATTACATGCCATTACAAATTCATTAGTGAAATGCAATATCAGTTATTACATGCTCGCTTGCTTTTATAATATTTAGCAAAAGGAATTCCATTTACTGATGAGTCACGTGATGGGAACTTTTTTTTTTTTTCCCCCGAAGTCCTGTTTTATCCAATTTCAGGTCACCTAGAAGTCACTGGTTCACTTCTGCAGCAGAATAACGCAGAAGTAGTCTGAAATTGACGACAAAGTACTTTTTAATGCTTTGAGCTGTTGTCAAGTGCACCACTGTGTAGGCTACTATAGACATGGAAAGTCGTGCGTTTTAAATGTCAGCAAAGAAGAAAATGGCAGAGTAATTGAATTTTGTCATAGATAAGTCATGCTGTGTGTGTGTATGTGTGGGTAAACTTATATTTAATATATTCCAACTTCTCTGTATGTGTGTGCATACTTGGCCAAATAAATCAGATCGTGATATATGATATTTTTTTTTAAAATATTTCTATAAAAATGCATTGCAGGCCTGTGTTAAAAATAAGTGCAGATATAAAATTCTGGAGAGCGGTGCTTTCCCGGCGCGTTTTCGCGAGGCCGAGACGAGCCCCGCACGGGTCACTAGCAACAGAGAGTGGCACCTGTGCTGGAGCCACCTGCCTGAACCCGAGAGCGAAGCGGGAGCACGGATCCGTTTAAGAGACGTGCGGAAGCGGAGGCCCTGCCGGCCCTGTCCGCGCTGCCGGTTTCCCGCAGTTGAACGGAGGTTAAAAAGGAACACGAGGGGCTGAGCCGGCAGTGTCGGTGTAGGGTGACGCTTAAAAGGGGAACACCATCTGGAGACGGAGACATACGAGCCAGTGGCTAAGTAATGGACTTTATGTGAACAGTCCCAGTAGGCTCCGCTAATGTCTTGTTAAGAAACTGTTGATTCTATTTTGCCCCATTTTATTGCCACTAAAGCGCAGCTATTGTATTACTGGGAAGGACAGAAAAAGGGGGCTTAATACGTTATAGGCGGCTCGCCGCTTGACGGCGCAGCGGGGCTCGTTCGCGTTTCGCCCAGCGCTAAATCGGCAGGCCGGGACGGCGCGTCGGAAACGCCGCGGAAGCTCTTCAGCGTCTTCCTGAAACGCGGCACCTTCAGGGTTTCTTCGAATCGTTACGGCTCAGTGCCTTACCTTTAATTTTGCGTGAATGTAACATAAGTGCTAAATCCAACATTCGTGAAGATCCTGTGAATGTGATATTTTTTGGAAGCCAGAGCGGCAGCTTCTCCTTAATGTATATGGAGAATGGCTTCTTTATTATGGGCCTGTTAGATTTTTGTGTGCAATAAACTGCTTTAACCATAAACAATACCCTAGTTCCGAAACAGGAATAATTTTTACCGCTTCTTTGACCCCTGATTTTTGGATATTATCTAATTCTAATTAGCATGTCGCTCTGGATCCACTTTTGGTGGCATCCTTTTTGGGTGATTTAATGCGCATTTTTTGAAATCGGATGTTCAGACATTGACGATGAGGGAGAAATCCTTCGGCGTGAATAATTACGGTCCAGTGATAAGTTTTGTAATGAAATAAAGATCTCTTTTCTCCATAGGAACACAGAAGCTTATCTGGGTTCCTTTGCACGGGCATGAAATACCGTCAGAACCATGGACCCGGAACCGAGCTGGGTTAAATAATGGGCATGTTATTAATCCTTCATCCATGCCAGTACCGGAGCCCGAATTCCATCTAGGGCTCTTGCGTCAGGCGCTGACATGTGGAATTGCCCTCTAAAGTACAAGCATTGGACTGGAAATCCAGAAAGGCCTAAGCAAGACCTTTGACCTTAACGCACACAAGGAAATCGCACGCGTGCTTATGGTCGGCTCTGTGAGGAAACGTGTGGTTGTGCTGACATAAACAAGGGCTAATGCTGCTGGTAAATGAGCTGTCAGATGTAACTCTGACAACTTATAACCGAACGGTCCTCGGAGATCGGGGGGGGGGGGGTTCGATTTTTATTTAGCAATCGCTCCACCGGAAAAACCTGCGGAAGCGCCCTAGTTTATTTTAGCTATGAAAACCAGCATTTCCCTTAAGGAAGTGTTATTTTCAGGATTAACCTCCCCCACCCGCTACTGCCATCCCAATTCAATGAGCAGAGAGAATTGAAATGCGAAGAGCTCCGTACTAATCGTCTTTGTTTCCCCAGCTCCGAACAGGACAATTTGTTGGAGGAGGAGGAGGAGGATGACTGCCATAACCTCTCCTCGTGACTAATTGTTCTCGTAGCCCCTGGGTTTACGCCGGGACGGACGCACAGCTCCTGTTAAATGGAGCGAGGCGAGGAAGGTGGCAGGGAGGGTAAAAGATGATTGACAGTGACTAGGACCTGCAGGCACAGCTTGTCCTGCAGGGAGACTTCCAAGGACACCTATCAATCACGGTGGTGGCGGTCATGTGTGTTGGGGGGGGGGGGTTCTTTATCAGTGCCTGATGACTTAGTGAAGAGCTCAAGTGCAGAGGTTTCAGAACTCATTGCATCTTTCTCTTTGCGTGGTCACATGCAAGTTCTTCCATAACGAAGTCATAAAATGCCTGCACATGCAAGACGGCCATTGCCCCCCCCCAACCTCCAGCTCTAACTCTTCTTCCATCTCGAGAATCTTCATAGATGAATCAAGGGCGCTGCAGTTCGGTTCAGAGGACGCTTCTGTTAAAAGAAGATCTCGTCACTGAAGAAGTGGGCAGATTTGATTTGTTGGGTCGGACTCTGTTCATCCTTCCTGCGCTTGAGTAACGCGTTTGGATGTTTCCAGGTTTTTCGGAACGCACGAGAACGCTTATTCGAAACGTGAAATTAAACCATCCGCGATCTAACTATAACGCCGAATGTTTTCGCAAGACAAGATGTTCTCTTCGTAGAGACTAATTGTTATCAAATCTACCATGTATCTACCTTTTAATAATCATGACAATCTCAGTTAAATGGGTAGGCTAGCGCTTTGTTACAGGTATTGTTGTTCTTCCTCAAACTATTATTACCAGGGCATATGTTTCGCTTTTTGGTTTGATGAAATGTGATAAAATGTGAACGTTGTTATTGTATTTAATTGCACATGAACCATTTGTAGAAGTTATAATTAGCAATCTGTGCATGCATAATGCATCACGATATAAAAATTATCTATTTGCCCACTACTTGGCAGTAGTTTGATCTGGAATTCTAAATCACCAGCGTGGAATGATCCAGTGTTCACACACTCTGACCCTCCCGTGACCACATGACCAAATGACCATCCAAACCCAAACAGAGACACACACTGTCATGGGGCGGCACGGTGGCGCAGCAGGTAGCGCTGCTCTCTCACAGCACCTCGGTAGTGCGAGAGGACGTGGGTTTGATACGTGCGCAATCTGTGTGGAGTTTGCATGTTCTCCCTGTGTTTGTGTGGGTTTCCTCTGGGTGCTCTGGTTTCCTGCCACACTCCAAAGACATGCTGTTTGGGTTCATCCATAGTGTGTGAGTGACAGAAAAAGTGTGTGTGTTCCATTGATGTATGGATGAGTGACCCAGTGTAAGTAGTGTATCTAGCAGTGTAAGTCACCATGGTGGATAAGGTGTGTGGGCTGATAACACTACATAGAGTTCATTGGAAGTCGCTTTGGAGAAAAGCATCTGCTAAGTAAATAAATGTAAATAGGGGGCAGCTGATAGCATTGTGGTTGGAAACACTGTTTATGGATCTAGAGGTTGCTCGTTTGATTCTCTACTACTCCCGTACTACCCTTGAGGAAGACTGACCCTTAAGCGATCCAGTAAAATTACCCAACTGTATAAGTAGGTAAATAGTTGTAGGTATCTTAATATTATAAATTCCTTTGGTAAAAAAAAATCAGCTGAATGAATTTAAATAAATTTTATATATGTGTGTGTGTGTGTGTGTGTGTGTGTGTGTGTGTGTGTAAATATATATACACACACATTGTCTGAACCGCTTGCCCCATACAGGGTCGTGGGGAGCCAGAGCCTAACCCAGCAACACAGAGCATAGGGCTGGAGGGGGATGGGACACACCCAGTCCGTCGCAAGGCACCCCAGGTGGGACTTGAACCCCAGACCCACCAGAGAGCAGGACCCAGTCCAACCCACTGCGCCACCACGCCACCACACCCCCCCCCTCCCCTTATATAATATATATATATATATATATATATATATATATATATATATATATATATATATATATATATATATGACACACCATAATTACACTGAAACCCATTATCGTTCCTTTGAAGATTCCAGTGTTTCAGCACAAATATTTTGTCAGTACTGGATATTGACTCTTTTCGCAGACATTAGCTCTATCTTTGCAGGTGACCGTCTCGCACTTGGCAGCTAATTCAGCAGCATTTCAAGCACAGTGTGTAGCTCAATATGGCACTATTGCACACTTAGCTAATGATCAGGCCTGTTGCAGCCTCTTGGTGGGACTTTGTCGTTCGCTCGCAAAAAAAAAATCAACGTCCATCACGGCTGGTGGCCCATCAGTATCGCTCCAGCTCCCGTCAGCATCGATTCAGCCGCCAGGGAACGTGGGTAGGGCTGGACCATCCAAAAAAAAATGAACCGATGACAAAACACATTACTGTGATGAGTCAGAGACCGATGTATACCGTGGTATTGAGCAGTATGTGATTTGTTTCATGTGGTGTTGACTTTACACCTGCAATGATACCCAAGCAGGGTTTCGAGGCACGACGAAGCATCTGATTGGAAAAGATACTGGATGCAGTAAGAAAAAAAGTAAGAGCAGCTTGAGAGCTTCAAGATACGCATACAAAACAATGTAGTTCTTTTATATGTAGGTGAACATATGAAAGTTTAAAAAAAAAAAAAAAAAAAAAACTCATATTGGTTGATTATGAATAATCCTGCTTATGTTTTTTGAGGAAAAAGGACCTTTTTTTTTTTTTTTTTTTTTTTGTCCCATGATTCATGAGGTGAAAGTCGTGATTTCATCACAGACGAGATGCTCTGGCATCAGGAATCAAGCCAAGGAGATGACTCAAACTCGCATGTCATCAAGAGCCCATGTCGAGCGAATCCATCCCATAAAACGATCCGCGGAGTAAGATGGAGGGCGACCTTTTACGGTTATTTTCTCATTTGGACTCGCCGCCGTCCTTGCGCATTATAATGGGCGCTGGGTCGCGGCCGTCACTCACCACGGTCTCCCGGGGAGCAAAGTCATTCCGGCCAAAACAGAGGTCTGGATTGCCGCAAGAATGCCCGGCTCGCGTCCGCAGAGGCGCGCGCGCGTGTGCGTCGCCAAGACGACACGCCGAAAAACCACGGATGACTGCCGCTGGCCATCAATCATCATTAACCCGATGCGCCTCCTCCGTAACAAGCCGATGACCCCATCACATCTGTCCGGCGCCGTGGAAAAGGCAGCGGGATGATTGTGGCGAGCGCACGCCGGCCGGCCTTCCCCTGAGGGCAAGGCTGCGGAGGAGATAAATAGTCTCGTCAATCCACGGGACGGGGACAGCGGAACGATCTCCTGGCAATGCGCAGAAATCTTCTCTCTAGTCAATTAGCGGGGCGACTTCCAGATACCTCATTTATTTTCCGTGTGACTAATTTTCAGAAGACCTGAAAATTACATAAGGCACCCCTGCGACATCAGGGTGCTCCCTGCAAATTGCGCGCCGGTGCCTTTCGACGTCCGCTAACGACGGGGGGGGGGACGCCAGCGAGCGAGAGCTTCGCCGGCTTTGTTTTCTACCGAGGAACCTACGCTCGGTTCGTTTCCTTTAGAGCAGTTCAACGTCGTGAGAAAAACGCATCACAAACAGTCACGTCTCCCTTGATGGGCGGAAGAATGCGAACGCTGCCGGGAATAATGGGAAAATTGCGTTGCTGTTTTTTTTTCTCCCCCTCTTTAAATTGTTTTCTCGTTCCTCTTTTTCAGACTCTCTTCAAAGGCCTCTGGAGGTCCCTCCCTGCTCTGCCTCTCCACAGTAACCTTTCCCAGGATGCTTTCTGAGCAGCAGCCCTGCTGGCAAGGGGATGCAGGGATATAGCCATGGGGGATGGCACATTATTTTTCCATTTCCTGAGCCAAAATCAAACTGCTCTCTTCTAGTATCCCAAGAAAGCTGAACATGAGAAACTAAGTTTAGCAAATGCCCTGAATCCCCCCCCCATTTTTTTGCTCCAATGTACAGTAGCACTCTATAGGGTTGCCTGGTTATTTGACAAAAAAACGAATGCATTTTAATGGGAAGCCTGCCTGCCAACTAGACAGATTAATTATGTTAATTTCCATGTTGCTTTGTCTCAAGTGAGAAGTGATCTTTTCCTCTGCTGGAAGTGAGATGTTTGATGTGCAGCAGTCGGCCCGATCGCTTAGTTGCGGGATATGATCCTGGTCGCCGGCTGGTTTTTGGAGGTGCCGTCTGTGTCGCGCGCTTCGCCTTTGTCTGCGCGTTCGTGTCCCGGTCGCCTTTGTCCGCGTCGCTCGCAGGGCCGCCTCCTCTGGTCCGGGCCGGGCGCCTCATCTGGTATTCTCCCACGCTTGCTTTTCCCCTTGTCCCCAAAGTCATGATCAAAGTCACCCGGCCGATGCAGGCGAACAGCACCGGATGCCAGCCGCATGCAGATGGCCCGCGGTTCCCTCCGCCGCCACGGTTCAGGGGGGATTCGGGGGGAACGGTGCGCAGCCGCCCGCCGGAATTCAGAAAACCCAGTTGAAAGGAGAGTCCCAGATGGCCAAACAGACGGCCAGCCCTCTTTGTTACAGACAAGGCAGAAAATGCTGCTGTCTTGGAGGTGGTGGATCCAATAATCGCCTGGGGATGAGCGCGTGTGCGGTGGGTGTCCTCCAGGAGACCAGGAAATGAAACGAACCGTTCTCCATCGCTCGAAAACATCAGAATCATCTGAATACACCAAACACTTGGGATCGTTTTTGACAGATACGCCCTTCAGCTTTGTAGCTTCGCAGCAGCTCGTGTCACCCCGCCGTATGGAAACGGAATTCGCGTCAAGTGCGCCGCGGTGGCCCAATGTAGGAAAGAAGCGATACTCAATACTCAGACTTATTAAGAGCGGACTGCTTTCAACACTTCCGGTGTCTTTTTAGACATTAATTGCAAGGGAAAATACATCAGCGGGTGACCAGGCTTGCATGAAAATCGTATCAATAAAGTAAACTATTGAAAATATTCTTTTTTTGCTTTCTTACATTTTCAGACAGGCCTGGCTCAATGTATAGATTTTCCTTTAAAGTCAGTTTAATACAGTTTTATCAAAGTTTCTTGAGCACTTCATAGGTCAGCAAAAGATGGATGCTTGTTACAGAATGTCTGCTCGAAGGAACCAAGCCCAACACTACAGGTTTACGCAGCTGGAGGCTTTACCTGTTTTGCAGAGTACAGAAAAGTGTGTGTGTGTGTGTGTGTGTGTGTGGGTGGGGGGTGGGGGATATTTATATATATATATATACACACACACAGGTTTGATACATGGGATACAAAAAGCTCTGGGGTTCAAACACAGCAACATTTCTAACCTCATTTCCTTCACTCTTTTGCTACACGGCCTAAGTATTAAAACTTTACATTTCGTATGGCATGTACTCATATGATACATAACTCATATTTCATATGACATGTATGGGGGGGACGGGATAGTGCAGTGTAGTGGTTAGAGTTGCTGCCTTTGGATCCAAAGGTCATGGGTTTAATCCCCACCTCTGGCTGTAGTACCCTTGAGCAATGTACTTATCCTGAATTGCTGCAGTGAAATTACCCAGCTGTATAAATGGGTAAATAATTGTCAGTTGCTTTGGAGAACAGCATCAGCTAAATGAATAAATGTAATAGTAACAGATTTACCGCAGTTTCACTTTAAGAACATATCTTGCTGCATGAGGACTGATGGGCGCCATGAAATTTCAGTTTTGATCACATTCAATAATTCCCCATTCCGCTTCACATAATAGATTTCAGAGTCTTTAAGAACGTGTTGAGTTGAGGAATAGTCTAGGTGTGAAATCTGTCGGTGTTCCGACTGATAATTAATATCAGCTATGACAGTCATTAACTAGAGGTTCCTTAACCACGCAGGACGACGGCGCTCAAATGAACGCAACAGAAGGTGTCCAGATGTTAGGAGTGTGGAGATTAAATGCATATATCAAAGGTCGTCATGTTTTGCATAATGGTTTTTGCATTTTTAATTTTTTAAACTTCCCGTGAACGGTCAATTTTTAAGCTTTCGGTTGGCAGGGCTCTGCCGTTTTTGTGGGGGTTTGTCTCTTTAATGCGTTACTTAATTTTTCCAGCCTTCTGCACACTCAAAAAAATGGTTCCTCTTAATTATATGTACCGGGGGGGGGGTCGGGGTTGTGGGGGGGGGATTGAGGCAATTAGGCTTTGCCTAATAGCCTGGGATTTAGGGCCTTATTATAGCTGGGGGAGATGGGCCAACTAGCATGTTTTCATCAGCATTACAACATATGTGTGTGAAGTGGGAAGTCGGCTTGTCGCAGGACACGGCTGTATTTCGGAGCCGATGTGCTTGTGGGATGGATGCTTTTGTTATCGGGGTTTAAGGGGGGGCTGGATTGCAAACAGTAGGTGCTTCGTTATGGCGCCCATGGTTCTCCAGCCTCAGACTCATGGTGAAGAGGTATGACGGTCACCTGGAGGGGTTCTGCTGGGTTCTGTCCAGTGGCCCCGACGCATTGGCGGTCCCAGCTGGGGGGGTGGGGTGGGTTCAAACTGTGCTCTGCTGACAAAAGGTATTGGTCTACACCGGTGTCTTTCCCGAGGAGCTCTTCCCAAGAGGCTGTTTTCCGCCCCCCCTTTCAGGATGAATTACCCTTGTTGTCATCTTACATATGCGCCCTTCATGGCTTCTGACAGATGTCGACTAATAGCTGCAAACTTATTATATATCAGTCGTTCCTGCACTACTGTTCTCTGGCTTAAATGAAGAATATTTAGAGAAGGTTGTTTTAATTTTCTATAAACTGCCTGAAAAATGAGCCGACTAGAGGTGAGTATAAAAAGGCAACAAGACATGCATGTTGATTACTGCTGTTCCCCGAACATTTGGGCCTGAACACAAATGCTGTAATTTGAGAGAATATTGAGATCTAAAAACAAGTTTCACTATTTAAAAAAAAAAAAAAATCTGAATTCTTATTTTGGAGAGTTGTTACCCAAATGAATCCTAGAAGGTCACAAAAATGATCAACTTGATCTGGATTGATTTTTTTTTTTTTTTATGCAGAGCTGTACGGTGGTCCACCTAGTCCTTCGGCCTGAAAGTCAAGGTCTTAGTCCAGAGCAGACGAGGTGCTAATTGTTCAGTGTCTAATTAAAAGCAGGGATACTTACAAACCTCATTCTTATTCTTTTATGTCTCTCTCGGGGACAGTCTAACCAAATGGCCCAGACAGGCGGCACGACAAGTAACGAATGAGCGCCATCCTCTTTCTCCAGTTCTGTTAACGTAATCCCAAATTGATTACGCCCTAATAGAACAGCGGTGAATGAAAAATTAATTAGATCGGCCCGAGCCCCGATGTGCGCACTTACAGCAAGGCCACCGCGTACATTTGATCCCCGGCCTTTGCTGGAATTAAAGCTTGCTAAGTGCTGGCTTTGAAAAGTCAGCCAATGTCACATGATCGGCGAGCGATGTTCACCTTTTGCGACGCTCAATAATGCATGATGGACGTTGGGCGCGCAAACAAGGCGTCCGAGCGGTGTGTTGGCGATGCGAGCGAGGCCGATTATTTCGCTTAGAGTTTTGGGCTATCCACGATCACTGCAGGAAAATTAGAAACAGACTTTCAGCCTTTTCTTCACAAATATGCCCTGAAGATTTATCAGACTTATTTTTAGTTTTTAAATTATTAAAATCGAGACAAACTTTTCTTAATCTCCTGATACCTCAGCGCTCGTTGAAAAGCGGATCCAGTGGGGATACGAAGAGGGTCGTGTTGGAAAATACAGATTTCTTTCATTCCGGGACCTGGGTATCCTTGCACAGATACATGTACAGTGCTCCTTAGCAGTACGTGAGTCCCTTGTGTCCCTTAGTTTTACCACGAAATGCTTATTGAATAAGGATCAGTGTTCCTCGTGTGACATAATAAGTGTGTAATGACCAATTCCGTATGTTGCTTTAGAGGAAATCGTGTGTGTAGTAGAAACACACAAGTAGTGCAGGTGTAAAAATAAGCGAAGCCCAAGTTGTATCGATTAAACCAAGTAGGTGAGTAGAATCGGGGATGTAAATGATCATCATTTATTAATTTTATAAGTTTATTTTAACATTTAAGCTTTAAATTTGTTTATTTTGATATTTCATACATGAATAATGACAGTATTTGTAGGGTACAGAAAGGAAAACAAAATCACATCTTTGATCATGATCTTTTTGTCCAGTGTTTTAACGTTTACATTTACTTACACTATTTACAATGGGTCACTCATCCATACATCAGTGGAACACACACACTCTCTCTGTCACTCACACACTATGGGGGAACCCGAACAGCATGTCTTTGGACTGTGGCAGGAAACCAGAGCACCCGGAGAAAACCCACGCAGACACGGGGAGAACATGCAGACTCCACACAGACTGAGCAGGAATCAAACCCACGTCCTCTCGCACCACGTGGGCGCTGTGAGACAGCAGCACTACTCGCTGTGTCACCGTGTCGTAACATAACATAAGCCAGACAGAATATGAGCATTTTTATATATGAATTTGTCCCATGATGCTTTGCTCACTCACTATGTCTCACTTTCATTTTGCTTGAATGATTTTTACAGTTGAGATAGTTTGCACCATCAGGGGACAGGGACTTGAGGAGCAGGGCTCTCTTGCCCCTTGGATGTATGGTGGATGGCGGGTCGTTCGCTGTTCCCGCAATGATTTGCCAAAAGAGAAAGTGAAAATGTTTTCTGTAACAGGGCTGGTATTGGCACAAAGTCTGGAATGTTATACTTACTGTTTGTGTGTGAGTGACAGAGAGTGTGTGTGTGTGTGTGTGTGTGTGTGTGTGTTCGTTCCACTGATGTATGGATGAGTGACCCAGTGTAAGTAGTGTATCTAGCAGTGTAAGTCTTCAGGGTGCTCTGGTTTCCTCCCACACTCCAAAGACATGCTGTTCAGGTTCACCCACAGTGTGTGAGTGACAGAGAGAGAGTGTGTGTGTGTTCCACTGATGTATGGATGAGTGACCCAGTGTAAGTAGTGTATCTAGCAGTGTAAGTCACTGCAGTGAGTAAGGTGTGTGGGCTGATAACACTACGTAGAGTTCATTGGAAGTTGCTTTGCAGAAAAGCGTCTGCTAAGCGAATAAATGTAAATGTTTTGTGAACATCACATGCTGTCAGGTCGATGTAACGCGCTCCTTGGAGATTTACCACGTTTTTGAGAAAAGTGTTAAAGTGAATAAATGTTAAATGATTAAATGTATCAGTCTGGAAAGAACCTGTTACCAACATTTTTGTTTTTCATTATGACTTTTCCATAACCTCGGCTGTAAGTAACTGAAAACCTGCATTTGTTTGGAATTCCCTTCTGGTTCTAGGACTATTTCATACTTGTTACTGTAGCAAATTGCATGTGATCTGAACAGCGATTTTTGTTTTGTCTGTACAATGCAGTGTAAATACTTTTCTGCCATTGATCCACTTTTTCTTTTTTTAACAAAAGGAGCACTCTAGCGCTTTCATGGTCTATTACAGTTATTGACTTCTGTCACTGAAATATATCCAACTGCAGTCAGACAGGTTCATTTTTTCCCCTTCGCTCCATCGGGACACTTTATTGTGAGTCTCGGTGTGACATTGAAATGACCAAGAAGAAAAAAGCACACAGGTAAGCCTTCACTTTTATAGGAGAGTTGTTAGCACAAGGGGGGCGCGGTGGCGCAGTGGGTTGGACCAGGTCCTGCTCTCCAGTGGGTTTGGGGTTCGAGTTCCGCTTGGGGTGCCTTGCGGCGGACTGGCGTCCCGTCCTGGGTGTGTCCCCTCCCCCTCTGGCCTTACGCCCTGTGTTGCCGGGTAGGCTCCGGTTCCCCGTGACCCTGTCTGGGACAAGCAGTTCTGAAAATGTGTGCGTGTGAGTTGTTAGCACAAGTAAATTAGTTAATGTTTCCTGATTTCCTCTCGTATTTAAACTAAGGTACGGTAAGGTGATGGGCTGGGTGTCTCCTTTGGATTGTGCTAGATGACATGGGGCAGGTGCGTAAGAATACCACTGATGGTGCAGTTTCTTGGAATTACTTCATGCCATCAGAGTTTAAGTTTATCATTTTAGGACTATGGTACCCTGGTAGACGGTACAGTGATGCAGCAAGTAGCGGTAGCACCTCATAGCGCCTGAACTTTTTGAGTATAGGTTCGAATCTGACTCGATCCGTGTGGAGTTTGTGTGGGTGCTCTGGTTTCCTCCCGCAGTCCAATATATTCCATTTATGAAGACACTCCAGAATTGCTGTTCATGCCGTTTTGGTATCATGGCACCACAGCACTTGTAATTATCTTATTTTTACTTTCTAAATGTATATATTTATTGAAAGATGTCCCGTTTAGATGGATGAGTGACGCTAAATTGCCCTTAGTGCATGAAAGAGTGTGACTGGCCACCCTGTGATGGACTGGCGTCACATCCGTGGTGTTGCGCCCCCCCCCAGGATAGGCTGTGGACGTCCCTAGCCAGGGCAAGCAGTTAATGACAATGGAGGGATGGTAACATGAGTGCTGCTTTTACAGATGTACGATGTGCTGTATGCCAGGCTCCGTTGTGATATTTTGTTAATCAACCAGTAACACGAAAACAGGAGGTGTTCTGTGAGCACAGAGCTAATTAGCAGGGCCCTGTTGGACAAATATGAAGCCCTGGTCTTCCTCCTGTTCCCTCCCTTGTCATGCCACCTGGGAAGCTGTCTCCACCATATAATGACCAGGATCACTACCGCTACTAGTTTGGCTCTGGAGCTGTCAGCCTGGGTCTCCTGGGCATAGATTAGTACAGAGTAAAAAGTACATGGTGCTCAGGGTGGCAGGCATAGTGGAGGTGGGTGGATTGTGCTCATTTTTCCCAATGAGTTTGATTAAAGAGGCCATTGGTCAGTGCCGTGACGGTCAAGCGTACCAGGGTAAAGCACAGTAACAAAGCCCTATATGTGACAGGCGAGCATGATGGACTGCAGGGTCCCTAGGAAATGACTGTGACCCTGGAGGAAGCAGAAGAAAAAAGAGGGTTTCTATTAACCCCGCACAAGCGATGCTTACAAAGTACATTCTTATGGGTGCTTTTTAAAAGAATAGAAAACTTTTTTTGTATTTATTAATTTTAATTTTTAGGGAAATAAGGGTGTATGTGGTGTTGCAGGTACTACTGGTTCCTCAGGTGACCGGGATGTGCCACTGAATGGGAGTTCGGATCTGGTGCAGTCTGTCGAATTTCCATGTTCACCATATGTTTTCAGATGGGTTTCTTCTGGGAGCTCTTGTTTCCCTCCATAGTCTAACGGCACATGTTTGAGAAAAGCTAGGGAATCTAAAAAAATGCCCATGAGTGAGTGTGTTACATGGTAACAAGTGAGCAATTGCAGCGAGTTTAGTGCTGCATGTCTAGCGCTGCAAATCACCTTGGACAAAGTATGTTTGATTGACTAAAACTTTTTTTCTCATTTCAAACTACAGTTAATGTTTCTTTTTTTTATAAACAAAAATGGCATTAATGATGAGCAGGTGGTTATATTTCACCCTGATTTTTCCATGTTTGGGGGTGCGGGGGTGCAGCGATGCAATGGGTTTGCCCAGGTTCCACTCTCTGGTGGGTCTGGGGTTCAAGTCCCCCTTGGGGTGCCTTGGGATGGACTGGTGTCCTGTCCTGGGTGCGTCCCCTCCCCCTCAGCCCTACACCTTGTGTTACCGGGTTAGGCTCTGGCTCACCGCAACCCATCTTGGGACAAGTGGTTTCAGTCAATGTGTGTGTGTGTTCCATGTTTCTGTTAAAACTGAAAATCTGTACTATTTAATCTTGCAGTGAGCATGCTGCCTTTTGCTTTATTCTCTTTTTTGGTCAGATCACAGAGGGAACACACTAAGGAGACTAATGAATTCCACTGAACAAACATCAGGTTGATGGATTGCAGTGCCCCCCCCCCCCCCTCCCTCCCCGACCCCCTCCCAGTAACACACTGACTGTAAGACTGAGAATTATTGAAGGGTGTTTGAAAGATTAAGAAGGCAATTTGAACTCCGGGGATTATCTCTGCTTTACTGTTCAATAAAATAAAAAGGCCACCAAAACAAGAAAGACATTTTTTTCTTATTCCCTTACAGAAAGTGTTTCACTATTCTACTGTTTTTAGTTACCTATTCTTTAAAAAGGAGAGTAACAGGCAAAAATTTTGGGGCCATAATAATAATATATATTCTTATTATTATTGTTGTTATTTTGTTTTTTATAATAACACACACACACATTTTCAGAACCGCTAGTCCCTTACGGGGTCACGGGGAACCGGAGCCTACCCGGCAACACAGGGCGTAAGGCCGGAGGGGGAGAGGACACACCCAGGACGGGACGCCAGTCCGTCGCAAGGCACCCCAAGCGGGACTCGAACCCCAGACCCACCGGAGAGCAGGACTGCGGTCCAACCCACTGTGCCACCGCGCCCCCTATAATAACATTATCATAAAATTTATTGTATATTTTTATTGTATTATTGGAAGGCATGGTAGCACAGTGGGTTTGGCTGGGGTCTGCTCTCCAGTGGGTCTGGGGTTTGAATCCCGCTTGGGGTGCTTTGTGGTGGACTGGCGTCCCGTCCTGGGTGTGTCCCCTCCCCCTCCAGCTTTTCGCCCTGTGTTGCTGGGTTAGGCTCCAGCTTGCTGTGACCCTGTCTGTAACAAGCAGCTTCAGACAGTGGGGGGTTAGGGTTAGGGTTAGGGTCAGGGTTGGGGTGGGTGGCTTAGGAGGTTCAGCCAGTGCCTGCTGTGCAGTAGGTCAGGGGCTCAAGCCCCACTTGGGGTGTCCTATGATGGACCAGCATCCCAACTTGGGTGTATCCCTGACCCTGTACCCTGTGTTGCCAGATAGGCCCTGGCTCACCATGACCCTGTTCAGGACAAGCGGCTCTTGACGATGGATGGATATAACAACAATAATTGAAATATACAGTGACCTTTGCGAAAGTTACTGAGCCATAATACACATTTTCTACTTAAAAACATTTTTTTAGTGAATAGCCACGAGAGCCAAGAACGAGACATTTGAATGAGCAGCGACACCATCAGAAGAGTGTGAATGCCTGTCTTTGCACTCATTTGGCTACGAAATCTGGAAGGAGATTTCGAGGGGACGGCGACACTCTTAATCAAGCTTAATGCTTTTATAAGCGCTCCTTTCGGCTGTCTAATTGAGTGACCGCAACGTGCTCTCCGTCAACTTTCTTTTGCCAGTCGGTTAATCTGATGTCTCAGTTGAGCATAACTGTGTGGTTTTCGGTTCATTTTCATTATCTTGGCCTTCCTGATGATGCTCTTCTCCAACGAAAGGCCTTAGAGAACAATGGGGTTGGGAGGGGCACACTCGTTCGTGTTTTCCTAAAAGCAATTCTAAATTGGTGTCACATAGACACCCAGTCAAAGTGATGAGATTCAGTCAATATGGTTTATCGTTCTGACACACAGTACAATTTGAAGATGGTTAGTGTTCTTAATGACTTGTGATAAGGCAGGTGTGGGGATTAAGGGCAAATATGCATAACCTTGAAACCGGTGGTTCAAGCCCCAGTCAGGAAGGTGCTCTTGTACTCTTGATTAAGGTACTTTTAAATTTCCTTAGTAAGAATAGTAATTATTTTCTGTTAAAACTGGACGTAAAACATAGTCTAAGCAACACAATAATATAACCCGAATGTTATGTATGAAAACACTCCAGAGTTACTGTTCATGCCGTTTTGGTATCTTGACACCAAAGCACTTATAATTAACTTACATCTACATTTGTATGTTTATCAGATGTTTTTATCCAAAGCAAAATAGAACTAAGAGTAAAGAAAAGTGAATTTCATAGTCATCAAAGAAATTTAATTGTAGATATGGGTTCCCACTGATGGGTGGCACAACGAGTAGCGCTGGTGTCTCGCAGCACTGTGAGGTTGTTAAACCACATGGGTTCAATCCCTGCTTAGCCTGTGTGGAGTTCGCATGTTCTCCCCATGTCTGTCTGGGTTTCCTTTGGGTGCTCTGGTTTCCTCCCACAGTCCAAAGACATGCTGTTCAGGTTCCCCCATATTGTGTGAGTGACAGAGAGAGTGTGTGTGTTCCACTGATGTCTGGATGAGTAACCTAGTGTAAGTAGTGTGTCTAGCAGTGTAAATCACCTTGGTGAATACAGTGTGTGGGCTGATAGCACTATATAGAGTTCATTGGAAGTTGTTTTGGAGAAAAAGCATCTGCTAAATAAATAAATGTAGATGCTATTGAAAGTTTGGTTAGTTATTCAGCTATTCCAACTTCTTCCAGTACGCACTGCACGAGTGACTGAGACAATTTATGGAACTTTTAATAGATGTTTGTGATGCAAATTTATGGGACTTTAAGGGGAGGAAGAGAGAAGCGAAGACTGAAAGATGTCTGTTTTGAGACTTTTCTTTCATTCCAAGCTGTTCTAGAGAAGAAAGTAGGATCCGGTGGTTGACAACGTCTAATCCTGTAGGGAGGTCAGGAAGGATGAGGATTGAGGAAAGGGCGACAGCTCTAGCTGACACTGCAAGGAGGGTGGTCTCGGTGGAGCGGCCGATCTTGAATCCAGAATGATAACTGTCAAGGAGATTGTTCTAGGGAAGGAATGCAGATCATGGCTTGTAAGCTGCATATTTGAGAGTTTTGTAAAGAGAGCTGAGAAGCGAGGCTGGCCTGTAATTCTGGACTGGGTCCAGTGAAGGTTTCTGTAACAGCAGTGAGAACCTTCAGAAAGTTGCTGCTTCCAGCCCCACTGACTGCAACTACCGTAAGACCCTTGATCAAGGCTCTTACCTCAAGAAGTTCCAGTCAAAAGGACAACTATTATAGAGTGGTTGAGTGCTGTAGCATGATTTGGATGGAAGCATCAGCTAAGAACCACATTATTAGGGATAATGGTGGATTTTTAATTTCAGTGTTAGTCTAGTACAGTGGATGCATGATGATACCAAAACAATGGAAAAAAAAATTAAGTATTTTTGCTATACTGCTGTACTGTGTGCCTAAACCCTGTTGGAGTACCTATACCATGATTGCCACCTGCGTTGTACTTCTACTCGGAGATTTACAGTGTATGTAGGAATAGCTAGTCAGTCTGCCTCTGTGTTTAGTAGCAAATCAGACGTTTTATAAATCGACATCTCATTCTTCTAATGAAACTAAATGCACTCCAGTCTTCCTCGCATGGTACCATTCATTTAAATGTATATTTCCATGTACTGCTTTGCAGAATGCTTTTCAACCTTTTTTCCTGTACAAATGTTTGTGGCTGAAATGGCATCATCAGCCTTTTCACGTTCAGGATCGGAATTTTGCTAGCAGAATCGCCCGTCCAATGAGTACCAGAGTTTCCCCTGTAAATATTATTACCTGTTTAAAACAATCAGGGGGGTGCGGTGGCGCAGTGGGTTGGACCGGGTCCTGCTCTCCGGTGGGTCTGGGGTTCGAGTCCCGCTTGGGGTGCCTTGCGACGGACTGGCGTCCCGTCCTGGGTGTGTCCCCTCCCCCTCTGGCCCTACGCCCTGTGTTGCCGGGTAGGCTCCGGTTCCCCCTGACCCCGTATGGGACAAGCGGTTCTGAAACTGTTTTACACACACACAATCAGCTGTGTGACTGTATAACCTCTGCCATTATTTTTTTCATCATGCATTGTGAATTACATGATATACATGATGGGCTTCTCTGAGGGTTTGGAAAGAAATGCATTATCATCAATATACATTTATTTTTATATTTATTCATGCAGCAGATACTTTTCTCCAAAGCGACTTACAGCATATAGATATAGAAATTCCCTGGATTTGTGGATGGAAGATATGACAGAGAAGTCCAGTTACCGAGGGTGAACATGTAGCTCTCTTAGGGTGCGATGCCCGCCCTGCAAAAACAAGCCTTTCCCAAGCACCGAGGCCCGTGCTAGGGTGTGCGTGCAAGACAGCAACCGTCCGAGCCTGCACGGTGCAAGCCCCCACCGACGCCGGCCTGCCCGCTCGGGCGGAAACTTCACGTCAGATCTCTGCCAGCTTATTTTGATGTTTTTATCTGTCCGTGATTGGAAGCCATTCGCGGCAGCCAAAACAGACAGATTCGGAGGCGCTGAGTGAATTTTTAGATCCCCTCCCTCCGAGGAGCAGGCTTCAATAAAACATGGCACGGCGGCCGGCGCTGACTGGCTGGAGCCACCCTCGCCGACCCGCGTGAGCCGGGCCTCTCTCTCCGAGTTTACACTCGTGTGAACATCAGCTGGTCTCGTCGCCGGAGCTTTAAGTGAAGGTTTGCACGCAAACATGGCCTCCTCAGGAGTCACCTCGGGCTGGAGGGCCTCCATCATCGACCGAATTAAACATTACGCCAAGTCCCGGGAGGCCGGGGCGAGATCCCATTGGATGGCCGGGCATGTTTTTTTAATGAGGGGAGAGAGTCCTTCGCCCCCCTCCCCTCCCCTCTCGTCCCCTCAGCGGGTGCGCCTGTCACTTTCGCTGAAGGGGAACGAGCGGGAGACGTGCGTGGCGAGGGCTCTGTTGGAGAAACACGCGATGAAAACAAACGTCGTCCTTAAACGGTTGGACGTTTGTGAAATTCAGGAGGCACGCAAACCCGGCCTCCGTGGTTAGCGTCCCTTAACCCGCAAACCTCCAGCAGAGAGGACGGTCGGTCCCCTCTTTTAGCAGTACTCCAAAAGTAGGACCCGCTCTCCTCGTCGCAACGCAGCGTTCCAGCGTTCTGCAGATTACTCAAATACTGCGTACCGCTGGAGTCCTTTCAGACCTCCCAGTAAGGGTTTATAGTATGATTCTTCACACTCCGGAAAGGAAACATTAGACATTTCATGGTTTAAAGGTGTGTTTTTGTGTCCTCAACATTTTTTCAAGCTACATTAAAACATTAAAAAGAAAAAAAAAAAAATTGCGAAAAATCTGTAAAGATCATAGTTTTACATATAAATTATATATTTACATTTAAAAGTCCCATCCGGTGTGTACCGCCCCTTCAGCCTTTCTCCCACTGAATCCAGGATTGGGTCCGGACCGCTGCAACCTTGAAAAGGACAAGGGGTTACGAAAAATGGATACATGGAAATATATTTAATAATAAACATATGAATTGTGCCTCAGTGAATTAATAAAACACCAAGAAGGATGCTTGTGTATCTTTATTTTAAATTCACATTATTTAAAACTGCATTTCAACCTACACTCTTATTTTCACAGTATCGCACGTGGGCCTTTATTTACAAAAATACTAAAATTATAACACACACTCAACCCCTATGTATCATGTTTCTCTAGAAGAAAAAACTGTTATAGGAGCTTATGAAAATATACACCCTTTTCCAATGGGCTCTTTATTCTCTAGAGCAACGTTTTTCCCATTACAGTTTCCTATTACTTATATGCTGGGAATATTATAAACTTCAGCATCTTTCTGGAAAAGCTTGAGGAAAAAAAATGCAAAGGCACTGGGAAAGGCTGTAAAGGCTGTTAAAGATTAATTGTAAAGAAAAAACATTACATTATGCCATGCAGTGGGCTGCTGCCCCTGTCCAGGGTTTACTCTGCCTCACACCCTATTCCAGAAGACTGTCCAAACACCAGCAAGTCTACCCCAGGAAAGTGGTTTTTGATCATTAATGAATGGATGAAAATCTTAAAATAAACAATAAGCAAAAAAAAAATGATTTTGTTACTAATACGAAAAAATGTTGAGGTGCTTAACATGCATAAAATAGCCTTCTTTCAGGTATTACCATGACTTTTATGGGTTATGTGAAGGAAGGTTGTAACCTGTTACCCTTAAAACATGTCTAGCATGTAATAATGAATACAATATTTAAACCACTGCTAAACTACTGGAGATTTTTGGGTTGTCATACTTCACCCTTAGAAAGTCTACTTCAAAAGATTAAATTTAATAGATTTTGTGTCTTGAAAATTTGCAGCTGCATAACAATGTGAAAGTTTTTTTGAGGGGGATATCTCATCAATCTATCAGCGAAATTAGATGAGTAAATGGGCGTGATAAATGTGTAAATGATAATTTTACAATTGCAATTTTGTGAAATAATTTTGTGTTTAGAAAATGCTGCACCATGGATAAACCTTTATGCAGCAATTTGTGTGATGTAAATGTTTATATTTAACAATTCTGTATTTAGAATTGTAGAATAATGGATAAACCTTTATGCAGCTACTCATGTGATGTACAATGGTTCATATGGTGGAATGTGACAAATTAATTGTACTTCAGAATCATGTGTCTGCATCCAAGTCTCTTCCTGAGCTGATGTAACGTGCTCATTGTATATTTCTCAGAGATGTATGTCGCTTTGGAGAAAGGCGTACACTAAATGAATGTCAACGTAAGTAAAACCGTAAATAGAAATAAAATTTACAGATTGTTTTTCGGTGACGTGAAAATACAAAGAGCAGCAACGCCTTTAAAATGATGCTTTTTTTGACTGAAACCTGAGTGCCGCGTATGAGAGACATGGGCCATGAAAGCGTACGATGATGGCATTCCCGTGACCGACAGTGTCCACAAGTGGATGCAGTGCATTGACGTTTTTTTTCCCCAGTTGCTTCCCTTGCCCCTTGGGTAATGTATAAAGTGTATCTTCGGAAGGGCCTCTGCGTTCAACTTCTGCACAGACTGGATTCTCAAAAAGTGCTCCTCAAATATCTCAGCATCTTTCCAATAATAAAACCTCAAGCAAAAAGACAAGAATCAGGCCGAGTTATTGGGGAACCAGCAGCTCGAAGATATCAGCCTGATGTGACCCTTTAACAAACCCTTGTACAAAGTACGATTTTAAATATGTTATAAATACGAAAATCATCGGAAAACAGTTATATCGTATACAAAGCAGCAGTAAAATTCAGATGTTATCCAACTGAAATGCCGAATAAAAAAATGAAAAGCAGACCCAACTAATAGCAGGCGTACTCCTAGCCTCGTGGATGTCTCTTTCGAAAAACCGATAGCTGGCACTTATCTCATCCATTTACGTTTTGTTTAATTAATCTGATTTTGATTCATTCCGTTGTGCTTGCACCGTATGATTTTAATCTCTGTTTACCCCGCCTCTCAAAGTGTCTTTTCGTGTTTTTCCGAAGGTGCTTTAATGGCAGGTCTGTAACGACTGGCTCCATTCAAATTAACCCAAAACGAGACGACTCTTGGTGCCTTTGGTAGATAAAATCGGCAAATGCACAGAAATGAGATTTGCCTGTTGTTTTGCCAGGCTCAGCAGAATGGTGTAAGTGTCAGAACATTTCAGTGGCCCTTTATGCTTATTGTCGACATTCCCTGGTTTTTCACCAGGAGCTGTCTTCATAATGCTTTCATAATGGTTTTGTGGTAGTGCTGATGGTGAATTACTGCCAATCATTTCCGCGCATGTGATTTATCAGCTAATCGTTTTTGATGTATTACGTACTTTTGCAGCCCTTCAGTTCAAGGTGCATAATTGCATTTGCAAATCACTCATGTCACAAAATGCTGGAGTGATGCTGGAACAAAAGAATATTTGAAAACTCCCATTTAAAGGCATTAAATTCAACTGTATAGAATTTTTTTATTATTATCTAGATTATCTGTTGTTATCAAGAAACATGTGTCTTAAATGTATTTGTTCTTTTCCTGTGAACAGGAGTATTTTCCTGCAGATGTTTATGGTGCAGTCAAACGCAGCAACTGTTCATCAAACGCCTTATGTGGGTGGCCCGATGGAGGGATTTTTAAAGCCTAATTTTAATAATGAATGCATGTTAATTGAGTTATGCCATCGATGTTCCAACAGCCTAGGGGGTTGAAGAGGGCAGGTCATTCCACAGTCTCGGTCTTTTCTTCTTTTACTGCATATATCACTTGAATGCACATAAAAGGAGGGAGAGACATGCAGTATCCAGTTTTGCTTTCTTTTTTAATTTCTTGCTGGTAAAACAAAGATTCTTCTCCTCACCTCAACATATTGAGGTGGAAAATATCCTTGTGAGTCTACTTGAATCGAAGCGTTTTACACGGGGGAAAAAATAGCTGTTTTCAGTAGGGGGGAAAAGCCATGTAATGCATCTATATCTTCACATCAGATCTCAGTCTGTGTAGCAAAGCTTATATCTTGAGGTATCTGACAGTGGAGCTTCTGATATGACCATTTCAGTGCTGGTCACTGGCCTAGAGCAAGTGTTGTGACTGACAACTCTTATCCCAGGAATAACACAATGGACAGACACCACCAGCAGAGAACGTGATAGGGAATGGAAATCTAACGGGATGAGAATGCGGGCCAACAGTCGTGACGTTATCAATGAAGAAATCGTGTCACGTAGGAAAGGATAGAAAATACACAAGTTCTTATCACTCTGTTCAGTCACTTCGGAGACAGCAAGTGCTGCAAAGACCAAAGAGCTGTACTTGCGGTTGAAGGACTAGAATTTCTTTGCATTGCCGATTGTTGCTCTCCACATTTGTTCTTCACAAATAATTCCGAATAAACTCTCCATCTCATAGGACTCTGTTGATGTGCTGCAAATATGAGAGGGGAAAACATCCAACATAAAATCCATAGATAGTCAGTTAAATAAATAAAACTGCTTCGGTGCTGTTATAGGAACCATAGGTACCATAGGCATCAAACATTTCCGAAAGCGCGGGGCATTTCACCATTTCTACGATGAAGCAAATGCGAGAAAAAACGTATAGGTTGTAACTCGGATGTTGTAATTCTGCCAAATACAGTGAGGTCACCGCAAAAAGGACGTGCAGCCCATTTGTTTATTAAACTGCTCCCGGGGCGTGCGGCAGAACAACTGGGAAAGATGTAATTGCGTCAGACGCCTTTGACAGGTGTTCATTAATGGGGCTTCATTGCAAATGAATGTTTTAATTTCCATGCATGACAGGGGTCTGGGAAATCCTGCCGACGATGCAGAGGGAGAGGTGGGGTTGGGAGGGGTGGAGGGGCCAAGAAAGGGGTGATTAATTAATTCCCCAGGAATCGCTCCTGTTTCCTGAAGCTTTTCAAGGTGCCCGGAGTTGGCCATCTGACTTCCCTCTACCCTCAAGTGTGATTAGGTTCAGGGTGGGGGATGACTGGTAGAGTAGTGGTTGGAACGCTTGCCTTTGGCTGCGAAGGTTATAAGTTTGAATCCCCCTCCAGCTCAATGCCCTTGAGGTGCTTTGGAGAAAAGTGTCAGGTAAGTGAATAAATGTATATGAATGACTGCTGTGCTTCTCAGAAATGTGAGGATTTAGTGCTCTGTACTGTGTTTTGTCCCCTATCTCAGCCTCAGCTCAGTTAATAAATGTAAAGAAAAAAAAAAGGCTAGGTGCATCTCCAGGTGAAGCCTTGCTCACACATGCCAATCAGTGTTTGGCAACAAGAGATGCCACTGAGCAAGCAGGAGGTTGAAATACAGACCTGCCCCACCCCTTCTGGACAGTCTTATATGAATTTCAAAAAATAAAACTGTAAAAATATTTGACAGACAGCTGCTGTTCATAATTCCAGTCTTTTAAGTGAGGAAATATGGGGAACGTAACATGGCCAAAACCTGAAGCTCTTCATCCACTTTAATTAGATGTGTGATGATCTGTTGTACACGTTATCATTTCCATAAAGCAGCATATTTCACACGTCCAACCCTTTGTTTCAACACAATCATAGTTGCATGTCTTGCATAAATCTACAATGAGCCTTCATTAAAATGTATCACAATGTCCCACTAATTAAGAAGAACTGCGGAACAAGTGGTAGAAAAACATTTACCATACAAATGCATGAATTTTACAATATTGCCAAATATTCCAATAATAAATGCACAATAAATTCAGTTTGTTACACACGTACTCTGAAAGTCCTCACGGAGCAATCAATCTGTTTATTAATGACCAACGGACACAAAATATAAAAAAAATATAGAAAATATAAAATTTTCTGCTGTCAATGTTGTGAACATAGAACGTATGGATATAAAATTTTACTGGCTGGAAAAAATCTGGCGTGTGACAATGCTGCAGTTAATGTGTGACTGTCACTTTATTTCTGGAAGCTATTACATATTTTTATGATGGATAAAGAGTCACAGTATAATAGCACGTTGATTTCAGAGGGATGTGTGAATATGAGGGCTTGGAATAAACAAGCGCGGTCAAGGACAGAAAATTTGTATCCTGCAGCACAAAAGAAAATTATTCTTACATTGAAGTTAAGACTGATGGATGTGTGATCACATGTTTTTTTATAGATGTTGAACTTATCAAACAAAAAAAGTATGTGCTGACATTGTAAAGTCTTCACGCTCCATGTTGTGTTTTCTTTACAAAATCACAGCATAATTTATTTACTTATCTATTCATCCATCTACTTACTTGTGCTTTTTATAATTTTCTTACTTTCTTTTTTTTTCTCATCTTTAACATCCTCGAGCATTTCCCTGTTTCGTAAAACATGTCATTGTCCTCAAGGTCAGAGCTGCAAAACAAATTTCAGAGAAATCTGACAACAAAGTGTCGCATTTCATTTACCTAAATTCATTTTCAACTTGTTGGTTGATTTAGCAAAGAAATTCTAGGTTCAACTGAAGCGTCTGAAATGCGATTTTGTGGAAAGTGAAGGATAAAAATAACAAAGTACTACATGCTGAAGGCTGAAAAGGCCTGTTTTCATCTAACGGAGTTCTGCTGAGGGAGAACGGCAGCCTGAGGTAGTATCTGGTCTTTATACTGGTCTCATAGCCGGTGCACCATATAAGTACGACAATGAAATATTTAGACCAAAGTTATCGCTTCAAATCCTATGAAACTTTAAAGAGATTCTCCAGTTTGGGGTATAAACAGCCTTGCAGAGGAGAATGAGTATGGCTGGTTTTTCGACCGCAGGCGAAATGTGTGATGCTGCCATGGTCAGCTTGGAAAGTAGAAAATACACATTGTCATCCATTTTTAAATTTTTACCTTTTTCAAGTTATGCATACAAAGCATTGCATTACTTATAAATGTTTGTTTTTGCTGGAAAGTTGTCTGCAGTTCCCATACCTGCTGAAAGTACAATTATGAAATAGCAGGTGTAAGTACACATCTTTGAAAAGCATGCAATGCATATGAAGAATCAAAGTCTTACATATGTAATGCTACTGAGCCACAATATATTAGCCTCTGTAGGAATAAATTTTGCATGTGCTACATACTATTAAGAAATCACAAAGTTAGTTCATAACCAAGAAAAAGAGGATGGTTTTGTGATTTTCTGTTATCCATTTTTTGTTGTCTTTGCCTTCAAAGAATGGGTTTAGAAAAAGATTTCTGGAAAGTTATCCCCTTTCCAGAATATATCGTTCTAGAAGGACACATTTTTTTCCGTTGTGTAATTTTAGTGTCCCAAAATGCCAGCATTTTAAGTATCTCTCAAAGGAACTCAGTACGTATAAAAATAAATTCTGAATAAATGGCTTGTAGGTTCCTTGTCTCTGCATACAGCTTTTTTATTTTTGCTGATGTGCAATATGTGTTTAGTTTAAAAAAAAAAAAAAAAGAAAAGAAAATTTTGGAGTTCTACAAGGTGACATTAATGGATGAAAAGTCTTATAATCCAACCCATACTGGAAAGCAAGGAAAATGCTGAATACTCAGCAACAGCATGTGGTCCCACTGGAATAACTGACCGAATGGGACACAGCTAAACTGCTCGAGGGGAGGGTGCGATGTCCTTACTTCTTTTATATACATTACTTTTAACGATTTCCATGCTACTGGGTCAATGTGCTAAAATGCTTAACGAGGATAACGACCTATAATAACAACAGACCTTAAATTCAGAAAAACTGCACTTTATATTCATATAATTTTTTGCATGTCAACTTAAGCTTGTTCTTTCCAACACTTTTTAAAACACAACGGGATTCCATTCTGTAGAAAAAATTGATGTGTGTCATTTATGAAATAATGGAATTTTTCCATTTACATTACATGTAACGTACGTTAATTGTAATTAAATTTAAAACATTAATTCAGGCTCTCTGAGATGTATGCCACTTTGGAGAAAAGCGTCTGCTAAATGAATACACGTAAATGTTAATGAACGTAAATGTGACATGATGGCGTAGATTTTAACGTTACCATGCTCCTTTTTAACTTGGTACTTCATTTCAAGAACACTTATGCTGATAATGAGCTCAACAAATGTGCTTACTGAATGGAAGCTATTTTGGAGGCACAGAGGGCGTTCATTTCACTTTCAGTCCAGATGCTCAAAGCCAACTGTCAGACTAGATAAGGCTTAATGACATTTATCTCTATAAAGTCTTCTCTTTTCTACCATTGTATGGGTAGAGAATCCCACAGAGACTGACCAAGGGGGGACAGGAACTAAACTTTGCAGCAGCCAGCTGATAGAGCCTTCATGCCGTTTCGAATAACAGAAAATGCGCCAAACAGCATCCACTTGTGTAGCTGCTGCCTTTCAGATGCAAGCTGGTGCATTATCAGCTGTAACTCAATACTAGTGCTGGTCAAAGTAATGTCTGCTTTAAGTTCAGTTGTGAAAACCTTATTCTGTGACCTGTTATTTCAGTTTGAAGCGCATCATGTTTAATGTATTTTTACATCTGTATTTGAAGAACAGTTATTTATATACAGTGTCATCACTTCACATCATGCAGTTCTGGTATTATATATATATATATATATATATATATATATATACAGTAGTAGTACATATATATATATAGAGAGAGAGGGGGGCGCAGTGGCGGGTTGGACTGGGTCCTGCTCTCCGGTGGGTCTGGGGTTCAAGTCCCGCTTGGGGTGCCTTGTGATGGACTGGCGTCCCGTCCTGGGTGTGTCCCCTCCCCCTACAGCATTGCCAGGTTAGGCTCTGGTTCCCTGAGACCCCATATGGGTCAAACGGTTTGGGCAGTGTGTGTGTGTGTGTGTGTGTGTGTGTGTGTGTGTGTGTGTGTGTGTATATACATATAAAATTTGGAGATTCATTATCAACAACAACTTGTCCAATATACAGTATTTTTTTAATCCAATCCCAGAAGCACGGTGTGAGGCAGGGTACACACTGGACAGGATACCAATCCGTCACAGAGCAATCATTTGTAGATTTTTAATGAAAGTAAAGAAAGCTGACACAGCAGATGGTGTACTGGTCAGAGCTGTTGTGTTGCAGTTGGAAGCTCCCGGGTTCAAATCTCATTTCTGCTGTACTACCCTTGATCGAGATACTTAACCTGAATCAATGCAGCAAGAATACCCTACTGTTTTAATGGGTAAATCATTTTAAGAGTTATTTGTTGTGGAAAAGTGACATTCTAACTCACTTTGGACAGAGTCACCAACCAAATCACATCACAATAATATCATTTTTCTATGTTTTGTAAGGGCAAAAAACTAGAATTTTTAATAAAACCTCCAGCCACTGAAATTTTGGGTGAATTTGAAGGCACAGCATTCTGGGAACAGTCTGTTCAGTAGGACAATTAGCAGTGTGTCTGTCCTGTGCTCTCAGTCGCTAACAACACCTTTAGCCACTCTTGATGGTGGATTTCTATCTTCTTCTAATGGAGCTGAGCAATGGGGACACCACCACAGAAGAGCACCTGTCACTCACTTCCTAGAAAATAGTTATCTCGTCTTTCTTTCCTTCAAAGGGAAAGAAGGTTCATGGAAGTTCCCAGCGGGTACAGAAAAATGTGGCACTGATCCGACTGCGCTGGGGGTTTTGCCTGAAAGGCCAACTTTATCCTGGTGTTCTGTGCTTCAACAGGTGTTTTGCCTCCACTTTTGTTCCTTGTCCAGCTGGTTGGACTAAGGGTGGCATCTCTCCTGTTTGCAGATGATGTTGTCCTTTTTGTCTCATTCAGCTGTGACCTTCGATGTGCGCTCAAGCTGTTCGCTGCCAAGTGCGAAGCAGCTGGGATGAAAATCAGCACCTCTAAGTCTGAGGTCATGGTCCTCTCCTGGAAAAGAGTGCATTGTACTCTCCAGGTGAGGGGAGAAAATCTGCCCCTAATGGAAGAGTTCAAGTATCGCTGTCTCTTGTTCATGAGTAATGGAAAAGGGGAATGGAAAATTGATAGGTTGATTGGGGCAGTGTCAGCAATTATGTGGGCACCATATCGATCTGTGGTGGTGAAGTGGGGCTGAGTCCAGACAAAACTCTCAATTTACCACTCAGTTGATGTCCCCATCCTCACAATATCGTTTTGAGCATTGGGTTATGACCAGTTAAACAAAATTTTGAATGCAAGCAGCCGAGAAGACGTTTCTCCACAGGGTGGTATACTAACTCTCTCTAACAGAGTTGAGTTGTTCGTTCTCTGTATTAAGAGGAGTCAGTTGAGGTGGTTTGGATATGTCGTGAGAAGGCCTCCTGGTTGGTTCCCACTGGAGCTATACTAGACATGTTCCACTGGGAGGAGAGCCTAGGGCAGACCCAGGACATTTTAGAAAGATTGTATCTCTCAGCTGGCCTGGGAACCCCAGGGGTTCCCCAAGGAGTTGGAGACTGTTGCTGGAAAAGGAGGGTGTAGGCCTGCTTGTTCAACCTACTACCATAAGCACAACTCTCACCAGGAACAGTGGCCAAACTTAAAGCAGCAACTGAAACTGAAAAAAGGTGTTATAAATGTAAAACTGTCATACAAATGTTGCAATGGAGAAAGCATCAGCTAATAAACCACATAAATATCAATGAAGATTCCCTTCTAACAGGAGTTGGGCAAACCGCATCCAAGATTCACTGCACATCCTATTCAAATGTCCATGAATCTTACGGTGAACTAATTATCAGCATCTCAACATATCGAGAGAATGTGCTATAACCCATGATGATTGATTATTGTCAGTCAGCTGCACATGATGCCGTCATTGCTTCAAATTGGGTCCATTAGATGCTTTATCAGCATCTGGTTACTCATTTGATACATGTTTAACTTTAATTGTGGCTTTTATGTGTGGAAATGGAGTCCTCAACCTGCAATTTTAGTCATCAGTTTTTCAGAAAATGTCCCTACTCATTAAAGTCCGATTCTCACAGCCTGAGATTGCTGGTCACGCCTCTTAAAATCTACTGAAATCTGTATATGACAAGAAATCTTCAAGAAAATATGTCATTTGTAACTCTTTCACTTTAATTTACACTTTCTGCACACAGATTGTATCCTGTGATCATGCTTTGTGCATGAATTCTGCATCAACCACTCTTCTCATTATTGTTATAATTTTAATAGACCATAGCTTGTCAAAATTGTCTCATCTTTTATCTCCTTCAGCACTGTAGAAAAGACAGATAGAATGTGTGCTTCTTTCTTATTTATTGCATAATTAGTGGAACAGGACATTCAAAAAAGAGAGATGATTCGCAAATCCCAGAATGCCCCACCAATTAGCATGATGAGGTCACGGGGCTAAATACTTCCTGTCTAAAAGAGAAAAGCTGGGAGTCTTCTATGGTAATGTATTTTCATAACTATGGACAGTTTTCTGGATCCTGCAGCATATGCAAGAATACAAACAAAGACATTTATATGCAAATATACTCAGCAAGTGTGGACTGAAGGGTATTGCTCCCTCGAAAGAAAAAAAAAAAATCTTAAAAAAATAAGGACCAGAAGCAGATGACAATTTTTTGGTATCCCTTCCCCCCACATCATCTAGCATACAGATGGATATTGTTGCTGGTTATGACCCAGGTTCTCCAGCTTTCTGTATAGGCACTTCAACCAAGAAAGGTCAATTAATGTGCTGTGTTGTATGTATAATCTCTGAAATGAACCAGGTTAGTCTGCAGCATTTTAACGGTGATTCCTATATGACGCGCACGCGAATGCTGCATGCGGCTCGATATCCTGGCACGCTGCAGTAGCAGCAAAGACAAGCACATCCACCCCCCGATCAGTGTTTAGACATAACAAAATGTAGGACAGTGCTCAGGGGTCCGCTTGCCAATGAATAGTCCTGACAGCTCAATCAAGAAGCGTCTGCATTGAACGAGGACAGGAAATAACTGTGTGGTTCTATTGAGAGAAACCGTTTCGTTAGGCTTACAAACGTTCGGAAGAATTAAAAATCAGAAAAATCGGGATGAAAGTGTTGTTTTATCAGAACTCGGTTTCTAAGAGTATGAATAATACTGGTAATTATTACTTACACTGATATTCCTAGTGGCGTGGGGTGGCATGGCGTGGCAGGTTCAGCCAGTGCCTGCTGTGTGGTGGCTCTAGGGTTCAAGTCTTGCTTGGGGTGCCTTACGATGGACTGGCGTCCTGTCCTGGGTGTGTCCTCAACCTTGTGCCCTGTATTGCTAGGTCTGGCTCTCTGCAACCCTGCTTGGACAAGGGGTTGTTGACAATGGATGATATTCCTAGTTTGCTGTTTTTGGGTTGCAATCAGATGGCTGCATCCTCTAACAAAACCAAAATAGCAACAGTCGTTCTTCAGCTTTGTTATAATCCTGGACTGTTGACCTTAATTTACCCCACTTTCTCCCAAGGGTTGTTTCCGATGATTGTAACTTCTTTAAAACCATCATATGAGACGCACATCTGAATGGCCACAATAAGATTTTCTTCGATGCCACCTAATTTGGGTGTCCCCGTCACCTGTTCAACGGACACAAGACGTGAACTTTCTCCTCAAGGCTGCCATCGCACATTTGGCCAGTTCGAGGCTCCACCATTTACTGGTCTTGTTCAAAGCGGTCATGCGGACTCGTTTTCACATGTTTTATTTTTATGCTCGCTTGGAATTTAAGGCACGGAGCGGACCTCACAGATGGGAATCGCGGCTAAACACATGAGCTGAGAGGAGGATTCCTACAGAGATCTTGGCAGCTTAATGCGAGATTCTGCCAGGATTCAGTCTGAGAACCCATCTTTTAACACTCTGCTCAGAGCTGGAAGCACTACATGTCACACTTATTCTAAGAAGAAAAAAAAAGAAAAGTGTTAGTGGAGCCTAACTGTAGTTATATTTGTCCAAAATACAAGCTCTATCAAAGAAGACTAACTTCACTGTGAATTTCAGTGCTGCTGGTATTTTATGTATCTGGAAACTTTTCACAATGACTATCAAAGTTACTTTGGCGTTTTTTTGGCAGGACCGGACCGCAGTTTGTCGCTACCGAAAGTGCACTGAACCACAGTGGAATTTGTCATCTTGTGCTACTGGCACTTAAGTTTGTGAAGCAGCTTGACGCACAAGTGAGTAGCCATGAGAAGTAAGTTAGTCATTTTCACATTCATTTTACCGCATTCTGCAAGCCAGCAAAGTACGTCTCTGCTAAACTTACCTGTTTATTACGTTTATCAGCAGTACATTTATATAACTGGTCCTAAACTGATGACCAGAATTTTCTCAGCTGAAATCTCTGCAAGGTTCCTGCTCCTGTATCCTTCAAAAATTTAGATGACCTAAACAGTTAAAGTAAGATATCTACAAATTATAGCGTAATAAGGTTGGGAAACAAGAAATCTTTTGACCGAAAAAAGCTCAATGTAGGGGGGCTTGGTGGCGCAGTGGGTTGGACCAGGTCCTGCTCTCTGGTGGGTCTGGGGTTCGAGTCTCGCTTGGGGTGCTTTGCGATGGACTGGCGTCCCGTCCTGGGTGTGTCCCCTCTCCCTCCGGCCTTACATCCTGTGTTTCCGGGTAGGCTCCGGTTCCCCGCAACCCCGTCTGAGACAAGCGGTTCAGAAAAAGCTCAATGTATATATTTTTATTGAATGAATTACATTTTTTTTTAATCTAAAAACAAATTATTGTACAGTTCTTCTGAGCAGATCTAATAGATTATTCAGCAAGAGGAAATTTTTAAAACAAAATAATTACTCCGTACATGAAAGTTAAGCCTCAAATCCATTTGTCCCTCTTTTATATTGCAATAAAATTGAATTTTCCTTTGACATGGTTGTTCGTCTTAGAATCTAGAGTTTACAAATACAGAAACAGATGTGTATATGTAGCAGGTAGCATAGTATGTGTCAACACTTGATGACCTTTTCACAAAGATATTAACAGCAACATCCATCCATCCGTCCATTCTCATTAAAATCTTGTCATGGTTAGGGTTGTGGTGTCCAGAGACTATCCTGGAATTACTGGGAGCGAGGCTGCAGAGGGGTACACCCTGGATGGAACAAAAAACAATAATTAAAACACAAACACACACACAAATGGACACACATCTGTTCTCAGATAACCAGAGGAGCACTTTATCTATTTCCATCACAGGGATAAATGATCTTCAGACCTTCAGGACTCACCAACTTTACTACACAGAACAAAATACCTCATACAGGTACAGAACAAGCACACTATGCTGAAAAAAATGGGGAATGTGAACACTATTATATGACACTTTATTATTATTGTTATTATTGATAATTAAAGTGTTACTGGCACTTCGCATTTACTGCACGGCAGCGTATGCATTTTATTTTTGAGAGCGCAGGTTCCCCTTTTAAGCAGCAGGCAGTTATAATGGATCACAGTCCTTCAAAGTCCCTGTTTAAGCAGCAGGAATTAATAAACCAGAGCGATTAACTTTCTGTGGGTAAACACACTTTGTAACCTACACTTACATTCCTCTGTCGGATCAATAATTCATCGTCCAAAATGATTCATTCATGAGACTTGCTCCACATTATTCATGATGGTCTGTGAAAAGTAGGCCACGTATATATACAGCAGGAGGCTGCAACAGCAGTGCCTCCAACACTCCTGAAAACTTGTCGACAAAAAAGTGTGTGCTCGTGCGTGTTGCCGATTGTGAAGAACCGAGGGGGAGAACTAAGGGGGGATTTGACAGACGGCTAAATGAATTTATGCACTGATGCTTTTTGGTGTAGTTTTTAAATGTCTTTAAATGGAAGGTATTGGGCTTGGGCGCGTGGCGATGGCCCAGTTTTCGTTTGGGAGGAGAGGAGCACGAGGATGTGCTCCGTAATTGAGATGTACGCCGCGAGAGACGAGCACTCTGCAGTTGCTTTTCCGTTGCCGTTTGGAGCTCAAGGGCAAAATATTTTCGTTGAGGTAACAGCTCGCAAAAGTGCGGTGGGCGGACACGGAGCTAGACAGAAGCTCTGTGTGTGTGTGTGTGTGTGTGTGTGTGTGAGAGAGAGAGAGAAGGATACGTGATGTGATGTCTGCAGGCATTAGGCATTGTCAGAAACCATCTGTCTCTGCAAGGCTGGCACAGGCCATGACTGTAGCTTCGATGTGGGAAAAGAGGAATTGTTAATTAAAAAGCTGCGCGGGAATAATGCAAGATGAAGTCCATAACATTTTGTCTTTTTTCTTAAACTCTGAGATACTGATGTTTTATAATGAGGGCAGAGTCTTTTTACACTTTGCTTTACTGAGCTTTCATTTAATCCTCATGATGCCGACAGAGCCATGCGGCTGTCAACCTGGCTGTCACTTAACGAATGCTGTGTGACACAACTGTTATCTTAAATGCCTCACAAGTGTACCAATGAGTTGCAGCTGCTGTGAGTGTATAGATTTTGTCAAAAAAAAAATCACCTTTAGCGTTTGCACTAAACTATTAGGCCCATAAATGGAAATAGAAATCGGTAAAATGGCAATAACAATATTATAGCTTTATTATGGCTCTTCTGTATTGCGTGAGGGGGTGCGGTGGCGCAGTGGGTTGGACCGCAGTCCTACTCTCCGGTGGGTCTGGGGTTCGAGTCCTGCTTGGGGTGCCTTGTGGCGGACTGGCGTCCCGTCCTGGGTGTGTCCCCTTCCCCCTCCGGCCTTACGCCCTGTGTTGCCGGGTAGGCTCCGGTTCCCCGTGACCCCGTAAGGGACAAGCGGTTCTGAAAATGTGTGTGTGTGTGTGTGTGTGTGTGTGTGTGTGTGTGTATTGCGTGAGTCGGGGACGGGGTGGCGCAGCAGGTTTGGCCGGATCCCGCTCTCTGGCTGCTCAGGGGTTTGAGTCCTGCTTGGAGTGCCTTGCGACAGGCTGGCATCCCGCCCTGGGTATGTGTGTGTGGGTGTGTCCCGGCCTTGCGCCCTGTGTTGCCGGGTTAGGCTACGGTTCACTGCGACCCCGCTCGGGACAAGCGGTTTCAGCCAGTGTGTGCGTATGGCATGAAATCGGTTGATACCACTCTAAACATTTAAAATTTAAATTTTTTAAAAATCAGTGTGGCTTTCAAATACATTTAAAAACTGCATAATTGTCTCGTCTGCAGTTATAGACTGGGAATCACTGCAAAGAACCCCCAAAACGATCCCTCCTGCATGAAAACAGTTTGTCCACATCATTGTCACGTCCACGCCCACGACTCAACCGACAGCACCTGACTCTGGTCCAGCACCTGACTAACTGCTCACCCTTTAAAAGACCCTCCTCAGCTCCCATACCTTTGCGGAATCTCATCAGAGACAACCGCCCTCCTTCGTGACGTCCAGTTCACACGCAACCCTTGTCCTCGGTTCTCGTCCTCCAGTTTTCGTCCCTTCGCTTTGTCTCCCGACCACGTCCACGGATCTTTGTTTCAACGCCGACCACCGATTGACCGACTCTTCTCTTCGTCTCCTGACCTCGCCCATGGATCCCCGCTCTGACCCCAACCGCCGATCGACCGACCATCCGCCTTCCCCTGACACCGAGAATATGCCTGATCCCCTGAATCTAGACGAACGACTCCACGCTTGGGTCCTGCCGTCCCGGTTCTCTCGGCCCCCCATGACCTTCATATTTGGTGTTACCTGTTACCAATTAAAAGATTATTTCACGATGTTTCACATCTGTCTTCTATGACAAGCATAAGAATGTATGTGTACTTCACTCGCCAGGAGTTTTTGTCATTATGGGAAGGTTGCTTTCTGGGGTGATTCATACAATTTTCACGTACTTATTTCGTTCAGTACAGAGCTGATTTTCCCTGTATGAAAGATTTATATTTATCTTTTACCTGTACTCTTAAAAAATGTTTTGTTGTGCTTTTGCAAGTCTCGCCCACCCCTTTTTTTGTGTGGCGTCTCACGCTTCTCCACACAGCCGAAGTTGGCATGCCGGTATAATTAGTGTGGGTGCAAATTGTCCTCATGAAAAAACCACATTGTCATTGTGTTATTATAGCTTGTCACGGTACATTAACACATCTATAATATTTTCTTCTTTTTAAGTTCAATTTTCTGTTATCCTGCCACTCATATTTTTGCATAACAAATCAGCGCTGATTTGTCTTAACATTTCTGATGAGACCGATTTGGTTCCAGATTACACATTGAGGGGTTCAAAATATACTCCACATTGCTTGGCAAAATGATATTTCAGTCTCTGAAATATTATGGCAAAAAAATGAAGTAGAAAAATTAGGGTTGGAAGGGATGCTGAGATGTGTTGGTAAGGACAATTATGCCAAGAAGTCAATACTGGGCCCCTCTGCTTTTCTGCTGTCCTTTTTGCGGGTTTATCCTTCACTGTCCTGTCCATTCACTTCTCCATCCGGTACAAAACGTCCTGGACCCTATCCAGAAAAATTAATAAAATACCACTGAGGTGTTTTGTTTTCATCATGGTGCAAGATTGCTGTGGCAAAGTGAAATAAATGATTCTTTTAACACTGGTTCTCTGTATTTTTGTTAATTAGCTTTCCTGACCAATAACCACGATTGTTCCCACTCTCAACTTTGCCGTTGTTTAGCGGGACTTGAATAATGACCCTTATCTGTCCCCACAGAGACAAACTGTCACCTCCGGCGGCCCCTCGTTCGGACGGCTCCTTTTAATCAAATGAAGAATAGAAGGAATCGGACATATTTTGCAAACTTTAGTGAACTGACACCTGGACCCATTAAAAAATAATACATCTTTTCTTTCCAAGCGAGGCCCCAATGATGTTTTATGATTTTCTTTTTTCTCATAAACAGTACATGAAGTGTCAAGGCAAAATTATTCGGTCACTCTTAAGTAACCAAGTAAAGGCAGATTCGTAAGAATAGATGGATATTATGCAGGTGGTAGAACATTATAAATTAAAATTTCATGGAAAGTATTTTTAGGATCCTGGTTAGTACATCTAGTTCATTCAAGCTCAGTGGCAATACATACTGCTGGGCTTGACTGTTTGCTTGAGAAATTTGCCTCTTTAAAGCCTTACATTTTGACACAGTATCTGTTCTAAATAAATGTGTTTACCCCTCTCAGGGAACGGGGATATTAGTTCGTTACCTGCCACTGTGCCATCGTGTCCCATGAACTGTCTTGTGAGTCCATTGTGAGTCTTGTTGTTATTAGTCGGTCAAAGCAGAAGCTTATTTTCAACCATAAAAGGGGCAAATCAGCAGGTATTGTCATTGCAGATCAGATGTTTATGGAGCAATTTATTACTTTTCCCACCTCATGAAGTAGAGCAAACTTTATTATTTTTTTGCTCATGCCAAGTGGTCACTATGTTAAGTGGCTCTATCCAACTTATTTCTTGAATTTCTCCCTGGGATTAACCGTTTTGTTTGTTTGTTCGTTTGTTCGTGCGCTCGTTTGTTCATTCAGTTGCTCGTTCGTTTGTATCACCTTTCAACAGTGTTTTATCTCAATTCATAAGCAAGTCTCTACCTTCTATAATCAACCCCTCTGTATTTATCACTAGAGTCAATGAGGCATCAGGAAGTTTGTGGGAAGAACAGAACCCACAAGGGCCACATTACACATGGCCCTCTCTCCCTTCGAAAAAAATATTGAAATTCGCTGAGTTCCCAAAGAGCAGGGTGACCTACAATATCCCAGGAGACATGATAGGACACAGCGTAACTTCCGAGGGGAGCCTGTTCCATCCTGTCTTTCTATGGAAATGTCACTCAGCTCCAGAAGTATCCATCCAGTTCTGGGTTGGGGGGAGGGACACCAAAAGGAGTGGCCTCGCAGCCATGGGGGGCTTTTTTCTCAGGTGGGAAACACCAAGAATAACTCTGTTTGTATTTTGGGAATAAAAAAAATTCCCACACCTCAGTCGACAGGTGCCCTCAGAGGTGCGAGCGCTTTCTATTCTTGTACTAATGGCACTCTTCAGGTTCTCATCCGGAACTAAATTCCTAGAATGTACAGTCGCGTCCTCAGCCACATGCCTTCATTTTTCCCGCCACATGACAGCTTTTTCAATGCGTCAAGCAAAATGCTGACTGACAACAGCCATTGCCTTTGCCTAATACCGCACCTTTCCTTTTAACCTTTAAACAGGTTGTATGCTTGTTTTAGAAGAGAAGTGACTTGTGGTAAAACCTGGTATGGGGCAAAATTTTGAACTGAGTATCAGAAATGGATCAGTTCACAGCCCTTAACACACACACACATTTTCAGAACCGCTTGTCCCCTACGGGGTCACGGGGAACCGGAGCCTACCCGGCAACACAGGGCGTAAGGCCAGAGGGGGAAGGGGACACACCCAGGACGGGACGCCAGTCCGCCGCAAGGCACCCCAAGTGGGACTTGAACCCCAGACCCACCGGACAGCAGGACTGCGGTCCAACCCACTGCGCCACCGCGCCCCCTGGTCAGCTCTTAACATTGAGCAATATAATGTAGTGTCACACCCCCCACGAACACTGCCGGACGCTCAGCCTAGCTCTCCTGAACATACTAAAATAAGAGGGCCATCACAGGAAAGTTGCAGAATCTTGCAAGAGAATACATACCGTTCCAAAATGCTCTTTGAGAATTTTCCATGACCACAATCTTGGTTTCAAACCATTTTTTGCCCCATTTTTTTGTCCAGTCCCAATAACTCAATCACAGCCTCAACCCAGTTCCATCCTCAACCATGATCAAGCCTTCAACCACAACAGCTACCTTGCCTTCTACCCAGTTCTGTCCCCGTCCACGGTCCCTGACCACTGTCCCTGACCTTTCCCAGGTCCCAGCAGCATCAGTCCTTAGCAGCTTCCCAGAAACTGCTCAGCTGTTTCCCTAGAAGTAAAACTCTGCACTTGGATCCTACTTTGACTTGGCCTCCAAGTGTTTACAAGAGGTACTTTCACTGCAGAATTTTTCTTTTCGATCCTTTTCAGTCAAAATCTTTTCTTGACTTCTTACCAAAAATAAAGTCCCTGCAAATACCCTGCTGCTGCAACCTTGAGGCAGGGCCTTCAGTAAGCCTTGATTTGTTTAGTAAATATTCTGCTGTATAAATTCGCTAAATTAGAAATGGTACCCTGTTGATGTTATTCTAGGAAAAATACTCACTAGGAAAGTTCCCATTTAGTAAATCACATGATAAGGTGTACAATATTATTAATCCATATGCAGACAAATTCATTAAAATGTCTTTTTTTACATTCCTTACCTCATAGCTGGAGCAGGTTAAATTTCACCCAGGTTTCTCTCTTACAGAGAACTCGGCAGTCATTTGCAAGGCGACACGGCTATTTTCTTGCAGGCCCTTTCACTCAGTGTCATTTGAATTGCTGGATTATGGGCGTAGTGTCGAAAAGAGGTACTTTGGATTCCAAACTGAAAATGATCGCTGTGAGACGACAGGCCCGGGCATTAGTTTGTCTTGATTGAGTTACTCTCATTGCTGTTCAAAACTGATAACAGTTCCTTCCCAAACATCCACTGCATTACCGGATAGCAGGGTGCACTCATAATCTTTGTGATATCATGAGTAATGAAGTTTACCTTCATTTTCAGCATTTAGAGAATGTAAGGAAAACATTCACGGCATAACTATTTGCAAAACAATTCCTGAATGCCTTTATGAGTCATTTATGGAGCAAATATTTAAATCTGCTTTGGATTGACTGGGAACTAACTTAAGGCCTTACATTGCAGCTTCAAAAAGCTTTCATAAGCTGAGTATCAGGACTTTGTGAGCAGTACATAAGCATTTGTATAGCTTTGGAAGATGCTATGAAAGCTCCTTCGGAGAATGAGTAAACCTGTGAAATAATTTTACAGTCTGATGTTAGATTACCATTTTTGCTCAAGATTAAATGTAGATATTTCACTGCAGAAGAACAAAATTCTACGTTTTCCAGCTGTAAAGACAAACAGACCTGAGTTTTCACTCCACAATCTTAAAGCCTCAGAGGCAGTTCTTTAACTGCCATGCCACTAACTGAGAATGCTTTGTTAAACAAAGCATGGTGATATACTGTAAAATTTACATTTATTCATTTAACTGACATCTTTGTCTAAGCCAAATGATTTACTTTGGGTATACGGTACAAATAAATTTTTACTGTATCAGTTTAGGGCTAAACTCCCTGCTCAAGGACACTATGGCAGGGGCAGGGATTTACAATGAGCTCCTTTTGATTGCAAGGCAACAGCTCTAACCACTATGCTCCCTTTTGTACTGGTGTATCAAGCAATGCAATGCTAATGGCTTCAGATGGATTCAATCCAGATCAATAATTAATAGTAAGGTGGCTTCTCAGTTGTGCACTGAATTAATGTCTTTATTATTGAATGACTCTGCTCTATCACTGTATGAGCCACTGCGATTTAGATTTTAAAGTCTTCATGCCCTTGACACCTTCTAACTGAAATCAGAACACAAGGTTCAGAAAGTCAGTATTTGTGATGCTTAAGCACCTGTTATGATATTAAGATTGTCGTTGAAATGCCAAACATCGCTAAACGTGTGAACCTTTCTACTGGTTATTTGTTCTGATTCCCTTCTTCACTAAGAAGAAAACACTTTTACAAAGGAGATTTGTTATTACACGAATTAACAATGCAATTTTTTTTTGCCCTGTTGTGCTCTGTAGATTGATACATATCAGCTTTATGGCAGTCATGTTATTTCATTTTTCCACACATCCCTGTTATGCACTAAGTCATAACCGGATCTTGATGGATTTTTACTTATCAAGACCAAGGACAGGTAAAAGTCAATATTTAACTCTCTTTTCTTCATTGCTCTTATTTCACCACCTAAAAGACAAAGGTCATGAAAAGAAAACATTCCTTTTTAAGACCCATATAATTTTGGGTTAGGGTTATTTTAGATCAGGATCATACTGGGCAATGTTAAGATATTCTGCTCACGGAAATGTAAGATAAGAGCTTCCCTGAGCTCATTAGTAGGAATGCTGGGTAAATATGTAAAGCACTGGAGTGTGTCGAGTTGGGTATACCCGCAGTGATGGGCCATGTCAGGGAATGCAGTCTGACCTTGTTCTCTGTCCTGCTGTAGAAAGCCACAGCCCATAAGCCTAGAAACGATTATTACGACCTTTGAATGTTATTATAAAACATATTTTCCTTTTAGATTTTAATGGAATAGAAATGTAACCATACTGTTTATTCACTGCTGAGCAAGAAAGTATGAAGGACGTGATGGAAGTGCAATAGGAACGATTGAGTGAAAATAACTTTTTTCATTTTGAAAAGGAAAACTGTCTTCTAGGAATACACGTTATGAGCAAACAAATTAATATTTCCTTTCTGATCACAGTTTTGTTACATTTACCTTGAATCATTAAGCTGATGCTTTTCTCCAAAGAAACTTACAATGGTAAGATACCTACAACTATGACTACAGCAGCAGGCGAGATTCGAACCCGCATCCTCTTTATCCAAAGGCGGTTGCTCTAACCACCATTTTAATTACTATGATAATATATAATGTAAAGGACAATTTTAAATATGAAAGCACATTTTCAGGCACAAGTCTGAATGCACTTGCTGGAAATGAAGCACTTTGTTAACAAGTTTGAGGGGAAAGTTGAAATACAGGACACTCATGGATTGCTTTGCTTTCACTTTCCATTCCTTTTATCCCATCCAAGTATTGCCCAAGTTGCTTGGCTGTACTCAAACTTTTGACTGGTGCTTTCAATTAGACTGGTTTAAGATCATCTTGGGTTCACATTGGACAGTCCAGCAGAGAACAATAATAACACTGGAGTGCAGAAAAATTATATTTTTGTATTTTTTAGGGCATGCTGGTGGTGTCGTGGCTGGAGCAGCTGCCTTTGGTTCTGAAGGTTGCTGGTTCAATCCCTGTCTCTGGTTGTAGTGCCCTTGAGCAAGGTGCTTGCCCTGCAATTGCTCCAGTACCGGCACACAGCTGTGTAAATAGTTGTGGCCCTGCAACGGACTGGCGTCCCGTCCAGGGTATACCCCCACCCCTTTGCCTTGTGCCTAATGTCTCATGGCAACCCCACTCGGGACAAGCGATTATTGAAATTTGTTGGTTGGAAACCCTGAAACTACTTTCAATAAACAAATTCCAGTTGACACGGCATGCTTGTAGCACATGTGAAAAGCTTACAGAACATGCCTTGCATTTATGCAAGGCACCGCATGACTGGGACATGCAGCAGATTTGTCTCTCACTGTGTGTGTCTTCACCGCAAAGCTACTTCCCTTGCATGCCACATTCTGGCTGGATTAAGTGGTTGGCTTTGGTCCATCTGGTTTCCAATAGGGTCAGTAGGACCCTAGTTTCCTTTCTCCACACCTCCAAAGGATCCCGAAGGGAAACCTGGCATGAGGGGGGCAATTGGAGCGTTTTTTGCTCAATACGGCTGTCAGCGGTGACATGCGAGTTTGTGTGTGCGCTTGTGTGTATGTCCAATGGGCTCCTTCCAGCTGGACAGTTGGGTTTAGGCAGATGAAGCGCTGTATTGTGTCACTGGGGAAAACTGTCTTTACAAAGTGAACGGTTTGCAGTGCTCTTGGGCCTCTAAAGGTCCACTGTCATGATCCATCCCTGTGGGACAAACACCAGACACAGCTATTTGGCAGCACCACGAACTGAACGCGGCAATCTTTGGCAGACAGAGAGATTTTTTTGGTGTCTTCTGAGGTTCAATTCAACCCTGTCTCCTCCACACTGTACCGTAGGTCTACCAACAAAGTGTCCTTTGTGGAACTGAATCATCATGAAGGGCTAAAAAAATTTGATTTACGATTAATCCCATCAGCTGAACTACACTTGTGCTTAAACGCAGTATCATTCGGGGGAAAATTAATTCAACAAGTCCATTGCTGGGAAGTCGCAATAGTTGGCACACTATGATTACCGCCAGAATAAAGAAATACATTCTTGTGATTCCCAAGAAATAATTAAATTTTGGTACAGTATGCTCTCTCTGATCACAGGGAATATAGTATTTTATGGACTAACATGGTTGCAAAGAAACATACTGTTGCAAAGTAGTTGGACAAATTAAGTGAAACATTTCTTTTCATTTTCAGCATTCACATTTCTTGCCTTAAGCATGAAGGATATTTCACATCTGCAAAAAAAGGCTATACAAAGGAACAAGTGTTTGCTTTGATATTTATCACAACAGAAAATACACAGCTGCATTTTTATTTATTTTATTTTTTTTATTGTTCCTTTTTCCATTTTATTTAATAAGACAAAACATGTTCTTCAAGGGACGAAACCACTTCAGCAACAATTTCTCTCTGCTCTAAGATCTGTTATATTGGGAGTAAGATGACTCTAATTACCTAGTTACATAACTTGATTTACATCATTCGATACTTTGCCAATGAACCTTGAAATTATGCTGATGACATTATTCCCTTGTAAAAAACTGTAAAGTGATTCAAAGCAGGAGACAATGAGTCAGTGACAAGCTGCAAATGTGTTTCACTTTGAAGAGGGAAAAAAGCCACCGATTTTCTCGATGTCACAGTCTTAATGTTCGTGCTGATTATATGTGAAAGATTACGGACAGCTAATAGCCAGGAGTCGAACCCAATCAAACGTGGAATTAAGAAACAAAGTTCACGTCTCCCATTTTCCCCTTGAACGTTCTATTTAAATTTTATTTCTGGCCTCATCTGGAATTGCATCTAGAAAATATGTTTGGCGAATCAAGAAAGCTATCTCGAATTTGTTTCAGTTGCGAACAAAAATTGTTTGTAAGCTGTTTGAGATGTTTTGGACCTCAGCATGTCGGTTGTAGACAGTTTTTCAGTATTTTACATTAAGTGCTCTGTTAAGTGCAAACTGCTGGGCAGGAAAATCAACTGAAAAGAGTCTGCGAAAATGTCTTCCTTTAACATTTCATCGGATCAATGGTCACAGGGAATATACTATTTTATGGACTAACGTGGTTGCAAAGACACATACTGTTTCTGAGGCCTGTTCTGGACTGGGGGGGGGGTCAGTCTCAACACCAAATCCTGACCATAGTGTGTTACAATGTAAGAAACACAGAGTGCCACAAAAGGTGAGCTTTGGGTACCATTTACATGTAGACTGATTGATTGATTGATTGATTGATTGTCCCATTTCCTTGGTACACACAACTAGATTTGACCCTATCAAAGCACAGTTTCCATCTGAGCTGTTACTGTGTGCTGTGACATATTAAAGTGGTAGTAGATGTGTAAGTTTAAATGAGCACCTTTAAAGAGGTACAAGTGAGTAATTTTTTTTTAATTATTATTATTATTTCCAATGTCAAACATAGGCAATAAAGAAGAGGAGTTTGTGTCATTTTAGAACATAAGGGATTTTTTGCAAATGATTATTCATCCATTATCAATGCAGGGACATGGTGGTCCAGCACCTATCTCGGAGATATAGTGTGTGAGGCAGTCACGTGTTCCTTTACTCATACATACTGTATATACACCGCAGGAAAATTAGAATCACCACGAAAAATCACAAAGCACACGTCTTTGGGAGGAAACCAGAGCAGGTGGAGGAAACATAGAAACTCTGCAGGAACTGAATTACATTTGAACCCACAGTCCAAGAGATGGTATTCGGTATTGCTACCTCCCTGCTGCACCACTCAGTGTGTCAACTATGTAACGAAACATTTTAAATGGAAATTTCGCACTACATGACTGTTATAAATCCAAAACTGTACGACTCTTGTGAGAAAGACACTAATGCAATGCAGCGTCACGTTAGAAATGAAACACGTTTCCTCTTTTGACTTCTAAGAACTCCCAAACAGATCAAACAGACAGGTTTACACTCCAATCCACCGTTGACACCGGCTGAGAGCGGCACTTCCACGCTCCCGCATGCGCGTTCCCGTCGGTGGGCGCGTCACCGGGAAGCCGCAGGTATTTCAGCATTCAGGAGGCGTCGAAGAGAGTCACCCCCATCCCCACCCGAGCACAGGAGATGAGCCATCGATCAGGTTCCACCTGCTCCATCTAATTTCCCCCGGACACGAACGCCATCAAAATGGTGTCTTTATTTATTTATTTATTTATTTATTTATTTGATTGATTTATAAAATCTCCGTAGACCCATTTTTACCCTGTTTAAATGAGCCCCGTCGCCGTTTCCTTCGGCACGCTCAGACGCACGGTGTGACTGCGCAGCTTCGCAGACCAACAGTTCTGCGCGTGCGCACCGCAACCCCCGTATTAAAAAGCCGAACACCTGTTAAAAGGTTGTTCAGATTTTAGTATCTTTGTCTCGGTATTAAAACTAGCGACAGCGCGAGAGCGACCGCCACCCACCTGATAAAATGAGACGTTTATGATCCAAACTTGCGTGCTCGTTCGGTCAGCCGCTGTTTTTTTTTTTTAATTTATTTTTTATTTTGTATTTATTTATTTTATTTGTTTATTTTTTTAATGTCGGCAGGCTGGGAGCCTAACCACGTGTAATATTCACGGGGAGGCGGACCGTCGCCTCGGGATGCAAGACGGATATCGCGCCGGTCTGGAGAACGCGCGCCGCGCGCTCCCGCTGTGCGCCGAAATCTGTCCGTGGCGATTTGTTGTGTTGCTACGTGTGAATGCGGTATGAATGCTCCAGTGAAGTCCATGGGAATAGAAGAAAAACCGAGTTTGAATTTCTTTCTTTGTTTCATCCATCTGTCTAACTGTTTATCCTGATCAGGGTTGTGGTGGTCGGAGCCTATCCCGGAAGCATTGGGTGCAAGGCTGAGGGTGGTACACCCGGAAGGGATGCCAATCCATCGTAGGGTAACCACACACGCGCAGTTACTCAACCATCCACACTTTAACAACAATTCAGCATCACCAGTTCACCTAAACTGCATGCCTTTGGGCTGTGGGAGGAAACCAGAGCAAATATCGAGAGAACAGGCAAACCCTACATAGACTGAGGAGGGATGGAGCCCATGTTCCCTCACACCACCCAGGCACTGTACCTCACATGTCCATGTGTGTGCGTGCAAATGTTAATTCATAGTTAGAATTCACCAGTGTTACATAACATATCTCTATATTCAGATTGTTAGCCTACTGTTCATTAAAAATCATCTGCTCTAAATTCTTACTGTATCAGTTTAGGGTATGTACCTTGATCAAGGAGAGAGGATTTCAGCAGAGTCTGAAACCCCCAGTATCTTCAGACTGTAGGGTAACAGCCCCAACCACTATGGTACTTTCTATATATAGAATGATGGCCATAGTGTCTAATTATCCTCAACTGCTCCAGGACTCAACCTGTTCTCTCAACATCTACAAACAGAATTAAATTATTGAATGTATCTATTTTGACACTGGCGATTTATTTCAGTTCCTTTACATTCTGTTTTTCCTAACAGCTATGGTTATATATATATCCTGAGATGTTTGCATAATTCATACTTTTCTACAAGGCTGCACATGTTGCACACAGAGTGAACCCTTTATTGCCGAAGGTTTTACTCTGCATTGTGCAAATCACCCAGCTGCTGTGTCAAGGAAATGTATTCAGCAAAATTCATAAATTAACATCTGCACCAGGCAGAGCTTCAGTGTGGATGTTCACCTAGGCAACTCTTATCAACAGCTCTATGAGTGCGGAATCCCTTTGCAGGCGCTCGCCTCTTTTTTTCTTGGTCAAAAGGACAGCCCTTTAATGGGGTCCTTTTCGCCTCCTAGCAAAAAAAAAAAAAAAGAAAAAAAGACGAACCCATGGACTGAGGGTTTTTCAGCTGACCGTAGCCTGACGGACCAAAAATTACCAAAGAAATACCATATACTTTATTTTTCTTTGTATATTTTGAGCTTTTTGAAGTTTAGGGGGCAGAAGGTAGTATAAGCAATCAGAACATTTACCTTAAAATGAAAAGATGCATCCCAGCCCCTGCTGTAGTACCATGAGAAAGGGGCCTATTTTGAATAGCTCCAGTACGAATTACCCAGCTGTATACAAAATATTTGCTTACAATATATTTATTTGCATTTACATTTATTCATTTAGCAGAAGCTTTTCTCCAAAGTGACGTACATTTCATAGAAAATACACTGTGTTAATTACATTAGCAGAGACACTTAGATGCAGACATGTGATTCTTAAGTACAGTTAGTTTCTTACCACCATATGAATTGATGTTCATCACAGGAGTAGCTGTGTAAAATTTTATACGAATATCGACAATTCCTTACTAGTATTTTTTTTTTAAAATATATACATTTACGTTTATTTATTTAGCAAACGCTTTTCTCCAAAGCGACTTCCGATGAACTCTGTGTAGTGTTATCAGCCCACACACCTTATTCACCATGCTGACTTACACTGCTAGATACACTACTAATATATACTGTATATAGAGGTGGAGGCTATATATATATACTATATATATATATATATATATATGTATAAAAAATGTGCAGTGTGATCATTTAAACATATTCGTATAAGAAGAAAAGAAAAACGTTGTTCCTGGTGCCATTTCTACGTGTTCCATTTTCCCGAAAAGACAAGGGTATCCGATTTATTTTGAGGTGTTCACACTTTCGAGAAGATCTAGATTTTCTCCAGCCAATTGTCCGCCGTAATCCGGCCTGATTCGACCCATACTTTTTCATTTTCTGCTAATGTGACTCCGATAATGCTCCGGTTGCACCTAGCTCCACTGTAAGGCACGATGCTAGCGCCTACCTTGAGACGGCGATTTCCCTGTTGGCTCAAAGCCACGGCCCCATACGTTCTCAGTAGCATTTATATAAAACTCTTTTGAAAGCGAATAAATTTGCCCGCTCCTTTTCCCGTACTGTTGGACAGGCGTAGCAGTTATTCCTGGGGAGAATAAGAATTAAGGATCCCTTCATATGAGTATGCCGGAATGTGCGGTAGAGAAAGCGGAGGCAATATTGCACTCCAAAGGCCTCTGGCAACAGACGGTCCCTCCATTTTAACAGTCCCACCCCTCCCTCTTTGTTAAGAAGATTTGTGCTGTGGACAGATGGGCTTGACAAAGGATGACTGAACCTGTCTTTTTTAATGTGTGATAAAGGCACAGCTCAATCTGATCTGATATCAGTCCAGCCCTGCTGCTGCGCAGCTCATCCAGCCAACGTTTGAACCCCCCCTCAAATCTCAGCTTCCTTATATTTTAATTTCATGTTTGTGTGCCACATGATCACAGCTGCCATTCCTTAAATCAGACTTTTTATGCACCGTAAGACAGGATAGATATTGAACGAAACCTTTGTCATCAGTGTATTTATACTTCCTTTGCCGAACACCCTTTTTCGCACGCTTGTCCCACACTGTAACGTGATTAATAATGCTCAAGTTTCATAAGAAGATGTGCAGAGTGAATGATTACAAAAAGCCATGCACAAAATGGTTTTTATTTTAATCAAGTGCACTGTCCGATGCCTCTTTTCCATTTATACACATTTAAATTGATTTATGTGTAATGTTTACAAAGGCAATAGTTTGATATTTTAATGTTAATTCTCACATTTGTTTTTTTTTTTTTTATGTGCTTTGGAGATTAAATTTGTCATTTGCATAAAAATGAGAACATGTGGAGATTAACTGCAGTAATTAGCTCTGTGTGCTACTCCACCACAACCTGTGTGGATCCCCTCAAAGTACTGGTAGAAGGTTGGGGCTGAAGGCCATTTTTCATTATGATCTGTGGTGGGGTTGTCCAGGGAAGTTGCAGCCCCTGCCATGTGTGCAGAGGACAACTTGTACACCCATGAAGGGCTGATTTGAGTTTTCTGTGCGAGAACTCCAAGCCAACGCCCACGTTTCACCCATTGGTGTTATTCTGATCATTAGCTTGGCATCCTTTCCCATGGGAACAAGTGATACTTCTACTGAGAATTCATATAGCAGCCATCAGGTTGACAGTCCATGATCTTAACCATTTTGCTTCTTCTTGCCTTGGTCCATGTCAGATTACATTTACATTTATTTGTTTAGCAGATGCTTTTCTCCAAAGCGACTTCCAATGAACTCTATGTAGTGTTATGAGCCCACACACCTTATTCACCGCGGTGACTTACACTGCTAGATACACTACTTACACTGGGTCACTCATCCACACATCAGTGGAACACACACACTCTCTCTGTCACTCACACACTATGGGTGAACCTCAACAGCATGTCTTTGGACTGTGGGAGGAAACCAGAGCACCCAGAGTAAACCCACACAGACTGAGCAGGGATCGAACCCACATCCTCTCGCACCACCCAGGGACTGTGAGACAGCAGCGCCACTTGCTGTGCCACCGTACCACCCCTTAACCTTTAGATTAATGATTTGGGAAGATTAGATTAACAACATTTGGGATTCTCTGGTCTTGGGGAGTTATACAGTGTCACCGTGTCTATGGTCTGGTGCTTGCGCTCCTTGTTCATCTCAGTCTTAAAATCCAGTTTGATTGAAATACATTTAATTTTTCATTTTTTTGCATCACCAAATTTTGCATCACTCGACACGTACACTAGAGCGTGAGCTATAAATAGAATGCACGCTGTTTAAGGGGCATGTTCTCTTCTGCCTTCCTGCGTTTTGTTTTAAAATATTTGTGTTGAACTTGAACCTGGTTTTGAATCTCAAATTGTGAACTGACCCATAAATATTTGCTTAAAATGTGAGTGCTTTTTTTTTTTTATCGACAGCTCATTGTTTCACACTGTTTAATTTCCTCCTCCGGTGTTTTGTCTCTACCGGTTGCAAAACTGGAACAATATTTGACCTTATCTCCATGGTAGCAGCTCACCCTAATTCAAATTCAGGCTGCGCTGTGCTTCCCAAACCTTATACCCAGGACTCTTGTTGACAAGTCTGAAAACAATGCATTATAAATATTTATTGCTGGAAAGGGCATCGCTGCTACGCTCCATTCTAATTAACGGCCCTTGCCGCGACCTCTGACTCGCTGCATTTGTTTTAGCGGGATAAAGAGCTTAGCAACTTTCTACTCACTTCCTCCTAAATCTGCTAAGACGTCTCTGGGTGAGATTTACTGTACGATCCTCCGCCTCAGGTGCGGAAGGCTCAATTTGAGTGTACCGCTGGTGCGGGACTTGCTGAATTTGCGCTTCGGTTTTCTTGTGAGGATGAATGTGAGTTGATGTTGAAATGGCAAACATGTCATGAATTACCTGAATGCTGGAGGGGGGTCATTTTAACAACATTAACTTTAAGGTGCGTTCAAATGTAGACACTCAATCCTCATATAACAGGGTCCCGCTCAATAATAATGGGTTATGAAAATGCATACCCTTTTCTTCATACAACAGGTTTTTTTTTTTTTACTATATTTACATTTATTTATTTTGCAGATGCTTTTCTCCAAAACGACTTCCAATGGACTCTATGTATTGTTATCAGCCCACACAGCTTATTCACCGCAGTGACTTACACTGCTAGATACACTACTTACACTGGGTCACACTCTCTCTGTCACTCACACTCTCTGGGTGAATCTGAACAGCATGTCTTTGGACTGTGGGTGGAAACCAGAGCACCCAGAGGAAACTTGTGCAGACACAGGGAAAACATGCAAACTCCACACAGGCTGAACAGGGATCAAGCCCACATCCTATCGTAGTACCCAGGCATTACTCGCTGTGCCACCGTGCCACCCACTCAGTATATCAACAGTTAAGCAGACATTTTACTTTCAAAACCAGTATTTTCTTCTGTACCAGTGCATCTATAGGATGTTTGAATCTCATTTTAGAAGAGAACATGTGCTTGATGTCTTATCGGTGTCATTCCTTCTATTTTCCAGTTTGTTAATATGCTCACACTTATTTTATAACAAAACCAATTATATGCTTCCTGCTATCATACTGACAATCTCAACCATTCATAACCGTCGACTAAAGCAGATCTAATATCACAGCTGAAATTGCAGATTCAGAATTGTTATTATTACTTCATTTAGCATAGGGAGCAGAACCACCCTTTGCCTTCAGAACACCTTTAGACCTTCTTGGAATCCCATCATGCAAGTCCTAAATTGTGCGTAGTGGGGTATAGCACCATTACTCGAAAAAAAAAAAAAATTCCTCTGTTTGTTTGAAGGATGAAAGAGCTGGAAATATACTTAAAATCATAATTAGCTAATCATTAATTAGTTAATTAAATGTAATAGTTAAAAGAATTGAAATAACTTTAAAATAGGCATTTGATTTTCAGAGATTTTTTTTTTGCCTGGGAAACAATTTTTTCCAGCAAAATCACAGTAATAAAGCAACTTATTAATAGCACAATACTTTTGCAGCATTGGTGAGTTATTTTTTGTCACCAGTGACTGTTGTGATTCGATAAAATGATATAGTAAACTTCCCTCTCCCCAGTCCTTGTTATAGGTATGTTCAGTGATCTTGAGTCATCTCGTTTTGTATCTGTTGAGATCTCCTTCCCTGACTTGCAGTCATGGCTATAGCCAGGAAACCCAACAGCAATGGCAAAACCAATCAAAGAAACAGACTTTTAACCAAAAAGTTTGCAATCCTTAAGCAGTAAATATTATAAACAGACCATCAAACTGCAATCAGTATGCCTGAAAACCCCCCTTTGACCACTTGATATGACAGTTCAGTTTGACCAACCAAGTTACCACCAGTCTCCAGGCACCTCTACCTCCAATGAGTTTAGCATCATGTGTTCTGCAGCTGCTCACTCCCTTTCTGTCATGTTGGATGACTTTGGAGGATGGTCTGCTGCAGAAAGTTGTCCATCCATCAGTCAATCCTGCAAAAACATTTTTATCCCTTCTTCACCTTGACTACTCTGCTAACCTGCTTCCCTTCCATCCTCCCCTGCAAGGGGTCAAATAAGGGCCCATCTCTCATGGCCTCCAAGAGCTCACTAGGGTTACAAAAACTAGAGGGGAGTACGTGAGCTGATCAAGTCTAAAACACTTATAATTCAAAGATAATTCCCTCCCATCACAAGTTTGAAGCACTGATACCAGCAGGGTGTTGAGCAGTAGATGTACGGTGGTGGCTGAATAACTAAAACCACCTACTTCAACAAGCAGTTAACAATCCAAACAGACTCTTCTCCACCTTCTCATCCCTACTCTGCCCTCCTCTTCCTCCTCATCAGTCCTCTCTCACCACTGACAATTTTGCCTTGTTCTTCTGAGATGAAGTCTACTCAATCACTAAGAAGTTCTAGGCATTCACATGCCCAAGTCATGCTGGATCTCCCTGCAAAGTCACACTCTCTGCATTTCAACCCTGACCTCCTGCTCTCACATAGAGCCACCACCTGCTCCCTTGATCCCTTCACCTCTCCTCCAGGACATTTCCCTGCAACTTATCTCCTTTTTCGCCAAGATCATAATCTTCTCCCTCTCCTCTGGTTTCTTCTCATCCACCTTCAAATCTGCCCTCATTTCACTGGTGTTAAAGAAACCCTCTCTGGATCCTGACTTATTCCATAACTACAGGCTAGTTTCCCTCTTCCTTTTTATGTCAAAAGCTCTGGGATGGGCAACCTGTGATCAATCGACTGCATTCCTCACCCAGAATGATCTGCTTGATGAATATCAGTCTGAATTTAAAGCTGGACGTTGCACCGAGACAGCTCTCCTTACAGTATCAGATTCTCTGCAGTCAGCTGGAGCAGCCTCCCTCACCTCGGTCCTCATCCTCCTCGACCTGTCTGCAGCATTCGGATGGACTGTTTGGCATCAGTGGGACTGCAGTTAAATGGTTTGAGTCCTACCTATCAGGTAGCTTCTACCAGGTGTGTAGGAGTCAGCGTAGTGGTCAGAGCTGCTGTTTTTGGGCCCAAAGGTTACAGGTTCACATCTCATCTCCAGCTATAGTACCCTTGAACAAGGTACTTAAGCTGCTTCAGGAAGAATCACCTAGTTGTATAAATGGTGAATAATTGTAAGTTGCTTTGGAGAAAAGTGTCAATGGATTGAATAACTGTAAGTGGTCTGGTGGGGTTCCCAATCATCCTCTCTGCTTATCTAAAGTGGTGTTCCACAGGGCTTGGTACTGAGCCCCTGCTTTTCTCAATCCACACCTCTTCCCTCAACCCTGTTATTGCCTCCCATAGATTCTCATTCCTATGCCAATGATACCCAGCTCATGTTGAGCTACAGACATTTCTTTGCGCATCTCTGCCTGCATTTTTGATCAACACCTACAGTTTGGCCTCTCCAAAAAAAGAGATCCTTCACCAGCTTGGCCGTCTTCCCTTCTTGAACTCTCTATCAAACTGGATAACACACTGATTTTGCCTGCCTCTTTGGCTAACATCCATAGGATCCACCCTTATATCGCAACAAGCTCTATGCAACTTCTGGTCCACCATTTGGACTACTGCAACGCTATCCTGTCTGGCTTGTGGCCTCTACCATCAGACCTCTCCACTTGATACAGAATGCTGCAGAATGAGTTGTGTTTGACCTGCTGATGCATTCCCATATCCCCACCCCCATCTCTCTGCATTGACTTCCTGTTGCTGCCCAGATCAGTGTTCAAAAGTCTAGTTACAGCCTACAAAATCATCACTAGATTTGCTCCCCAATGCCTACAAGACCTGATCACTTGACCTGATCACTCTTTACACTGCATCCAGACTGCTACGTTTTTCCACTTCTTTCTGCTTGGTGATGCAATACACAAGAGGTCCAAAATCAAAAGCACATAGGTTTCTGGTTATGGCTCCAGTGTAGTGGAATGACCTCCCCCTCTCACACAAAACTGATGATCAAAACTCACCTCTTTTGGATTCACTCAGGTGTCAAAACTCACCTCTTTTGGATTCACTTCTTCCCTGATCTCGTAAGTGATTGATAAATGTTTATGTGTTTGTTATATTTAGCAACAGAGGGTCACTACTGATTAGGGTGCGGTGGCATGGTGGTGCAACGGGTTTGGCCAGGGCCTGCCCTCTGGTGGGTTTGTGGTTCAGGCCCTGGTTCAAGTACCTTGTCGTGGACTGGCGTCCCATCTTGGGTGTGTCCCTTCCCCCTCCAGCCCTGCACCCTGTGTTGCTGGGTTAGGCTCCGGTTTGCCACAATGCTGCTTGGGACGAGCAGTTTCAGACAGTGTGTGGGTCACTTCTGTTGTATCTTTGTAATTAGAGTAAATAGGCTGAACTGAATATCAGTTTGTTTGAATGGGTATTTCAATACAAAACAAATACACACACAAATCTTTAAGCTACTGAGACATCTTTGAATAAAAGTTTCAAATGTGACATGCATAATGTTTTTAACACACATGTTCATATATATAGCCTTGGATGAACTTCATGAGGGGGTGTGGTGGTGCAGTGGGTTTGGCCTGTGCCCGCTCTCTGGGGGGGTCTGGGGTTTGATTCCTGCTTGGGGTGCCTTGCGATGGACTGGTGTACCATCCTAGGTGTGTCCTCTCCCCCTCCAGCCTTGCACCCTGTGTTGCTGAGCTAGGCTCCGGTTTGATGCAACCCCGCTTAGGACAAGCGATTTCAGACTGTGTGTGCATGAACTTGATTCTTTTTTACTATCATTATATCAGATTCTGAGATCTAAACCCCAAAGGTTCATAATGAATAATTACAAATAATAGTGTTCTATGAAGAAGCATTGTTTTGTGTTTTGTGCTTTCCTAAAGAACGTGGGAGGCATCCAGAGAAGAACAGAGAAAAGACCAAAAAAAAAAAAAGAAAGAATGGCCAGTCAACAGCAAAATTGACAACACAGGGATGAACAAAAGCAGATTTTCCTCACAGGGTAGTCAAAAAGAGGCACTGGTCACCTGCTTTGTGTCCGCTCTTTAATGATGTTGCTGTGAAAATGGCAGATGTTAAGAGCCGTTGTTTACAACTCACTGGTTCTAACAAGTGCTGAGTCTTATTGAATGGGCAATAGCATCAGGACAAGTTAATCTCAGCTCTAAAATGGGTTTATGCAGTCTGGTTATAGCTGCACTGATTACATTGTGTAGCCCCACTCACTTCCAGACCAGCACAGCACATTCAGTATTTGTTTTGGTCTTGTCATCATCTGCAAATGCATTTTAAGAATTTATTAAACTGTAGGGTATGGGAGTGATGCGCTGTCAGTGCCATCATTAAGCTCTCTGAAGACTCGAGTCTATTTATACTGGACGGTTTAATTAATTTTCCATATCATTTTATTACTGAATTGATTCTTCCAGGTGAGTCAGAAATTACTTTGCCAGCACAGAATGCAACTTGCCATAATTCAAACATAGAAAAAATGGTTTCATTACACGGACACTCAGTTGCACAGTTCAATAAATCCTCTTGACTGAAACCATTCAGTTTTCTGGGTTTATAGAGGCGCTATAAGAGCAGTAAAACCTACCAGACAGGGCATCCCAGGAACACAATTGAAGAGCCCTGATGTACAATATGATCCAAAAAGAGATTGGGAAGACAACAAGGAAGGCACCGTCAAACTTATAATTCAGCTTCCCCTTAAGCTATTATCAGAGTGGAAGATGACCAGTGCCTTCAACTACAGAGCACTTGAGCTCTCCACTGTGGTAAATGTGTCACACTGGATTTATTCACAGTTTCAACACATGCATTATTACGGATATGTAAAAATAGATTTCACATGCCATGGATATGTAAAACTGGAAGCGCAATATTGTGAATGTTCCAATTATGCTGAATAATGCATAGGATAAATTATGATGAAAATTAGAAAAGAAAAGAAAAGAAAAGAAAAGAAAAGAAAAGAAAAACACTGCGGCCATCACTGACGGTTTACAGATTACTTTTTTTTTTTACTTTACATAGTTTTTGTTACAATATTCTACTCGAAACAGCTGAGAAAAGATAATGTCAGTCCTCCTAAGTTCATTCATACCAGTGTCAGTAGTATGAGCAATAATCATCAAATTTATCCATTTAATTTTGCAAAGGGGTCTTTCAAGGCAGAGGGTGCGGTGGTGCAGCAGGTTTGGCCGGGCCCTGCTCTCTGGCAGGTCTAGGGTTCGAGTCCAGCTTGGGGTGCCTTGCGACGGACTGGGGTGCCTTGCAACGGACTGGTGTCCCGTCCTGGGTGTATCCCCTCTCCCTCCAGCCCTACGCCCTGTGCTGCCGGGTTAGGCTCTGCCTTCCTCTGACTCTGCTTGGGACAGGCAGCTTCAACATATGTGTGTCTTTCAAGGCTTAAAAATTAGAGTAATTACTACTTTACAAAGTTAAACAGGTTTCTATTTTTATATGTTTAGAATTTCAGCATTTTACTTATGAATACAACGGCAATGGCGCAAAGGCCATGATCCCTGTTCCCTAATCATTACCCCCACTACTGGAGAGATTGTGTGCTGCTGCCTGGCCTGTCTTCTTTAGCAGTGGGAAAGTAGTGGGTGTGAACTCTGACTTGGATGGCCTAACTCAACATCTAAAAGCAATGATTCCTCCAGGGAGAACAATGGAATCCATTCTGATTGATCAGAGGATCAATGTCTTCAGCTTCCCGTCTGTGGCATCAGTGTGACAGTGTGGCTCTTGTATTCACTGACCAGCCCTTCAGATGACACTTTATAACACACCAAATGAGATTCCCCCCCCCCCCCGATTTGTGTCTTCTGCTCCTCCCTTGCCTTGGAAACGAAGCGAGTGGTCACTGTGAGTCGGACTCGGCTCTATGGTACTTCCATCCATCCTATAACTCTTTGTCAAGATCATCACAGGTCTTACTGAAATTTATCACTCAGTTGCCACTTTCTATCTATACAATATTCGCTTTCTGCCACTGAAATCATTGCGACCTTAAATTTGATCAGCTTTGTAAATCCTAGAATATTTCCTTTGACAGACTTCCCAATTTTACCCTCCTATCATTTTTCCTGGCCATCCATATATTGTGCGCACTGCATGCTGACATATTCTGTAATGCAAAAAAATGACTTTTTCTGTTAGAATTTGACACTGAAATTTAGGGGGGCATTGTCATTGAAAATAATTTCAAGGTAGAAATTTGGTTGCTAATATTCCGGAGAAGTGCATCTCTACATGTTTTTTTTCTGTTTCACCTAAAGTTTAGGCCGGGGCTGTTAAAACTTAGGAAGAGACTAAGGTCGAAATTAATGATCTGACTTCAAATTAGTCGAGGTGTGCAGGAGGATGTTTGCCCTGCTGCTGTACCGTTATCATAAAATCAGTGTTATCCATACGTTTTACATACAGTAAAAAAAAAAAAAGAAGCAGAATTTGCCCACACTTGCTTCTCTGTTAAGAAGGCGCGCACCTTCGCTTGAGCCTCACTCGTGCGTTCTGCTTTACATGATCATGTATGTTCTCGCTAAATGTAACATGACGTCTCCGTCTCGTGGGGCGGGTGTTCCTAAGTGATATTTCACAGTTTTATCCTTCTGCTCCGGTACGTGACGTGGCATCAGAAACCCTCGGTTCCGCGTATCCGCTAGAGCCGTGTGAAGTGTGCGCGCGCGCGCGCGCCGCAGACACTCCGCGGCCACGGGAATCGGCGCTCCGGCGTGCCAGCTCGAGTGGGCGCACGAGGCTCACTCCGCCCCCACCGCCGCCGCTCGCTCGTTCGTTCGTTCGCTCGCTCGTTCGCTCGCTCGCTCCCGCGAACCCCCGCGCGCGCTCCTCCGTCCACAGCGCATCACTGCAAAACCTCGGGCTGAGGCAGCGCGAGCGACGAGTCCACGAGCGCAGCGGGCGGCCACACTCATGTCCCCGCGTGCCACGCGCAGGAACGCGCCGCTGCTGAGCTGAAAACACGGCGGACGTTCGCGCTGCTGTGACGGTATTTTTTTTCCCCCCCTTCCTCTTCTTCAAAATACACATTTTTTCTTCCAGCTGAACGGGATGAGCATCAGCATGATGATGTCTTCGCGGTGGAGTTGTGCGAGACGGCGCTTCTTGTGCGCCAAAGTGTGGGGCTGCTTCGTCACCCTGGCGGCACTCGGGAGCTCCGCGATTCCGAGCAACGAAGGTAAGATGAGAAGTGAATATCTTTTTTTTTTTTTTTTTTTAAGTGAAAATGTTGCGCCTGTGCGTCTGGAACCCGCGCCGCATTCGAACGGCACGGCGCGGCGATCATCTTAATTAGGGAGCCTCGAACCTGGGGAATTGCCCGCGTGAGACGCACGCACACACACGGCAGGCGTTCTGCGCCAAACGCGTTCTTCTGCAAGAATCCAAGTGCTCTTCTTTACAATCATGGGTGCAGTAAAGCAATAAAAATAAAAGAAAACAATTTAAAAAAAAAACGTGCTTTTCACGGAAATGTAGCCGATCGCTTAGGGACGAGACCGCCGTTCAAACTGACGTCTCAACTTGGCCGATCATTTATATAATATATTTTGCCCGTTCCGCAACAGTCTTATTAATTGTCGGATAAACTTTTTCCGCATTAATCGCATTACGGCTCATGTAGTTAAAACGTTTTTCAAGACCAGTTTAAACGTCATGCGTCTTCTTGCTGGTGAAAATGTTCCCACGTCCACGACGTGGTTGTGTAGATATATCACATACGGAAGATGAGAGTGTGAAGGAGTGTTTGTTTATCCGGGAAGCGCCGTGGGGGGTGTGGGCGACCGCGCTCGCTCTCAGGCACTTAGTTTGCTTTGGCTCCGAAGTGTATAGAAGTAACGGGGTTTACGGGATTCCCTGTAAAAATGGACACATTTGATTTGCAGAATATGTAACGGTGCCGCTGAATATTCCCCGTCCGCGAGCAGCCGTGGGGCGATATGCAAATTAGCTCAGCAGAACCGCGGCCACAGTGTTCCCGTTCCGTGCGCGTTACTGCGGATATCGAAACAGTTGCGCGCGTCGTTTTTATTTCTCACCAAAGTTGCACGGGGCAAAACAAAAGGCGCACACAGACACACACGCGCCCGATCGAGCGCTCCCGACGTCCAGAAGGAGCCCGTCACATCACTAGGCACGTGAGCGCGTCAGTCAGTGCGTAAAGACGCTTTCGTTTCAGCCCGTCCGGCGTCGGTGAGTCTGTCTGGAAACCCAGGTTCGGCATTGCAGATCGGCGGCTGTCCGGGCTGTGAAGACCACGTAGTCGGTGTTATATAAGCCCAAGAGCCCCCGCACCCAGACACGGCACAGTGCTGCGATCAAAGGATACTGTGGTAACGTGTGGTACTGTACTGTACTGCACACCTGGTATAGGCACGCGCGTCTCAAAGCCTGACAGTCAGTGCAGTGGGTAACTCATGTCGGCAATCTGAACTGGGCAAGTGTTATTCTTATAGCGTCATCATCATCATTTAGAGAGGGATAATAAAAAGGAGGGGACGTAGAGTTTTGTCCTCCCACTCTTCAGGCAACATTGAAATGTACCCCCAGTACTATATACAGTATCTTTTCTGCACAACTCAACTGCAGTTTTTTTTTCCAGTTTCCCCAACAGTGACCTAGTTGATAAGGCCTCAACTTATGACTTCAGTATTGTGCATATGTGTGACATAAACTTGTTAATAATGTTATTTTAACTGTATTTCTCTTCCACTGAATCTAGCCGAATTCAGTTAAAATACAGTTAATTCCAGTCGAAAATAATGAAAGGAGGCAAACATGTCTTGCCAAAGTTTTCCCTGTTACGCTTGCTTGACGAGAACCTATTTTGTGATTGTGGGAGAGTTATTTGAGAGCATTGTTTCCACAATGTCTATATTACCTTTCTTCGTACTGTAATAAGCTTTTATTAATTGATTTAAAAGTATCAAATATATTTTGGAAAAATGGAAATCTGTGCCCTGTACTATTCTACTCTTATACACTACAGATCAGGGTATTACCAAGAAGTTATAAAAAGGCCATAAAGTATATAAACCAGAAGATGTGGGCTAAATAGTACACACCACATGGTATTATTATTATTATTATTATTATTATTATTATTATTATATTGAAGTTGCTTTGGGGGAAGTGTGTGCTAAATGAATAAATGTAATTGTAAATTAGCATGACATCCACAGATATAACACACAGTGGCGTTGTTTTTTTTCCATTGTTAAAGCAATCCTAGTGTCTCCCCCCCTCAATATTTTTGTATTACTTGTGTACCTAGTGTCTCCCCCCCTCAGCATTGTGTACTGTTCCTAATATTTTTGGTCTCTTCCAACTGAGAAGTTCTTAACACCCCGATACAATCAAAAAGTTGATAAAATATTACCATGCCATGTCAAGAAACAGTTGAATGAGTGAGATTTTTGGAATTATTTGCAACCTTTGAAAGTCCGCTTGCTTTTGACTTTATATTCTTGCGAGAATTCCAGTTCCGTTTCTGCCTCTACTATTTACCCCTACTGCTGTGTCTGTGCTATTATTGTACCTGTACGCAAGGCCCAGTCATTTCGACTCCTGCCTCATAGTGCCAACGGTTCCCAGCAGATGAAAGAGATTTATTAACATAGGATGAAATTGTCTCGGACAGCAGACATTATTGCTTATCCGTTTTTCCCTCTGTCTGAAAAGAGTTGTAAGGGTTTAATCAGGATTTTTGTACCTCATCCGGTTTTTGTGGATGCTTTGATTTATAATCACAGCTCAGGTGAACACTGGACTGATGTAATTGATGTGTTCAGCTACTCCCATACTTTGCATTGGCTTCCCTTATTTATTTTTAAATGTGCTAAAAAATAAATAAATCTGTTATAACAAATTTTAACAAAATTTCCAGAAACTCTTTTCTAAATATATAATTTTATTAGATTTTTATGCAAGGAATGACTGACACTATCATGGAATGAGTGTGTTTTTTTATGTCCAGTTACATGTTTTTGTAGTTTTTCACACTATAAATAACATTGGATTTGATTTCTAAAAGAGTGGGATTCTGATATTCTTTAAATTCAAGCAACAGATTGTTTTACTGTTCATAAACGGTTAAATGTAAAGATCGAGCCTAAACATCTACAAAAAAGTGTGCTGCTATTTTTGTATGAAAGCTTCTCTTTAACTTGATTTAAAGAGTTGGCGAATATGCTTACTTTTTCTCACTTTTGAGAGATTTTACTCTGACACAAAAATGAAGTTCTCAGAATTTATTCTGGCTAATTGTAAACCAGGCAGTCAACAGTCACTCAGTGGTGAAAAGATCCCACATCATTTCTACTAGTCATACTATTCATAATTACTAGTTTCCTCCATATTCAGTTGGTATACACACTTTATTATTATTTTTTTTTCCAAGCATTAGAAAGAATCCAAAATGTCTCTATTTCCATTTAATAGAGGCTTCATGGTGAAGACCTCCAAAATGCTCTATATTGGCATTTGGCTAATTGGGATGTATGTATATTTGGCATTTGCTGATGTCAGACAGAGAGGCTGCGGAGTGGGTGGCAGGTAGACTAGTGCTTCGTGCTGCCACCTTACACTTGAATGACGTAGGTTTGACACAGCTTTGAATCCAACCTTGTGCTTTAGTACCCTTCAGCAAGGTACTTACCATGAAATTTCTCCAGCAAAAATTACTCAGCTGTATAAATGGATAAATCACTTAAGCAGCTTAACACTGTATATGATGCTTTGGAGAAAAACATGATATAAATAAATAAATGTAAATGTGTTATGGCAGCTGCATTTTCAATACGTGGTGGGGGGTTGTGCGTCCCTCTCGACCGCTGTAACCTTCCCGGGCTGTGGCTACCGTCACATTAAAAGTCATGGTAATGGATGATGGCTTTTCTACAGCTTGATTGATGACGGGCAAGTAGTGTGATAATAACATGGACAATGCGCATTCTGTGGCTCGCCATCTGCCCCAGTCCTGACTCGATATGATCAGTATGCTGTGGAATCGTGCAGTTCTGTCGTTAATGAATGAAACGTCCGAAAGAAAACATGTAAATGACAGTTTTTTCCAGCGAATGTATTATTGTCCATTTTGCTGTATTTGCTGGGGACTCAAAAAGAAAGTTTGTTTTGAATAATATAGTATAAAAAGGCTTCTGTGTCCAAAATACCACAGCCTTGCCTGCTTCTTCAGTACACTATTCCTACTTTTAAAATATACCATTTAAAATGGGCTGTCTGAATTAATTTGTTCCCTGTTGTTTTGCGACTCTTCTCGGGGAGAAACGCGTAGTATGATTCATGTTGTTCTTGTGCCTTGTGTTCAGTACGGCCGAAGTGAATTCCGTGTTTGCGTGCTCTCGAATCGGTCCTTTTCATGGTCAGTAACCTCAGAGGCCAGCGGCTGTGGAATAAGATTTATCCCAAGTTGGAACCGTTGCTGGTCAGAGGACGTACCCACCGTGTCGTGGTTTTCAAAGGTGACATTGAGCAGGACTCTTGTTTTCAAACGGCGGTGGAAGAGTGAAGCTCTCAGGCAGGCAGTTTGGTCAACTTCACTGATGGAAGCCCTCTTTTGGATTACCTATTGTCTAACAAAACCCTATTATATACAGTATATTATATACATTATATAGAAATAATAATTCAAGATTCAGCAGATATTTTTTTGCAATTTTTTTTTTTTTTTCCCCCAACTCCAGGGATCGTGAATGCAGCGGTAAAACACAACTGAATATTGTGCTTTTGTTTTTATTGACGTGGTGTTCAGTGACATTTAAATCATGTAGTTTGGATAAAACGGAATGTGGTTATCATCTATCAGCAAGAATTCTAAGATGCATTTTTTTGATTTGTCTGTGAAATATAATCATTTTCCAGACTTTATATGGATGATGTATGTAGGCTATTCGCTACCCTCGCAGTACGCTGGCGTGTCGTCGCCGTAGTGTTGGGGAACGTAAAAGTTACTACATTTATGTGATAAGAGCCCCACCGACAGTGATTCGCCATGTCGTGATCGCAGTCCAAAAGTTCCGCGGTTAAGGTTGTCACAATGTCTGGGGACAAGTGGCTTGAAAAATGTCACAACATGTGCAGTGGCCATAACACAAGCACTTCGCAACATTTAGATGGATTACGATTACGTAATTTGGAGCTGTCATATCACATGCGAGTATCTGGAGCAAAGCTATCGCGCAAAATGAGTGCTTTAACTTTACGGCGACACAGCGGTCTCTAAAGACTGTGGGGATTGTAATAAGTACATGCATTCGATTAAAGCTAAAATTGTCTGTGTTTTATCTTTTTTCCTTGGGGATGTGGCATACATGCATTTTTTTTTTTTTTTTTTTTTTTAAAATCTCACTGAAGATATTAATTGTATTAAATATTACAGTTTGCAAGTACGGTTCCCTATTGAGATATTCACTTTAGGCCCACAGACATGTGGTTAGTGGCACGTTGGCTTTTTGGTGTATTAGCCCCGGCTCTGCAGCGAAACCACCCTGCTGTCACCAGCATCATCTTTGAATCCTTTGCATGGGGAGCTTCTCTGGCGACTCACTGACTGGCTGCCTTCCCTCTGCCCTTCTTGTAGTGAACCTCCTGGACTCCAGATCTGTGGTGGACGACCTGGGATGGATAGCCTATCCAAAGAACGGAGTAAGTTTTGCTGCTCTCATCCAGCCACAGGGTGCATTAGCTGCCGCCGCAGAGGTGATGTCTCAAGGTCGATGGCCCCCCAGGGGTAAGGAAAACCAAGGCTTTAACCAGAAAAACAAAAAACGAAACAAAAAAAAATAGGACCGGTCTTAAAGGCTTAGTTACTCATTTATCTATAAGACACGTGTCGGGGTAAAGAGTCCTGTGTTTAAATTACATGGAGAATTCACCCATCCTCATGCCTAATCAGAGTAATTTCATAGTACCTTAGAGAGAAAATAGTCTTTGCCATAACTGGGCTGCAGACGGATGAGGAGAGTTGTCTCCAAAGGCCCGTGTGTACTTTTTTTCCGGTGAGCTGTCTGTGAACAGAACCGCTGTGGTTGGCGTTGTGCTCAAAGGGGACGCAGTGGGGGTCCGGCGTCTTGTTGGCTCAGGGGGTGAACCCGTTGACCCTTAAGTAAACAACCTCTTTAAAGAGTGAGCCATAACTGAGCTGGGAAGGGGTGACATAGAGGCCCCACAATTTGCGAAGGGGCTGGAGGCTTAAAACGGGTTTTAAACAGGTTTCTCGGTGAGATCCGGTAGGTGTCCGTTTCTCCTTTCCCTTCGTTTATTCACGGGGATCTTAGTACGCTAGGAGTGTAGCCCTGCAGACACAGAATGAATGAATGAATCTGCCCTAGAAGGGCGGCTCTCTAGTGGCTCAGCTGTACGTGTGAAATGCATTTATATGTCCGCATATGGGAGAACTTGAAAGATTTGCTCTGAAATCAATCACTGTAGTCGCTACAGGACTCCATCTGTTCCATTCACCTCTGAGATTATATCTTTAAAACGCACTGATTTATACCTCAATTATAAAGCCGAGATAGAAATCAGCGGGTCTGTGTCTTTATCCATTTTGATAACGTGATGATTTTATTAATATCATTGCGTTATTTTAATTTTTGTACTTTTATTTATCGAATTTATCGACTTTACTCCTGGATTGATATAAAGACTGCATTGTTTTCCCACTGTCTCCATGGGAAGAGTGGGCGGTCGCCGTCACTGACAGGCCGCTGTCGCGGCACCATTCTCTCCACTTCCTGTTGTGAGGCGTGCGCACCTGCGAGCCATTGTTCGAGTGAGGAGCAGGTGCCAATAAACACCGGGGGCCGTGCCACGCACCAGCGTTTGCGCCCCGACAGGCCCCCGGTTAAGCACCCGCGCTGCGTCGTGGCTATTTTCTGCCGTGCAAACGGAAGCCCCGCCGCGATGTTCCGAACCGCGTTCTCCACAGGATGGGATCGGACGCCACATTGTCGAGCACCTGCGATGGAGACTGCAGAGTTTCCTCCTCGCTGCAGCTGACCAGGGCTCATCTGTCAGCCAGCGCAGGCCCTTGGGTGGACAGCATGTTTAGTGATAGGTTTTTTAATTAACATGCTGCATTAGACATGCATCTGGCAATTGCTGCTGGAAAGTTTGCTATTTCAGGTCTCATGTGTTAGAACATAACATCTATTTATTTAGCAGATATTTTTCTCCAAAGCAGTTTCCAATGAACTCTATGTAGTGTTATCAGCTCACGCACCTTATTCACCGCGGTGACTCACACTGCTAGATACACTACTTACACTGGGTCACTCATCCATACATCAGTGGAACACACACACTCTCTTTGTCACTCACACACTATAACACACTATATAGAACTGTGCCCTTCACAGACCCCCCATGGCTTCGCTCATCCCTAAATCTGCTATAGCCCAGAGCGCTAAGTCTGGAATGGAGGTGGCCCTGGAGCATAGAGACATGCGATGTTCCCTGAATCTCAGTGTTAAACATTTATCATAGGTTTCTCATTTGTCATTCGTTTCCTGCTTTTAATTGTCGGCCTGCTGCAATTTCCAGCCGCTGTCGGTCTGTCTTGGCTAGTGCCTGCAACGCGCCGCCTATTTCAGCTGGAACAAATTTCTTTGAAAGAGTCCAGTGTTGCCTAGCGCTCATCATCCGCTGGTCACGCAGTCAGTCATGTGCTTGATTCATACAACCCAAAAGCACCAGCCTGGGAGGGACAGAGAGAGAGCGCGGAAGGGATAGCACGCAGAGTCGACTATGAGAATCTTCATTTGATCTGGGCAGCAAGGTGGCACAGCAAGTGGCGCTGCTGTCTCACATCGTCTGGGTGGTGTGAAAGGACATGGGTTCGATCCCCGCTCAGTGTGTGTGGAGTTTGTGTCTTCTCCCCATGTCTACATAGGTTTCCTCCCACAGTCCAAAGACATGCTGTTCAAGTTCACCCATAGTGTGTGAGTGACAGAGAGAGTGTGTTGCACTGATTTATGGATGAGTGACCCAGTGTAAGTGGTGGTGTATTTAGCAGTGTAAGTCACCATGGTGAATATGGTGTGTGGGCTGATAACACTACATAGGGTTCATTGGAAGTCTCTTTGGAGAAAAATGTTTGCTAAGTAAATAAGTAAACATGAGCAATGGAGAGAAAATAATAAATGCTTTGAATTTTTTGTTCAGTTCTTTTATCTCTAAGCTACGATTTATTGTACAGTGTGGGTTTGGTTTATGCAAGTACGCACTTTTCGATGCAAAGATATTGTAAAATCAGCGTGAAATCAACAGGTATGACAGTCGCGAGAATGTATAGCTGTCGTATGCGTACACACGCGCCAAGTGAATCTTTACGGCTTTGCAAAGCCATACTGAGAAGAGTAGCTGGGCCACAAAGATCCATTTTATGCAGCTGCAAGTGAAAGTGGCGAACAGAGATAAGAAAAGGACCCCGCAGCTACTATTCCTATAAACCATTACTTAGTCTCTGTGTTATATACGCATCCTGCTCCCGCTAGTCGGCGGAGTGCATTTTCCCAGCCTGAGCGTTCCAGATATGTGTGACCTCATCATCCCTCAGTCACATGACCTCACCTGAACGCTTTTCCTTGTGCTCTGTTGCCATTGTATGTGTTTCTTCTCTCGTAACCCCGTTGTCACTGCCACTGTAAATCGCAATGAATTCACACGATCCACTTAGCGTGATCTTGAGACTGGAGACACTGCTGGTTTCGGTGATGTCGTGTTCTGTCTTCTGACACGGTCGGGAAGAGTTTAAAGAATTTCAACCAGTTTAGATGAACGGACATTTAAAGAGATCTATATGGCTGGTCGGGTACGGCTCCGGCTCGCCGCAACCCCGCTCGAGACAAGCGGTTGTTGGCGATGGATGGATGGATGGATGGATGGATGGATGGATGGATGGATATATGGCTGGTAATTTGCCATGTTGTACCACACTTCTGGTGCGCTTTCAAGGCGCAGGCCACCTAAATCATGACATAAGTCACAGATCGTTTGGTAACTGACCTCTGAGCCCTAAAATTTCTTGACTGCATTTCGGTAATCACAGCTTGGGAATCGGACACAGATCGATAGTCCGTTATGTTTCAGAGATGCATTTGTTGGAGGAAAAAAAAAAAAATATCAGCAAGTAAAAATTCACGCTGATTGCCTATACCAACAATTGACTCTTACTGTTAAATAAACGGATAAGCAGAAGTTTGCAGTACAAAAGTCAGCGTGCTTGAAGCGCCCTGAACGAGATGAAGAATGCTTAGCAGGAAGTGCCTGTTTTACTTTAGTTCTGAAGTGCCCTTATCAGATGTTTGCACAAATGACAGGATATGTCTGTCCACAAGCTGTGAGGACTCTTATTTGCTGCTGCACATGTGCGACATTTGGGAGTAGCACTCTTGGCACTCGACAAGACAACTGCAGCAGCGGCAAGCAACAGCAACAACAACAGCCGAAAGGCCTTTGGGGTTCTGTGCCGCACCGGCGCGGAGGGTATTCCTTACCTCCCTGAATCCAGCGTGAGCTGAGCAAGCCTTTGGACTAAACCCAGCTTTTATAAATCGGCCGTGCGATTTACAGGGGCTCGGTTCAGTCCTAGCTTTCGACTGGCCTCGGGCGCCACGGATCTTTCCTTTTTTCTGGAGAAGAAAAGCTCAGCCCACATCTGACCCTCGGTCTCGGTACCCGATCCTTCTGTCTCCCTATGTGCGCACACACACACACACACACACACACACAAAGGCAGACCCCCACCCACTATCCCCCAGGCTGAAGCTGGGAAGTGGAAGCTTGGAATTTGGAAAAAGTGGGCTGCTTTAAACATGCCGCTGCGTCTTCCTTTCTTTCTCTTTTCTGTACCTCGCACGCTGCAGGATCATTTGGATCTGTTGGGATCGTGAACTGTAGGGTCGCTTGAGTCAGTCGGCCTGGTGAACTTCAGGATTAGATAGGTCAGCCGGTCCGGTGAACTGCAGGGTCAGTCGGGTCAGTTGGCATGGTAAACTCGCAGACATGTACAGATTAGAGGTCTATGTGGAAGCACAAGGAGACCGAGATAAAGAGTTGCTTAGAAAAGCCAAGCAGAATACGGGTGTTTTGGGTATCCCTGTTTAAGACTGCAAAGAGAAAAAACATTATGGTGAGGGAGGATTTCAGCTGACAGCTTCCAGGTAAATGAGTGTACTGTATAATTATATTTAGCAATGAATAATTAAAATTAATAGGGTCATACCTTAAGATACACCCATTCCAATATTAGGAATTTAGCTTTCGACTTCAGCTTACAAGGCATTTTCTTGCCTTTACAAAGACCAGATTTGGATTTTACACGGCTCCCAACAGCTGCATGCTGTGTGACATGTACATTTTCATTAATTCACTTAGCTTTTTCCAAAGTGACATACAATGATTATTAAGTGGTGTTTAACTGGCACTCTTACCTAAGGTCACTTAACATGCTAGATATGATTCACTCAACTCCCTCCACCTATTTATCAGCAGAGCAGAATGACACATACGTAGAGGAGGAGGACGGAATAACTGCATGAAAAAGGAATATAACTTCAAAAGGTAATTAAATCACAATAAATTAGAAATGCAGGTACAAAGGTAAGTCATATTAGGTTGGTTGCCGATTAGCTGTATGTGTCGGCTGTTAAAAAGGTCTGATAATTTGATATGTGAATTTTCGAAGCAAGAGCAAAGGGCCAGATAGTTGGTGCATCATGTGCACCAGTCACACACACACTGGCTGAACCCACTGGTCCCATGGAGCCAGAGCCTAACCCGGCAACACAGGACGCAAGGCTCGAGGGGGAGGGGATGCATCCAGGATGGGACGCCAGTCCGTCATAAGGCACCCCAAGCAGGACTCGAACCCCAGACCTGCCAGAGAGCAGGACCCAGCCAAGCCCGCTGCGCCACCACGCTCCCCGCACCAGTCACAAAAACTGAGATTATTCACTCAAATTATTTAATATATTAATTAATTAATAATAAGGGGAAGAGTTTCAAACTAATGCTTGCAGATGCTAAATATGGACAAACTGCATGGACAAAGAGGATGTCCAGGCTCACTGTCAGGGATAGATGGACGCTTCACAAGATACTTTCTCTATGCCCCAGAAGTCCAGATTCAGAAATTACCACAAAATTGAACGACCACTTCTTTGACCCAGTCTCAATAACAGCCTCAAACTTGAAAGTTGTGAGCTTACTTTTTAGCATAAACGGGTGTCAGTCTGGGGGTTCAGAAACACGTTAAAAGTTTTGCCATTGAAACTAATGGTGATTATGTCTCAGAGTTAATGAGAATTCACGTTTTGAAGGTTTTTTGAGGAATTACCTTGATAAATTGCACAAAGATTGTACTGACAAGGACTCTGTTATAGCTGTGTTTTTGCCGTATGGAATGTTTTTTCAATTATTGTATTTTGCATTCGATTTTAACAACTACAAAGTCAAGGACAGAGTTTAACGTTTGCAGTTTTGATGCAGTAGCTCTAATAACGTAGGTTTGTCCCACAATCCATTGTTTCTCATTCATCTTCTTTGCATGTAGCCTTATTGCATGATAATAAGTTCGGCTGCAGTTCTTTAACCAAGCTCTTCTCTTAGCATTTCATTTCCCACTAGATGTCAACTGCAGTAATAGCTCACAGGGATCGTGGTTAATTGTCTGAGGAGAAAAATGTATTCCTTCAAGACTAATGGGTTCTATACTAATGGGGCACTTACCTGTATATATGCCAAAAGGAAAGAATAATTGCTGATTTGAAATAAGAGCATACATACGAGCCTCAAGAAGGCTTTTTTTTTTTTTTTTTTTTAGCTACCTGCAATTTCTACCATTTACAGTAAAACGGGGGGGCACTGACCGTCTTCACTTAAGTGCTTTGAACCAAAGATTTGCATGTGTTGAACCATTTGGTGGATATAAGCTGTCTGAAAAACAAACCAATCTGTTACTTCCTTAATGATTTTTCGTTGCTAATAGGATTATTCTCCTCAGCCCTTGCACTGACCCTGGGTGGCAGATCTTTCTAAACTTTAAACTTGAAGCAGTGGCTTCGTGGCAAATATTTGCTGACACTTTGCATTTGCTCAAGACTCTAAAGCAACCTGGATATCAGGGGGATGTGCTGGGTACCAAATCCATGATGCTCAGTGCTCCTTAGGACATTTCTGTTTTATTTATAAAGGTCTAACTATAAATACAGTAGCAAAACAGTTCCTTGCAAGAGTCTCAAACAATTTTTCCATTCATAAGCTGGTTATTTTATTTTTTTATTATAAAGAATCCTGCTGTAGCGCTACAGCAGCATCTTGAAATTAAGGGATCATTTATTACTTGCAAACTTGTGATGTGCTATTTATCATTGTGGTTTTTTTTCTTCCTCTTCATCAACACAGCTTGTACCGATGCTTAAAAATGCCATTTAATGTAAAGTCTGTTTACAGTTTATATGTCTGCATGCAGAAGTAATTGCAGATTGCATTATGCACAAACACATTTTATTTTGTCACATTCGTGTACTAGCTGCAATTAACAGGGCAGGTGCAGAGTGTGATGTCGATGTTTATCCTCTGCCTCTGTTGCAATGAAACACAAGTGAGGGGTGTTTTCTGCTGTACTAGTTATTAACGTTAACCTGCTATTTTTAGCACCTCTAATGAAATATTATCTGGGTGAAGGGCATTACCGCCAGTGATAGGTTGGCAAACGTCATATATCCCTTTGCATAGATTGATGCAGCAGATGGATAGATAGGAGATATGGAGATATGGATATTTAAAATTCCGCACTCTACAAGAGGACGAAAATGTACTAATTACTTCATGAGCGTCTATTTGTCTCGAAGATTTAAGATACCGGGCAATTGCCGAGCAGTGTCCTCACCCCATCTGTTCTAAATTTGTCTGGCTCTAGGGCAAAATAGTTTTGAATTAATCACTTCCAAAGCTGTTTTATACTTTGGCTGAATTATTTTTGTCTGAAGTCACGCTTATAGCGTTTTTTTTTTTCTTCCCTCTCATCCTTCTGTGCTTGAAGAAATGTTTTTCTACGAAATACAATGGGTGTCAGAAGTCAATGGCATGCAAGTAAAGGAAACAATCATTTGGAATACTTCACCTGTCTGCTTGACCTGTGGGAAATGGTGTGTAACAATATGATTGCCAATTACTTTGACTACAAAACAAGGCATGGAACTTTAAAAGGTGATTTTTCAAGGTCTAGCCTTTTGTGTCGCTTTTGCAGCTCGAGCTACTGAGGTTAGACATTCCCCACATCTTCTGAATGGCAAAACAAATGTTTTTGTAGAGCGCACCGACCGATAGACCCGCTTCTCCACCCGTGTGTATCACGCCGTACTTCGACGCCCTCATGCATTGCTTGGAAGAAAATGTGGATGTTTTGTCAGGTCACTTACAGTAAGCCCTACGTATTTACAGCGTTCTAACCTGGGGGGGGGGATGGGCTGGCCTGGTAATGGTGATGTGAGCAACCCGCCAAGCACATGCAATTTACCACATCACAGGCGCCTTGTGTAAAACGCATTATGCAAATGCACGAGGAACCTATCTGTGGTGCTTCAGAGGAATTTAGATTAAATTCTGTCCCCTTTAACGTGATGCATTGATGCTCCATACAACAGCCAGCTGAAAAGATGCCAATGTTTATTAGGGGGAAAATAATCATTTAAGCCTGAATTAGCATCACTGGCCTGACGTGACAGGTTGGCTGCCTACAATAAAATTGGTATGTTCTATGAATACTTGCAGATGAAACTGAGAGGTGGGGGGGTTGGTTAACGATACCAGTTTCTGGGATACATTGTCGGTAGAAACAAGTGCAGGAAAACCCACGTACATCCCCCCGATACTCAGGTTGCTTCTTGATCCACAGTGCTGTTTGTCGAGATCTCTTTTCCTTTGTGTACGATATCAGAATTTTTTATTTTTTAAATATCATCGAGGGGGGTGTGGTGGCACAGTGGGTTGGACCGGGTCCTGCTCTCGGGTGGGTCTGGGGTTCGACTCCCGCTTGGGGTGCCTTGCGATGGACTGGCGTCCCGTCCTGGGTGTGTCCCCTCCCCCTCCAGCCTTACGCCCTGTGTTACCGGCTTAGGCTCCGGCTTCCCTTGACCCCGTATGGGACAACCGGTTTCAGACATACGATGTGTGAAATATCATCGAGCCATAGATAAATGTAGATGCAGATCAGTCTGTACTGTCCTACCTTGTCGTGAAAAACAGGGATAACAATGACGTTTGAAATCGTTTTTCGTTGCAGGCCACAGTCATTATTTTTTAATACTGAAAATTGTTTTTGCACCTCAGTTATCTGCTAGTGTTCGTATACGTATATCGTCTAATCAAGCCGTATGATTACAAATCAAATACTGCTTGTAAATTTATATAATTTAAGGTGTGAAAATAGATTTGTGCCTCTTGTAGCTTAACTGAATAAGTAAGCAAATTAAGAATATCAACTGCAAAAATTTTTAGCATTTCCCATCTTCATTCCGATGGCAATAATGCACTGCCAATGAGGGATTAGTTTCGTCTGGTGCTTTCTGGCAAAGTAGGCTGCCACCGCACGACGTACCTTTGCATAGTGCCGTTGAAAGGGCCTTTACACCCAGGCCTACCTGCTGCGCTGGGCTACATCATGAACAAAGGATGGAGGTTAACACTGTGGGGTTGTGCCAGAAGGGACAAAAAAGTGCCGTGCTGAGGTTTACAAAACCTGGGATGCATATCGCTGCTTGAAATGCAGGTGCTCACAAAAAAGGGCGAGGATAGCCATCACTGTGATAGTCATCGCCGGAGTATCATTCATTCTCCAACAGACAGGTTAAATTGAAGGCACCCGTCTGGTTCTGTTATTGCTGAAAATCTACACCTGGGAGGGTCCCGGAGCTCCTCATCTTCCGTGGGAGCCCAGTCATCGAGAAGAGCGTCTGTCCCTGGGGGGCACTCATAACTCCTTATACTGTAACGGCTTGTAACCGTTAGTCTCTCGTCTGTCCAAAAAGTCACAGTGCGGCTAGAAATTTTGCCCAGGGGACAATTTGGGCTTTTTTTTTCTAATCTCATCAGTCTGTTCACATATCTAGACTGTTCTTTTTTTTCCAAAAGCATTCATTTATCAACTACAGGGGCTTTGTTTGCTGTGACATCATTGGAAGGCCGATATATTATTGTAGAATTTGATGAAAGCTGCGTTTAATGTTTTTCCATGAGCTGTGAGAGAAATTTTAAACCTGCCAGGCTTGAGATGGTAGTTTTCGTTCCTTGTGATCTTGTTTGTCTTTCAGCTCAGGAGTTGGCGTAATCACGTCGGTTTTTTTGTTGACAGACAGAAGTGTCAATTAAAAGCTTTTTGATTAATTCAGTTCATGCTGAATTCCTGTCTGTTTTTTTTTTTTTTTTTTTCCTCCTCCTGACAGTGGGAAGAGATTGGGGAGGTGGATGAAAACTATGCTCCGATTCATACATATCAGGTGTGTAGAGTGATGGAGAACAATCAGAACAACTGGCTGCAGACAAACTGGATTCTGAACGAAGGTGCCCAGAGGGTCTTCGTAGAGCTCAAGTTCACACTGCGGGACTGCAACAGCCTGCCCGGAGGGCTGGGCACCTGCAAGGAGACCTTCAACATGTTTTACTATGAATCCAACGATGAGGAGGGCAGGAACATCCGTGAGAGTGAGTATGTGAAGATTGACACCATCGCCGCTGACGAGAGCTTCACAGAACTGGACCTTGGGGACCGGGTCATGAAGCTCAACACGGAGGTCCGGGATGTGGGACCCTTGACCAAGAAGGGCTTCTACCTGGCCTTCCAGGATGTGGGGGCCTGCATCGCCCTGGTTTCTGTGCGAGTCTTCTACAAGAAGTGCCCTGCAGTGGTCAAGAACCTAGCCTTGTTCCCGGACACCATAACTGGGGCCGACTCTTCCCAGCTGCTGGAGGTCTCGGGCACCTGTGTCAACAAGTCGATGGCAGATGAACCTCCCAAAATGCACTGCAGCGCCGAAGGGGAATGGCTGGTTCCCATTGGGAAGTGCATGTGCCAGCCTGGCTACGAAGAAAAGAACGGTACCTGCCAAGGTTAGTCCGTTGCTCTTTGTCCTGCCACATGGATTAATTTCCTGTCAGAAGGAAATCTGATGAATAATTTGAACAACTTATGAAAACTTCACATGTAAGCTGTTTCTTTCTGACATTTTTACAATTAATTTTCTTCCTATTGCCAAACACATTAACAGTTTTAAAAAAATGTTGTAGCTCTGCATGACTAAGTAAACACTTGTTAGCAATATAGTGTGGTTTTTTTTCCGTATGTCTGTTACTGTGTTATTACAGCTGGGATAAGGTTATGATTTACTAAATGGAATGAAATGCTAGACCTCACACGTAACACATATACTGGGTTGCACACGCACAAGGTCTACAGTCGCCTGTCTTGGGCGGGGCCATGGCGAGCGGGAGGAGGCATACCCTGGACGGGATGCCAGTTCGCCACCAGGCACCACAAGCGGGACTCGAACCCCAGACCTATAACACAGCAGGCCCTCAGCCAAACCTGCTGCGCCACCGCATCCCCCCTACTTATTTTTTTTTGATTAACAAACACATCTGGTCTTATCTAACGCTAATAACAGCGAATTCGTTGTGGTAACCGTACACTGTATCCCCCGTTTTATTTGCTTCTTCAGAGACAGAGTTACGAGATTCCCTTTATTATAGGAATTGAAATTAGCGTTTTAGTGATTCTGTTGTCATACATCCTTCCATGTCATTTTTTAGTGCTACAATAGTTCATTTATTTTTTTGTTTTACAAAGCAAGCAGAAAATTTCTAAATCAGCGGTTTTAATTGCTTAGCTTTTCCTCTTTTTGTACTAGCAGATAAGTTCGTTTCATGCACAAGTATATAACAAATTGCATTTGAAGAAATGTTGCTTTAAAGCAGCGTATTATTTTTAAAGGCATATGAATATTAGCCGACACATTTACAGTGAAGCAATTTTCATAAATCAGCTAATTTATCGCATCCATATGATAGTGGCACATTAGTGAACATGAAAAGCATCATGAGACTTGTCCCAGCTACAATTAATTTGTGTTGTTTAAGTGCATATTACAGAAGTTTATTAAACAGGATTACCTTCCGAATAGTATTGGCCACACACTGAGCGCTAAAAAGTAATAGCTGTACATTATGCAAATGTTGGCCATGGTTTCTGAGGATTGATTAGGCCATGGTTTGCTTGCATACATGTTTCTAAGCAATCAGCTGTGGTTAAAAAAGCAGCATGAAGTACGCTATACCAACTGTAACCGCAATGTACAATCCGATGTTAATTTTTTTAATTTATTTTTTAATATATAAACATTTACGTTATATTAATGTAACGTAAGGGGTGCGGTGGCGCAGTGGGTTGGACCACAGTTCTGCTCTCCGGTGGGTCTGGGGTTCGAGTCCCGCTTGGGGTGCCTTGCGACGGCCTGGCGTCCCGTCCTGGATCTGTCCCCTCCCCCTCCGGCCTTATGCCCTGTGTTACCGGGTAGGCTCCGGTTCCCCGTGACCCCCTATAGGACAAGCGGTTCTGAAAATGTGTGTGTGTGTAATGTAACGTAAATGTTTCTATATTTTAAAAAAAAAAAAATTCTAGGAAGGTTATTTGGAATCATCAGTATTCGGTTGAAGTTTTCTGTAGCTACTTGTGTGATGTGCATTGGTTCATATGGTGGAAAGAAACAATATTAAGAATCACAGCTGAAGAAAGGTACTTCAGAATCACTCGTCTGCATCTGTCTTTCCTATGAGATGTACAGGTGGTCCCCGATTTCCGATGGTTCGCCTTATGATTTTTTCAACTTCACGATGTTGAGCTGGCGATAGACACAGTAGAAACCGAACCTCGAATTTTGATTTTTTTTCCCGGGCGAGCGATATGTGGAGCGATACTCTCTCGCGATGCTGGGCAGCGGCAGCGATCCACATCTCTCAGTCTGTTACACAGAGGTGTGTATTAGGTGTATTAAAAGCATTACCGAATTACGATATTTTTGACTTACGGTGGGTTTCGCGGAATGTAACCCCATCGTGAATCGGGGGCCACCTGTACATCTAAATGTAACTTTCCTCCTTCAGCAGTGAGCTTCCACCTTCTAAGTGTAAAACCAGTAACTCTGTAGTATTTAGCCCAGGGTCTCTCTCCTCGTTGTTTCATGTCAGCATTTTTAACAATCTGGTCCCATGCTCTGAGCTTTTACAGCGTTCCTAAAGCAGAGAGGATTTGTAATGATTGAGACCTTGATTATCTCTCGGAGCCACCCGGTATCTATGCCAGGGAGCTCCCCGAACTTTCTCGGAACGTTTGCTGCCTGACGGTTGTGTGCCGATATTGTGGCAGCGCCAGGACCTGCTGCGAGACTGCGCCGAGGACAATGGGCCGGGTCCATCAATATGCCTTCCCCGCACGTCCGTCATAAGTCAGAGGCATGATGGGAAGGATCTGACAAAGCAACAGCTGGTCTCCAGGGGGCTGGGAGACTGGGTGTGCGATGCTGATTAATTAGACAAGGGGAAAAAAAACGTCGACAGGACCTGTCGCTAGGCACAGCTTGGTTCTTAGAGACTTGGAATAAGACACTGTGAGACGGTCGCGCTGCCGTACCCCAGCCGCAGAAGCCACTGGCTGAATGTAAACGCCGTGATCCAAAAGACTGCCCGAACGTTCTTATTCTAATTGCCCAAATGCAGCCTGATAAATGGATGAAGTCTGACCTTTCAGTGACAGTGATTTATTGGCAGCATGAATGAGTGGAACTGTTTGGGAGTATCCCATTGCTCATGTTCCCTTGGCTCTGTCAAGAAAGAAGAAACAAACAATAATCAAGACATTGTTTGACATGAAGTTGGTTGAGTGAGAGTTCACGTTAAATATTGAATGAAGGCGACCTTCCATCTGAAACAAAAAAATGTCTGTTTCTCCTCATCCTAGAGGCTTCTTTTTGTAGCCTTTAACGCCCGTGTTTTGTTGTCTTTGCTGGCTCTCGGTGCAGCCGGCAGGTCCCCTCGCGAGCCGCTCGCTGGAAGCAGGCTGGTTTTCAGGGGGTGTTTTTAACACCGAGCCGAAGTTTCTGTTTTCCCATGTTTGTGTCTATAGCCTACAGTAAATAGATCTTTATGCCAGTTTCCATGGTAACCCGAGACCTCAATTCAGTCTTTGACATTCAGAGAGATTAAATTTTAAATTTCACTCCAGTTAGCTGGTCACAGTGCAGACGAATACAAGTGCAGCTGATTTTTTAATGCTGTTTTTGTTTGTGGTGAGAATTTTGTTCGGCAACATTTTCAACAAGGCATCAAATATTCAGATTTGACATCGCACGGCTGAAACAAACAAAGTCCTTCGGCTTTTGACCGTCTTATTCATATAAATGCGGCACGTGGAGGCCTCTGTTTATTTTCATATATGAATCTTTCTTCTTCTTTTATCAGCCAGACAACTCAAAGCCCAGCTGACGGATTTGTGTCATTGGTTACTCAATGTGGCGTAGGATGACGGACCCCAACAATTTAGCCCAGTCTGTCACGCTCTGGAGCTTTGCAGAGGCAGAACAGGCTCAGTGGAGATCCCACTGGCGCTCTGTCCGTTACACTGCGGCGTAGCATCACATCGAGCCCTTCTGCGGAAACTTGCACCTCCGATCGTAACCTATTCCACGCCGATGATCATAGCGGTGCGAGGTGTGAGGGTGGACAGGAAGGAAAGTGCATGCATGCTGATTAAGGAAGGCATTTTATATCAGTTCCTATCACTTCACGTGTGTAATTATTGTAGCACCACTATGGTTAAAGACACAGACCTGTGGTCGTGTAGGTGGTGAGTTCCAGCCTCTTTTGACCCCTTCCGTAAGCACTTAATCCAGATTTCTGTATTAAAATGTCCCATTATTGATTTTGGCAAAAAACGGTAATTAAGCCACTTTATTGTATATAGTGTGTTATTTCACATACGTGCTATAACACCTATTTTATGTGATTTATGTTACATGCCTTGCTCAAGGGTACAGTAGCAGCACTCCTGTTGGCATTCAGCCAGCCTTAATAGCTATGCCACTTGCTGCCCGAGAGTTCCCCTGCAGCCCCCTTGTCTGTGTCGTGTCTCCGCTTGGATTCCGTACGTGGCTCAAGGACTCGTGGGTGGGGGTGCGCTCCTATGAGACGTCAGCCAGGGGCGCGGTCTGGACGAGAGCAGCTGCCGGCTCCGCCGACTGTGCCAACTGACAAAGCTACTGGCTCTTTCAGACGCTCGTCTGGCAGAAAAGCAAGTGTTGCACAAGACGCAGTGTTACATGTGGCCTCAAGCCGCGGTCCAGAAGAGAACCCGGAGCGTGTCGCATTTCACATTTACCATTTCTGCACACTTGCCGCCTGCGCTCACGCAACGTTCGCAGAAAAGCCAAGGTCTGTGAATGAAGCCGGTCTGTCGTCCATCAGACCGCAGAACTGTTTCGCTCGCGCTCTCGCTCGCTCTCTCGCTCGCCCACTTTCGTTAACTGTTTCTTCTTGTCCAGTTTGTACCAGCCTTGTACCAGCTTGTGAGGAGAGCTGGTAGTGTAGTGGTCAGACCTGCTGCCTTTGGACCCAAAAGATCACAGGTTTGAATCTCACCTCTGGCTGTTGTTCCCTTGAGCAAGGTACTTACCCTCAGTTGCTCCAGTAAAAATTACCCAGCTGTTCAAACTGGTAAATTATTATAAGTCGATTATTATTGTAAGCTGCTTTGGAGAAAGCGTCAGCTAAATGAAAAAATTTAATTGTTGTCAGGGTTGCGACAGTCCGGATCCTATCCCAGAATCACTGGGCGTCACGCCGGCAGGGCTGCACCTTCACAGTGAACAGCATCACTTTTTTTTACTAAGTGAGCGTGACATGAGAAATCACATTTTAACATCATATCATGATGGTAACATTAGCTGTTGTGTTCATGGGGTATGTGTGTTGAACTTTGAACATGAAATGTAGAAATGTGTTTTTTTTTTTTTTTTTTTCTTGGTCAGCATTGTGTTAAGCTTCTCTAAACATGATGTACATGTACATTTTTTATTTAGCAGAAGCTTTTCTCCAAAGCAGCTTCCAGTGAGCTCTATGTAGTGTTAACACACATAGAGCCCACACACCTTATTCACCACGGTGACTTACACTGCTAGATACGCTACTTACACTGGGTCACTCATCCATACATCAGTGGAACACACACATTCTCTCTGTCACTTGCACACTTTGGGGGAACCTAAACAGCATGTCTTTGGAGTGTGGGAGGAAACCAGAGCACCCGGAGGAAACCCACACAGACACAGGGAGAACATGCAAACTCCACACAGACTGAACAGGGATTGAACCCACATCCTCTCACACCACCTGGGTGCTGTGAGACTGCAGCGCTACTTGCTGTGCCGCTGTGCCGCCCTATACTGTCTTGTACACCCCATGTACTGTGTTTCTAGATACTATGGATTGCAGATAGTATTTATTTTTGGAGCGCTTTCCTTGCCTTCGTACATATTGCACTGATACACAGTCTAGAAGACCAAATCGTGTCTATAGCACTACAGACGGTGGTGAGGTTTCCATTATGTGAAGGACTAACTGCTGTATGCTGCGCTCTCTTGAGTTCTAGGGGACAGTTGCTGTTAAATTACCAGTCATTGGCACTTTCATGTGTTGTGACCTTTTGCATGTGCTTGATTCATTAAAAGATGCAAATTTCCATGGTCTTTTGAGAGACATTTTTAATTTAATGTGCCCAGTAGTCTGGCTTTGTGGATGAAGGGGGAGTGAGAGCTGTCTCTCAGGCCCAATGGACTTCGTGCCGCTAGACAAGTTTGCGTTTCGAAGACCGTTGTAATTGTTTAGAAGCTGGGCCGTCTTAGGGAGCCCTTCTTTGAGGTCGGTTGTCTGAGATTCATTGATGAAGGAAAATCATACTACGGTCATACTGGCAAAAGTGTTTAGGCTAAAAGAAGCCGTGTGGTACGTTTCTTAAAATCCCAGTATTTTAAGCTTTTTGGAGTCAGTTTTCAAAATACAGGTGGTCCCTGATTTGCGACGGGGTTACGTTCCGCGAAACCCATCATAAATCAAAAATGCATTTAATACACCTAATACGGACCTCTGCAAGACAGACTGGGAGATGCGGATCGCTGCCACCGCCAGCCATTGCGAGAAAGTATCATGCCGCATATCGGTTGTCCGGGAAAAAAAACGAAATTCCAAATTCAAAGTACAGTTTCTACTGAATGTCTATCTCCAGCTCACCACCGTAAAGTCGAAAAAATCCTAAGTCGAACCATCGTAAATCGGGGCCCACCTGTATGTGGCACAGCGATGTCTATGTTTCCTTTCTTTGTGGTAATTTCCTTACATTTTAAGAACACACACAGAACGTGTTATCTCTGTTTTCAGTGGGTGGGCAAAATGATGGAAACGCAACGAAATATTAATATCAAGGCAGAGGATCACAGCCACCTTTTGTCTTCGGAACGGCTTCATTCCTTTTCGGAATGCTGGCGTAAAAGTCTTGGACTGCGTGTACTTTTAGTTCTCTGTTCTCTTGAAAAGTTTGAAATCGTCTTCCCCAATTTCTCAGTGAGACAGGATACCATTTAGATAGTACCCCGAGTGTTTGAGTAATTCATCGCGCAGCTTCCCCCCCCCGAAAAAAAAAAATTGTGACTCCCAACAGAATTTGGCTCCCAAATGATTTTTCCCTGGAACAAATGGCTCTTTTGTCACAAGAGCCGAATGAAATGGCCACTTAAAGACACGGCGAGGGAAGGAAAGACAATGCTTCAAACCAAGTGAGCTGCAGGTGAGAGTTTTAAAGTCATCGCCTTGTGTAACGATCAGTGCACCGTTATCAGTTCACGTTATAATTGTCAGGCTGAACGGAGGACACGAGGGAGGCCGGACCCAAGTGCGGACTGTTTATTGGAATCTGAAGGGCAAGGCTGGTACTCGTAGTCGGAGGTGGGCGAATGGTCAGGAGATCGGCGCTCAAGGTGAGAGCGAAGGTCCGAAATCGAAGTCGGGAGACGAGGCGAGTGGTCGGGAGCCAGAAAACGGAGGACAGGAGACGAGGGCGAAGGGGTACAGGACATGGAATGCGGTGGGTGTCGTTGGCGCAGAGGGAACGGTTCTCTTGACTGAGATTCCGACAAGGGGCGGCGGTGGAGCGGCTCCCTTTACACCTGGTCGGGCTGAGTGGGATCAGGTGCCTGGGGTGCGATGCTGGGTGTGGCAGTAATAGCCTGCTTTGTAATATGTAAATTCAGGGTTTCACGAAATAACGGTTTCTGCACTGTGCTATTTTTATAGTCTTGCAAAGTCTTCTTTTTTTTTTTTTTTTTTTTCGGCCATTTGTTTTCTCGAAGTCGCGCTGGCTCTTGGACGGAGTCTTTCATGCGCGTCTCGTAAATGTAGGCCAAATCTCTGCTGAGCGGTCAGCGCTCGCTCTTTCCAAGAGACCCAACTCCAGCTGCGTGCTGGAGACTCTTAACGGGATCACAGGGACTCACTTTGGACTGGCCTCCAGCATGCTTCCGCCATCAAGATCTGCACCTTAAAGCCCCACGTTATCAGAGCCTGTGATTAAATAAAGCCCCGCTGTGTAAAGACCAGAGTCCTGATTCGAAACACCAATATATCATCCGTGTAAAAACAAGCCAAGCCTTCCCTGACCAGCGCACCGCTTAATGCTCCCTTTCGCATCTCGCCTAGTATGAGATGCTTGATGCGTTTACTTTCCTTCTGTCACTTGACACTCATCAAAAGTCATGTTTAATTTATAGCTATTAGCATGCAAGAGATATGTCCCACTCTTCTTGACAGCTAATTGAAATCAGTGTGGATTAAGTGTTAATTAGTTTCCAAGAAGGCTGCTTACCAGTTCTCCCATTATAAATGCGCTGCAGCGTGACCGTTTTTATTATAAACTTTATTTCCTTCCGTGGGCTGTCTAGAATTTCGGCACAGCTGTAAGATCTCGTTTGTCAAGGATTAACAGCGCAAACGCCCTCACAGGTAGTGCCGCACGCGGGAGTTTAAAGCTTGCGCTGGAAACGCTGGGGATGCACTGGTTAAAATTCTTAAGCTGGCGGCTGTGGAAGCGTGTAAAGTGGGCTCCTGCTCCAGTCCGTGCCGATATCAGGCCGAAGGCTTTGTTGAACGTTTCCTGAAAGCTCTTGATCTCCCGTGATCACCCCCCCCCCCCCCCCCGTTTTCATTCTTGTCACCCGTTATGGCAGGTAATGCAAAACTCAGTCTGGTGGAAGGGAATTGGGACCATCATTAAAAAGGCACGACGATGTGAGAACAGCGGCATCATGCTGAGGGACTGTGGGGAAAATTCCAAGCCAATACATGAGCGAACGTTTCTGGAATTTTCCATAATGGTGACACAACCTTATAAAACGTTGTAGAGCAGCTACAGGTTTTGGGGGGGATCAGTGTCAGGGCTGTTAACATTCCAGAATAACAGCAGCGGGTTATTTTGGCTTTTCGTTCAGATTTTGCCCGTGCGTCCGACGTCAGATCACCGTTAACAAAGTGACGTAACCGAATTGGACAGGAAATGCCAGCGCCGTAAATTTCAGCGGGCTTGTATGGCTGCGAGCATTGTTTGCATTCGTCTGCCCTGTCACCTCCCATCGCGCTCCGTGACAAAGTGCGGAAAGTGCCGCTTTATTTACATGGAACGCTGCTGCTCCGGCAACAGTTTAATGCCGTCACTAAATCATTTCCTAAGAAGAGCCTTGAGCTGGAAAGCTGCAATAAAGTATGACAACTCCTGGGAATATCAGCCACCATCCTTACTCTCCTGTGCCGCGATGCTGCATTAAATGTTTCAAAAGTATTACGCTATTTTAAGCAACTTGCCTATTCATAATATATTAAGTCATATCAATGAGTTAATAATGTTTTTCGATCATTGCAGGTCTCGTGTTTTTATTGCGATAGCTCCACAGACATAAAATGTTTATTACAGCAATAAAATGCTTCTTCAGCTACACATGAAATGACACTTTGAGGTTCGAGCACATAGATTTGGCAATAAAATCTTCAGGGTAAAAAAAAAAAGGTGATTTCTTGTTGTCCGAAATGCTCTTCCGCTTAAGTAAAACATATTCAAACACCGTATTCCAAGGGACACTTTGAGGAAGTGTAGAACAAAACCCGTCAGTTCATATTTGTTTGAGAATTTATTGGGCACTGTGTGTTGCTGTACTGGTGAAAATCAGAGCGTGTGTGGGACGGAGAGCGTATCTGCCGGCGTGTGTGTGTGTGTGTTTTGAAAGGGCGTACTGGTTCCTCTCCTGCACACAGCTGGAGATCCAGACTACGGTACGGATGTACAGCGTTTACAGCCATTTTCGTTTTCCTCCTCCATCATGACAACTTAAGTGCTTTCTGTAGGCTTCGTGGACCCGGGATGAAGAAGCAGCAGCATCTTAAAGAAGTGCTTTCCCTTTTTATCCTACCCCGTTGTTTGTAAAATATTTAATATTTTGCTTTTATTAAAGCGCCCGGCGCTTTCTGTGCAGGCGGGCGGTTTCCTTAGCTTCGTTGTCACGGTCGGAACAATCTGTGCCCATCTTATTTGTGTCGTTGCTCTTGCGCAGTTATTGTCATCATGTGACCAATGCGTCTTGATTTAATTTAGCCAAAATGTGACGTATCTATAGGAACAAAATGCATTATACACATTGTCTTTTACACACACACCTTCAGAACCGCTTGTCCCATACAGGGTCACGGAGCCTACCCAGTAACACAGGGCATAAGGCCAGAGGGGGAGGGGACACACCCAGGACGGGACACCAGTCCTTCGCAAGGCACCCCAAGCGGGACTCGAACCCCAGACCCACCGGAGAACAGGACTGTGGTTCAACCCACCGCGCCACCGCACCCCTTTTCTCTTTTAGGTTAGGGATTAAATGTGTCATAAATATTTTCAAAGTTTGTTATGCAGACTCATTTCACTCATGATCTCTTGAGTTCATGTAAGGCGTAAATGTTCATGCACTATAACTTTAAGATCATACCTGGATAAACCTTTACGCAGCTACTCCTGTAATGTAATGTAAATATGTATATGTATCTTATATTAAAAAAAAAAAAAAAACTTGGACGGTAATCAGGAATTGTGGATATTCTGATGAAGTTTTATGCAGCTACTTGTGTGATGAACATTGGTTCATATGGTGGAAAGTAACTAACTAACTGTACTTAAGAATCACACATCTGCATCGATATCTTTTACTTGAGACTTATATGTCTGCAGCTATGTCTACTCTTAATGTAATGCATAAATTGTACTTTTGCTGAGATGTATGCCATTTTAGACAAAAGCATCTGCTAAATGAATAAATGTAATGTAATGTAAATATCTCTCTCCTAATGTAATGAAAACATTGTATTTTATATGAGATTTAAATGTCTTTGGAGAAAAGTGTCTGCTAAATGAATACATGTAAATGTACTGTATTCTATAGTATAGTTTTCCATTCATTTAGCTGACATTTTTCTACAAAATTGCTGACAACGTTAAGCTGTTTACAGTTATTTACCCATTTTTACAGTTGGGTAATTCTTACTGGAGCAATTAGAGTAAATTCCATGCTCAAGGGTCTGACAGCTGGAGGTGGGATTCAAACTTGCTACCTTTGGGTGCAAAGGCAGCAGCTCTTAACACTGCACTCCCAGCTGTTCCAGCTGTTTTATTGACATACTAGTCACATCTGTTCTGAGATACGTATTTTGAATGGTTATACATCAGAATACAAATATTGCATTTTATGTCGGTTATGCGGTTATCAAAAGTGAAGAAATTACATACAGCTTGTAATGTTTGTATGGAAATTGTGCAAGTCTTCAAACTGCAAAGAGAATGTGGGGGGGGGGGGCTGTTTAATGAAACTCTTGCTCAGATTAGATTGAGCATAATTTAGCAGCAGGACCTCTTCCTTGACTCAAAGGCCAAGGATATTAATATTAATTACCTCTGTGGATTGCTTGATCTCAGCTGATGAAGGTCCATGTGTACAGAGTGATTGCTGTTTTATTTGGACTTGCTCCTGTGATCTTGGCTAAGGGCTGGAGCTGCGTACTGTGGGGGCAGCAGCCTATTACATGCAAAGTGCTCCATCTTGTATCCCCTGAAGGCAAAGGCAGTCTGCTTTGCTCCTGCTGGGAAGGGGAGGGGTAACAGCCCTGGATTTAAATCTGTTTGTTAAACACGGAGATCAGCTGCCTTTTCGTTCTGCTTTTGCACACCAAATCCAGCTGCTAGAATACTCCGCTCAGCGATACGTCGCGTGGAGTCGAAGCTCCAATTTCGTGTCACCCTTCCTTTCAGCGGGGGAGCCAGCCTCAAAACCCGACGCTGAAAAAAAGCCGAAGGTAGAAATTCGGTAGAACTTCAGTCGCTCTGCGTTCTGTTTGCTTTGGAGCGCTCCGTTACAGGAATCGCAGGTCAGGAAGAGGAAGTTTATCCGTTTCTTTGGCGTGTCTGAGCTGGCCTATTCCTTTCGTTGGCCCTTGTGCAGAAATGCAATCTATTCCATATGTTTGCTTGAAAATAAAAAAAAAAAAAAAAAATGGTCAGGAAATCCTGAAAAAGAGTCTGAAAAGGACACATTGACCTTAGAATAACCATATGTGTCCATTATTACTGAATGAGTGGCTTGTAAGTGGGCATATATTGATTCAGCATCTGTTCATATTCAAACCGCCCTTTTTTCTATGTATGAGCCTTGTACAGTGTCCATGTTTCTCCTCTAATGTAAACCAGTATCCACATCTATTTCCAGATCAGTAAGATGTACAGTGGGCCTGTTCTTTAGTGGTGAGAATTACTATATATGTTAATTATGGCTTCTCCATTTGACCCAAATGCCACAGTTAAAATGAAGTATTATATATGTATATAAAAGAAGTGTTTCACTCCTTGTATAAATGCATGAAATGAATACTTACTGAAATGTGCTTTAGTTGAGAGAGAGAATCTGAAACCAGGATCTATCTCATCTGGCTCTTTAATTGCATGGCCTTTCTTTCTGCAGGACAGATGAATTACCCATTAGCCTTTGGGCAGCACATTTAGAATGTCCCTTTCTGCCTTGTCATCGGAAAGACATCGTGCCTCCAACTTCAGGGTTGGGGGGGGTGGGGTGGGTATGGGGAGGTCATGGCCAGATCCCCAGCCTCCATCACAGATGAGCCCCCCCATCTCCAGAGCAACAAAATCTAATCCTGTTCCAACAAAGCACAAGCTGGACCATAAAATGATCTGATTGGATGATTTCACGCCCTCCGTTTTACTGAGAATGTTTGGGGGCAGCGCTCGGTGCTCCTCTGTGAGGGCCGTGCGGTGTGAACTGACAAGAGGGTAGGTGGGGGCAGCTGGGGGGATGCGATGGTGCGGATCCACCCTGTCCCACTACGGGCAATGTAAACTGTCACCTCCTTGGGGAAGGTGTTCCATGCTTCGCTGGACTCCTTTTCCACAAAAGAGAAAGGGGTGAAGCTCAGGACGAGGCCATCTCGTCCCCATGTTGCTCAAGGGGTGAAGCTCAGGACGAGGGCATCCCGTCCCCATGTTGCTCATCATGCAGGAATTTGAACGCAAGAGTAAAATCAAAATTGTCGCTGAATTTGAGCTCCATTATCTTTCGGGAAAGTCGCTTAACGTGGTCGAAAAGCTGGAAGAATGAATTCAGCGGTTTGGATGTTGGATCTATTGAGGATCAGGGGACTGGGGGTCACAAAGTAATGAAGGACCTGTTGATGCGCTTGTTCTGTTTTTGTGTTTGGGGTGGAGAATGTTGAATTAAATTGGGGATGTGATTTTGTAGATGTGGGCGGCTAGTGGAATCGTGCTTGGAGCGGCTGCTTTTGGCTCTGGAGTTTGCCGGTTCAGTCCCCGCCTCCGGCTGTAATGCCCTTGAGCAAGGTGCTTGCCTTGCCATTGCTCCAGTACCTTCGCCCAAGTGTGTGTCTGCGTATGTAGTTGTGGTACTGCGCTGGACTGGCATCCCCTCCTGGGCGTGTCCCTCCCAGCTCTTCAGCCTTGCTCCCAATGTCTCCGGGATAGGCTCCGGCTCACTGCGACCCCACTCAGGACAAGCAGTTGTTGAAATTGGTTGGTTTGTAAATGTCAATTTCTGCAGGAAAAAAAAAAAAAATCTAATTCACCTATTCAACGGCAACACACACACACACACATACACACACACTTTCTGACCCGCCTGTCCCATACGGTGTCGCGGGGAGCCGGAGCCTAACCCGGCAGCACGGGGTGTAAGGCTGGAGGGGGAGGGGACGCACCTAGGATGGGACACCAGTCCGTCACAAGGCACCCCAAGCGAGACTCAAACCCCAGACCCACTGGAGAGCAGGATCCGGTCCAACCCACTGCGCTACCGCACCCCCCCCCCTCAATGGCAACAGCAAAACAAAAAAATCCATGGTGGTACTGCTGCTTTGGTGTTTTCTGTGGCGTGTCTCATACACGCACGCACGCACGCACGCACACAGTCTGAAACTGCTTGTCCCGAGCGGGGTGGCGGTGAACCGGAGCCTAACCCGGCAACACAGGATGCAAGGCTGGAGGGGGAGGGGACGCACCCAGGATGGGACGCCAGTCCATCGCAAGGCACCCCAAGCAAAACCCGAACCCCAGACTCGTCAGAGAGCAGGACCCAGCCAAAACCGCTGCGCCACCACACCCCATGATGTGTCATATTCCAGCCCTAATCCTCGAACGTCAATGCATGGATATACTCGGCTGTTTTCTTCGCAGTCTCGGAGAGATGAGACTCCTCTGGAATCCTTTCCTTTGGTTCACTTAATAAGAGACCGAGGAAGGGTTGCATTTTCAGGGCCGGAGGGGAGAACTGAATCATTCATGCAGAGGTAGGAAATGAAGAGGTGAGCATTTGACAGCAGCCATTTTTGTCCTTTCTCTGAGTGTAAAGAATTCCCTGGGAGCCGACGTTTAGCCACGTTCGTTACCGAATGTAGCTCCGGAAAGTTTTGGTAATTATCTATTAGTCATTTGCGGAAGGGCAGGCATGCTCCGGCTTTGGAAGGTAAGAATGAACTGAGAAATAAAAAAAATGTTTCAGGGGACCCTCCCGTTTATTAAAATTTGGAGATACCAATCATGTAGTACATAGAGCGGATAAGAGATGCAGGTTTGGTGAACATGTCTCTGCTGCATTATGGATTGCGGGAGAGAGTAGACAGGCCTCCAAAGAGTGGTGATGGGAATTCTGTTTCATTCGTCTTTCCCGGTGTGTCTGATAGAGGCTGTGATTGAACTGCCACCCAAAACCAGACTGATAAAAAGAGAGGGTTGCTATGAAGGTGTTGCAACACACAATACCCTTTTCCCCACTCCCTTTTTTTTTTTTTCAGCGGGTGTTGGGGTGGGGGTGACGTTGACTAATGGCTCTGTGTGCAGGTTGTCTCAGGGCTTTAGAAGAGGATGTCGACGAGCAGAGTGGCTGGGGATCAGGTGTCTGTCGGTGATCATCAGACCACCTAACCCACCCTACATCATGCCCATTATCCCAGTCCTTATCATCTTCATGACCCCACCTAACCCAGTCTGTATTATCTCCATTAGCCCATCTAACCCAGTCTGTATCATCTCTGTTACCTCAGCTAACCCAGTCTGCATCATCCGTATTACCCCACGGAACACAAGTCTCTACCGTATCCATTAGTCCAGTCAGTATCATTTCTGCTCTTCTACCTAATAGTGTCTACAGCTTCCCTGTAAACTCACCTAACCCTGTCTGCGTAGCTTCTGTAACCTTGTCTAATTCAGCCTCTATCACCTCCATTAGCTCAACTGAGCCAATTTAGATCATCTCTTTTATTCCAGATGTGAAAGTCTGTGTCATCAGCGTTACACTGCCCAACTCAGTCTAGATCATCTCTGCTGCTTCTCCTAACCATGGTCTATATTGCCACCTTTACTCCAGCTGTCCTACTCTATCAAGTCCATAACTGGACTGGCCTCGCTAGGGAGATGCGGGGGGGTGCGGACCGCACTGGGTGACACCGTCGGAGGGGGTGACGTCAAAATGACTGTCTAAAATTTGTGAGCAGCGTTTCAGCAGAAATGTATTATTTTTTATACAAGTATCCCTGCAGGTAGTTATAAGAAGAGAAACATTTTTCGTTATAAAGCCCAGCTGACATGTATCAATATACCTACAAGAGTAAAACTCGAAGCTAATTTACTTTTTGAACTTTTTAATGCTCTCCGCTCAGAGCTCTCATTGTTACCCAATTACAGCGACGCTTCGGATCACGTGATTTCGTCTCCACGCGCTACGAGCTCGCGCTCGGGTTTTCGTCGCTGCTGCTGTTTTCGTAGTCGCTGATTTTCTCAAATTCTCTTGTGTTTTGGCTAAAATGTTGTGGTAATTAGTATAACATTAAAATAACGAATTTTAATGTAGTTCTTAAATGTTTTTACGTTGAATCCTATGGTTTTCTTACCGAATTTTCACTTTAACCACATGTAAATGCAAATACATTTTGGCTGTGTGTATGATATTGTGATTTAAGGTGTGATTTTAATGTTGCTAGTTGTTTATGTCACTACTTTTGCCATTACATTCAGTGATATAGGGGAATTACAATTTACCATTAGTAACATTAGTACAAGAAATATTACTAAGGATTCTGTATGGTCTGGTACAGGAGGAGGTCCATGGGGGGGTGTGACACCATGAGTTACCGCGCTGGGTGACACCAACCCTAGTGACGCCACTTCATAACTGCTCATAACTTGCTCCATATCTCCGTAAATCTAATTTACCCATTCTATTTCTTTCCTGTTTCCTCGCCAAACCTGTTGTATTTGATCATAGTTATTCATGCTGAGGCTTAATGAGAGAGGGGTGATAATGAACCGATAGGCTTTTTCAAAAATAAAGTTGGTCTGCAGATGTTTGGCAATGCAATGAGAGTCAGTTATTTTAGTTTTATGTGGTTTGGAGAAAATTCAAATTCCTCACTTGTACATTGTGAAACAGTGTTGAACTGCATTAATTTTTTTGCTTAAATTCCGAATGTGTTCTGTTGAACCTGAGAAATTGACCTTTGTTTAAAGCCTAGACATCAGCAGGACAGTCACTGTTGGCTGCCATCCATAAGCAATTACTTTAAATAAACTCTCTAAATAGACTGACTGGTTGGAAAAGAATGGTTTACGGAATTATTTTCCCATTTAGCACCTTATGTAAACAACGATAAAAGGAAATTGAGCATTATACGTTTTGACATGTAGTCTACCCCTTGAATGATTAATAAATTTCATAATTGAGGTTTACGGTGTGCAGAAAATGGTAAACACCAAAGAAAAATGTGGTCACCAATTTAGGCAAATTTTCATGTTTAATCTTAATGAATCTTCTCAGGTAGCCTGCCTCCGGCTGAGTCTTTTGCGTGACATTCCAGCTGTCGAATGCAAGCACGTTGCCAAGTTATTGGAAAAGAACTAAAAACCAATGAGACCCAGATACGTATTAAACACGGTATTTATCACATCCAACTCAGAACCCCCAGTGTGGGTTATCCCTGCTGGATTGATAGGGTGAATCACAGATTTTTACCATGACACCTTTGTCTTGACTCTGAAAGACATGAGAACATTACATTAGAACAAATTTTCAAAATGTGTTGATCACACTATCGGGGGCGGGGTGGCGCAGTGGATTGGACCGGGCCCTCCTCTCCGGTGGGGTCTGGGGTTCGAGTCCCACTTGGGGTGCCTTGCGGCGGACTGGCGTCCTGTCCTGGGTGTGTCCCCTCCCCCTCCGGCCTTATGCTCTGTGTTGCCGGGTAGGCTCCGTGACCCCATATGGGACAAGTGGTTCTGAAAATGTGTGTGTGTGTGTGTTGATCACACTTTGCAAGGTACTGGCTCTACATTAGTGTGTGAGTGAGTGTATGATTGTGTCCCAAGCAGGCTGTACTCTGCCTTACTCTTTATGTTTCAAGAGACTGCTTCCAGCGGTTCATGAAAACAAATGGTTGCATGGAGAGTTTCCCGTTTTAGACATCTTAACTCATTACCATAAACTACGTATAACCATGAAGTAGCAATGGTGGAGTGAAAAAGATGTTTTCTTTTCTAAAGACAAGTAGGGCAAACATGGTGACAGGGGACTGATTTTGGGACTTGAATTTGTTCGGTGCCATCATGGCTCATGGTTTTGCTGTGAAGTGTGATGGAAGACAGGCTTTTCTTATACAGGTGGACCCCGATTTACGATGGTTTGGCTTACGATTTTTCGACTTTACAATGGTGAGCTGGGGGTGGGCAGGGGCTCGATGGTGCAGTGGGTTGGACCGGGTCCTGCTCTCTGGGGGGTCTGGGGTTCAAGTCCCACTTGGGATGCCTTGTGATGGACTGGCATCCCGTCCTGGGTGCGTCCCTTTCGCTCTGTGTTGCCGAGTTAGGCTCCGGCTCCGCACGACCCCATATGGGACAAGCAGTTTCAGATTGTGTGTGTGTGTGTGTGTGTGAGGGTGAGCTGGCGATAGACATTCAGTAGAAACTGTACTTTGAATTTTGATTTTTTTTCCCGAGCAAGCAATACATAGAGCAATACTCTGTGATCCGCATCTCCCAGTCTGTCACACAGGGGTGTGTATTAAGTTCATTTTCGACTTGTGATGGGTTTTATGGAACATAACCCCATCATAAATCGGGGATCACCTGTACATGCTGAAACAAACAAGCACAAAGAACGACAGAAACTAGAGGAGAAATTCCTCACATTTTAATCTTTTTTAAAATTCTTTTTATTTTCATACATCACAGAAAAACACGGTGACTTTGGCTGGTGACAGAGCAGGTTTGCCGTGGTATTTTACACCATCTGAGCTACGTTAACCGGGATTGTGCCAGCAGACAAGACTGTCACATCATACTCATCGTTGATTCGGCGTCAAATGTTTTGGCTATATATGTGAGCCAGTGTACAGCAAAATCTCGCAGAATCATCTCGGTGGGAGTTCGCGGTCCTTCGGGGACGCGAGCTCGGCTTGGATTCTCCACGCGAGCGTGCGAGCACGCGTGTGTCCTGTGGTTCATGCCGTATGACAGGAAGCAAGGGGTCTGTTAAGGTGAATCACTTACCCGTTCTCTCTAAGAGCTTTCCCACAACCCCTCTCCTGTCGCCCCCACAGTAACAAGGGCATTCTGGTAAAGAGTTTCTGAGAATCACATTTGCTTCCCGCTGCTTTACCGCGCATGGAAGGGGAGGGGGGCAGAAAGGGCAGCGCATCCAACAATCTCACCCGCCTTGTAATGGGAGATGATAAATAACACATTCTTGTACAGCTCTCAGACCCACACGTCACTGTAAAGAAGAAAGTCCTGGTGAAGAATGAGAGTCAGAACGAATACGAATTTTGGGAATGAGTTAAAGGGACGGCGATTAAATATCAGCAATTCATTCCTTGAAGTACGTTTGTGCTTAATCAGTGGTCGAGCGGAGAAGGGTCCATTCCACGCTCGCCCCAGCGCAATCCAAGCGGCCGACTGCAAACTGTATTACCGTGCTCTAACGCAGCACGTTATTTAATTTGAGGTCAGCTTGTTTCTGTTAGGCTGGACTCTTCTATCATATCGCAGCTTGTCTGGTGTAGCAGAGGGCCGGTCGCTTTGACCGAAAGGTGGAAAAATGTCCTCTGCTGTTTTGTGATGCAGGTTGTCGAGCATAACAGGCTCTGGATGTGTCATGTTACGGTGGCAATTTATTTAAAAAATAATTTCTAGGCAATTTTTATGAGACGGATTAGGATCTCACCAGGCGGTTGCCCATAGCTTTTTTGCCTTTTGCCTAATTCCTGCAACTGAATAGGAGTACAATAAAATAAAAAAAAATTGTTAAATTCGGGTATTTGTATGAAACCTAGTAGAATATGTTCTCGGCACCAAGTGGTGTGTCTCTCTGGGAGGGGTCTGGGCTACGTATAGCCTACCTGCCAAGAAGGCAGGGTAAGGACGTGGCCAGTTTGGATAGGGCACAAAATGAACAAAATATGGCATCAGTGTGGACCAAAGAAAAAAAAAAAAAAGCAAACTCTCATTCAGGTTGCCTGTTGATGCAATGCCATCGTCGTATTGCTCTCTCGAGGTATACGTCGCTTTGGAGAAAAGCGTCTGCTGAATGGGTAAATGTAAAGGGATGCGGCGGAGTTGCAGAGACCTCTAAACGGGTTTCCACAGTGATTATGCACCACGGGACAGGGGCGGAGGTATGAATTTATCATCCGATTGTTGTTCTTAAGCTTGCATCCTATTTTCTTCTGGGTGCCGGTGATATACATCCCTATCTCGCCGGGCTCAGGCCCCCTTGGCGCTGTGTCGCTGTACTTCACACACCCCGGCACCCGCTCAGAAATAAACTGCTTTTCCATTAACAAGGGACTGCGGGGGGTCTATCCGAATCATCATTTGTCAGGTGACCCAGCGGGAGGGAGGGTAATAGTAATTGCAAGGTCGCCGTGAGCACCCGGTGATTTGAAGTGGATTCCTGTTATGAAGTGGAGCTCCTGACAGCCCATTAACGAATGGCAGAATGGTGGCGATAAGGAAGGAGGAAAGGGACGCGCTGTTCAAATGGCCACTAGCATTCGCAAATTAGAATATTTCCTCTTCCACGCCGTGGCCGTGATTGTCGTGATGTTAACGAACGTTAAGGGACGGAACTTGGAGGAATGCCTCTCAAGAAGTCGCTCATCAGTCTAGCATTACAAGGCTGAGCCGGGCGCGAGAAAGAAATTGCTGAATATTTCCAGATATAAAGTGCCGAGCGCAGAAAAGTACATTTCTCGTTATCCATGAGCCGCTCGCTATTTTTGGAGGCCAGACGTGGGTCGTTGGGTTCGAACCGCATTGATTTTGGTGTGACAGTGAGGCCCCTCACAGGTGCCCCCTCTGTGACCTCCGCTGTAGGCATCACACCTGACGCTCCTGCACCAGCTTGGCTCGAGGATTCTTACCATCATACGCAGGAGCGAACCAGGACTCGGGGGTTAATCCCAGCGTGAGCCTCAAAGACGTGGAGAGGGAAAGAGAGAGAGAGAACTTCGACAGCCTGCCCTCCAACCATGTCTGGAAAATAATGGATCCGACTTGATAGAGATGGAAGCACGTCAAAGTTCAGCCCCAAATCCCCGCTCATCCGACTGAGCAGAGGCCAGACTTGCAGCGGTGTGGATTTCAAAGGCGATGGGAGACTGGAAATTCCTCGCAGAATTGCGAAGTGCCTGTCCGACTCCGGCTGCACCAATTACAGTTGAGCACAATGAGACATTGATTTTGCAACACGCGGGGAGAAGTTATTTTTATTCTCTATTGATGGATAGTAGGTTTTACAGAAATTGTTCATTTAACATGGCAACGGATTTAACGCGACATGATGCTGCTGAATGAATATACATCTTGAGAAATGAAGTCAATTTGGTCTTGAAACAACATTTCTCTTGTGCCGCCTTATGAATTTCAGCTTGTTGCAGTAGATGCTTTCATTACAAACAATTTGCGTACGTGACCGATGCTACATTTTACTCATTTATGCAACTTGGCTTTGTTACCGAAAGACTCGAGTGTCTCGCCGAGGTGGGTAGCGGTAGCTTGTCCCTTTAGTTTCGAACCTGTGACCTCTCAGTTTCCAGCCCAGCTCCCACACCGCTACGCCACCTGCTTCGCGGTCACGCTCCTGCCCTTCTCCTCCTCGTGCGCAGATGGGATAGACAAGCCTGCTGGGAAACGGGTGTTTCCTCCGGAGCGCGGCGTCGAGGCCTGGGCTGCATCATGCTGCCCTTTTTATCAGATCACGCCGCACAACCGTGTGTTTTATAAGACATAAACTCCAAACAGCCTGGCACTAGGGGGACAAAGCATGTCTGGTAAATCTCCGCTTGGTTATATTGCGCGGGTCGGCTGCCAAACAGCAGCGCTGTCTCACAGGCCGTGGTAAAACCGGTCCTCCGATACCGCGTATTATCAGAAACTGCTTGCGATCTGCATACATTGTGTGACAGGATGTCTCGTTAAAGCCCGGTCCAAGTTATACAAACAGCGACACGGTCATCATCTGGCTCGTGTTTGACAGTTCAATTACGAGACGCGTAAATGTACACAGTGTCATTGACTCTCCTGGGGAAGCTGGGGCTTCTATCATGTCTGAGGAACGGCGGTCTAACAAATTTCGTGCATCTGCGTTTTTGTGTCAAGGGCGCGGATGTCGAGCCAAGGACAAGTGCGATTCAGTCAGGCCCTCGGGGCTGCGCGTTAATGGAGCAATCAAAAAAGCTTGAGATCTTCTCACCGCTGGAGCATTAAGGCTGTTTGAAAAACTTTGCGTGTATGTTTGAGTACCGTCGGAACGTCCGTAACGCGAACGTGAATGAATTTGCCCTTCGGTAATCCAATTTTCCAGCACGCCGCTCGGCCGGGCGATTCGTCTCGTGACAAATGACGAAGGGACACCTTTATCAACGAGACAGGTTAACCCTGGACCGCGAGACCGGCCGGGCACGGTCGTCCGGATCGTGCCGTAAATCCATCACCCGGCGTGCAGGTCCTTGGGCGTCCCATTCGCCGGACCATCGGTCTGTTGGAGATGGATGTGACGGAGCTGATTGAAAAGTACAAGTCAAGGTGCGCTGTGGAAGCATCTAGTTATTATGTACTTTAAGAAGGAATAATCCTCCGCTGCGTGTTTTATAATTCGGTATCCAGCTACTGTAACTAGCATGCGCATGGATATGCATAATTCTTTTTTACACCCAAAATAGCTCAGTTTCATGGTGTTAATGAAATGAGTTTTTGGTTTTTCTTTTTATTTTTTTTTTTACACCCCCAATTCCCATAGTCAGCAAGTTTTCTTAGTTTTCGTTTTTGTTAAGGAGGAGGTTTTTGCCGCACTGGAAACAGACATTTCTTTAAAAAAGAAGAAGGAAAACTTGGACGTTTCGAACAACACATTTCTTAATAATGAGGCAGCATTTTGATTATAAAAATGTATTTGCTGGATTCAGCATAGTGGTAAGGCATGCTCATGTGTGGACTAGGAAAACAAATTCCCATCATGCAGTGTATACAGTCATTATCCAGCTGATTTCCATTTTTTCCTTCACGGTGAAGCACGAGCCGATCAAAGTCCCACCGCAGAGCCCCCGTCTCCTCCCTTATGTGCGCTAGCGGACATTTCGTTAATGCTTTTCTCTGCACCTCTTGGCACAGAGCGCACAGGTAATCTATCTTCCTTTATGGCAATAAATGATCTAAATTTATTTCGGCTTGTCTAGAAAGCGTAGAATGCAGAAGCATCTAGTGTCTGCATTCAATGTGCCGTTTAAACGCTGGTGGAAATTAGATTACAGAACCTGCGTCTTGTCTCCCTGTTGCCAGGAACAGCTGTGAATGATGCTTAATACCCGATTACTTTATATTTTAAGACTCTCTTGAGAGCGAAGGACAAGTGGCGAGAGAGGGAATCGGTTACAGTAGTTTTGGAAAATTTTTCAACCTGCTGCAGTTTAGCTGGCAGGGCGCCAGGGGACTGAGTTGCCGAGGGTAACGAAAAATGCTCATTGATTCAAACAAGTCCCTCAAGGTACTCGCATTAATAACATTTAAATAATTGTGCCGGTCCTAGTCATCAAACTGCTGATGTTAACAGCCCAGTTGTGTTGTTTTTTTGATTTTGCCTCTATTGTGTGAATGTGTCGGCGAATGTCCTTGCTTGCCACTGCCATGCGATGGACTGGCGTCCCGTCCTGGGTGTCTCTCCTCCCCCTCCAGCCTTGCGCCCTGTGTTGCCGGGTTAGGCTCCGGCTCGCCGCAGCCCCGCTCGGGACAAGTGGTTTCAACCAGTGTGTGTGTGTGTGTGTGTGTGTGTGTGTGTGTGTGTGTGTGTGTCTGTTTCTGTATTCCGTTTGCAATTTATGTGTAATAACCAACAGATCTGCTCCCCAATACTGACAAGACCTGATCACTCAGTGCACCCCAACCACACTGCTACGCTCCTCCACGTCTGCTCGCTTGGCAGTCCCATATACAAGACGTCCAAAATCAAAAGCAAAAAGGTTTTCAGTTCTGGCTCCGATGTGGTGACATGACCTCCCCCCTCACTCAGAACTGCTGAATCTCTGAATCTGCTCAATGCTTTAAGAAGGGTCTAAAAACTCAGCTCTTTCAGACTTGCTTCTTCCCGACCTCTAGCGCTGGATAAACACGTACATCTTTGTTATGCTTAAAGATGTTTTAATAACAATTAATTTAATAATGAAAAAGCCATATGCAGGTACTTGTGTAATGTACACTGATTCATATGGTGGTTTGTGACAAATGGACCGCACTCAAGAATCACGTGTAACTCCTGTTGATGTAACACCCAATTTGCATTGTTCTCTGAGACATGCGTTGCTTTGGAGAAAAGCATCTGCTAAATGAATAAATGTGCATATTATTTATTCCCCGCTGTCCGCAAGCATTTCGTCTAGGTTACACAATGTCATTGTCATCTAAGGAGGGAATTGATACACATGCTCTGCCTCTTTATTCCTCACCTGTTTCCAGCCTGGACTGACTGTCTCCTGTCTCGATCGTAACACAAGGTTTTGTAAGCTGATGAGCCCGTGGTCGATAACTCCTAGCTGGCTCTTTTTCCCTTCGGAGGGAGTCTCGCCTAACAGCGCAGCGATATCGTCGAGCCGACGCACCAACCTTCTTGTTCTCCTCATGTGCTTCTTGCTCCTCCTCCCTACTCATCACGCCATCTTTCTGTCTCCGCAGCGTGCAGACCCGGGTTCTTCAAGGCTTCCGCCCAGACTCCGAACTGCGCCAAGTGCCCTCCCCACAGCTACACCAAGACGGAGGCCTCCCCCTCCTGCCAGTGCGACGAGGGCTTCTACCGCCGAGACTCGGACCCTGACAACATGGCGTGCACCAGTAACTTTTACTGTTTTCACCCACACATTTACATTTATTCAATTAGCACGAGCTTTTCTTCTTTTCGTCATACAGGGCCCGTGAAATTTAGTCACTAAGCAGTTTCTCGTTTTACAATTTAATGCACAATTAAAGTTTTCGCCACTGAATCTCCAAAAGGAATCATTACAAACGTAAGCAATGGCCAGCCTGGAAGTGGCAGTCAGCTTGCGAGGGGCTCATTGCGCTTTCTTGTCTGACTTATCCACACCCAGAGCCCCCCACGGCTCCCCGCAATGCCATTTCCAACGTGAACGAGACCAGCGTGTTTCTGGAGTGGTCGCCTCCAGAGGACACGGGTGGCCGGAAGGACGTCACCTACAACGTGGTGTGCCGGAAGGTCGCGGCCGAGCCGTGGCGCTTTGAGGAGTGCGGTGGCCACGTACGCTACCTCCCGCGGCGGACTAGCCTGCGCAACTGCTCGGTCATGGTTGCCGACCTCCTGGCGCACACCAACTACACATTTGAGGTGGAGGCCATAAATGGCGTCTCTCATTTCGGCGGCGACAGCCGACAGTTCGTCACACTAAATGTCACCACCAACCAAGCAGGTGAGCCGCACCTCGATTCCCCTTTTCCCTAATCAGCGGTACGTTGGGCTCCAGGTCAAAAGCGGTTTGCTACCTTTCCGGGATGCAGATGCGCATGAGGGCATCTCCCCAGACATCTTGGTTTGCTGTCTAAATGTGCTGAAGTCTGTTTTTTTAAAAGCTTCGTCATGGAAACAGATGTGCCTCGTCTGCAAATTCTTTACAATGCACTACAAGTTTAAAGTGATGTAGCAATAATTATTCTTGCGGCCAGGAAAGGTGTTTTCTGAAGAACACGATCAGGAATCAAAGCGATCCCACTGGTGATCCCGTAGATTGACATGCACTTTCGGAAGCATTACATAAATGACTTAATCCATTACCAAGTCACACCTGTTAGTTGCTGATTTACCTACAGGAAGGTTTGTTGGATAAGATCACCAGTCAAAACAGTGAAGCAGAACTTTTTTTTTTCTGGAACATTTAATTGCAGTGAAGATTACCCTGAGACACGGGGTTCCTGTCCTCGCACTGATTGCCGAAAAGAAAAATTTGGACCTGACCGGTGGCACGACCTCAGGTACAGGACATACAGGATGCAGATGGCAGCTTTGATTTGTTCAGTTTAGTGTTTCCGTTGCTGCGTCGAGTTCTCTGCTTCTGTCGTTGGACCAGGCCGATCATATCAGCGGAGGGTTCCTGGTCTTTGTTTCGCACCCATCTGCACACGAGCTCTGAGCATTTGCCCGTGAATGAATGGAAAGTGCGCCCCCTGTGATGTCGACACTGTTGCCCGGCGCAGTAGGGATGAGTCTGTTGTGCTGTGCGGATCTATAATCCAGTGTTTCTCGCTGCTGAAAACAGCCTTCCCACTATCCGCCTCAAAAGCGTGAATCCGGAGCGCTGTGTTTTTGTTATTTTATAAAAGGAAGCGGTCGCAAATAATGATCAGTTCACGGTGGTCAGTCATTTCTCAGAAAGCATCCCGCGGGGCATTGTGCAAGGTGGCAAAGGGGCGGGGCCAAGGTGCTGGATTGGGGGGACGATTAAAAATAGTTCTATCAGTAAACCCATTGAGTAGAGACCGCAGAAAGAAAATCCCCAAAGAGTAGAATTTTATGCTTTACATTCATTTTGAAGACTGTGCCCACATTGAGTCGCAGCCTCTTCTACCCCGAGGGCCCCATCTTCTCTAACTGGTAAAGAGACCAAACGGTCGTAACTCGGTGCGCATCCCATAATGGTAGCCCACATGTTGCCGGTAAACCCACAAACACGGAGGGAGCATCTATCGACTTCTCATTAGAGCGAGGACGACCCGAACGCAGCCCGTCGAGCGATCCGCTTTATCGGAGCTATTACTGTAATTAGGCGCCCAGCCCACCTGTTACACACCGTCATGTGTGAAGTGTTTCAGCCAGATGAGGTGTTCTCCAAAGGAAGGGCTTCACCGCATTCCTTTCAAAGCAGGAATAATCAATTACATCACACTTTATTCTTTCACCACGAAGTCCAGAACAGCAATTTTACATAAAATCCTCTTTTCACACTTATTTTTTTCTGGCACTTACTCATCATCTCGTAGAGTTTACAATACTTTTGTCAACCACCTCAACGGAAAGAAGAACGAAGGAAAAAATACAATTTGTAACAATCTTCCATTGCGTTAAATGTGATGACTAATCTAAGTAACTTGACCGTGGTTTTTGGCAATCGCTTCTTAAACGTTATCCAGCGTGTGCTTCCGTTTTCCAGCCTGCGGTGACTGCCAAACACACATATTGAGCAGGTAAATCACTGTTGTGAAATAGACCATAAGAGAGAATAACTAGCAAAGCAAGCTTTGTGCAAAGAAAAAAATAAGGGCTTTAAATGGATCTATTTGTAACGTGGAGAAAATGAGCATCGGATGCAGTACTGTGGAGTCGGCAGCAATTATTGGGTTGCCGGAGTCGGCAAAAAATGTACCGACTCCAACTAACCGTACTGTATATACCGGCGTATAAGTCGACCCCCAACAATTAGAGGTGTAATATAGGTTTAGACCTATATTCGCCGGATAAGTCGATCCCCAAAATGCAAAAGTGCAACTTTTGGGTAGTGCTGTGGGGTCCGAGTCGGAGTCGTGGAGTGGGAGTCGGAAAGAGTTGGGTTACTGGAGTCGGAGTCGAAGGTTTTGTGGACTGACTCCGCAGCCCTGATCAGATGTTATTAACGTCCCTTCAGGAAGCAAACGGAGCTCCTCGTATAATCCATCTGCAACGTCATGCCAGTAATAAGTGGCATATTTAAATGCCCACGTTTTAAAGGTAACAAGTGGCTCATCTAGTCGGTGAAATTCCGACTGAACACACTGGTCCCAAACTGTTTTCCATTTATTTCTCAACTCTAGTTGTTTTGTGCTGACCTCACAGCAGCTCTATGGCATACTTTCAACTCGGTGATCTTCGAAAGGGACCTGGACAAATTGAGGTCACCGGAGGTGTTCGCTGTAGTAAATGTTTGAGAGTGGCAAAAATGTCCCCATGGTCCCAAGAATGGCCATCGTTGAAACTACAGCCGAAGACATGCAGAGGAATGGATAGCAGTCAAACTTTTCGAAAGCCTAAACGTGGGTCTATAATTAATATATGTCGCTTGGGGTTTTTTTGGCAAACACATTCATTCATTTAGCTGACGCTCTTCTCCAAAGCAACTTACAATTATCACATGTGAACAATTAGTTACCCATTTGTACAGCTGGGCAATTTTACTGGAGCAATTTTTAGGGTAAGTACCTTGCTCAAAGCCACTACAGCCAGCGATGGAGATCAAACCTGTGACTTTTAGATCCAAAGGCAGCAGCTCCAGCTATTACGCTACCAGCTGTCCCCAAACACTAAGAGTTCGGTAGCAGGCAGTGCTCAAGAGCTCATGAAAGCCCTCAGATTTATTGAGAACCAGCACGCATCCCTCTCTATTGCTACAGTCCGCTTACAAGGCACCTAGAGTTCATGAATGAAATTTTAAATAGTACTACATGGCCTTTTCTTTCATGTCGCATCTCCTCCTTCCTGAATGAAAGGGCTGTCATGGCCACTTATTCAGTCACACTTTTTAATCAGCTGCGTCGATCACCGCATTTCACACTAAATCGTAAATGTCGCATTATTACGCGTTTTGACTTGCGGACAGCCGGGATGTATGGAAGCCGACCCGCAGCATCCTTTTACGCGGGACGACATAAAGCTTGTTTACTTCGAAAAGGGCACTTCCTGCCGTGTTGCTCATAATTAACATCTTTTTTTTTATATTATTTTTGCTGAAAGAGCAAGAGCTTTTTTCTTTTTTTTTTCCCCAACACTTTTTTCTCCGAACTAGATTGCAGCGTTAATTCAATGAGCTGCAGGTGCAAGTAATTGCTCTATTTTTTCTTTATTTTATTTATTTATTTATTTTATTCAATTCCCCCCCCCCCCAACTGCTGGGAAGCTTTACATACGAGGGACAAACAGCATGTTCGACGGGCTACATTCGCCGCATCATTGATTGGCCTCCCTGGTGTTCCTCGTTCCCAACCGTTTCTCCAGCAAGCGCCTCGACCGTGTCAGTTTCCCTGTAGTCAATATCCTTAATTACTTGTCGGCTAATTGGCCTTGTTTGCCTTCTCGCGGTGCTCTAGTTTTTTAATGTGCTTGTTTGCGAAGATGCGCGGCGAGCCCATCGGATTTCAAATTTCAGAAATGGAGCAAAATGGGAGCGGATGGGGGTGGAAGGGGGGACTCCAGATGGTGGCCCTGTGAGTGATTTCAATAAATCACTCCTAAACTATCGTATCCTTGCTCATGCACCCATCCCGCTTCATTATGGGGTGTTTCCATGCCTTCTGATTGCCAGTTTATGGGACACGCCACCGTGAGGTTCTCTCCACTCCAGCTCATGTTCTCCACAACAAGCAAATTGCAATCATGGCCCGTGTGCAGGCAAACCTAAAAATAAAATAAATACGTTTATAGCTTATTGGAAATTATGTGCTGCTACCCTGTAGAGGCTATACAGATATTGGCAGATATTTCCTTTTTAGCCACAAGGGATTCAGTCCAAAATGTTCCTACAAAGACAACTAAAAAGAGCTAAAGACGTCTCCTTGTTTACATAGAAAACAACAGCTTGTGACTTGGGTGTTTACCTGCTTTAGTGTATTTTGTCTATGCATCACATTTTAACTTCTATCCTGTGTGCCCTTGGGAATTAACTGAGAGTTGGTGATTTTTCTGAGCTCTCCTGTGTGTGTGAGTCCACTAGTGTGTACATGTGTGTAGGTGGTGGAGTCATAAGACAGTTTCCACCCCTGAATGTCAGTCAGAACCTGAAAAGCGCCCAGAATATGGCTATAAGGCGCAGAGGTATCAACAGCATGCAGGGTGACATAGAAAGGAGAAAAGTGTTGGACTGTAGTGTCCTGTGCTAGCAGTGTAGTTTATATTAATTCATTTAGCAGACACTTTTGTCCAAAGTGACTTCCGGTGAGCTCTATGTAGTGTTATCAGCCCACACCCCTTATTCACTGTGGTGACTTACCCTGCTAGATACACTATTTACACTGGGTCACTCATCCATACATCAGTGGAACACACACACTCTCTCTGTCGCTCACACAAACTATGGGGAACCTGAACGGCATGTCTTTGGAGTGTGGGAGGAAACCAGAGCACCCAGAAGACTTACACTGCTAGATACACTACTTACAATGGGTCACTCATCCATACATCAGTGGAACACACACACACTCTCTCTCTGTCACTCACATACTATGGGTGAACATGAACAGCATGTCTTTGGAGTGTGGGAGGAAACCAGAGCACCAGGAGGAATCCCACACAGATACGGAGAGAAGATGCAAACTCCACACAGACTGAGCAGGGATCAAACCCACATCCTCTCGCACCACCCAGGTGCTGTGAAACAGCAGCACTAATCGCTATGCCACCCGTAGTATAGAAAGTATCAGTTGCGATTCGTCATGGGTTCAGCGATGTATTCCTCCCTGAGAATTTTTCTTCGTCCCGTGTCAAAATTTCTTCATGGCTGTCACAAATCCCGCAGCCAAACATGTAGTTGTCTCGGTTTTGCACTTACCGCTGTGCTTGCCAAGAACTGAAGAGATTCACATTCGGGCCCAGCAAGAGGATCTTTCCGTTTTACCGCAGTGACACCACGCTCCTCATCGGAGGCCTTAATTAGTGCATTCTCATGTTGTCGACCTTCCCATGGCAGGTTTCCTGTTGTGCCCGAGTGTTCGATTTGTTAATTAGCACCGGAACAGATATCTGTACGCTTTACAGTGTGTTTGAACAGCGGGAAAAGGTGCTAAGTGGGGAAAAAAGGAAGAAAAAAATGTACAGAAATTAGAAGTTTTATTTGATTCTGTAGCAGATTAGAGGCAGATTTCTTTATGGAGAAACCTCTCTGTTCTTACAAAGTCTAAAAAGCCGGTGCCTTGTCTGGAAAGTTAGCAGCTGGCAGAAAGCCTGCATGTTTACCTGCCTAGAATCCCACAGGATTAGATCAGAATTGGGCTGCCTGTCTTAGAGGCCACTGAGAATCAATAGCTCGGGAGCCGTGCATAATGGTCCAGTAAGAAAGTAAAAGCAGCAGGTTGTGAAATGTTAAGTGCCCCCATAACCCTGTACCCTTGATAAAGGAGCTTTCCCAGTTCATCTCCCTCTTCTCCATATCCTTTTGTGCCATATCACCTTTCAGGCTTTTAAGATAGTAGGAATTGTTGTTTTTCTGGGTCGGCGGATAAAGTTGCGCTTTGTTGGGGGGGGGGGGGGGGGGTTAAATTCTGAAACTCCCCTCCCCCACCCCTGCAGCTGCTCTGTCCGGTATACAGTAACACGAGGCCCGGCGAGCGGTTCAGGAGGTATCCAGTCCGCACCTCTGGGATCACTTGAATGCACTTAAATGCTCTTTATCTCACGGTTACAGTCTGACACTTCCTTTGAGATACACAGAACGGGATCCCCTTTCCACATTCCAAATTTCATTGTAGTCGGAGCTAGCAGATGTGTGTATTTCAAACACTCTCTTTGTGCATCACAACCTTTTAGGATCAGCCGTGCTCCGAGCTGACAGATATCGGAAAGTGAATGTAGTCGCTGGGAAAATTCAGAAATCCCCCCCCGTAATAATTCAAGTCGCGCTGCCATAGGTCTTAAATTAATAAGGAATTTAGTGGTTCTGCACTAGTGACTGTCAGAAAAAGAAAAAAACAAAATGAATAATCGTGGTCAGCTTTTTGTTAGCCTATAGTTGAGCGCAATTAAAATGTAAGCAGAATTTATATTTTTATCTAAACAATATGTTAGTTTTAATTTTATTGTTAAATGTGAAATGACTCCTCTTTGTTTAAAAATAAAAAAAAAAAAAAATGACACTGATAGCCATTAGTTCATTTCACACTTTTATTCTCACAGAGGCTCTCTTGCCTTTATTGTGCTGGAGGAAAAGACTCTGCGGTCGTCACGCTCATGATTCACTCTCCCCGCACATCATCCAGCGATGCGAGGGCTCGCTCGGAAACCTTCAGACTTCACAAACCACTCTGACTTCACGTTAGCATTTTTTTTCTGTCCAGCGCCGTCACCTGTCAGCGTTGTGAAGAAGGGGAAGACTGCAAAAAACAGCATCGCCGTTTCATGGCAGGAGCCCGACAGGCCCAACGGCATCATCCTTGAGTACGAGATCAAGTACTTTGAAAAGGTAATTAACTCTGTCATGTATGATATTATTGTTGTTAACTTATCATCATCAATAATAATAATAAAAAATAGTTAGTTGTGGTAGTACCAGTAATAGTGGTTGTTGTAATAGTACTAATATTGGTGGTATTATTATTATTATTATTATTATTATTATTATTATTGTTGTTGTTGTTGTTATAACAGTTAGTTGTTGTAGTACCAGAAATAATAGTGGTAGTGTAGCAGTATTATTATTATTATTATTATTATTATTATTATTATTATAGCAGTTGGTTGTGGTAGTACCAGTAATAATAGTGATAGGTATAAAAGTACTAATATTGGTGATGGAGTGGAGATGTTGTCAGTATAATAGCGCAATGCTCTTCTGCTGGAACACATTTACAGGGGTTTGCTTCTTTACTTGTTAACAGTTAAAATATGGTGTTCAAGTATTCAAGCTAAGTGCCCCCGTTAGGGATTTGAGTAATAAGCGCAGCTCCTCCGGCAAAACCCCACCTGCTGTAACTCCATTATCATTCCAGAGCTCCGAGCACATTCTGCTTAGAACTAGTTACCTTTCTCGTGCACGGTTACACGGTTACGTGCTTGCGTGTGGAGTAATAACCTTAAACAATAATAGCGTTTTACTTCTGTTCAAAATCAGTAAAAAAAAAAAAAAAAAAAAAAAACCTTTTTATTATATTACGGAGCGGCGTCGTTAATGTTGATCCGCGTATATGCTTTTTTTCACTCGTGTGGAATTATTGTACGAACCCTTAGATTGTTACTTTAAACTTCTTCTCGGTACATTTTTGAGCAGAATACTATTCCTGCTTTTGATGTTATCGGTTTTTTACATTTCCATTATGGCCCCGAGGTGTGTTTTGGGTAATGAATGCAGGTAAATAGGTCTGCTCGGAATGGGAGATTAAAGGAAAGGAAACCGTTTCCGTCCGAAATTGAGCCTACGTTCCTCCCTATGGTGATTGGTTATCATCCCAAAGCACTGACCTGCTGTACTGTACGGTCCTAAATACTCCGGCTGTCAAAGAATAGGCAGGTTGGACTGGGCGATAAGCCCATAATGATGTCATTTTTCACTTCTGTGTGTGCACTGAATATAAGTGTTTAAAAAGCACGAGGAAAGCTCCTCATGTCTGGACTAATGCCTGGACCATTTAACTCAGTGCTTAAAAGCCACGGCATCAGAGTTGGTTGAAGCGCAGAACTGATCGTATCTATAGACTTTCTCAGGCTTTTAGGGATTCCCTGGAGAGGGCAGCGTTTCAGGCAGTTTGGTCACGCTCTCTTTCTGTGTGGGGGTCGGGGGGGCGGGATTGGTGCGGGTGACAGGATCAGGAGACCAGCTATACCATCATCAAGTCGAAGGAGACGGAGGTGGTTGCCGAAGGCCTGAGACCCTCCTCCGTCTACGTGTTCCAGGTCCGGGCTCGTACCGCAGCTGGATACGGCGGCTTTAGCCGCCGTTTTGAATTTGAAACCAGTCCCTACAGTGAGTACGGCGCGTATCGGTGTGTGTGTGCGTCAAACGTAGCCCATACTGTGCGTGCATCCGTCCGCCAAAGCCCAGCTCTTTGTATGGCATGTATGTATCTGTATGTCAATCAAAACCAGCACCTACACTACAGTTCCATGTTTATCTGTCAAAACAGTCTCCAGCTGTGTGCTCATCTGTCAAAAGCAGCCCCTACCGTGAGCTGAATGTGTGTGTCCGTATGGGAGTATTTGGTTATGAAAGCTGACTCCTGTTGCGAGCGGCGAACTCCGCACTTTGCGTCGCTTGTTTTGGCGAACGTGACATTTATAGCGGCCATGTCCAAGCTTTGAATTGAGCGAATGGTTTTGAGCGCGATGGGGGTGCGGTGGCGCAGTGGGTTGGACCACGGTCCTGCTGTCCGGTGGGTCTGGGGTTCGAGTCCTGCTTGGGGTGCCTTGCGACAGACCGGCATCCCGTCCTGGGTGTGTCCCCTCCCCCTCCGGCCTTACGCCCTGTGTTGCCGGGTAGGCTCCGGTTCCCCGTGACCCTGTATGGGACAAGCGGTTCTGACGGAAGGTTTTGAGCGCTCGAATCGTGACTCGCGCTGACTTTCGTCTGCTTCTCGCACCTTTTGAGAGTTAATGGAAAATTAAAAGAAAGCACCGTCCACCCATTATATACATACTGTAGCCGTCTGTCTGTAATTATAGTCAGAGGGCAAAAATGTGTGATATCTATTTCCAATACTATAAACCCCTTAGGTGTATTTAATGCATCTGCTTTATGTTTTCCAATCGCTTCATAATCGCCTACGAGTACTCCCCTAAGAATACAGAGGTAATTACATACACCTTGACGAAAGAGTGAAGCACAATTATTTTTTTAAGGCCACGATGCCAAGTGTCCGCAGTGGCCCCCTTTTCTTCAGCTGGCTTGTGTTGTGCTGAAACTGACGAACGAGCTGGTTCCGCCAGGACGCAGAAAGAAAACCTCCAGCACCGGGGTTGAGTAATAACAAAGTTGAAGTCTGTGAGGCGTCTGAGGTCAGGTCTTATCGCTGCTTTGGAGGATGCTAGTAATGCTCGTTGCCATAGAAACACATCCCCAGAGGAGAGCGGGTCTGTCACATGCTCACCAGCCAGTCAGCCCTGTCCACCTCCGAACAGCTGCCTGCCAAACAGAGGCAAAAGGTTCTCCCAGCATCTGGGCCACAGGGCTTCTGGCTATCAGCGGTTATGACAGAATGTTGCACTCAATTTAAATAACGTAAAAGAGCATACCAGATATCTTTTCGCTTAAATGAGTGGGTGCACGTAAAACCCGAATGCAAAAAGCAGCACGTTAAACGCGTTCTTGAGTGTGCGCATTTGATTTGGTAGTGGGAGGGAGGAAAACGTATTGGGACGAGAACGTGGACGTGACGGCGTGAATAACGCTTCCAGCTTCTCGCTCACAGCCGTTTCTTCTCGCTGCCCCAGCAGTAGCTGCATCGAAGGACCAAAGCCAGGTGCCCATCGTGGCCGTCGCCGTCATTGTGGGTGTCGTCCTGCTGGCCTTGGTCACCGGGTTCCTGCTCAGTGGAAGGTAGGACACCTCGGACCCCTGCCGGCCATTTGCAGGAGGTCGGGGACGCCGCGGATCATTAGCCTGCCGTAACCTAGCATGTCAGCTTCCACAAGTGCTGCATCACCCCGACTGCATGCGTTGCATAGCTCCCGGTTAGCACAGGCCTTCAGGCCTGCTTTACACTCTGTGCATAATTGATCGGCTCTTATTAATTCACCGCAAGCTTCTGGGCCTGGTGCACACACTCCTGAAATGTGATTGGCTGTCATTCATTTGCCAATGGATTTTAGAAAAGAACAGACCTTGCCAGAGAGGAGAAAATACATTATCTGGGGGGGCGAAAAAAAAAAAAAAAAGATTGAAATGTTCCCTCATGTTCTCCTCAAGGAAAAATGTTTGGCCCGTAAGAAGTTAGTACTGAAATAAAAAAACAAAGGGAGTCTGAGATTCATGACCTTTGTTAATGGTAAAACTGATAATAATGTCACTATAGCCCATTCATTATAAAAAGCTCGGTGCGGATTCCTTTGTGTGTCTGTGTGCTTTCACCCGATTCCTAGTCAATGTCACCGTTGAATTTGTTAGTTAAATCTTTGGTTTGTTTGATTACCACATGCCGAGACCCTGTCAATACGTCCCTTTTCACATTGACTTTATAAATGGACTCTGCCTTTTTGTCACTGAAGTAATTCAGAGTGACTGGCTTCACACAGCAATTTGAGTCATTATTGAGGTCAAGCAAAGACACAGTGAGGTATTGATGACTGTGAAGTGAGTGTGTTTCAAGCATTTCGTGTCACGTCACACACGTGGCGATCGCAGTTATCTTTTTCCGGTAATTTTACCACCCAGGGCGTATATTCATGTTCGATGGCCATTCTGATGATGGAATCGTGAAATTGAACAAAGGAACCCCAAAATGAATACAGGTGGTCCCCGATTTACGATGGTTCGACTTAACGATTATTTCGACTTTACAGTGGTGAGCTGGCGCTAGACATTCAGTAGAAACCGTACTTTGAATTTTGGAATTTAGATTTTTTTTTTTTTTTTTCCGGTCTAGCGATATGCAGAGCGATAGTCTCTCGCGATGCTGGGCAGCGGCTGCGATCCACATCTCCCAGTCTGTGTCGCAGAGGTGTGTATTAGGTGTATTAAATACATTTTCGACTTAGGATATTTTTGATTTACGATGGGTTTTGCGGAACGTACGGGGACCACCCGTATTTGGCATTTTCTCATCAAATGAAGCATTATGATGCGTTGTACATGGAGTATAGGAATTATTAAAAAAAGTTTCCTCCCAGAGAAAGCCGTGCAGGTGTGGACTTTACAAATGTGCATCTTGTACAATGGCTGCTCAAGAAGGCAGCCCTGTAACTATATCCTGTTTTAGCACAAGGCGCTCTACTTGGTGGCAGAAACGCAAAGGCAGGAATCCAGTGTCTGTGTCACATCCTTTTCTCATTGTTAGCAGTCATCAGGAGGTAGGATCACTGGGATGGATTCCATTCCTAACTTCTATGTAAATTTCGATCAGTCCACCAAACCAGAATACCGTTCCGTAGGTATTGTAGGCATTTCGGCAGAACAAGTTGTTTATAAACCAGGCCAATTTTAAGGGTCAGGAATTAACTGAGTTATAGTATATTAAAATTCCTTCAAGATCTAAGAGTGTGACATGGAGGTAAATTATGATACAGAAGCGCGGTTGTCATCAACAGGGCAGGCTATGTTTTTGATCAATATGAGTAAAAAAGGGTTATGTTTTTTAAATGAAAGTGGAAGAAATTCCACCTTTCCAGAATTTCCCACAGCTTCTCCCGGCATCAACTTAGGGGGCAGCATGTTCTGCAAAGAAATCTGCTGTTCCTCCAGGGCCAAGTGCCATGTGCTATCTATATTTTCAAACACAGTGGGATTCTGTGTTATGATGTTTACTCTGGATGATCCTCAAAGCTTGTGCTTCTTGTTATCAATGTTGTTTTTAATTATACGTTTAAACTGTGAAAGAAGTATCCCCGTACTTGAGATAATTCTGACCCCTTTGCTTTGAGCCTCTGTAACCCGTGTCGCGAAACATTTTTAATATCCGCCTCACTACGCAAATTTCTGTAAATAATCTCAGAATCAAACTAACTGGAATGATGCATTATCATGTTATTAATAACAGAAAATCTAGACCATCACTAGAAAGACAGATTTGTGTTATATGATATTAAAATGTTTACACTGTAATGGACACAGAGTGTCCAGTTACAAAAATCCTTTGTGACTGCGGGTGATGTCAGGCCAGCTAAAGACACATTAGCACAAACACATTATGGCCAGAGAGATGAGACACATATATATGCAGATACTGCAGAGGGGTATCGCTGTCTGTCATCTTTGATTGGCTGAGCTTCTGACTAATTTAGTGCTGATTAGCTGAGTGGGTGTAAGAGGACACCGTTGGGCACGATGCTCTTACACCGTAGGGTCACCATCCATGCAGTCATCTGAGGGGCAGCTACTCTGCTGAAACCCCGATTGGGTTGGGAGGTTAGGCAGCAGTGCATGTCGATCAAGTTATAATCAGGACCCCCGGACACTGACGGAGGACGGTGAGGTCCTGGCAAGTTGGGACATCCAACAGCAGCCATTATGGGGTTGGTTCCCATGGAGAGACACATAATCATGGGTTTCAGGGTCTCAGACATATGTCCACTTTATCTATCAAAACTTTTTATCATTGATCCATGATCAAAACCCTTCTGTGTGTCAACAGAAATTTTCCTGGAAACTCCCTCTCTCTCTCCCAGTCATGTATTCAGTGCTACTCTTCCATAAAGTCAACAGGATCTTTTTCAGTGGTTGTCTTCTTGACACGCAGGGAAAGTCATGGATTAAGACTGACTTCACGACTTCAGCTCGTCCTTGAATAATAGAGCTGTGTCATGAAATTGCCACCGAGACATTAGTTTAAGGTCTCAGACACGCTTCATTTTCACAGAGGGCTCTTACGTGGTTGTGCGAAAGAGTGAGACTCTAGTCTGTTCCCGGACTTTTTCGTGTTTATGAGATCTTGCTGGCTGCTGCCAGATAACGATCTCAGGGACAGCGCGTGCCTCTTTGTGTGCAGAGATAAATCCATTATTCGTCTGTCTCTCCGCTGTGTTTAGAAATGAACACTTTATCTGTTGGGCGAATTCAATTAGCCCGGCTGCAGTGACATATAGCTGGAGGAGAGAGGGGGGACAGATCATTCCTGGTCTGAAAATACAGTAGGCCTGGATTTTACACGGGGTGGGGGGGGCGCTACCATTATGAATCTAGTGCCGGGTTTGGGGATGGGGCTGAACGGGGGCAGAGGACGTGATGTGGTGCGTGTTCCTCGCAGGCGCTGTGGATACAGCAAGGCGAAGCAGGACCCTGACGAGGAAAAGATGCACTTCCACAACGGCCTCCGTAAGTCACACGGAATGGCAGCCCCACAGGCTCAGACCACGTTCATGGTGAAACCTTCTCACCATCTCTCAGATCGTATTCATTGCTTCGCTAAACAAATACGTGGCAGCAAGAGATCGGCATTTCCGTGTTCACTCTTCAAGAAGAGAATGACTAAGTGAGGTTGTTGGGGAACTTCTGCTCTTGTTTGAATGCAAAAATTGTACTTCAACCATAGGCTTTGGGTGCCGCACATAAATGGGGTGTGTAGGGTGTAACGTGTGTGCCGTCTCTCCCCTTTGCAGTGCAGTTCCCCGGCGTACGCACATACATTGACCCGCACACGTATGAGGACCCCAATCAAGCCGTGCACGAGTTTGCGAAGGAAATCGATGCCTCCTGCATCACGATTGAGAGAGTTATAGGGGCTGGTGAGTAAAGAAGGACATCTTCTTTCTCTCTTTCTCTTGGAATAATTTTGTACTGGCCAGTGGCTTCATGTGAGGTGAGGAGGACAGAGAAAAGGGCGTCATTAATTTTTTTTTTTTTTTCATTTAGAGAAGACATCCATAAGACAAATCCAGCCTAAGCAGAATATTCAACGTACAGCACGAATTTCTTAGTGAAGGAGCTCAAAGCAAGTAGCAGCTCTTCATCTTCCCTAAGCAAAAAATAAGAGCACGTTTTTGGTTCTTACAGCACAGGTGGATTCTGACAAACAGTTATCTAAGATTCAAAGTGTATCATGCATCCTTACATACCTGCAGACAAGTTCAATTTGGATATAATGTAGGCGTAAAACCCACAAAGTTAAAAATAGTCAAGAGAATAAGTATATCCATGAACACGAGTTATCGCCCTGATCCAGTTTTTGACCTGGTTCTGGTCCGTCCATGCTTAATGCGAGGCACCAAATATTTTGATCCACCAGCGTTTAATTTGGTGGAAGGTTCTAATAAGATTCCTAGCAAACTATGAAGTTTGGGGTATAATGATATTCGGAACTGACTTAAGAGGCGTCGTTTTCATCAGGGCTGGAAACGGTTTCTGCTTCTTGTGAATACATTTTTATTTTTTTTTTTTTATGCTGGAAACGACATGTTGCTGTAGCAGAAATCTCGAGCCGCCAGCGTGCCCTGCTCCTGAGCTTGCCGGTGCTAATGACATGCAGATTGAAGCGGGCGAGCTAGATTGGCTGCACTTGTGTTGGGCCGTGCTGAGATTAGTCATGTTTAATGCATTGGATCAGATTCCACTCGCATACAGATAGCCTTCCTCTTAGCAACACTTTATTCTGATTATGATCATTATTGGCTGTACAGACAGCCATATTTGGGCTGCACAGTTAGGTACTTTGTACCTTCTAAACCTCAATACTGCTGTTTTTTTTTTTTTTTTTTAAACTGCAACCCTTTTGGTCTAGCAGTCTAGGGTTTGACATCATCATCTGTTGTGGTAAATAGTGAAGCCACAATGAAGAACCCCAGAGTCTGGTTCTCGGGTTGTGCAGTCCTTCTGGTACTCCCCTCCTCTGCGGAGGATTGTGATTCCAAATTGCTGTGGTACAAATCAGTTTGAGTTTAGGGAGAAATAACCTGTCCAGGATTTCAGAAGAAACCAAGTTGTGTCCCCTGTGGCTGGAGAATATGGTAAAAACAAAAATGTTTTTCAGAACTACCAAGTGCTATAGTGGTTAATACTATGGCTGTGTAACCTGAAGGCTGTTGGATGAGTTTGCCTTGGATATAAATGTCAGCCAGAAAACATACTGGTGTGTTACACTATGGGGTGCGGTGGCGCAGTGGGTTGGACCACGGTCCTGCTGTCTGGTGGGTCTGGGGTTCGAGTCCCGCTTGGGGTGCCTTGCGACGGACTGGCGTCCCGTCCTGGGTGTGTCCCCTCCCCCTCCGGCCTTACGCCCTGTGTTGCCGGGTAGGCTCTGGTTCCCCGTGACCCCGTATGGGACGAGCGGTTCTGAAAATGTGTGTGTGTGTGTTACACTATTAGATAACAGTCACAGAATGTAGTCTAGTCAAGTTTAGTCTTGCGCCGCTTAGCGAAGTTTCACTTAGCGACTGACCACATATACAACGGTGGTCCCATAAGATTATAATGGAGCAACAAAATTCTTATCGACTAGCGACGTCGTAGTCGTCGTAACACAGCGTGTTACTCACATGTTCTTGGTGGTGCTGGTGTAAACAAACCTACTGCGCTGCCAGTCGTATAAAAGTATAGCACATACAATTATGTACAGTACCTATGTTACTGATTTATGTATTTACTATACACACACACATTTTCTAAGAAGCTTGTCCCATTCGGGGTCGCGGGGAGCCAGAGCCTAACCCGGCAACACAGAGCGTAAGGCTGGAGGGGGAGGGGACACACCCAGGACAGGACGCCAGTCTGCCGCAAGGCACCCCAAGCGGGACTCGAACCCCAGACCCACCGGAGAGCAGGACCCGGTCCAATCCACTGCACCACCGTGCCCCCCGAATTTACTATACTGTACTTTTTAATCGTTTTTACAGCGTAGTCTTTCTACGTATAAAAAAGGTTACTGTAAAACAGTATGCTGTCTTATGCCGGCAGCAGCATCGTAAATCTCGTGTTTACCTCGCCACTTGACTGCATCGAGGCTATACCATCTAGGTTTGTATAAGTACACTTTATGATGTTCGCACAACGACGAATCACCTAACGACAAATTTGTCAGAACGTATCCCCGTCTTTAAGCGACGCATGTCTGTAATTAATAAATCCATAGGAAGGTTAAAGGCATCATTATTGTGCCTTTTAACATAAGTAGCCTGTCCTTTTCCAGTGTGTCCAAACCCTGGTGTGTCTAAACTAAAGAGCAAGCAGCAATCAGTTTTAGAAGTATAATAACACTATGTTTGGTCAAAACGTTAAGGTAAATGTTGTTTTAAAAATGAGCAGAATGGAGTTTACGTTGGGCTGTTACGTTTCCCACTTTTTCCCCTTGGTGCAGGTGAGTTTGGGGAGGTGTGCAGTGGCCCGCTGCGGCTGCCTGGCAAGCGGGAGATCACCGTGGCCATCAAGACGCTCAAAGCCGGCTACACAGAGAAACAGAGGCGGGACTTCCTGGCCGAGGCGAGCATCATGGGCCAGTTTGACCACCCCAACATCATCCACCTGGAAGGCGTGGTCACAAAAAGTAAGCAATAGAAATACCACACAACACCATTACGCACTGGTTGAGGCAGCGGTGACAATTTTTGCATCTTCTCTCCAATAATTGTTGGAAAATTAATCTCAACCTGAGAGCATCAATGTCGGGGGGGGAATTAAAATTCTGAAGTCTGGAAAAATGATCGAAATTTAAATATAAAGGAAATCTGTTTGGAAAGTTGGATGCAGCTTAGCGCATGAAAAGTTTTCAGTTTCCTGTGCAAAATTCATGCACTTTGGTTGCACAACTGTTCTTATAGCACATGATTAAAGAAGGCCGGTGAAGAGAGGATGCAGATCTGAAGGGGGATGATGGTACAACACAGATGCATCAGTGCTTTGTTCTGAGATCGAAGACAGAGCAGCAGGCAGGCTTAGAAGAATGCACCTGTTGTGTGCTTGTTCAATACACATATTTGATATTTTATTTGGCAGTTATCTAATATTGACTGCAGATTGCAGGAACTAATAGTCACAAGATCAATAAAGCTCTGCAGTTCTACCGTAGTGATGGGAATAATGAAACAGTGAGTTACTCTATGCATTCCATGTCAGTTTTATTCACAGATTTCTCGTAAAGAAAGTATATAATACAAAGACTGCAGATAATGCTGGAAATCTCATTTGATCATTACTTAAAAAAACACTTCTGTAAATGAAAATGAGGCATTAATTACGTTGAGTACAAAAGGGAAAAATCTCAATGAAGAGCCGCATCTGGGTAACGAACGCTTCATGTCCAGCACGGGTTTCGCAAAGAGCGGACCATCTGTAGATTTACATACACTGAAAGTTTCTTGCAGAGATGTGCAATGCGCATCTGATGTGTGTGCGCGCGCTCGAGCGTGTGCCTCTGTAACCTTGAGAGGAGGGCAGTAAAGTTTGGGTTTGAAAGAAAACAGCATACCTGTGTTCCCTTGGGAATAGCTTGTGACACTCCTGTGGCAAAAACAGCAGGGGTCCCACGAGACTGGGGGGATGATAGATTGTTTGGGCCATTTCCATCTTCCATTATCACACCAGTCAGCAGGAACAGGGTACTTGAGGCTCGTGCTGGCTGAGAGGGGACGAGCGCGGTTCCGCTGTTAGCGGCGGAGGAGGACATGCGGGGTGACCGCGGCTAGCACAGTTCCAGAAATGAATGAGCGTGCCATGGGCACGGGCCCCGTATCCAGGCTACCCCATATATCATCCCGAATCACCTGTTTCTGGAGGTGTGGAGTGGCCTGCTAATTCGTCTTAATCATGCAACTAAACTGTCACTGAGGCGATTGATGGAATTGGAGAACCGCCAGTAATTGGCACCCTCACAGCTGTAATAATTATGCTGGAGATATTTCAGCTCTAAATTATCATGGGCCTTTTAGTCCTACATATGAGTCTCCTGTGTTTCTGGTAAGATTTGATTTTAACAACCGACCGATGTACTATATTTCGTGGCCTGCTCAGATCATCATTCTGTCTGCAAACTTGGAAGTTTTGCGTGTCTGTGAAGCAGGATTCACAACAGGACTCCATTACATTTCAAATTGTGTTTTTTTTTTGTTTTTTTTTCCCCTACCCTAATTTTCATTAATTTGATTTGCTTTCCTTTGATGTGAAACTAATAAGACCCTGCTATAATGTCATATTGCTCTGTTAGCATCGTTCGTAAATTCCATTATCTCCATACAAATAACCCGCATTGATTCGTAATACAATTACACAGTTCTTTAGAGCATTAATATTGAAATAAAAAAGGGACAAATCTTTAGAGATTTTGCTGTTAATTAATCTTATGCCACAGTGGCGAGCCAGTGGAAAATGAAGTATGAAAATTCTTCTGTCGGTGTGTAGCTCGCATGAAATTTGCTCGTGCTTGTGGGCGATAATTAAGCCGGAGAGGTGATAAGTGAATATGTTTGTCAGTGTGTAATGTAAGGTATATGCTAAATCACTGTAAAATAATATGTAGTGAAGAAAAGTGTGGAATGCATCTGCTATTGAATTGTGTCGTTGTCTCCTTCACTCTCAAGGTAAACCGGTGATGATAGTGACGGAGTACATGGAAAACGGATCCCTTGACACATTTCTAAAGGTGCGTTTCGCTGTCAGAACGGTGTGTTCCTTTTACATCGCGTGCGTGGCTCAGGAACAAGAACACCAAGGAAATGAACATGGATGCATTTAGCGACACTCTATGAATTAACATACTCCTGGAGCTTTTATTCAAGGAGAGCTCTAAAGAAAAATGGTGGTCCACTTGACCGAGAAAACTCCAGGCCGTCTTTTATTCGTGCCGAGACAAAAGCGAAACTCTCCGTTTCCCTCCATTTCAAGCCTTTCCAGGACAGGCCCATTTTTTTCCATATGAAAATATTATCTGAAATTGTGTTCTTTAGATTCTGCACAATATTTCTGCCAGATGCTCTTACTAATTTAGCCGAAAAGCAAGATTAAAATGTTTGAGGTGATCAGAGCATATCTGAAACCACCCAGATCAGTAACCCCAACAATGGACCAAAGGCAATCCATCCATTGTCAACAACCGCTTGTCCCAAGCGGGGTCACAATGAGCCGGAGCCTAACCCGGCAACACAGGGCGCAAGGCCGAAGCGGGAGGGGAGACACCCTGGACAGGACGCCAGTCCGTCGCAAGGCACCCCAAGCAGGGCTCGAACCCCAGACCCGCCGCACCACCACCACCACCACTCCCAACAGCAATGTGTCCAGTAAATCACTACAAACAAGCACATATGAAATAAGTAATTAAAAGTGTTTGCTGACAACACTCTTTCTATTTGGGGTGGGCTTTGCACAGAAAAATGACGGTCAGTTCACGGTGATCCAGCTCGTGGGAATGCTGAGGGGCATTGCGTCAGGCATGCGGTACCTGTCTGACATGGGCTACGTGCACCGTGACCTGGCCGCCCGCAACATCCTGGTCAACAGCAACCTGGTGTGCAAGGTGTCCGACTTCGGCCTGTCCAGGGTCCTGGAGGACGACCCCGAGGCAGCCTACACCACGAGGGTACGCTATCAAGACAACGATCACGTTCCTTTTTCCTTTAACGTTGCTCCCGCTCCGCAGCGTCGGCTTACCCTCCCTCCTCCTTTCTTAAGAAGACCGTGTCTTCAGCATTTCGAGCAGCGCTCCAGTGTGTGTTTACGTACACATTTAACCTCCACCCCGCAATACCGATTCGACGCAGTCGCTACCAGCCACGTGACGCCGCCGTTACGTCTGATGATTATTCATGACATAATTGCAGATTCCCAAACACGGCCGCTATTCACAAATGTTTTCCTTGCCAGCTTGCCCTATTCATCTATATCAATAGGGAGTGAGAATGTGATATTAATGCAATATGAGAAACGGAGGCTGCAAAGGTTCGTGCCATCCTTCTCTGAAAGCTGGATAATTGCTGCTCATTTGCTGCGTGATTCACTCTGTGTTTATTTTCTGCGACATCACACCCCCACTGCTCCTCAAAGCCCCCCAAGCTCAAGAAAGTGCGCACGACAGCGCTGTGCTTGTATTTCTTCCTCCTTCCCCGGCAAGTCCCAGGCTCGACTTCTGAGCCTCTAAATTAAGATGTGCTGCTGAGAGGTAGAGCGGACCTCTGTCAGCGCTTCAAAGCAGAACCTTCCGGACATCCAATTAGCCGCGCTCCCACCCAAACCTGGGTCCTTCCTCCCACCTCTTGACATTCACACTGTGCTCCATTCCACATCCCTGTCTGACAGCTTTGAAGAGGGAAGTGTGGCAGGAGTCACAAACAAACTGTGTCGCCAAAACAAATAAGAACACTACTCTTGCTTTTAAGGGTGGGAAAATTCCAATTCGCTGGACGGCCCCCGAGGCGATCGCGTTCCGCAAGTTCACCTCTGCCAGCGATGTGTGGAGCTACGGCATCGTCATGTGGGAGGTGATGTCCTATGGTGAGAGGCCCTACTGGGAAATGAGCAATCAAGATGTAAGTCGCAAGTTTTTTTCTTTTCTTTTTTTTTTTCCTTTCACATATTCCACATTCTGGAATGAAGTCTGAGTTTCTCCTTCTTAGATTTATTGCAGTTTCTCTCATACTCATAAGAGCTGGACTGGTCTGGCTTAGAAGTGTTCTGAAAGGTTCGTTGCTGCCACAATTCATATGTTTACATTTATTTATTTAGCAGATGCTTTTCTCCAAAGCGACTTCCAAAGCAACTATATGTAGTGTTATGAGCCCACACACCTTATTCACCATGGTGACTTACACTGCTAGATACACTACTTACACTGGGTCACTCATCCATAAATCAGTGCAACACACTCACTCTGTCACTCACACACTATGGGGGAACCTGAACAGCATGTCTTTGGACTGTGGGAGGAAACCCATGGAGACACGGGGAGTCCATGCAAACTCCACTCAGACTGAGGGGGCTTCAAATCCATGTTTTTTTGCACCACCCAGGCACTGTGAGACAGCAGCGCTACTCGCGGGGCGGCACGGTTGGATATATATTGCATCCTCTGTTTATACTGCATTCCATTGACTAGCTATTAATAATAACATGGTAATGATTATCATTTTCAGTAGGACCGTTATTTTTGGGTCAAGGTGCACAAGCAGTAGACCCGTGCATTGTGAGTTCCACCCACAGCGTACCCTAAACTTGACTTTTCCATGCCACTGAGCTGTCGATAACACTCTTAGCTTTTCCGCTGAAGCTTGAACTCATCTTGTGATGTCTGGATTGCCATCAGGCTAATCAATGCAGGAGGTTGGCGGATCACTATAAATAGAAAAAAGGGACTAAAGCGTTGGTCGGTCACATCAATGCCGTTGAACACGCTATTGCAGGGTAGGGAGGGGGGTTTGTAGGGGTCCCACTTTCAGTAATAGTTGTTTAAAAGAAAAAAGAAAAAAAAAAAAACGAGAGAAGCTGTTGATCCCCAGATTGCCCAAACACTGGACAGAAATTCAAAACCTGACCTACTGCAGAATGTCAAATTTAATTTACTAAAATTGTTTCTTATGATGGATTGCACGTTATATCTGCTGAAGTTCAGCGCCTGTCCTTGGTGTACTTTGCCCTTTTGTGTATACAGCAACGAAATTGTGGCAAGGGCGCTGGGGTGTCAGGAGAGCTCTGTAAACCCTGTACACGTTTGGAAATGTGTCCCTGAAGGAGGTACAATCTCCAGTCATATCTATATCAAACAGACTCACCTCCTTTCTCCCCTTGGCCTGCTCCTGATGGCTTCATCTGAGCGTCTGATCATTAATTCTGCTACATCATTAATCCTCTCCGGCGCGGGTGGGAAGGGGGGCCGTCTGATGTTTTATTTAGGCCCGTCGTGTGGATCCCTCTGATCTCCTCTGTGTGGGAGGTGCAGACTCTCCTCCGGGACTTGCTGGCGGGGCTCACCCCCCGTGCCTGCGCTCCTTTCAGAACGCTGTGTCTATGTGCCGTGCTTTCTGGCAGGCCGTAGGTTGGGGAGGGGGCAGTGTGTACCAGGCCAATTGCAGAGGCCCTCTGCCACCCTGATTTTGATGCTCCTGATGAACCCCTCATTTCAGCCTCCAGGGCTACAGTGGTGTAGTGGTGTGCTGGTGTCTCAGACAAGATCCCATGAATTATAGTGATGCTTTTCGGCATTTATTTTTGGAACGAAACAACACAAATACATCTCTACATAGACTTGGTAAACCAGGTTAAGAAGGGAAAATAAAGTTTTCAGGGTGACGTGATCAAGAACACCTTTGACTTCAAAACAAAACAGGGTCTCCTGTTGGTTTAAATGTGTGAACAGGGAAATAATATTGCATGATGTGTTGTCATGGCAACTGAGAGCTATTTTCTAAAGTCGCAAGTGTTCGGTCCCAGGCAAGGCTGGAGGAGGCAGTCTTGGACCAATGTTGTTGTGTCATGCATAATTGTGTCTGGATGAAGGGACCTAGAATGGTTGGATTTTGATATGTCTTCCTCGCTGACAATCCACACATATGCACATCCCCCACAGGTGATCAAGGCCGTAGAGGAGAATTACCGCCTCCCAGGCCCCATGGACTGCCCTGCAGCACTCTACCAACTCATGATGGACTGCTGGCAGAAGGACCGCAACAGCCGGCCCAAGTTTGAGGAGATCGTAGGCCTGCTGGATAAGCTTATCCGCAACCCCAGTAGCCTGAAGACCCTTGTGAATTCCTCTGACAGGTGGGTTGCAAACAGCCAAGTCAGTGGTGCCATTCCTGTTCCCATAATTTCATGATTTAGAGCCAAGGCTAAGAATAAAATTCAATTACATACTAACAACCTGTTTAATACAACACACACACACCTTCTCAACCGCTTGTCCCATACGGGGTCGCGGGGAACCGGAGCCCACCCGGCAACACAGGGCGTAAGGCCAGAGGGGGAGGGGACACACCCAGGACGGGACGCCAGTCCATCGCAAGGCACCCTAAGCGGGACTCGAACCCCAGACCCACTGGAGAGCAGGACCCGGTCCAACCCACTGCACCACCTTAATACAACACATAAAATAAAAAAAAAAAAAAAAAAAAAAAAAAAAAACTATTTGGATGCATCCATCAAACATAAACTCCAAATAGTTTTAAATACAGTGAGAACAATTTTGGTTTTAATTCAATTTTGTTAACATAGACCTAGGAGTAAGCAAAGGGTTATTGCAAAAGTTTATAGTCAGAGGTTCAACAACAATCGTTTTGGAGGGAAACTTTCACTTCTTTTCAGAATTAATGTACTAAGGATTAAGAAAGTATGTTCAGTGCAGGCGAGAATTATGCCTGTATATATACCAAACATACTGTAGACAACGATTTCCTGTTGTTTGGCCAACACCAGTGGTTGTTCACCCATTCTCCCCCCACCACTTTCACCCACAGGGGGTCCAATCTGTTAGTGGAGCCAGGGCTGACGGAATGCGGTGTCTATCAATCAGTGGAGGAATGGCTGGAGGCCATCAAAATGGGTCGATACACCCAGCTCTTCGTGGAGAGCGGCTACACCTCGCTGGAGGTGGTGACGCAAATGACCCTGGAGTAAGTCCTCAGCTAGAGACTTGTTAAATTTTGAATTTAATTAACAGTTAAATAAGCAATCAAACCTTGTTAGCAGTAAGTAAACAGAAACTGTAGGTGAAGGCTGTGGAAATAAATGAATACATGGATGAGGGAAATGATTAAAAAAGCAAGACACTCTTATGGATTCTCTCTTTGTTAAAACTGTTATTTAAAATGTGTGTCTCATTGAATGGGTCATTTTTGCATGGAGTATGAAGAAGCGACTGGTGAGGGCTGTTGCCCTACCTTCTGAAGATCCACACTTTTTAATCCTGCTCCTGCTGTAGTGTCCTGAAGGAAGGAACTTACTGTAGCTTAAGTGCTGTTGAAGTCAAATTCGACTCAGGGCAACCACTCACGTGCTTTTCATGGTAAGGGAGGGTACAGAAATGGTTTACTATTATCTTCTTCCTCATGTGTCCTTTGATTTCGGACACAAGAAAAACATGCAAACTCCTCACGCGTTGAACCAAATTTGAGATTCTGTTGGAACATGCAGCTCAGGCACCGTGAGGCACCAGTATGCCATCATGGTGCTTTACCCTGATTTACTCTAGTTAGAATACCCTGCTGTGTAGAAGTAAAAAGGTAAAGTTGCTTGTCTAGTGTTTAAAGTTGCCTTGGTTAAAATCAAACAAAAAGCAGCTAAATGGGAGTGTACAGACTAGACTAACTTGTGACTTTTCAGTATTGGCTCAATGAGGCAACAAAGAGTTTTTCGATGTGTGTTCGAATTAATACACAAGTGAATTTCGATGTTGTGCAAATTGAGCCTTTTAATTATATGTCAGCATTTCAAGTGACTAAGACTAGCAGTGTGCGTCCAGCAGGAAAGGACATGTTATTACTATGATGACCATTCTTGGGTTTGACATCTGAACTATGTGTTTATTGACAGTGATCTGAGAAGGGTTGGGGTGAATCTTGCCGGACACCAAAAGAAGATCATCAACAGCATTCAGGAGATGAGGGTGAGGATGATGAACAGCAGTTTAACATTCTGAGCTGCCAGTCACACCTATGGCACAAAAAATAGCACTTTTTATAAATGCAAACTTTTACTTGTTTTCCGGGAATGTAAAAAAAAAAAAAAAAAAAAAAAAAAACAAAGAAAAACAAAAAAGGGAAGGAACATTTTTGAAACCGACAAATGGAACTGCTCTGGAGAAAGGCCAACCTGTCTTTCGCTAAGGCAACAAAGGGGTGATAATCAGCATGATGTTCCAAAAGATGTGTCACATTTCTGAAAAGTAAATGCCTAGCTAGGCCCATTCCGGACTCTGGGACAAATATGGAGAATTCCTGCCTGATGGTCCAAGTCATCTAAGGATGGGGTTACCTCCGGTTACCGAACCAAACCACCAGTCATCTGTTGCTCCTGGATATATCTTTGAAAGTCCACTAAAAATCTGAGCTCCTGCAGGAAGATATATTCAATATCATTCATTAAAATAAGCAACAACTCTGTATCAAAAAGCAATATATGATTTTAAGCCTGTTCTTCTGATTCTAAACAGGAAGAAGCAATGAAATGTTACTTAAAACTATTCCGTTGTTGAGAAAAGATCAAAAATCAATCAAAAATTACTTAGCTTTCTTACAGGTCTTAAAATGATTTCAGCTGTAAATAATGTACAATTTGATAAAAACTTCCTTCCCTCTTGTTTTTGAAGGGGATCTGCGCTTTGTACACTGAAATATCATACTGGGAAGTTGAGGCTAACCGGCTGTGTAAAGTATGGTTTGGGAAATAGGTGTGTAGCTTACTTCTTGATCAATTAGAATTTTTCAATTTGCATTTTGAGCGTAATGTGTAAATTCTAATTGGTACTATACTTTTAAATTAGGTTGATAATTTATTCTCTGTTGCTGATTATTTTTACTGTATTGTAATTGTTGGCTATATATTGTATATTTGCAGTATTTTTCAAATTAATTTCACTCTTTGTAAAATTAGGCAGGTACTTGGAACTCGTTTCCCAGTTTTGAAAGGACGGGGTTTACTTTCTGGCCATGCAAAGAACCTTTAGAAGAATTTCACACACCAGTCTGTCTTGTTTCAAAATGATTTACCAGAGTGACCTGTACTAACAGCATTATTGTGGAAATAAGCGTCTTTAAGACGACCTTGAACTATTTTCTGGACAACATTTATTTTGTGTATCTGGAATTAATTTATTGACTGAAGAAGAATGTGTTTGCACATATGTCTCTTTAATACTAGATGACACAGTTCTGCACAAGAAGTGAGAAGCGGTCTACCATGGACCTCTGAGATACAGTAGATGTTTTAAATGGTACTTACTACGTCAGTTTTTTGTTGTTCGGCTACAGAGATTTAGTGAGCTTAAGTGACCGAATGGTCAGCACAAAACTCAGCAGATATTATTTCCTACCATGCTGACGTATTGTTAAGATTACAGATTGGAGAAAAATATCTTCCTTTGTATTATCCACTTAATTAAATCCATTTCACTCCAAATCTGAGAAAATTAGAGATTGCCCAATCTAAAAATCCTGGATTTTGTATATCAGATAGATTAAGTAAGTTACACTTTCTTTTTCTGTTACCAAACAAAATGAGGTTGGTGCTCATAGAAATAAAAGTTTGGTGTTAATTACAAAATAAATCCTTGCTGAGACACTCTGGTACAATCTGAGGACATCCTGTACAGTTTACTCTGACCTTTAGATTGAATAGCCTCCAGTGTTTATAAGACGATGTTTGAAATATTTTGGTTGTTATATAATAGTAATTATTATGATAATGATGATGATTGTAATAATCTTTCTTTGTGTGATTATTCTCCTTTCTGTTTACTAACTAGTCTTTTAATTTTCATAATTCTGATGAAAGGTGGAATAGTTTGTAGCCAAACTCATAGTTAACAGTTTTCCCAATGGAAAATACTTCTGTTTTGCTTACATACATCCGTTTTTAAGTGCCTCCATTTTTTCAGCCCGAAACACAAGTTTAAACTTTGACCTTTTGTGACTGAAGAGTTGGGTTGAAACTATGTGTTTTGAACTGAAGGCTCCTTGTTTAATCTGTTTCGTGTTTTAAATCGATTATTTCCATATGAGAAAACAGTCTACTCAGTAAAACTAGAAATGTTTTCAAAAGCCCACTAGCTTCTTAGCAATGGGTATGCAAAAGGATGTAACTCATAGTCTAACACAAGTTGTTATATGCTGAAATGATTGGATTTAAGTATTACGTAACATTTCAGTTGCCCATAAAGCCACCCCTTTCTTTAAATTATTTATTAAAGTGTAAAACTTTTTTCTTTTTTAAACCAAATATAAATTGTATTAGTTGCTAAGTACTCTTGACCCAGTTTTTGCTATTCTTTCTTCAAAGGTTTGTCATTCATTATACTACCCTATCCTTAGAATTTCAAAGTCATATAATGGTTTCTCAGATTTGCCAATTAACTGAAAAAGATACCTAATACAGTTTGGTCTTTTGAGTTAAATATGTGGTATTTGTTTTTTTATAGTAAATGAGCCCATGTATAAAATTCATCTTAGTATTTGAATGAAAGGTATTGCATCCAAACAGTGTATAAAGACAGGCTTTAAGCTACATATGACGTACAGATTTGTGTAGTGAAAACTACGTCAAGCAATCTGTTGTGTTTAATGCCTTCATAAAAAAGTCACTCTGATGTACTTGAATTTTAATTTTTTATTAAAATTGAAAATCGAGAGTATAATGTCTCTAAGGTGGTTTAAAATGGCTTAAAACGAGGCTTATTTTCTTTTTGTGGGACTTAGCAGCACAGTTGGGTAAAGCCAGTGTCTCACAGCTCCTGAGTTGCTTGGTAGGCATGGGTCTGATTCCAACTCAGGGTATGTGGAGTTTGCATCTTTTTCCTCTGTTTGCACCCTTCAGACGTACACGAAAGAAGGCACAGGCAACCCACTTCTGTTCCTTCTTTGCATAGAAATCCATGCAAGTGGTCACCCAGAGTCACATTCAACTGGCTGAGACTTCCACACCCAATTCTACAGAACAGCTTATGTATTCAGCTATATATATATATTTATATATTTATTACAAATCAGTTCATGACTGAATATCAATACAGGGACACTGAATAAGTTTGACTTTAAACACAACATATGTTAAAAATTGAGACATATCCACTGACTGGCTGTAAAGCCAAATTGCCCCTTTAGTGCTGATATGTTCATTCAACTTAAATGATAAAGTTATACAGCATTATTGTTTAATAAAATCTCTGTTGCACATATAGCATGTTGTATCTTGCCATTTTTTTCTGGCAATAACTAAGCCCACATATGCCGTACTTGTAATCTTTCTCCAAAATGTTTATCTACAGTTGCACTGAATGTTCTGAAATGTGTTAAACACTAAATGCAAGTAATTGTAATTATGTATGCAGTTAGTGTCATGGTAAAGTCAGATGAAATGGGTTTTCTTTTCTCTGAGCAGCACCTATGCGGAGTGTGAGAAATTGCAGTATTCAGACAAACATGGCTCAAACTTTGCTTAAAATCATATTCACAGACTGGCAGTGTCTCAAAAATTGTCAGAAATGATTGTCAGAAACTGTGCTAAGTTCCGTTTCACTTGCAGAATCAATTCACTCCTTATTGGCCACATCTGTCTTTTTAAAATACAACTTCTTACCATAAAGTGAAATATAAAAGTATAGAATATGAATAGCTGTGGTATTTGTTTGTCTGCTTCAACTGTTTGTGTATTTGAGGTTGTGTTCATGTTTTTGTAGTGTAAGATATGAGATTTTCTATTTTTTCATAAAAATAAAAAATAAAATTACACAATTTCTGGTTATTGATACTTTCTTTGGTTTAAATTAGCATACATTGTTAGCATTGTTAGTGTACAAACGTCCTTACTGAATTTTGTAGTCATCTCCCTGTAGTTACGTGTTTTAATATTTTAAAGAAAAATAGGGAAAAAACTCAGTCCCTCGCAAAAACCCCATCCCTGAAGTATGGTGGTGGCAGCATCATGGCTTTGGGGCTACTTTCTGTCAATAAGGACTAGACAGCTTGTTAAAATGGATGGAAGATTCGCTGTATCAAAATACAGGGAAATACTACAAGAGGAGTTGCTCCAGGCTTCCAAAAACTAAAACTTGAAAGTTCAGATTTAAGCAGCACAACAATCCCAATCACAAGGCAAAAGCAATATTATAATCCCCCTTCTACAAAAAAGGTGAATATCCTCCAGTGTCCCTGTTAAAGTCCTGGTTTCAGATCTACGGAGAGTTTATGGCACAAATTTGAAATCTGTGGTCCACAAACATCATCGAACAAACTTGAACAATCTGGAGCAAATCTGCCTAGACAAATCGGCCAAAATCACTCCTAAACTCTGTGCCAGCTGGTACATACATGACCAAAAGATTTGAAACTGTTATTGGTGCAAAGTGTGGCTCTATAAAGCACTAACATGTGGGGTCTTAATACTTACATGAAGAGTGCATTTTTTTCTTAGTGTTTTCCAACATAAAAACAATTTCTCCTTGAAATAATAATTTAGATTTTCAGTATTTTGAAATAAAATACCAGAGTACCACATTTCAGTGTTGTGATTCAGGTGAGAGAACTGGTTAAGTCTGAATTTCTTTTCAAGGCACCATATGTGTAAAGTTGTTGAACCAGCTCATTGATATATACATTTATCCATTTAGGTGATGCTTTTCACTAAAGTGACTTACAATGTTAAGGTCTTTACAACTATTTACCAATTTAAACAGCTGGGTAATTTTTAATGGATCAATTTATAGTAAGAACTCTGTTCTAGGGTACTACAACTAGAGGTGGGAAGTGAACCTGCAGCTTTGGGTCCAGTGGCAGCAGTTCTAGCTACTACACTACCAGCTGCCCCATATACACAAGATTTTTTTCACCACCATTTTTATACGTTCTTGTAATAAAAAGTTGTAGATCCATGGTTATCCGCAAATATATGTCACCGTTCTGCACGACCACAGTACTACTACTGCCTCTGTTTTTGAGCCGAGTTTTCATCGGGAACTACCGACAGCATTCTGCTGCAGTGTTTCCATGAAGAAGTTCAGATAACTTGTGCGTCCTGCTTCGGAGTGCAGTGTTGACGTCCTCTTAGTTACATTAGCATCACAATCAGTATACCAGTAGCATCTCCGTCTGATACGTATCGGTATCTTTTGTAATCCGGAAGAACCCTTGTGCTCGCTTGGAAATGAAGATTTATGGAATCTTCAAACGTTCCAGATTGGAATCAAGCAAACACCGTTGGGTCTGACCCTCACAAAATAACGCCTGGGATCTCTATTTTTAGGGGTGGGTAATTTTGTCAATTTCAAGGGAAAAAAAAAAAAGCAGCGAAGAATGTTAAGATCTTGTGCTGTAATAATAATTACTGAGCATGCGGGTGCGGTAGACACTGTTCGTAGGGTGAAAACACAGAGGGACTAATTAATATGCAGGTCTGCTGTTCCGCATAATTGCAGGTCCGGGAGTGTGCCAGCGATGGGTGCAGGGCCCCGTCTCGGAGTGAAGGCAGCCGGCACAGATTAAATCATGCTCTCTGAGCATTTAGACCAACATTTCAGCACAGCTGGTGTCAGGGAGCCCCTCTCAGGCCCTGCCAGTCTAAACTTCATACCTCGCTAATCTTTATGGAAATGACCGGGATGGTTTTCGACGTGCTGCTAATATCCATATTTATTAAATAAAATCTCGGAGGAATAAATTGCCCGCAAATTATTTCAGAGCTACAAGATTTTGTGCAGTTATTTATCTATGCGTAACTGCAGCTCCCTTAGAATGAGTAACTAGTCCTAATAGCACAATGTGTCTCCATTTAATGACATCAAGCATAATTAGCTTTCATTCTCAGGGGAATTAAATTATTTTGCAAAGGAAAGTTAACAGAAACATTATCACAAGCTTAAAAAAAAAAAGTATATGTGTGTTACAGTGATAAATTGTAACTAAACAGAATGTCAGATTTATAATAAACAGTATTAAATGTTATGGAATTATCTTTTACTATTGCACGTTTGGTGTGTTTGTTTTCATTACGAATGACATGTAAAATATACTCATGAAAAAAACACTGGAAATTATCTGATTTGTGACTATGGGAAACATGGTGGAGAAATGTCATTCATAAATGACCGTGTGTGAGGGTTGTGTTTTCCAACACCCAATGCTACTCATCTCCATTATGCTGCCAGTTATTCAACACTGATGGAACAAATTATGAGAATATACTCAGTGACCCATAGTGAAAGGTCAGATTTTTCATTGTCAGCAAAGCTTGTTGTTGTCTTTTTAGGATTGGTTTTCTATTTTAAAAAAGTTGCATCTAAATGTGTTATGATTGCTTATACACAAACAAATCTCTTGATCTCCTGCGCTAAAGTTAAGATCAGTTGGGCATGAGTGTTGATTGAACAAATGGCCTTATAAGGAATTCTCAGAAACTGTTTCATTGTGACGCCCACGCCATCGAGCCAAGTGACCGCACCTGCCACAAATCAGACCGGCCAGGTATAAAAGGAGTAACATCAATTCACCGTGTTGCGGAATCTTACAAAGATCAACCTGCTTGGCCGGTGATTCAGCACAGCTTCTCCCCACTCCCGCATTCCTTGTCCCTCGATTTACTGGCTTTTGACTTTCTGCACGTCCGCTCGTTTTGATTGTAGCCTCGTCCCTCGGAAAGACGTCCGCACCTCGGAAGACCACGATCCCTATCTGTTCCCGTGTCCTGTCCCGAGCTAAACAAACCCGCATTTGGGTCCAAACGTTCCAGTCTCCTGTCTTCGTTCGTGACATTCATATGGTGTGTTATACGCTTTTTCTTTTATTCTGGGACCGAATTTTTAACGAAACCTCATTCTCCTCCAGCTAATTTTTAAAAGGAGACAATTAACTATATTAACCTTAGAATGTTGGCAGAGCTGCTGTGGATCTTGTTTTAAGCTCCACCTTATAACTAAAACTGTAACAGAACTAACACTATAAATCTTTACACACACACACACACACACACACACATTTTCAGAACCGCTTGTCCCATACAGGGTCGCGGGGAACCAGACCCTACCCGGTAACACAGGGTGTAAGGCCGGAGGGGGAGGGGACACACCCAGGACGGGAAGCCAGTCCGTCGCAAGGCACCCCAAGCGGGACTCGAACCCCAGACCCACCGGAGAGCAGGACTGTGGTCCAACCCACTGCGCCACCGCACCCCCCTATAAATCTTTATTTACTGACCATTTAATTTCCATTTTAATTTTCTCTACAGATCCTACATCTTCACAGCTCACTGTTATTTGACCCTACCATTGTAAAAGACAGTAGTCAGAAAAATAAATTCATCTATTAAAAAGCATATCAAGACCACATATCTCGTACAGGAGACCTCCTGTCTATTGAGGAACCTTTGGTTCAATACAAAATATAATCTACTGTGTCGTTATCTCAGCGGTTGGTCCCTCCCAGTGTCGCTTCGAGCATTAATTAGGATCAACCTGAGTTCTTTTCGAACCCTGGGGCAAAATTAATTCCTGTTTCCAAAGATTTCATATCAGCAGTAATAATAATGAAAAATCCAGACCACTTCACACTTCTGGCCTGCATTCTCCGAGGGTGCTGCTTGATTGGTCTATTGAAGGCTGTTCGCTCCAGGCTGAGAATGTCTGGCTACTTGAGTCAAGCTGGTCCCATGGCAATGGTATGGACTAGTAATACAATTTTCCTTTTCGAGAGGTGCCGATTGGACCCGCGCTCCCACGGGTCATAAAGAAACCAAGGCAGTGTGATTTTAATCATTGCGTCTGACCTTCATCGAAAACCCTCTCGCGGGCTCTACATAGCTAGCAGTACTGGTCTGTTTGGGCTATGGGTACAGAAGTGCCTTTCTCACCCCTTAAGAACATAGCTGTTCAACAGTACGATTGTGAGTTTTCAATGGCCTTCTTTGTCTGGTACTGAGTGAACATTTGAACATGTGGTCTGAATTTCAATTTTTTTTCGAATCCTGCTTCCTTCTCTTTTTGGAAACAGCAACACGAGCTTGTCCATTACTAGTGAGCATCCTGGTGTGTGAACCTGAGAAGCTGACAGAGGTGAGCAGTCCAGATAAGCCTTCATGAACAGTAGAAATTTAATATTTCATCAGTGCTCCTACATGAAACCAATTTCTGCCCTTCTGTATTCAAAAACGTATTCAAAACGTATTCAAAACCTTCTGGCATTTTTCCCCATTGGAAATTATATTGAAGTCATAATTGAACCACAAATGAATTTGAAAGTCTTGCTAATAAGCTGTGTTTATTTTTAAACTACAAGAAGGATCTCCGATACGATCTCCGAATAGTGTGGTCATCTCACTTCCAATCCAAAGCAAAGAGAGAACACAGAAGGGTGATGGAAACAAGAACAGGCCACCAAGCAGGCCAGTTATAATCTTATTTGGAGGTAGGTGGGGGGGTTTGGTACAAGCTGATACAATTTTTAAAAAACCACAATAGAATACCAACACCTTAAACAGGCAGTCAGATGAGCATGTCCGGGTCTCCTTCAGATGCTTAAGAGACACTCTGCCAAGGTCTCTGCCAACCAGCCCCTTTATAAGGGGGGGAGGCAAAAACGAGTTTTGTCAGCAGGAGAGCCGGCAGCACCATTAAGCAGCTCCTCCTGGGGTCACAAGAGGTGAAATGAAATGGTAGTTAACCTCTGATCCCCAAAGCAAAGGCCTATTAATAACAGCCACTTCACTCCCTGGTTCCATTATTTCTATCTAAGGAGGTCTGTCGTTGTCTTAAGAGGCCGCAGCGACTGTGTTTACCCTGCCCTCGCCACGCCCCCGTCCCCCAGCAATCAGCGTGTCAGAGCTGTTCGCGAAGGGACAGGTTTCCGCTGGGCCCTGTGACTGCACGGTAAAAGATTCAACAGCCGCACCTGCTTACGCAGCACAGCTTCGGCTGGAGTAAAATGAAACACACCATTATGTTTAATGCAAACGTTTCCTTTTTATGGAATCGATTTCAGTGGCAATCTACATGAGGGTGTCACACTCCTGAACAAGCGCTGAGTTTTATGGCTGTTCAGAATGAACCGCTGGTTTGTGGGATTTATCTGTGATGTTATGTTTTGACTTCAGTAAGTGAGGTACAGCACAGTAAAAGGGATAATAGAGTGGAGTCCAGCCAAACTGCAATCATCCCACAATTATGGCCACTCTGCAGTGTGTAAGGAAGCTGCTCCAGCAAAGTGACTCTGAAAAAGGAGGGGAAGGAAAACCCTGAGATCCAACACATATTTGATGGAGGACACGGCTTTGTCCTCTTTAACAAGGAGATATGGGGGTGTAATGGAGAGGGGGCACCATTTGTCATAAAACAAGAGTCACCCTGGACCACACACATGGGGAGTGGAGGTTACAAACACCTTGAACTGAACACAGACCCTCCCATCTTCTTCTACACTCAACCCCCAAAGCCTTAGTGACACTGGAATCAACCAGATGAACATCAGCAGACGGCGCAGATACGGAGCACTGTACATTTCAGCACTTCACGATAACAATTTTCTATTTTATTTAAGCTGCACTCAAGGTGGCACTAATGTAGATGCGGTTCCTTGCAAAAATATTCAGACCCTTGAGAAAATCACATTTTACTGGATAACAAAATGATGCTTCAATGTTTCTTTCCATGTGATCTTTTGATTCAAAATAATACTGCTCACAATGAATTATTTTAAACCAACATGAGTTTTGCAACTGAAAGAAAAACTGAAATATGTTGTTTGGGTATGTTTTCAAATCCTTGAGTTCAATATTTGGTACAAGCACCTTTGGCAGCAGTTACAGCTTCAGGTTTTTTGTGGGTGAGTGTCTAGTCGTTTTTATACACACTGTATATTTTGATGTACAGTTGGATCATTTTCACTCGATCAGTTTAGGGTAAGTACCCTGCACAAGGTTGCTATGGTAGGAAATGGGTTCATACCTGGATCCTTTCAGTACAAGGGAGTGGATCGAACCACTGTGGTACCTGCTGCCAGTTTGTACATCCTAATGAGTATTGCCACAATATTAGCATGGTAGTATGTTACTGTGCAACCCATCACCTCTTTGAAGACTGTAGAGAGAGAGATGGGTGTTCTGGGTGCCAAAGGCGAGAGGGCATCCCCAGCTGCCGTCCCCAAACGCTCAGAGGAGCCTGTCACAAGCTCAGCATAATGGAGAGATCATTGCTGCATTAGGACTCATTAATGCCCATAATTACTGTCGCAAATCCGACAGGGTGTTTGGAGACGTAATTATCTGGGAGGAAAAAGCAAACCTTTCCACCTTAATTATTCATGGGAGGGAAAATGGCAGTGGCACAATGGGCGGGAAAAACTTTGCCTGTGCTGGGTGGTCTCCAGGGTGACCAGGGTCTATGGGGGCCCCTAAGCTACATTCTGGAACCTTCAACACAGGTACCTTCAGCAAGGGCCAGATCTTTAGGATGTGGCCTAGGCACCTTGAACCGAAAGGGGAAATGACATGGCAGACCAAGCATTCCTGAGCTTTCTTCACTATTTCTTTCGGTTTCCAAAAGTTTTCCAATGTACTTTATAAAATATTGTTTTTTTTTATTGTAGGGGGTGCGGTGGGTTGGACCACAGTCCTGCTCTCTGGTGGGTCTGGGGTTCGAGTCCCGCTTGGGGTGCCTTGCGACGGACTGGCATCCCGTCCTAGGTGTGTCCCTTACGCCCTGTGTTGCTGGGTAGGCTCTGGCTCCCCACGACCCCGTGTGGGACAAGCGGTTCAGGAAATGTGTGTGTGTGTGTTAATTGTAACAATGAAAGGAACAGTTTAACTGTGTAAAGCCAGGTTCTCAGTCTGCCTTATTCATACTTTTGTTTAATAATACTCCGTGCAGAGTATGTTGTCTGGCTGTGCTCGAGAAGCACACAATTAGTGTTTAAGAACATCGACTTGTGAAAGTTGCTGGTGAAGCCCTCCCTCCATGCTGCTCTCATAATGCCCTTCATTGAGTTATTTACATTGAACTGGTCCAGGAAAAATACCCTGCTGTATAAAAGAGTCAAACCACTCTTTGAATGTGAATAGCTGCTAAGGAAATTGTTGATAACAATACTGCACAAACACAAACACACAGAGTCTGAAACCACTTGTTCCAAGTGGGGTCGCGGTGAACCAGAGCCTAACCCGGCAACACAGGGCGCAAGGCTGGAGAGGGAGGGGACACACCCAGGACGGGATGCCAGTCCGTAGCAGAGCACCCCGAGCAGGACTCGAACCCCAGACCCCCCAGAGAAAAGGACCTGGTCAAACCCACTGCACCACCGTGCCCCCATAACAATACTGCCTAATGTTTAATTCACAATATTTTACAGCAGTTTTCAAGCAAGGAAATACTAGTGTAGTGCATGGTATTTAATGTGTGTTAAATATATAGTACACACTGTGCACAACACACAGATGCTGAAACTTGCAGCCCATACGAGACTCAAGGTCTCTTGAAGGTCGCGCTGGTGCTCCGCTCTCAAGGTTCCACCGCTGCTCCATTATCCCCGTGAAAGAGCCACTTTTCAGATTATTTTCAGTGGTAATTAACGTTAAAATGAGGTATAAGCTCCATGTGTGCGTATAGTGCTGTAAAAGATGAGTGCCCGCATTTAAAAAAAAAAAAAAAGTGTCTGCATGTGACATTTGGAGGCAGTGTATAGATGGTTGGTGTGTGCGTGCGTGTGTGTGTGTGCGCCAGTGGTTGGGGGCAGGGGGGCGGTGGGATTGTAGGGCACATCCGTTAGCCACGAGCATCTCCCCAGCTCACCTTGAACGGCCTGACAGTGAAGAATGTGGCTCGGCCCTGTAGCCCTGTACTGGAAAGGTAACCTTTCATCGCTCCTTGTGTACTCGCTGTTCTACAGAGGTGCCCGTAATGACTGCAATCTATCAACAGGGTGAGGGGACACATTTTCACACCTCATAAAAAACATATATATTAATTGAGTCTCTTTCCTACTGGAAAATCCCCAAACCGGGTCTGTAATGGCCTCTTAATGAGCCCCACTAGGCTTAAAAACAGACCAAGACATATGACTCGCAAAAAAAGGTTTAGAGCAGAGAAAGTAGGAGAAATATCAGCAGGTTTGGGGTACACTTACCTCACCGTGACTGAAGTGGAAGAAACCAAGCGCTTGCGTGTTCAGTCGCTAATCCCCTGCCGCTTTAACCAAGTGCTCATCCAGCCCGGGGCGGTGTAACGGAGCACGACGTGCTGGTGCCGTTGAGGTGAAGTTCTGGGACCGCTTGACCCATCAAGGGTCTGTTGGTGAATCCGGCTTCACGAATCCACACAGCAGCATTAGTCAGGGAGGCGATCGATGCCGGTTTGCCAGAACCGGGACTAAAACAAGACTCCTATAAAAGACTCTGCAAGTAACCTCGCTCTTGGAGTGGTAAAGGGGAAGAAGTGCTACTGTTTTTCAGACGCCTGCATATATTTAATTTTGGAGCTGCCAATTTGCTGTTCGCAGCATATCTGTATGAAAGTCAACATGAAAAAGGGTCCACCGCAGTCTACTAGGTAAATAGTTCCATGACGCCCAGAGCGTAGCGCATTATTTCGCTGAAGGGCATGATAGAGGGGTCATGGGGTCATGATAGAGGTTAAAAATCATGCCTGGCAGAATAAAAGGAAATGTCTCTTTCACATTGCTAATGTTATTTCAGTTTACAGGTGGAGTTAAGATTATTGTTATGATTAAAGGCATAAATAATTATTACTGCTTTAAGCCATTCATTTCTGGGACAAGTTTCACCAATCATCCATCCATCCATCCAACCACACATCCTAAGTAGGGTCACTATGGTCTGGAGCCTATCCAGAAAGGAGAGGAGAACCCAGACAGGATGCTAGTCCATCGCAGGATAACCACACACAATCACACACACATTAACACATTCCAGACACTTCAGTCACCAATCCGTGTGCACCACACAGCTTGGGATTGTGGGAGGAAACCAGATGCCCAATTAGGATGCAGACAGGAAGTGAGGTCAGGAAAAGAGAAAATTCAAATGTTTGGTGGAATGGTGTCCTACCAAATTTTTGTTATGTGGTTGAGAATGAAGTGTAGCAAAACAATTTTGAGCTTATTTCTGAAACATTTTTATTCAGGTGATTAAGTTCAAAGAAGCACTGTTTCTTAATAAGGACTGAAAAAGGGTTTGTCCTCTGGTCGGTGAAACCCCATCCCCAGCTAAAGCCAAGGATTTGGTGAGTGACCCTCTTTTATAGTTTACTTTTAGTAGTGTTTTTGTTAGTATTATTATTGCTTTCTTCTTTATGTTCTACTTGCTAGTGATATGATTTTTGTACTTCTGTGTAAAGAGATTTAACTGGGCTGCTGAAGGAGCACATTTTGTATCTTTCATTAAGTTGTAGCTTGTTTCTTTCTTTCTTTCTTTCTTTGTTTGTAATAATGTCTTGCTGAGGAAGAGTATATGATTTTGATTTGCTGCTGGATATTATGGCTGTTTTGTAAGAAACCAATCATCGGTATCATTCCTGTACCAGATATGAAGCTGAGGCTTGAGGATAAGCCCCCCCCCCCCCCCCCCCAAATTTAGTCTACAGCTTTGTGTAAAACAACATTTATATGATGTATGTGTATGTGTATACACATACAGTGTGTGTGTATGTATGTGTATGTATGTATGTATGTGTGTGTGTGTGTGTGTGTGTGTGTGTGTGTGTATATATATATATATATATATATATATATATATATATAGTTTTTTTTTTTTTTTCAATAGAAAAATCTGAGCCTCTCAAACATTTCAGTCTGAAATTGTTTAGTCTCTGCTATGATGCTTGGTGTCACTAGATCTAGTTTCAAATTTGGACTACTTTTTTTTTTGTCACCATAGGGTGTCCCTAGTTACAAAAAACTATTTTCTTTTGCTGAGGAGGGAATTATTTATCCATAGATCTGTCAGGTGCCTGCGAATTGTTGGATGTCAGTAGTGAAGGTTGCATTGTTCCTGTTAGGCCGCATCCCTCCTACACCGAGCCTTTTGATTCGTGGAGTGAAAAGAGGGCACAGCTGCCAGAAATATGTTTTCAAGATGTGCGGATCAGTTTCCTTCAGTTTCTTGACACGGAAATGCTAAGAGTTGTGCAGTATGGATATTGAATTAGAGTGAAATTCAGCCATGAAAGATTTTTGAAATGGAACATTCAGACATACAGTAGATGACTTATTGTAAATGACAAACAATATTATAATAAGCAGCAGAGTTGGGTAAAATGAAATGTGAAAAATGCTCAAGTATAAGTACTTTATTTAAAAAAAAAAAAAGTTTTAAAAATAACTCAAATGTACTTTTGCTAAAGTAAACTTGAGTAAAAGTCTTTTTTTAAAAAAAGTAGTTTTTGGCTAGATTAATTAAAGTTACTTTTTTCCACTTTAGGGTTTCTGTGAACCACTAGCAATGTTAAAAGCTTCAATATAAAGTTTCAACTCATGGAAAATATCTAATTTTTAATAATTTATATTTGATGTGCCAGTAGAAATAGATATTGTCTTTGAGACTAGTTAAATACAAGACAAATCACAGTCTGCAAGGTATTATTATTAATATTCTCGTTTATCTATCTGATGCTTTTATCCGAGGTGACTTAAATGTCAAGTTTACATACTTAGTTTTGCACCTGTTTGTACATTCAGGTCACTTTTTGTGTAGTAATTGAGAATAAGTACCTTGATCAAGGGTTCTACAGCCTTCTAACTTGCGCGTTTTGATTGCAAGACAATGGTTCTTGCCTTTGGACTGTTGTGTACAGTATTGTGTTCACATTGTCCTGTGTGAACAGTGTGTTAATACCATAAAGGGCTGATATTTCGATGAGCAATGAGACCAGTAAGTTTAATGTTGACCAACCAGAGTTTAGTGTTTTGTACTTTATTGCCTTTGAATAAGGAGTTTGCCCTGAAGTGCTCCAGAATAAATCCCCTGCTATATGAATGTACAGTGTTGTAAAGGATAAAGGCATCAGTTTATATGCCAACTGAACGGCAAATATTATTTTCTTCATAAACATAGATGGAATATGAGGCCATGGATTTCCATCCCGAAGCAAGGCGCTCTGAGCGTAGGGGGAAGCAGTGCCTGAGAGCTAACAACGGCCAATGAAACTGACTGAAGGGGTCGGCTAACAGCCTCAAAGTGTCACTAATGGTTCAGTCAAAATAGATTGATTTATTATAAGGAGATTAAAGCACACATCACAGACACATCTTCTGAACCGCTTGTCCCATACGGGGTCGCGGGGAACCGGAGCCTAACCCGGCAACTCAGGGCGTAAGGCCGGAGGGGGAGGGGACACACCCAGGACGGGACACCAGTCTGTCACAAGGCACCCCAAGCGGGACCCGAACCCCAGACCCACCAGAGGAGGACCTGGTCCAACCCACTGCGCCACCGCGCCCCCGAGATTAAAGCAATAAACACAAAAAAATGCTAAATGTACATTTATTTATTTTGTGGACACTTTTGTCCAAAGCGACTTTCAGTGAACCCTGTGTAGTGTTACCAGCCCACACACCTTATTCACCAAGGTGATTTACACTACTAGATACATTACTTACACTGGGTCACTCATCCATAAATCAGCGGAGCACACTCTCTCTGTCACTCGTTCACTATGGGTGAACCGGACCAGCATGTCTTTGGGCTGTGGGAGGAAACCAGAGCACCCAGAGGAAACACACGCAGACATGGAGAGAACTTGGGAACGCCACACAAACTGAGCGGGGATCGAACCCCTGTCCTCTCGCACCACTCAGGCGCTGTGAGACAGCAGCCATACTCGTTGTGTTGCCCATTAACAAAAAACGAAACGAAAATGAATGAAAGTGAGAAATACAACAAAGTACATTTTTCCTGACAAATATACCCGAGTAAAAGTAAAAAGTTCTGCTGCCAAAAAAACACTCTGAAAAGTTCGGTTTTTCCAGAACATTTCATAAGTAAGAGTAAATGTCACCCATTGCTACCCACTTCACATGGGCAGTATAGTCACTCTTTTCTGTCATACTAAAGATGAAACCCAAAATCGCAATCTGCACTCTAGACATTCCCTTAAAAATTCAGTGTTTGGATCCAATGATTGGGGAGGTCATGAAAGGTGTTCCGTTGCTCTTGAATCCATTTAGCGGTGAAGGTAGTGTAGTTATCATCTTGGATTATGGGAATGCTCTGAGCAAATAGTGTTTACACTTCAGACTGCACCTGGTTGTCAAAAAAATGATTTCATATTCCATGGCCATCATATGAAAATCCAGAGCAATCATCAGGTGCAGTGACTCCTGAGATACCTCAACACACCACCACAGATTCACCACTATTTCTCATAGTTGGTAACAGCAAGGTGAAGGAATTTGATTTTCCCACTGCCAATTCCTCACTGAAAGTGACTACTTTGCTTTATTACATTACTTTAGATTTTTATCCAAAGCAACTTATAGTGTTAATTTACTTATTTATAGACCTGGGTCATTTTACTGGAGCAATTTAGGGTAAATACCTTGTTCAAGGGTGCTACAGCTGGAGGTGAGATTGAAACCTGCAACCTTTAGGTCCAAAGACAATAGTTCTTACCATTATGGTGCTAGCTACCCCCCCAGCTTTTTATCAGTACTCATGGGTCCAGGGTTTGTGCACTCTATTCCAGTTTGTCTTTTTACATTTATTCATGTGACTGATGCTTTTCTCCAAAGCAACCTATAGTGTTAAGGTTACAATTATTCACCCATTTACACAGCAGGGTAATTTTTACTGGAGCAATTCTAAGGTAAGTACCTTGCTCAAGGGTACTACCACCACAGGTGGGGATTGAACCTGCAACCTTTTGCCCGAAAGGGGGTAGTTCTAATCACCATGCTACTAGCTGTCCCTGTTTTTGCACATTGGTCTTGAATACCAGCAATCCCAAATGGTAACTATACCAGAACACCAGCTTTCTCACGAGGTACAGTTCCTACTGCAAGGTGTCATTTTTACATTTATTAGCTGGTGCTTTTTTCCAAAGCAACTTACAGTGTTAAGGTTACAATTATTTACCCCTTTATACAGCAGGTTATTTTTTACTGGAGCAATTTTAGGGTAAGTACCTTGCTTAAGAATACTACAGCTGGAGGTGGGAATCAAACCTGCAACCTTTGGGTCCCAAGGCAGCAACTCAAAACACTACACTACCAGCTGTTTTCCTAAAAGTTACTGCTTTTCTTTTTCAGGTCCTGTCAGTTACTCTTAAAGGGTCCCTCTTTCCTTTTCTGTACTCTTCATCTTACATGTATTTATTTACCTGATGCTTTTCTCCAAAGCTTCTTACAATTATTTACCCATTTACACAGCCAGGTAATGTTAATGGAGTTATTTCAGGTAAGTACCTTGTTTAAGCGTACTACAGCAGGAAGTAGGGTTCAAACCTGTGCCCTTCCGGTCCATGAGCAGCAGCTCTAGCAACTATCCTACCAAGTGTGTTTATTATTATTAATACTACTACTGCTGTTCCTTAGTTTTTCCATCGTTCGGCATATGGTATGATTTTCGATGGTCACTCCCTTGCGATCAGTTTTACAGTTTCCATGATGCAATGCACCTGTTATTCAGGCACCAACTGTTTATTATTTTCTGTAACACTGTTGTCATATATCGCTTTAGAGACTTCCATTGTAGAAGTCTAACGTACATATCAGACCTGCAATATCTCTCACATTGATATTTCATATTCAACTTAATATGACTTGCTTCAAAAGTTCGAGTCCGTTTTCCTATGAGGCGTTTATAGTGTTTCATCCACCTGCTTCATCTTTGCTCTACTGACTTTGCATTGAAGTGACGACGTTTCCAAGACGGTTCATACGCAGCGATCGTTCTCTTCCATTACCGACCGCATGCGGTATCATTTTCCCCAGACTCATTACCCTCCAAAAATGCAAATGAACACTTCTTTGTTCCTCCAGGAAACAAATGACCTCCGGCAATTTTAAAAATAGCCAAGTAACCGTCAGCCTGCGAAACAATGTGCAAACTTGGAATCGAGCTCTCAGACCGTCATTTGTTCATTTCAGCAGAAAATGTAAAATGTGCCACGGTGTAATTACGCGGCGCGTTAATGACGAGTTGAAGTGGGAAACGGGTTTGGGGTCCTGAAGGGGTGATAATTTTGTGAGAGAGCAGGAGGTGAGGTGGGATCCGATAGGATCCGGAACCGGAGCCGCCAGAGCACGGCGTGGGGTTGGGCACATCATCGGTTCTTCTGACAGCCCTGCTCCTTGAGGCTGGAGGGGTTGGGGTTATTTTGGGAGCGCGTTTAATGAACGCGGCCTCAGCGAGTGTCGTGCTCTGCTCATTTCTCACGTAATCAAGGTTAACGCACTCGGCAGAGCAGAGAACTAAGCTAACGGACTCAAGAGTTAAGCTGACGTTTAATCGTAAGTTCCCTTCCGTTGCGCTGTCGGTTTCCTGCAGGGTGTGCTGCTCCGTCACAGGTTAGTGTAGCAGTGAAACTTCTTCACCTACTCCACTGGCACAAACGAAACGTAAAATGAGCATAAACACATTTCTTTTATATATTCAAAAAAACTAAAAATCTTTACTCCTTAAACGCCCCTCTTCTCGCTACCAGAGACCATGTGGTGATCATATCCCAGACACCTCCTCGGTCATGTTCCTCATGTGTGTTTTCACCAGCTGAGTCCACCTGCCCTCCTGAAAAACACCAGTATGGGCAACACAGGGGAAACTACTGTATAGTGTTTCTGGGAAAGGTGTACATTTTTCTCTGGAGAAGACCCTCAAACTGCACCTTTGGGTGTAATCTTTTTTTTTTTTTTAAAAAAGTTATCCAGAAAGATTATATGTGTTTAAAAAAAAAAGACTTATGCAGGTTACACTGGATAAATACAGTGCTGCTTGAAAGAATGTGACCCCCCCCATGTCCCTTAGTTTTACCATGAAATGGTTATTGAATAATAATCAGTGTTTCTCATGTGACATAATAGGTGTGTAATGATCAATTCCATATGTTGCTTTAGAGGAAATCATGTGTGTAGTAGAGAAACACAAGTAAAACCAAATAGGTGAGTAGAACTGGGTGTGTAAATGATCATCATTTATTCATTTCCTAATTTTAAGATGTAGGTTTTATGTTTGTTATATTTTATTCAGGAATAGTGGCCACCCCTATAGGGTTCACGTACTTTCAAGCAGCACTGTGTGCTATGTAAATGCATATTGATACTACAAAACAAATAGAAATCCTCCTTTTAAAAATTTTGAAACTTTCAATCCCACCAGCTGATAGATGAAGACCAGTGGGTGGGTCAGCAGTTCCACTATACACATAATCAGAGGGTCATTGGTTCAAAACCCATGAGAAGCCACAGTGTTTTAACATGATGTAATATTTCTGAAACACGTATGACACACTTCTGCGCTGCAAGGAAACCAAGACGTCTGTGTAGTTCAGCAAGACATGGTCACCTTGACATTAAAATAAACCCAGAAGAGCTATGTGTGAACACCCAGATGTGTTGCTCCAAGCCCACTAAGGGGGGGAAAGCAATACATGTGCTTGCTTTGTGGATGTTCTGGCAAACTTACAGCTGCTTAACAGCTCTTAAATGTCTCCTCCAGAAATACCATGATTTAAAAAAAAAAAAAAAAAAAAAACTGCATCACACCTCTGAATATCAGCTCTTTGTTTCTTGAAAGAGCTGAAACATTGCAAGGAAAGGGGGTAATCAGGTGGATATTGGTCACGGGATTGGAATTTATGACCCGACAGATGAAGTCCTGTAAGAGTAAAATGTTGTTCCATTCTTTGACAGTGAACTAATGCTGGATTTCTGTAAATATCCAGTTCTATAAATGGGGGGGAAAAAAATTGCGAGCCATAAAGCTGTAAGTTAGCAGGTGGCCTTTTTCAGCTAAGCAATAAAGACGCAATGATTGACTGTACAGTTCAGGCTTTATTGATGGTTTTTTTCTTGATGGGTCTATTGTAACACATTCCATCACGGTTTAAACGATACCACTGAAATGGATATGGATCGCCGTGCAGATCGATAATGACTCTTCATACCTAGTCGATACCTATTTTCAGTAGTCGCGGGCCATGAAGAGCAAAGGCTTTGTATACAAATGCAATCGCCGACAGCGCAGCTCTCAAGCTTCATTTCTCTTATTATTCCTCTCTTTGTTCAAGCCATTATAAATTAAATTAGATAAATTCACCTTCATCACTAAGGATGCGACTCAAAGTCTGTCAGGAGACTGTTTTGATGAGCGGCAATGCGACCCTAGGTATGATTGCGTGGGACCTTCATAATGTGTGAGACATTAAAAGTGAAATGTAAAAGGTCAGCAATATTATGTTTTGTCATCCAAGTCTTGCTTCTGGCATCTCATGAAACATGGATGAGCGTTCAGCCTCCAAAGGCTCCCCTTCCCTTTGATTTATACAAGTCATACATTCCAAAAGGTGAACAGCGCAGACGCTGCATATGTGATGCTTCTCCACAGGCAAATATATTTTCAGGGAAGAATTACAAAGAGGGAATAAATGAGATCAGGTGATGATTCCTCAGAAACTTTGATTACATAATATGTTCCACTTTGTTTGGCAGCCAGCTTTCATGTTGTATTTTGGTGTTATGTTCTCATTCACACCTTCATTATATAACATTTTCTGTTCCTATGAGGTTGGGAGCAGCTGGTAGTGTAGTGCTTAGAACTGCTCACTTTGGATCCAAAGGTTGCAGGTTTCAATCTCACCTCCAGCTGTAGTACCCTTGAGCAAGGTAATTACTCTGAATTACTCCAGTAAAATTACCCAGCTACAGAAATGGGTAAATAACTGCAGGTGGATTAATGCTGTAAGTTGCTTTGGAGAAAAGCGTCAACTAAATGAATAAATGTAAATATGTCAGTGGTTGTATATGGTTGTTTGTGTTTGTGTTCATTTGGGAAGATGCAGTAGTTTGGAATATTGGTTGGAAACCATGACAAGAATAAGTATGATTTTTCTGTGGTAGGAGGTTTGTAAAGCAAAAATGAATTTCCAGTTAAAACTGACATTTGGTATGTTAAAATAAGTATGAGTTGTTGGTCTTTAGTATGCTGAAATATACAAAATAAAATGAATAAAAAAATCATTCCATTCATAATTTTATTAAGATCTTTCAAAGTCATGTGCCAGTTTTTTTTTTTTTCTTTTTTTTTTTCCATTTATTCCTGATAACTAAGTAGTATTTTCTAGTTGTGGTTTTTAATATGTATTTTGTATTGTATATGTATTTCTTAATCTGTTTCCATGTTTAGTGTCACTGTGACCTGGTGTTGCAACAGATACATTTACATTCGTTAAATTAGCCGATACTTTTCTCCAAAGCGTCTTGCAATGTTAAGCTACTTAGAGTAATTTACTCATTTATACAGCTGTGTGATTTTTCTGGAGCAATTTTACGATAAGTACCTCAATAAAAGGGCACTACAGCTGGAGGTGGGATTCAAGCCTGCAACCTTTGGGTCCAAAAAGGCAGCAGCTCTCACCGATGGAGGGAATGATGTCTTAACGACTCACGCAGATTCGTTGTGCTTATTGGTGCAGAACGTTGGGCTGCGTCTCAATGTGGAACAAAAATCCCTGGGTTCTTGTCCTTTATTTTGGTCGCCTGTCTCACCTGTGAATAAGAACTTTTGACTTCCCCCATCAAGTCAGTCAACAGTGACCTCATGTTGTGTGTTTGCCGTGCACACGTTGCGTGCGAGCACCGAAAACATGCTTACCAGCTCCACTTGTGTGACGGGGGTGCTTTAACTGCCACCTCTTACCCCATCCCCTCGCAGTCGGTAACAGTTAAGTGCTCCTTCTATTATCCAGCTGCCATCCACCATACAAAAGCCCCCCCCCCCCCCACACACACACACACACACACACACACACACACCATTTCCTGACTCCTCTCATTTTCACTCCGTTCTCCGTGCCTCCCTCCATCATGCCGACCGCTGGAGCGATAATGACCTGGCTGAGAGCAGCAGAGTGCCAGCACTCGCCTATTTGTGCGAGGGGTGGTGTAGGTGGGGGGGACGGGGATGGGGATGGGGATGGTGGTGGGGGTGGGTGGGGTGGCGCAGTCAGCTCACCTGACCGCCTGCTCACTCGTGATGAGCCCCATGGCGGTCGCCTGGCTGAGCTAGAGCCCTCACAGTGAAATCAGCACTACCTGTCAAACACCTGACAGCTCTATTATTGATCCATCCCGGCCCGCCAAGACCACCCCCACGCACTTTTACACCTCCGTGCGCCGACACGGAATCAAGTCTCGAAGGTGGAAAGAAGTGTCGGCGGGAGGCGGGGACGGCTTCGTTCTGCTCGCGCTTGCCTTCGAGTCGAGCCGAACGTGGGACGCTCTCGCCCGCGGAGGACTGCTCGCCGTACGTGCGGATCCAGCGCCGCGTAATTAGCCACGGGAGAGGAGTCGGAGCGCCTCTGCTTCAGCTTCCTCCAACTGCGACTGCGGCCCTCTAATGAACGGCGATGAATATTTAGAGCGCGCTGAAAATGCTCCCGCTCTTCTTGCTGAGCTTTGAGTTTCAAAGTGATGGCGGAGAAGGGCTACAAAGCGATATGCAAACCAGGTTTTTGTATGTCCTGTCAACTCCCGCTGAGCGTTTTATTCTCTTGGAATCATTTACCTAGCGGTGGCATGATTAAAACGACCGGCTTCGTTCGACAGACACGGCTCTGCCGGTCTAGTCTCGCCCGAGTGGATGGTTTCAAGTCGGTTTTTGGTCGTCTGAATTCGTTTGAATTGAAAGGAGTAAGCGTGTAGGTCTGGCTAATAAATAGCTTCCCAGGGGTGTGTGATGTCGAGTCCTTGGTACCAGCACACTTGCGGCTATTTCGCTTTCCCACATTGCAAAGCTCCCCTAGTGTACTGGCGCAGACCTGCGACGTTGGAACCGTTCGCACGGTTTCAAACGTCTTCCGGTTTGAATGTATTTGACGTGTTAAAGCAGACCTGCTGCGTTTGATTTCAGGACATTTGCATTTTTTCATTTAGCAGATTCTTTTCCTCAAAGCGACTTCCAGTGAACACTAAGCAGGGGTATCAGTCCACACCTTATTCACCCAAGGTGACTTAGACTGCTAGACATTGAGTCATTCATACACACACAGAATGGGCAAATTATTCACCAGTTTGCTTGAAATCGTGTTTGTGGTCAATGGGAGGAAACCAGGGTACCTCAACGAAAACCGCGCTAACGTGGGGGAAACTAAACTTTACACAGAGTGAGCGAGGATCAAACCCATGTCCTCTCGCATTACCAGGCCCTGTGAAAAGGTAGCACTAGTCGTTGTGCTGCCGTGCCGTGACATGACGTAATATAATATATGAATAGCTCATTGACATGCGCTCCCACACCCTGCCCCCCCGGGTACGTGCATCCAGATTAATCTGGAACATCAGGTCACCCAAAAGGAGGATGAGTACCTGTGGTTTAGAGAGGCTACTGAGTGCAGGTGATTTTATTTATTTCTTTCTTTTTTTTTTGGTCTGTGTCGAGCATTGAACAGCAGGCAGGACTCGTACGGTTCTCCGTCTCGTACCCCTGAAGTAAGGCCGCCTGCGTTTCCCACCATGACATATGGATGCGAGTCGCGGACAGCGACGACTGAGTTGGCACGCAGACCTCAGCAGTGCGGCAGCCATCTGGCAGCACATCCTGCTCATCCGCAAAAGTAGACTCCGAGACACTGATGTGGGGAGAGGAGGGGGACGCCGTCCCTGGGGTTTCGGTCAACGTCGCGTCCGTTCCTGCTGCTCGTTCCCTCATCGTGGACAGCTGTGTACGGAGATGCCGCGCGATGACTTTCCCACTCGGACCAAACGACACAGCACGTGCCGGCAAGCATGTCCGTTAGGGGACAGCTGGTACCGTAATGGCTAGAGCTGCTTTCCTTGGATCCAAAGGTTGTTGGTTTGATTCTCAGCTCGAGCAAGGTAATTACTCGAGTAAATTATGCAACTGTATAAATAGATTGTGAGTTTCCTAGAAGAAAAGAATGAGTGGAAAAACTGTCTCCATCTCACTGGGTGGACGGGGAACAGAGGTGTCTCCAGTTGAACTATTAATTTCAGCTGACTATGGCGATATGGAGATGTGACGGGGGGACGGGCCCAGGAGGACCGCGACTCTGAGAAATCCATCCGCGCTGAAGGCGAGGCGACAAGTACAAGGCTGAACTGACAGTTGACGATCTCAAAGTAATCACGTTTAATTTTAAGTACCGTTGGAAGCAGATGGCTCATTTGCATAACCATGTAAAACTGATTACACTTCCTGCTTGAGATAAGGCAAATAATAGTTTTGATTTTCAACATTTGTTTTCTCGAGTGATGTAAGACGGGCAGGCGAGCTGATTATATTGCAAATTTTGAAGAGCGCAAAGGTAAAACAGAACAGGCGGAGTCTTGCTGCAACAATAAGACTGGATTCCTGGGCTTTTAAGGCACATCTGCATTAGAGGGTGGAAAATACACACCTGTAAATGAAACATGACACTCGCATATTGCACTGTGAGGTGGAGTAGATTAGTGTAGCGTTCAATAAACATTACGCAGAAGAAAGCAACATCTTTTTTTTTTCTTTCCCCCCCTCCCCACCCCCCCTTCAAAAAATAACTCATTGATGTGGAAAAATTCCCTTCCCGAACACATTTTTTTTCCACATTGGCCTCTTGATATATAACTGCTCTGCAGAAAAAGCAGGAAAGGGATATTAGACAGAACAGTTAGGGCATTTGCTCAGGATCTTTTGCATTTATTCAGTCAACTAACACTTTTCTACAAAGCAACTTACAATGTTATGGTTATTTACCTCTTTACACAGCAGGGTAATTTAACTGATGTAATTTAGGGTAAGTACCTTGCTCAAAGGTGTTACACCTGAAAGGGATTCAAACCTGTGACCTTTGGGTCTAAAGAGAGCAGCTCTAACCACTATCCTACCAGCTGCCCCACTACATTAGGTTTATCGCTTTTTTTAATGCAAGGCTAAAATTTAATAAGAGCAATACTGTTTATTTCACCCATCTAGGAGGAACTGGAGGTGTCTGAAGAGCCTGTGCTGGACTCCATGCCCCCTCATTAGCATGAGCTCCATCGCCTCTCTTCCTGCCACGTTAGGGTCCCCGCACACAGTTAGTGTGCAAATCCACATTTGTTTCTGCTGTCGTTAACGAATTAACTTGGTGTCTCTGGGGATCTTCAGAACACATCCGGATTGTTCACCTTGATCACCCCACCGCTGCACGTTGATGAGTGGTGGTTCAACAACCAAGCAGCAAGTGACCGCTCTTACCGGTGTTTTTCTCCCGCAAATACGAGGGCTTCGGCCTTTTTTTTTTTTTTTTCTTTGGTGCTAATGCTTGAAGATACATCTGAGGCTCAGTACAGATATAGCATATTCCTACTTAATGCTTATTTTCATAATAATAAAGAGCTAAGGCTTTACAGTAGTATAAATCAGCTGGTAGTGTAGCAGCTAGAGTTACTGCTTTTGGACCCCAAGGTCACAGGTACAAATCCCACGTCTGCCTGTAGTACCCTTGAGCAAGGTACTTACACTAAATTGCTCCAGTAAAATGACCCAGGGGTATAAATGGGTAAATAATTCCAAGTTTGTGACTGTAATAATTGTATCCTTAACATTGTAAGTTGCTTTGGAGAAAAGCATCAGCTAAATTAATAAATGCACAAAGAGCAGCTAGTGCTTAACTTACAATGGGATTTGGCTCCAATGACCCTGTTGTAAGTCACAAACCCTGTGTGCTGTATTATAAAGGTAGGGATATAGAAACAACTAATATGAGTGTCAGGTTGTATTGTAGTATTTTTGTTATTTTTTCACTAATTTTACACATTGTTGAAACAATATTGACAGGGAATAATCTAAAAATGGAACAATATAACCAGTTGGGACAGCTGGTAGTATAGCAGTTAGAGTTGCTGCCTTCGGATCTAAAGGCTGTAGGTTCGATCTGCACCTCTGGCTGTGGTACACTTGAGCAAGCTACTTACCCTAAATTGCTCCAGTAAATTTACCCAGCTGAAAAAAATGGGTAAATAATTGTAACATTAAGTTGCTTTGGAGAAAAGTGTCTGGTAAATGAATAAATGCAATATTATATTTTTATACTGCACTATTATGGTCACTGGGGGGCACGGTGGCACGACGGGTTTGGCCTGTGCCCGCTCTCTGGTGGGTCTGGGGTTTGAGTTCTGCTTGGATTGCCTTGTAATGGACTGGCGTCCCATCCTGGGTGTGTCCCCTCCCCCTCCAGCCTTGTGCCCTGTGTTGTCGGATTAGGCTCCGATTTGCCGCGACCCCTGCCCGGAATGAGCGGTTTCAGACTGTGTGTGTACTATGGTCACTTTAGCTTCTAAATCTTTTCTTTCACTTTTTCTTTCACCACGGTGAGTGCTCATGTTTTCACTTTTCCTCCATCGTAATCGCAACCAAAACATTCTGTAAGTAAAATGCAGTCGCAGTCCGAGTCGGGTGATGAGAAATACGGCTGTGTTGGGGCAGCGCCGCCAGCCCACGGTGGCAGACGGCAGATGGAGCAAGCAGTCCAGGTTAGACGTTATGACCAAATGTCAGGACTCAAATGATGGGGTTGATGGAAGAGCGGTCGTAAGTACGGGCCGTCCTAAGTTGCTTCTGTTTCTCGAGCACCGTCTGTATGTGCCTGTCACTGAAACGTGATGACCCCTGGAGTTAAACAAATGGATTAAATTTGATGAAGAGTTGCATTTTTATTTTGTAGGGGTGACATGAGCTCTAATGAACTTTTTGTATCAATTAAAAATTGAACCCGTGGAACAAACCTGTGAATTTATTAAACTGAACACTGACAGTCTGTTGCAGTTGACATTAGAAGGTAGTGCTGAAAATGCATTTCATTTTTTTGCCTTCATCTCAGTCTATGAGAAGAAATGAGCGTATTGACACGTTGTATGTGTTCATTAACGTGTGTGTGTGTGTGTGTGTGTGTGTGTGTGTGTGTCTACAGGTATCTGTTTTTTGCAGAAATGTTTTTTGTTTAAAGCTGTGTTTCCGTGATCTGATATGGAAGATCTCAGTTTTCCGAGGGGGGGGAGGGGGGGTCTTCACCGACCCTTCATTGCCATGCGTGGGGGAGTGGGGGGGGGCGTCTAGTGGCGGCTCAGCTGGCGCTGTGCGATGAGCAGGTGGGGAGGTGAACGGCCGCAAATGAGTTGTTTCACTCTCAACAATGAGAAGATGGAGGCGATTAATTTTTCATTACGCCGTGTCACCGTGGATACCGATCAGCTTCTGAATTTCAAAGGCAGCCAGAAAAGTGCGAATGTGAGGAGTTTTTTTTTTTTTCTTTTCCTTTTCTTTTCTTTTGAGGGATGCTCGCTTCTTAGACAGGCTAAGCGTAGTGATTTGGGAGTTTGCAGGAGGGGTGTGATTTCTGTTCTGTTTATGCAAGCAGCACAATGTCTCAATGCAACTTTAACTATTAATGTGCCAAGGAAAGTTACGTAATGATGATGAACACAGCAGCAGGGAGTGATGATGCTCATATCATAACAGAACTATGCCGTTTAAGCAGTTACAGCTTTCCAAATTTTCCCTATGGCAAAACCACCTGAGTGAATGGAGCAGGCCATTAAAAGTGAGGGCTGTGAACTTCTATCAACCAACATTACACACACACACACACACTTTCAGAACCGCTTGTCCCATACAGGGTCACGGGGAACCGGCGCCCAACCCGGCAACACAGGGCGTAAGGCTGGAGGGGGAGGGGACACACCCAGGACGGGACGCCAGTCCGTCGCAAGGCACCCCAAGCGGGACTCGAACCCCAGACCCACCAGAGAGCAGGACTGTGGCCCAACCCACTGCGCCACTGCACCCCCTGCAATTAACCAACATTACATTCCTGGAAATGTGAGTGTTTAACTGGTGTTAAGCATGATTCTTTAGCAGTACCACCAGGCGATGCAGATGGGTGGAACATCTTAGAAAATGGTAGTATAAAAAGTATAAGACTGCTCCTCAGGTCTTGCTTGAAACAATGTCTTTGGACAGCGGGAGGAAACCAGAGCACCCAGTGGAAAACCACACTGACATTGGGAGAACATGCAAGCTTTACACAGGCTGATGAGGGATCAAACTCGTGTTTTCTCGCACCACGTTGGCACCCCTAACACTTGACGCCATCAGTCCTGCCCACACCAACTAAAGGAAGGTAGCTTTCGGCTCATTTGTTTTGCCGAAAATGGCAGAGAGCAACTAAGGGGAAAAAAACCCCATGTGTGGTGGTTACTTCTTTCAGCTTCTACCGATTCAACATCCTGATATTTGAGGACTTTGAATTAAGACATTCAACAATCACTATGACAAGATTCCCTAAATACGGTGCGGCACTCGAAAAAAAAATCGGTTTTGTTCATAACTCGCTCTCTAGAGACGATGCTGATGTGACTTCTGTCGAGATTGAAGTGAACTTGTTTTGACTGCCAGCTGGAAGCTCCATCGAATCTATAAATAATATGAGGCATACAGCTTGCAGTGGCAAGACAAATAGTTCCTTTGTACTTCCCCCAGCTTCGTAAGTTTTACATTCACGGTGAAATTAATTAGGCAGAATAGCCTTGAATCGCATCGAGACTTTAAGTAGTACGTTTCCAAAGGGACTGGTGAACCAAACACTAACAGCGCGCAGTTTTCTTTTATTTTAGTGCAGCAAAGATCTTTGACCACCAGCTGTATTTGATCTGACCACTTCCATCCCCGTTGAATATAATCATAAATCATGCAATCGGAATAGTGTGCGTAATAATGTGTCATGTTCGCTCAGTTAACATCCAGAACGTGGTGATTTATGGAAATTATTTCAGCTGATTTCAGAGACTAAGGGGCTCCAGTTGTGGTGGAAACTCATGTAGACGTATGAAGGAGGCAGATTTTCATGTGGATGCAGAGGGGTGTCGATTAACTTTTTGGAGCATCCATCCAATTTCAATAAACGCTTGTCCTCAGCAGGGTCGCAGTGATCCAGAGCCTATCCTGGAAGAACTGGGTGCGGGTCTGAAGGGTGTACACTCCAGGCGGGACACCAGTCCATTGCAGGGTAGCCACACGCACACTTATCCATTCACACACGAAGCGTAATTTAGTGTCACCAATCCGCTTGAACTACATGCCTTTGCACTGTAGGAGAAAACTGACATACATGAGGACATATAAACTCCACACAGACTGAGCAGGGATGGAACCCATGTTCTCATTCACCACCCAAGTGCTGCGAAGGGGCAGCGCTACTTGCTGAACCAGCATGTCACCCTGGAATTGTAGTAATCTAAGGCAATGCAGGCCATGGTAGAACTTCCGTCGAAGAAAGCTTGAGGAATGATGAACTTTGGGACCATGAACGTGTAACTTTGTCCCAACGAACCGGAGCGCCCCCCCCCAAGCATCCTCAGTCTCCGCAACGTGCCCTCTTGCTCCTTCATTTCATGCCTTCACCCGACTTGAGCGGTCCAGTCTCTTCCCATTGCCATCCAAGGATGATTTAGCTTGCAGTCGGAAGTGTGGTAATAAGGTAATAAAGACGGTGTCCTACAGCAAGTGAAAGTGATGGGAGGTGTGAAATCCTAATCCACCTTTAGCGTCGGCACCCTCATTTGCATCTCTAATACTGCCTCATGAATACAAAATTAGCAAAAAAGGCTCATATTTAGCAATTAGGATGCTGACATTATTAATTTGGACTAAGGGTATAATTATAACTTGAGAAGACAGCGGAAGAACTAATAAGGGACAGATAGAAAAGAATTATTGGGGTCACTTTTGCTGAGCCTGAATTGGCGGCAACCGTTTTGCCATTTCATTTGGGCCCCGTGTCAGGAGAACCGCGCTCAACTGAACACTTTTGCTTTTAATTTCACATGTCAACTGCCACATTAAAGATTGCTCAAATACATGTCACTCGTAGGGTGGGTGGGGGTGGGAGAAACACGCTTCACTGGTAATGGTTTTGACTTTGTTAATAAGTTCATTTTCTTCTTATATAAGCATTAACCAAGGCAACCTCCTGACTGCATGAATATAAATGGGATGTCAGTTAAATTAACGAAGTTTACAGCTCTTTCTTATCGGCTTTCTAATTGTCTGTAGGTTTTCATTAGCAAAACAAATGAATTGCTCTTGAAATGCTTTGCAGTGGAGAATTAAGACTGAATCCACAGCTGGTAGCGTAATGGTTAGAGCTGCTACCTTTGGATCCAACGGTTGCAGGTTTAAATCCCAGCTCGGTCTGTAGTACCTTGACATGCTGCTCAGGTTCACCCATAGTGTGTGAGTGACAGAGACAGTGTGTTCTACTGATGTATGGATGAGTGACCCAGTGGAAGTAGTGTATCTAGCAGTGTAAGTCACCACGGTGAATAAGGTGTGTGGGCTCATAACACTACATAGGGTTCATTGGAAGTCTCTTTGGAGAAAAGCATCTGCTCAATAAATGTAAATACTGGTGTGACCCTTTAATGGTGCAGTGGAGCTGCCCACCAGTAGAGGGTGCTCTACAAAACTGACTACACCTATTAGGTCCCGCATAGAAGCTACATATTAACACTTCGTTGTGTCAGAACCATCTGAACATCTCGGTCGCATCACATTTTTCACATGGGTTAACAACACCATCAGCTATGAACCCTTCCTGCAGATGCCCCTTTGGGAAACGTGCTGTCCGTGCACATGAGAAAGGGCGTGAAAGGAAGATTTAAAAATGAGTTTGGGCAAAAGAAGTCAAGACAGCTGCCCCCAGTGCAATATTTGTATAAAGTAACAAATTCCACTAAAAAAAAGTTAAGCAATGACATGACTAAATTCTGTTTGTTTTTCCTTCCCTACTTGACACAATAATTTGGCAAGTACTGGATTTACATTATTCACTAAGTGGATATTTGACAGCCACTGAAATCTCATTTAATACCTAATGTAACAAACTGCAAAGGACGACATCTCATTTGTTGTTTACTTTCATCCATCGCAATTCGGAATTACGAGGTGGCAAAAACGTGGAATAAATCTCGAAGAAAGATGTTCATATTTTTTTTTTTTTTTGCTGCCTTGGTCTCAGAAATGACAACCGCACATGGAATCTCCTGGACTTACACACGGGCCTCGGGAGGGCATGTAGCTTCCACCACGTGCAAACCTCAATTTGAATCGCATTTGAAGTCAGGCTTCCCTTTCTAGACAAAACTGCGAGTTAATTTCATAAGTCAAACGCAACGCCACGATGGAGAACGATGAATCTCATTAGTCAGATTTGCCGTGGTAGAAGATGGTATCGCTCCGCAGCGCAACCCTACAGCAGCTGGGACGCGACCTCAACCACCGAGCTACCTGCAGCCATCCGATGTGACCGAGTCAATTTTTCCCGTCCAATAATAGAATTACAAAAATAAATGACTTGTAGCAGATCTTAATAGGGTATATTGTGTGGGTCTCTTTCACGAATGCTCGGTCAATCTGCGTCTTTTCTGTAGCCGAGATCTGTGCCGCTAAAGATAAGCGTGGAATTCGATCAAACGAAAATGATGCATTTGAACGGCGGAGAGTAATTACATGGCTTTGGAGGGAAAACAGAGACTGTTTATCAAATGTATTTGAAGAATGCCCTTTGATACAGATGAAGAAGCTCTCACCGCAATGAGAATTGGGGAAGTGAAGCGGTGGCCATGCAAAGAGTGTGTAATCTGTATGCGGTGTTATGAGTTATGCTGTGAAATAACAGAATTCTAAACTGAGGAGCTCTTAGAAGTAATTTAGTAACATGAGCAGTTATTTCAATTTCAGACCAGCACCAAGCAACTTTACTTCAGTGACCGTGTGTGTGTGGTAATATATACAGTACATATTTAAGAGTGCTGCTTGAAAGCATGTGAAGCCCTTGTGTCCCACAGTTTTACCACAATATTGTTATTTAATGAGAATCACTGTTTCTCATGTGACATCATAGGTGTGTAATGATCAATTCCGTATGTTGCTTTAGAGGAAATCATGTGTGTAGTAGAAAGACACAAGTAGTGCAGGTGTAAAAGTAAGTGAAGCCCAAGTTTTACTGGTTAAACCAAGTAGGTAAGTAGAATCAGGTGTGTGAATAATCATTTATTACATCTTCACTTAGCTGATGTTTTCTCCCAACTTTTGTTACGTGTACCCATTCACATGAGTTTGGTCAGTTGCTCACTTGGACAAATTGTGGTTAATTACCTTTCACGTAGAGTTCTACGGTATGAGTCCGGGTCCTTAACCGCCTTGTTACTTTCTGTGCAAATCAAGGTAAGTGCTTTTTTTCGCCCAATACCCACACATTACACAAGGAATCTCCTCTGCATCCCCTGAATTCCAACTCATTGCATTTTCTGCCATCTGGCTGCCATCGCTGTCATCTGGTTGCCAGCCCTAACCACCATGCTACTTGCTGTTAGGGTTTCTGGTTCGAATCCCCGACTGCAGCTGTCGTATCCTTGGGCAAAGTACTCCGAACCGAAAAGGTAAAAATACCCCGCTCTTCAAAAATCATTATGATGTTGATAACCTAACATTTTAATTCACCTGGGGAATAGGTATTAACTAAATTAAGTTGAATAACAAAATTGAGGTTAATAATGGTCCAAGTGCTGTCCCACTGCGAGCATCCAAACACGCTACACATCTGCGTCTCGTAAACAGCAGCCCAGAGGGACCAGGGTGTTTTCCCTGTAAGGTGACCAGCGGTGTCCAGTGGTGACCACGACTGTCAGAACCAGGTACACCCTTCAAACGTGAGAACGTTAACCACCTGCAGAGAGCAGGAGATCCATGTAGGAGGAAGAGCTACATTGTGACTGATTGCTGACAGCCCATAGCTTAGTTTAATCACTTCATTCCCATTTAATTCCCTCTTGGCAGTTAGACAGAGTGCCGTTTGTGCGCGCTGTGCTTCATCTCTTGGCTGACCAGCGTCGCCATACTGATCCCGTCTGTCTCGCGTATTCCAGCGGCGCTCAACAGAATTCCTGCCCTCTGCTGGAGGAAGAGAAGAGGAGCTTGGAGTTGGCATCAGCTGGTCACAGCTGTAGGGAAGAAAGCGAGAGACGTTCCTGCCAAAGCTCCTGGAATTTCTGGCTCGCTCATTAGCCCAACATTATGCAAATTGCAGGGCCAGTGAAAAGTCTAAATGGACGTGTTGGAAACCCGTTTTGCCATAATTGACAACATTTTACACGCATGCTGTTCGTCGTCCTTCTCCAGACAGTTCTTGCACAGACACTTGTTCATGTAGCAGACACTTCTCCTCCGAAGAATGCACAGTACATTTACTTATTTAACTGACACTTTTCTCCAAAGCAATTTATGATGCAAACCTTCTTACATTGATTTACCCATTTATGGAGGCGGGTAATTTTTACTGGAGAAAATTAGGGGAAGTACCTTGCTTAATGATATTACAGCAGGAGGTAGGATTCGAACTTGCAACCTGGACATCCCCATGCAGCAGCTCCAGCCGCTACACTACCGGTGGCCCAGTTACAATGTACACATGTATAGTTATTACTGTGTTGTGTTTAGAGCCCTTAGCGCTACATACGCTATGCTGAACATTCGAAAAAATCATTCATTCATGTGTACACAGAGCAGTATACATAGACACAAATATATACTATGGACAATTTAAGACCACTAGCTCACCTGAAATACTTGTCTTTTGTCTGTGGGAAGAAACCAGAGCACCCACAGGAAACTCATATGAAGAAAGGGAGAGCATATAAATTCCACATAGACTGAGCAGGGATGAAACCTACATCAGGTCCCACAGCCCAGGTGCTGTGAGATGCTGCTGCTACCTGCTGTGCTGCCCCAACTTCGAAGCACAGTATGTTTCAGATCAACATTTTGAAGATGGGGGCCTGCTCAACTAGCCATAATCCTGAAGCAATGGTGTACCTCTAATGTACAGACACCCAAATTGACACTCCCTGTACTGTCCTAATCCACCATAAATGAATCAAATGAGTTGAGCTCAGTGATTCTGCAGCCTTACGCCAGTCAGTAGCACCAATCCTGGCAGCTCCACTGATGCGAGGTGCCATCTTCTGTGGCCGGGGCACAGCAGTTATCGCAACTGTGTGAAAAGGGAGCCTGAAAATGCTGACAGATCGTCCAGCAAGACATCACCACAAATTACACTGATGCTTCCAAAGATAAATGACATTTGAAATACTGGACTGTATTCACTTAAAGGATTCCTTTGCTTAGCATCTTCTTTATTCTACATAACTTGAATCATTCTCCGGTGGTGTTCTTTACTGTACCTTAGAGTTTTTGTGCTTATTGATCATGTGTGGTGTCCCCAGAGGTTATCTGAACAGACACACATCTGATTATCAAGTTCTTTAGACATTTTACAATAAAGAACTGATGGGGGTATGAGAGAACACAAATTTTCTCCACTGCTGAGTTCCCTTTCATTTATTCATTTATTTAGCTGACAATTTCCTCCAATGTTAGGCTACTCACAATTATTTACTCATTTATACAGAGGGTTATTTTCACTGGAGCAATTCACGGTAAGGACCTTGCTCAAGAGTACTACAGCAGTTGGTAAGACTTGAACAAGCAACATTGTGATCCAACGCTAGCAGCTCTAAGCACTACGGTGCCCGTGTGCATTATTGGCAATGAATTTTCACTGTAGATAACATCTATATCTATGTATATTTCTCATAAATATTTACGTGTTGCCAGTTTTCCCAGCTGACTTGGCACCAGAATGCACTGGGAACTTTGCCCCTGGGTGTTTTGGCAGCGTCTCAATGAATCCATGGGGACTGAAGGAACCCATCGTTGCTGCAGGCGCTGCTGCCATTCACAGCTTTGGTGGAATCACAGTCGTTCGTTCCCGTTGAACCGCATCTTAATGATCAGCAGAAGGTGCAGGACCACAGGACTTTTTCCAGAGGGTTCGAAACATACGGTCTTTCTCTCCAAAGCAAACGGTGGTGCTCTGAGGCCTGCCGCCTTGTAATAAATTTTCATGTCTAAAAAATATATATATATTTTTTTTTTAAACGAGATGAGGAGCTTGCCCAGTATATAAATGGAAAGGTGATCCATAAGACCACATTTAATGCCAAGCTGTGTTTGAGAGCATGAATAAAGCAGCAATCCTTAACCATTCTGTTTGACCTAGAAATGCTGCTCGTTGGCTTTGGCTTTACAGTCCCTGCTGACTTAATTAGAAGCTTAAGTTAGGAGTTGAACTGTGCAACCTTCAAATCATCATTCTCTCTCTCACTGCTTTATTCCACCCTTTCCTGCCGCTTCTCCTCCCTGCCTTCCCAAGATCCTGCGTCTCGTGGCACTAAAGCAGAGGAAACAACTTAATCGAGTCAGTTTCTGGTACGTGAGGAGAATGGCGCCGGGGCCGAGGCAAAGCATTGGCGCGCCAATTAGCAGACAGCGAGCCGGCACTAAAGGGAATAACTACATAATGATAAGCTGCCTCCTGTCAAAGTCGCTTATTTTAAAATCTTGACATCTTTTTCATACGTCGTACAAAGAGAGAGGGCGAGATAATCCGACATGAAACGGTCTCCTCCGCTCAAGAACGACAAAGAGGACGCGGCGCGTCTCGGGCGCGAACAATAGGTGGGCGCTCTGCTCCTCATCGAGACGCCCACCGACGGGAGTTCAGCGCGGGGTGAACGGCCCAGATACAGCGTGTCACAATATTTTCACTGGCACTTTTTTGTTTTGAAATCCGCAGGTTGTACACATGAAATATTCACTGCTTCTCCAGGCAACTCAAAGGAAAGAACTGCAGCGATGGGTTTTTGTCCCCCCCCCCAGGATGACTTTCAGCTAACGGTAGACAACACAATGCCTGACATGAGGTGCCAACAGTCTCCCGTGACATTCGACTGTTTAAAACCATGCGCATCTTCAGTTGTTTGCGTGACATTTACTGGCTCAAACTGGCTACAAATCCGCAGCCTAAATTACAGGTTTGATTTCTTACCGAACGAATTCTAATTTTGTATAATTGCTGTCTGTAAACTGAAGTAATGAGATACGTGAAGTTTTATCCGTACACAAGTAGGATTTGAAATATCTGGTGACATTCGGGGAACTTTCAGTACGGTTCAATGGGAAGTCCTTTCCGCAGACCAGACGAAATGTCCAGCTTGGGGGTGGAAAGGGCTGTTATAGGTGTATTCAGGTAACCACATGCAACACCCTTTACTTAAAATGTGGCTGCAAGGCAGCTCTACCATATATGTAATTTTGGTCCATCAGCGTGGGAGCGTTTTGATGCAGCCCTGCCCAGACAGTCCAAATGTAAATCCGAGTACTCGTATTCCGGTCCCTTCTGTGAATTTCATGCATTAAACAAACTGACACCACGTAGCGGCATCCGTCTGCATATACTGCTCTTTAATGGCGTAGCAACATCCCGTTCGGTGACCTGGTCCTGCACTCAAACCTGGAGCCGTGCGTTAAACTGTAGCCCGTGTCTGCAAAGAGCCAATACTGCCAAAACTGTTAGTGTGTAATTACACCACCCCATAACTTGTCACTGTGTCTAATAAATGTACTGACACCTGCGAAAGACTTTTCCGGCTGCTGGGCTGATGGTTCCGGTTCACTTAAGGTCCCCACTTGTGCTGCTTATTACCATGTGGTCTTCGCTCTCCTCATCTACACAGCACTCCAGTTTTGTGTTATCGGACTTGAGAACGGCGTTGAAAGGGTTTTCCAGAGCTGTACCACCATCGCTGTCCATAAAGACCTGTAAAAAGGGTGAGGGGCAGCGTTTGAGACCCATAAGGGGGGTTCCGACGTCAGCGTGAGCTTGTTCAATGCGATGCTGTAATACCGGCGCCGCCCGCTAGATGACGCACATGAACCGTCTGCATGTCCCAAATCTTCCACTAGGTGGAGCGCGTCAGTCATTAAAACGTTTCCGGTTTCTATCAGAGCCGTTTGTTTTTCTTTAAGTAAAAATCCGTTAAGAGTAGTTAACTAGACATATTGGAATAAATTAGTTTTGTGCTGCTATGTAAACTGGTAAATTATGATTCAAGTTGATTCAGTTATAGTTATCTTGGAAAAAAGAAATAATTTGGACGAGCAAAATAACTTATAAATTACAGACAGAGTATACAGTTAAAATCTGAATAAATAGCTCAGCACCAATGATCCACAATGAAGACGCCGCAAACTCCTAATCTGTACGCTACACTGTGTACAAATTACTAACTCTCGTTGCAGAAAATATTTAGAACACAACTGCATCGCCCATAAACGCACGCCCTGAGTTAAATACGCCATTCCTTAAACTGATATTCCCGAAAATAAACGGGCGTCGGTACGGTCCCTAAACGCCACACCTTGCCGCCCGTTTCTAGTCGAGCTCAAACGGAAGACACGCCGCGTGAATTAACAGTTCTTCGGAAAACGTCTCGTCACGTGACCGCGCGACGTTGACTTAATATGCAAAGGGCGCGCGGAGTCCTGGGTGTCCGCGAGGGCAGGGCTCGCGGGGAAGGTGAGGGCGTGGCGGTCGCGCTCAGTTCCTTTGCGTTTTTTTTTTTTTTTAAGCGGGGGAGGGGGGGCTGGAAAATGGTTCCGTGACTGTCTTTCCCAATGGGTCCAGCCCAGTGTTTCCCGTTACTGAGGCGTGTGTGAACGGGTTGAGACTCGTAAAGTAAACTCAGCAGCCGTCAGGGATGTCCTGGCGAAGCCTCACTTTCTGTTTATTTATTTTTATTTTTAGCGCTCGCTTTCGCCTTCTTGTTTTAATGCTGTAGCTACCGGCGGCTGAGGCGAAGCTCCATTCCTCTTCACCTTTCAGACACACTAGATTCAAGTCATTCAATACACAACACAGCATTTCTCCAAGACAAGACTTTTTATTATTATTTTTAAATATAATGTGTGCTTTAATTTGACTTTCTGTGCTCAGTGTTGGATGTACTTTTAATGGCTCTTTATATAAGGTACATACAATGATACATAGCCTACATGAATAGTGAAGCATTTCTGTTGGAGATTGTGCTTAAAATCCACAGCTATTTGTAGTTGTTCATCCTACGTAGCACTTTGGACATATGCAACATGGAAAAATTTCAACAAATGCCTGCATGTAGCCTGTGTTCTAAGCAGCTGGATGTTGGTTCATATTCCACTACTGCTGCGGTGACCCTTAAGAAAGGAACTTACCTTGAACTGATGTGGTAGGAATACCTAGTTGGGTAAATTCGCTTTTGTAATTGCCTACTGGACAACACATTTATGATCCGCAGTCACTTTAATACTGTAACGTGCTGTGCTCTGGGTTCGGATGGGACAAAGAAGGACTCACCCTGTTCAATATGAATGTTTACTGGGACATCGGCACACAGCGAGAGATATCGGTGTGCACCAGATAATGGAAATAATACTCTGGGACGGAGGACCCCTGCACCTCAAGCCAGTCTTTCTTGCCGTTTTTAGCCTTTTTCAAACTTTTCTTATCCGTATCACACTCCCCAACAAGCCCTCATCCCCTTAAAATCCCTGTCAGCACCCACAGTGGTTGAACAACTATTTTACATTTTTATTATTATAATTATTCTCAACTATTTACAGTGAAAATTGTTTCCCACTCAAATGTGACACCCCTCAGTAACATGGGTTGTTACATTGCTTATGAAATCCATGCCTGCTTTTTTTTTTTTTTACTCTGCCTTCTTTTGTCTTGATTTTCATCTGCTGACCTTGGAGCAAACGCAAGTTGCTAAAGGGGGAAGTCATACATGTGGTTTATATTCCACGTTATTTGATGACTAATCTGGAAAATGTTCTTGAAGTTTCTATTTGTCACTAGAATCTCAAGGTACTTCTGAGTGCCCTCCAACAAGGAAAAGATAAACTAACCCGAACCTTCTTAACTGTTTCCGAACAAGGATGTGGATCAAATATGGCGTGGAACTAAGTTGGACTTTCCCATTCTTCGAGTTTGCAGAGCTCTCACATTACGACGCAAGCCTATTTACTTCAGGAGTTTGAGTGTACGAGTGCAGATTGCATATATATGGGTGGTGATGAAGTAAACAAGTATAGCTGCCAGCCTAGTGCTTACAGCCAGGAGCCAAGCCAAGTGACCCCTCAGCTTTTGCTCCCAAGCGGAAGAAAGCATCGCACGCAAGCGAGATGCCACTGTGCCCTGTAAGGGTGTGTCATGTGTGCACTCCAGCCCATGCCGCCTACTGCAGACCCAGCTGTTTTTCATCACCCCAGGCCTGGCCTGGGGCAGCGCTGGGTTGTTTTGGCCACACTCCCCTCCCTCATGTGACCCCTGACCTCCCTGTCTTACTTCTCCGTCGCACTTGAGATGTTTCAGAACGTTAGACGTGCAGCTCTTGCCACAGATTTCATAGATAAAGTGAAGGTTTTCCTGGAACAGGCCCATGTGCATTAAAGATGCCACAGTGATTGGACCCCAAGGGGACATCAGGACCCTTCGCTGTAGCAGTGTGAGTAGTGATGATGATCAGAGGAGCTTTCCCAGACAATATAATTTCTATACAGAAGATAGGATTTTCTTCCAAATGGACTCTGCCAGACTGCTACTTTCAGAGAAGTATTTTCACTTTTCATTCTTGCACTGGAGCTCATTTCGAGTTTGTCTAAGCACGTCTTCATTTCTGTGGAAATTTCTTTATGGAAAATTGAGTTTTTCCAGCTTGGGTTCAGCATTGAAGAATGTGCATATGATAGGAGTGTATACATAAATAATAAAAAAATTTGGGTCTCACACTTGTCTGGGTGATGGTGGTTTTTGTGTTATCAAGCCCAATTCAAGGCTCTCATGACAACCCAAGTAAAAGCAGATTTGCAGATCTGCAGTTAGCGTGAGACTATGACCCAACACCCCTCTAGGATAAAGAGATCTGCAGAATAGTTCTTCTGGGGGAGGGGGTTTTCGGGTGGCATGGTGGCACAGCAAGTAGTGCCGCTGTCCCACAGCACCTTGGTAGTGCAAGAGCATGTGAGTTTGATCCCTGCTCAATCTGTGTGGAGGTTGCACGTTCTCCCTGTGTCTGTTTCCTGTGGGTTCCTCCGACAATCCAAAGACATGCTGTTCAGGTTCACCCATAGTGTGTGAGTGATGGAAAGAGAGTGACCCATTGTAAGTAGTGTATCTAGAAGTGTAAGTCACCTTGGTGAATAAGGTATGTGGGCTGATAACACTATGGAGTTCTTTGAGAGTCACTTTGGAGAAAAGCATCTGCTAAATAAATGTAAGCAAATCCTAATTTTGTGATACTTCCTCTGGTTAACTATTAGGTACATATTTAGGTCTGTAAGACAGGATCATAATAATAACAATATTAATAAGAGTCTGCACACAGAAATCACAGTGTTATCACAAGTCCTCTTTTCTCCGTAGACAATTTACAAGTTTCCAGTATATTCTTTAGGCTTTGTGGAACATTTTAGGGAAATTATTAATCAGTATACCTCAAAAAGGACTCTGAGACAACCCTGTTATTGTTTCAGGTGGAATAAATATTTTCCATTGTAATTTAAGAATAAAAAATGCTTGGCACCATGTTAAAAAGGGAGTGAACTTCGCTATCTTATTGTCTATTCAGCTCTCTACTTTCCATTTCAGCTTATTTCTGGAGCTCTGACTTTATCAAACGGGCATTCATATGGCGAGCACTGTGAATAGGCCCCGTTTCTGCCTTTACTTCCTGTCAAACTCAAAGGTCTTTCTTATGTTAACAGATGTGGGCAGCCTTTGAGGCCACCGCTCCCCGGTGACCCCAACATGCACTTCCTGTTCTGGGCTGACACCCAGTGCCTGAACAATTCAGCTTTATGCCCACCTTATGAAATATTCCAATATGATGCTTCTGCTTTGAAGGAGAAGTGAATTTATTTCAATAAATCTACATGCCGTGAAAGCAAACTTGACTACGTTCTCTACATGGGTATTTTCTGACAGCAACAGAATAGAACTGACTTTATATAAATGGGCTGTGTTTTCTTTTTTTCCATCTTAAGCTGACAGTTAAAGATTTACTGAAATCATTACTTTCATAAAAACGTATTAACTTTGGAAAGGAAAGGTCTGAACATATCCAACAATAATGTCGCCTATTGTTTGCCATAATAAAGTAAATGAAAGTAAATGCTTGTAAATTTTATTTCTGTAGCACATAAGTCACTGAGCTGTGAGGTATTTTCTGAAGGACTTTCAGTTCGTCTCCGTGTAACACCTCCTCAGAATATTGGTCCTCTGGCCTCTGGAAAATGTTAGAATTGTTTTGGTGATGCTGAGGGATAAACTTTGAACCCCACTAAAAGGCGTTTGATGTACTCTTAAGGAACAAGATTGAGTTGCACATACATGTCTTCCATGTCTACCCTGCAGATGGTAATTTTTTTGAAAATGTCTGTCAAAATGAGCATGGTTCTTGTACCTTCCCTCGTCTCTGGTTTGCTCCTGATATGTGGCTTTCTCAGGGTTGGGAGCTTCGGGAGACCTTTTCCAGAACACTGCTCCATTTCACTTAAAAAGCCTAAGTAACAACCCACTGCCACAGCAATCACAGATTTTTATTGAAGAGCAGCAGGCCATAAGCAGACTTGGCAGCTCCTTGACAGACATTATGCTATTCTGCACTGTTAGTTGTTTTCCCAGTCAACAGTTTTGCTGTTGTGTCTGATTTCTCTTATGATTTCACATAAGTTTCAGAGCTGAGAAAGACACAGAGCTGTGAAACAGTTGGACACTAACTGATTTTTTTTCCATTATACTGTATCATCTAAGGGGGCTTGGCCAGGTCCCACTCTGGTGGGTCTGGGGTTCGAGTCCTGCTTGGGGTGCCTTGCGGCGGACTGGCATCCCGTCCTGAGTGTGTCCCCTCCTCCTCCAGCCTTGCACTCTATGTTGTCGGGTTAGGCTCCGGTTCACCACCACCTCGCTTGGGACAAGCGCTTTCAGACAGTGTGTGTGTGTGTATGTGTATTATCTATTTATTTACTGTATTACGTGTTTAAACTGTTTAATTTTCTATTTTTATACATAAATGTTTGTGTTTTATATTGTTGTCTAAAGAATTTAGGGAGTGCCACTATAATTTCGTTGTGTTGCACAGCAGTACGATGACAAAGTCTTCAATTCAATTCAGTTCAAGTTTGATCTAAAAAAAGTTCTTGTATATACATCACATATCAAAAGTGTGAGTGCAGCTCTGCAACTTTAGCAATACCTGTATGGGAGAAACTGAAAAGAAGAGCAAAAATAAAGCAACTCACAAGTGTCCTACATCTCTGAGAACTGCTGTAAAACAGCTGCAAAGACAAGTTGACTGGTTGTTTACTGAATACCTTGCAAGGAAAAAGTTTCCCCTGAGCATTCTCAAACTTTTAACTGGTACTGTACACTCACTGGCCACTTTATTAGGTACTCAGCCACTTATACACACAGCTCACCTCCACATTTAGAAAGTCATGTGGTTGTGGCAGTATACACTTGGCAGCCACTTTATTATATATGCCTGTCCAGTACTGGATGCGACACTGTCCACGAGGTCCTTGGCCCATACTGGCTTGAGAGCTTCGCAGTTTCTTCGCATTCTGCTAACATTGCATTCTATCAAAAGTATGAGATGCTCTATTGGTTTGAGAGAGTTGGTTTGTGCAGGTCATTAGAATAAAGTAAATGCACTGTTGTGTTTGAGATATTCACAGGAGCACATTCTGAGATACCTACTACTAGTGCTGAGTTGGTATTTTCTTACTTGTGTCATGTTGGGTAGCACAAGTCTTGCCTGTCTTTGCTGACCTCTCTCATCAGTGTGAATTTTTCACCCACAAGACAGCCACTGACCGGATTTTTATTTCTCCATTTAACCATTCTTTGAAAACCCTTGACACTGTCATGTGCAAAAATCCTAGGAGGGTGGCTGTTATGGAAATTCTGGAACTAATGCAGCTGGTATCAATCACAACACAAATATGAGTCACAGTCACTTAGACCACGTCTTCATTCAGATGGAAAGTGGACCTGTCCACCCTGTCTCCATTGCACATCTGGTTGTGTTATCATCTTGTTCTGACATGTTTGCTATATCTTTATGCCCTTACAGCTATAGGATGCTTTGTGTGTGGGAAAAAAAAAGTCCGGTAAATAAATGTGTGTATAAATGCGATTCATTATAACTTCCTTGATAATTTAATTGTCTTTAACAGCAAAGCTAACAATTCAAGCATATCTTCAGAGACTTGTTTTACCTATGAGAAATTATAAGAATAATAATAATAGTGTATTCCGTAGTAGTTACATAATTTTAATCACTTTTGCAGAAACAGCTGTCTTCCGATGCTGTACTCAATAAGAACAAGTTCCACAGAAACACTTTTCAGCAGACAGGTTTGCTCTAGTTTAACAGAATGTCAGTAAGGAAAGGTGGCTCTTGAGACAACGGCAGGGTTTAAACAAGGTCTCTCTTTTCCAACTGGGTGTGTCCAGCTTGGGCTCAGCACCATGTAGATTGCTTGCCGATGACACGTGATGCAAGCATGTGAGTAGGCCAGGTTTGCTGGAAGAAGCATCCATATTTCAGGTAGTGAGGTAAAGTCGGTCACTTAAATGAATTCAGAGCTTGGTCTGATCTGATTGCGCATCAGTTGCAGTAGGTCTGGTTTTCATCTTGCAAAGCAGGCAGAACAGTAGACTCCAGGTTTTTGGTTATGACCCCCAGAGGTTCTCATTGCCAGACCTCCCACCTTTGCATGCTACCCTTGGGGTGGTTGGACTGAAGCCCTGAGCTTGGAGGCGCCAATGTCATCTTCTCTAATTAAATTCAATTACTGTAATTAAGAACAATTTAAATTTGAATTGCACTTTATGAGCACATGTGCTATCCTGAAATTGTGTTTCTGTGGCTTATCAAAAGGCAACAAGAGGGAAAAATATGTAAACTAAGAATGACACAATCAAGCAACCATTTCAAATTTATTTTTTGGACACTCATACTGTGAACCCCACGTTGTAATATGTTTGGTTCAGCCCCTAAACTGGTGGAATAAGACATAAGCCTCAAACAGATTTAGGCCACAAGCAGTTTCTTGGAGGACAAAATTTGTTCTTTAAGTTCATATGGAAGACTAGTTCACTTTCCAACCGAAAAGTTTCAAAAATGACTGGATTGGTGTCTATGTCTGTGTTGTGATGATGAATGCAGTTTATGTTTGGCACTTTGCACATCACCTCTGTCTTGTCATTTGATTTACAGTTGAACAGAGGCTGGTGTTTTATTGAACAGTCCATTCATCCGTATTGGTTGGATCACCATAACCTGAACCTTGAGGTTTAAGTTTGCCGTTGCAAGTCTCTAAAATTAGCTTTCATGAAGGAGACACTGAAGAATGGCTTCCTGCTTCACCTCTTTGCTCAAAGACAAAACTCTTGCCCCCCCAATGCAAAGCACTTTCACTTGAACTGCCCTCTAGAGCAGAAAGCCATGCCCTCCAGTCACACAACCCAAAGAACATCTGGAGAGAAGAAACATATGGAACAACCAAAATCTGCTTTCCATTTATTGCATCCCTGAGAGTCTTCTTATGATGAAGCTTTTGTGAGGCATCCTCAGACTTCAGTGCTTTAAAAGTCTGCCTAGAATCATCACCACCACCACCACCAACAACAACAACACATAAAGGAAAAAAACCCATAAACCACTCATTTTCTGCTTCTGTGCCAGGCGATAAGTGCATGGGAAAATGCATGGAAAAAGTAGCAGTAGATTATGGTGGGGAGTAGAAATCATGATACCAAAGGAAGGGGGGCACCAACCCATAGTAGTTATTGCCACTGCCAGGTTATTCTCCACTGCACTTTAACATTTTAAATGGATGGGTGCTCTATCCCTCTGCTGAAACTCTGTTTGCTTTAAACCACATACTATTCTATGTACTACAGCATTAAAGAAGAGTAAAAACCAAAGAAAATGTTGTGCAAAAGGTGTCCATGAAATGTGTGTTTGTGTGTATAAAAGCCAACTGCAGTGTTTCAAGGCATATGACCTAATCAGATCCCCGGAGTTCTGGCCAAGCCACCTGTTATGGGGTGTGCCCCAATGGTCTGTCCTTCATGGACTCTTGGGTGATAAGATCCATTTTTCGTACCCTGAGTAACCACAGGCCTTCCCACTGTGAAGTCATCAGGCTCTGGGACCCATCGCAGACTCACAGCTTGGACCCCACAGTCACCGCAGCCTTTTCCCACTCGCTTGTGGTGTTTTATGGAGTCAGAGGGACGTGTTCTCCGAATTCTTTCCACCAGAGACGGGAAAAAGAACAAAGAGCGAGCGTGTGCCCCAAGTTCAGCAGACAATAATGTGTCATAAACCAGGGCTCACCAGAGACTGCTTTCAAGGCTTTAAAGAACTGGCTTTTTTATTATTCCAGAAATATCTCCAAAAAGTCATACTTTTCATTGGTTTGATGAATAAATATAACTGTAGCTAAGCCTAGAAAATATATTTTGTACATGATTATTCCCCTTCTTGGAACGGTGGACACTATCACAAAGTTTGGTTTTTCAACATAAGATTATAAAAGCTGTTGTCTAATTCCTGTCCTCTGCTGCTGTGCAGAACAGTGTTGTGTAAATGGGAGTAGAGGGGTAAAAGCCATATGAAATGCTGAACATTCCTAAACCTCTGCAGAACATGACCTGTGGAATGCAAACTATATCAGCTCCAGAAGTGAGGAAAATCTGTTTCTCAAAAAGCAGGAAGCAGCAAAAGCCAAATTAAACTGCTTACACTTTTCCGTTGTGTCTTAATTTGATGGTTTTCCCCATATGTTTTGTATGAAGTCACCCCTGACACATGAATGGGATGAATGTGAAGGCATGTTTTATTAGTAGCAGTAAGGAATTTTTCGTTATTGTGGATCGAAAAGATTGGCAATTCATAACAATTCATTTTTTGAGTGAAAGATGACTTTTAAACTTACCTTTGTTTATTTATTTGGATTTTGTTGCATGAAAATAATTCAGTTCCTCAGAGGAGGTCTTAGTTCTGCTTTTTCCTAGGTTCACCCTGGAACAAGGAAATAACAAGGTTGCTCTGCTCGATTCCCCAGTACATCCGCTTGGCCAAAACACGTAAATGTTATTCCGAGGCCAACGTACTCTAACATCTGCACTGCGGCTGAGGCAACATCACTGGAGTGTATTCAGAGAGGGAAACAAAACAATCCCAATTTCACCACCTCCTTTATATTTGCCATATGTTGTCGTTGTTTTGTTTCAACTGTTTTTGAATGTCATGGATCACAAGAGAGCATCAGAAGATGGTTTTTTAGAATTGCATATCTGAGCATGTATCAAGGGGATTTTTCTTAGGATAGAATGAATTTGTTCAAAGTAGCTCTGCCAATAGATCTTTCCAAAGGAAAACATGCTTGTACAGTCACTGACATGATGCGTTTAAAAGGCCCTCTGAAAAGAGGGAATTGTGGTTACTTCACTCTTTCCACAGGAAACGTGCAAAAAAAAAAAAAAAAAATGCTGTCTCAATATTATCCGTTGCACATTTTCTGCGTGAGTCAAAACTTGAGTGAAGCAAATTTATTCTTAGAATGAATGATGATGATTGTAGTTATTAGATGACTGCTGATTCTATGATTTGACAAGATCCTTTTATTACAGCTGTAGAGCTCACATGTAATGAGGGACCAGTGTTAGTTAAGGTTTTGGTGGAACAGACATTTATCTATCCTGGAAGAATAAATATTATTACCTTCCCTGTTGACACTGAAGAGCAGCTTACATTTTACATTATCATTTATTCATTGCTTATCAACAACCTCTTGTCCACAGAAGTGTCGTAGTGGTCCAGAGTGCATCCTGTAAGATAGGGGGTGAGACAGGGTACGTCATGAATGGGACTCCATTCTACTGCAGTACATGTTACAATTTTAAATTAAAATCCTGATACAATACCAGAGGAGAAAGAAGGCATAGTTGAGACTCAGTAGGTCTTGGGAGCTGACAAAGTGTGTACGGCCAAAAGTCATATGATCGGTTTGCTGTACAAACCTTATGGTATGTGCTACAATAATCTTACAAAAAATAGCTGTTAATCTAGTAATAAGCATGTTTACAAAAAATTGATATTAATTCAAAATGAAACAATAAAAAGGTTAAACACAGCAATGTACATCATACATGTGTGAATTTCGAAAGCAGGGTAAGGAGGTGGTATCTGGGTGTATCATGAGTTACTTGGGTAAGACTGAGATCAAGTCAAATGTGTGTAAAATGCAACTGCACTTTATTGTTAGAACAATGTTAGTGCAAGTACTGAAGCATTTTTACGTTAGTCTATTTAACCAGTGAAGATGAAATGATTCTTTGATTGTTGCTGAATGTAAAACAATACCATCCAATTCTACTTAATATGAATTCTGTATGTTTAGTGCAAACCTTCCAGATGGCACTTAAAGCAAAAATCCAGAATCAAAAAACCTGAAGAATATCCCCTTTTAATGGATATTCAGTCACATAAAATAAAAGCAGAATGAGGTCAAAGTGCTGTAGCCTAACATCCTAATTAGGATTAACTCCAGTATCATAAAGTTTATCTTCATTTCAGAAACTACGACATTGTCTTGCATCACCTTCTAAAACTTCTCCTGAAAGTTCACCTTCTAAAAGTTCCCCACCCCCATGTGTACTAGACAGGATAATTTAATCTTCCACAGTAGTGGATTCCAGATGGTGGACTGGTATATATTTCGAACGACTTCCTGTTCTTCTCCTTGATGAAACTGGGCTAGTCTCACCAGATAATCCCATGAATCTTCTCCCTAATTAAAACTCCACCTTTTTTTCGGTCCAACTGGAAAGCACCCAATGTACATAGTCAAGCATTCAGAGTACGTTTCTGGTGCAGGTATATACACTAAAAAGATTTAATGTTGCCCTATTAAAAAAAAAAAAAATCTCCAAAAACAGCTAAAGAGGATTTTAATGTGTTTTCCCTCAGAGTTCTGGACTAACGTTCCCTAACCTTTCAAGCTTTCCAAGTCAGCTCCTTTACGTCCACTAGGGGCACCAAAGAGCAGGGCACGTGACTCAAACAATACCAAATGGCAAATAACTCCCCCAGCAAAACTTTTTTTTCTAATACTGATTCTTTTTTGTGTTTGGTGTCTGAAATGTGTGCTCATCTGGAAACCATTTTCATTTCCATCCCCTTGCAATGAGCTGGCAATCAGAGTTTGAAAGTGCAGAGTTTTACGCACATGCGTTTTTACATTAAATGCTAAATGATGTGTAATTGCAAATTTCAATTAGATCATAGTGGAAACTCCACCTTGATTCCAGAACCAAGCTTAAACAGCACATGACAGTGACACTGTCAAGTGTTCGAATCTGAATGTGTAATGACTGATTTTTCACCACTTTTTTTTTGCTTCCTTGCATGGATGGCGTGTTCAAGAGCCACAACCTGCAGAGCCCACTAAGAACACATTTAGCTCACTACTCTCCTTTCAGCTTGTGATGTAATCCTTGTAAAAGACTAACTAGTTCTAAGACTGCATAGCTGGTGTTACCAGTCATTATTTCCAGAGGATTTAGATGTCGTTGCACAATGCGGAGGCCTAAGTGACTGTCCTAAGCAGCTCCCATTTAGGAGAACTGCAGTTCTGATCCAATATGCTACTGGGTGGTAAAAGAATGACCATTAATAGAGTGCAGAAGTTCTAATCCAAAGAAAAAATATGTTATTGAGATAGGTAGCACTTTAGGGTAAAACTAAAAATAGCCAGGTATGTAAAACATACGGTATATATTCAAATGTTTGACGTAAACTTCTTGTAACAGACTTTGCATTTGTGTAAATGTAAAAGCCCCAAAATGTGACTATAAATTTGAAATGTAAAAACAACACATTGGCTGAAACGTCAGCACTCTTGATGCCAGTTCGTGATGTGATGTACAAACTCTTATGACTTTTCTGGTTTACATCTGAGCTTGTTCTATATCTGGCAAATGATCTAGATGAACTGTATTACACTTGCCTTTAGATTTTCTTTTTTTTTAATATACTGTATGTCTGGAGCATTAAAATGATAAAAATAAATTTGAGAGCACATCATTTGACAAAATCATATATCACTGTTCCACTTGGCTGCGAAATGTGTTGTAGGTTTCAGTATTGCTTTTCCTTTAGCTTTCTGATTTGCTTCTATAAAGGAAATAACACATTTACATGGTAATGCCACGATGTCAGAAAAGTCTGTGCTTTTTGTTCCCTGTGGCTGCTGAAATAATTTGATAATGGGGACCTATACTTGACTCTTTGCAGAGCACTTTGTACAATGCTACACTTTTATTATTATTAGTTTTTATCACCACACATTTAACTGAACAATCATAAAGAATCACCGAGGTAAAAAGCACTGCCACGTGAAGCACATCTAAATTATTCGTGTTAAACACATTTTTAGTGTTAAATGTCTTCAAAGCAAATCAGTATAAGAAATAAGTCAGTTTGTGTGAAAATGGAGGTTTCAGCAAATAATCATAGACTTGAGACAATAGTCTAGCAGTTCATTTGTTATTTGTACAATAAAAAGAAGTAACTACATTTTGCCTACAGGTTGAAAGGTCAAAAGCGGCTAAATGTGGGATGATTGAATGACATGTAATTATCTTTTCATCTTTCGATATTTACGAGCACCAAAAAGAACCAGGTGAAAAATAAATGAATAAATTTTTTGGTATACAATTGCAAGTTATGTTACATTAGCTGTTACCTAGTGGAGGCACGGCAGGCTTGGCTGGGTCCTGCTCACTGGCGGGTCTGGGGTTCGAGTCCTGCTTGGGGTGCCTTGCGGTGGCCTGGCATCCTGTCCTGGGTGTGTCCCCTCCCCCTCCAGCCTTGCACCATGTGCTGCCGGGTTAGGCTCCGGTTCACCGCGACCCCACCTGGGACCAGTGGTTTCATCCAGTGTGCGTATCTGTTGCCTTTCTTCTGACCTTAGTTTCCACTATTTCAGCTAATGCTGCAGTTCGCTGCAGAAAATCTGCAAAACTATTTCCATTCCATAATTTACTTTTTTCCCCTTTTTCTTCTGACATGCAATTTGTCTTCCAGCAGAGCCAAACCGGTAGCTGAATTAGGATATCTAGAGTTGGTGGGATATTTTGTAGCCTGCTCGAATTGAGCCTATTAATCAAAGAGGGGAGCGTCCATCACCCAGAACATCCAGACTTATTCATACACCCCAGAAGACACACTGGGTCAGATGCTAGAAGAGCATGATGGTCTCCAGGGTGCTTGGATCCAACCACTGGGTCTGGAACTCCCAACAACATCACTATCAAGGAGTGAGTGACCTTTCGCTACGTCCAAAGGGAATGCATCCGCTGAACCTGTAAAACTACTTAAACATGACAACATGCAACAACCATAATATATAGTTGTGTGTCCCAGCACTCCATCACATGATGGTTATTTTTATTTCTATAGAAGGCTAACATCTGCTCCTTGGGTGAAATGTAAATTTTCTGTGAACACCTGGAATCAGGCAGTTTGTACAGCGACTGTCAGCAATGAGTTAGGACGAAAGACTGGTTTGCTTTTTGCTGTCTCAAGCTTCTATTTATTTTCTCTTATTTCTTAATTTAGCTGAAGCGTTTCTCTAAAATGACATATTATTAAGCCAGTTACAACAATGTAAATATTTATACAGTAGGATAATTGTTATGGGAGAAATTCAGGGTAAATACCTTAGTCAAGGGTACTTCAGCAGGAGCTGGATCCTTCAAGCGCAAGGCAGTGGCTGTAACCAGCACTGTACCTTCCGCCCCAGTTAAACATTTTCCTGGAGTATATGAATTTAAAGAACGTATTAATAAAAACTAAGGTGTCCTCATATTTTAATTCCCATATGTTGCTTTGCCAATTACATAGGATTTCCAAACGGGACAACCACACGGCCAAGGTGGGTTACAAGTACAGAGCCTTGATCCCACTGCTGGGAAAAACAACAAATTTTTCTAATTAGAGTATTACGTTTCATAACCGAAGCTAAATTACTTTAATATTCAATGGCAGGGGGTAACCCTCTGCAGTAATCTGAGCTGATGTTGGGAAGTGTGCCATTGGTGTACCAGGATGACGACATCCTGCCTTTAACAGAGATTCCGTGTGCTGGTAAACACTTGAAAAGCTCTTCATGCAGGTCTGACCACAGCTGCTAGGGATTACATTGACATCTTCCAAAACCCCTGAGGCACACAGCGGGAATGACCTCCACTGGTCGCATTGAAAGGGACACAAAGAATAACTGTTTACCTCCTGACTTCGTTTAGTTTAGAGGTCGCCTCCAGGTTTTCCTACACAGCCTCTAGTTCCGAAAAGAACAGGGCATGTGCATAATAACAGAAAACCTTGTCTGAAAATACAGTGTTCACCCGCTGCATACCCTATTACAATGCTAACGTGCTCCTGAAAAACACTTTTTAAGGTGAATTCTCGTAACTTCAAGATGTAACTCCCATTGGTTTCAATGGTAAACATTTTTTATGTGGTCCTGACCCCAAAAGCAACACTAATTTTCTTCTAAAATGTCACCATATCCAATCAAAATGGACACGAGCACTTTAACAGTAAACCTTAGTTATCACAACATAAGACTGTTTTCCTTCATTAATGTCTGTATAATACCATATGGCTGCCTACCTGTCTACATGTTATAGCTCTGTTATAGCTATTATTCTCCATACACTTTCCGGGTACCCCATTTTTGTGTTTCATGTGAATTGGTGACTCCAAACTGATTGTGTTTTTTTGTGTGTGTTACAGTTCCCTGCTGCTAACACAGCACATAAAAGCCAACAACTTTCTAGCTCAGGCTAGTTTTGTAACCTATATAGCCTATACAGTATATAGGTTATATATAGCCTAGCCTATATATTGCCTATATTGTTTTATATAGGCTATCTCCTTGTGGCGCCAAAGCTTGGGGGTACAATATTTTGCTTCTTAAATCTAAAAATAAATTGCAAAGTTGGGAAAAGCTATTTTTAAAAGCCTGGCTTAATAATGAAGTTTTTTAAATGAAATTTTAGATCTGCTGAATTGTATATAACATAACAGTTTCTCAGGGGATGTGGTGGAGCAGTGGGTTTGGCTGGGGCCTGCTCTCTGGTGGGTCTGGGGTACGAGTCCTGCTTGCGGTGCCTTGCGACAGACGGGCATCCTGTCCTGGGTGTGTCCCTTCCCTCTCCAGCCTCGCACCCTGTTTTGCCGGGTTAGGCTCTGGTTTGCCGTCACCGAGTTTGGGACAAGCGGTTTCAGACAGTTTGTGTGTATAGTATCCATTGTAAGTTTCTTTGGAGAAAAGCGTCTGCTAAGTGAATGAATGTGTGTGTAAAGATTGCTTCATGCATCACTGTCCCATATCTTTGAAATGTTGCACCTCTGTGAAACATTTTCTATGAAGCAAGTCATTGGTCTATGTAGTAAACAGTTTGTTCCCTTTGCAAAGTGGTCTTGAAAATAAGTTTCATTTTCAGTCTATTTTCTTTTAAATTTGTTTTATTACAGGATTCAGATTTTAGTTTCCCTTTTTCATCTGTATGTCCGTATCTAAAATAATAAGAATTTTTTGTAATGATTTGTGCATGTGTACCTCTGTTAAGGGGTACTGAATTGATTCCAGGAGTGCCAGATATTGGGGATTCTAAATGGCCTGTAGTGTGTGTGTGCGCGTGTGTGTGCGCGTGTGTGTGCGCGTGTGTGTGTGTGCGTGTGTGTATGGAATTGCTATAGAAATGGATGAATGACTGCAGGGAGTACAGTGTTATGTGAGTAAGCTTGGATAAAAGTATGAGCTAAGTACTAATTAATTAAAGCATTTTCTAGAGACTGAGAGTTGCGCACCCTGGACAGGACACCAGTCCATCAAACATTCACACACTTAAGGGAATTTAATTAACCTCAGTCTTAGAGGAAGATTTGTGGAATAGAATTAAAAACGTACATAAATTTCTCACTTAATGAAATATATTCCATGAAATCATATCATTAATAAAATTCCCATTGAGAGAGGCTGGAATTAAAATTATTTATTACAAAAACAAAAACTGGTTCCCGAATGAAAAATGTGTCAGCTGACATTAATTTAAATATCAAAATAGGGGGTATTTTTATGCATGACAGTGAGGTGCTGTGTAAAATTTAGAGACAAATGTTATATCTTCATCCGAAGGCAAAATCAGCTCTATTTACACCTGTTTAAGATTATTTTTAATATTAAATCTGTTTATATAGTTTTGGCCTTGTGTGTTTGGCCACAGTAGCATCGTTATGGGAGGAGAGACAGTTTATTTAAACCGTTCCCAGGAGTAGGAGGGTCCGTGACCCTGGGATAGAGACCGGACAGGGTGTGTCCCTGCCAAAGAGAACCCGTCTCCCAGCCTTTCCGTATATCCAGTCCCTTGTTGTTTTCAACCCTCTCCAGTCACTGTTCCATCTGTTTCACAGATTATATACAAATTTCACTTGCACCTTTGGTCAGTCCCGCTGCTTGAAAGAACCAAGTATTTCACACTGATTTAAGTAACTTGGTTATTTGTTACATGTTTGTAGTTTATTTCCATAAGGACTCAAAGGACCCAGGTTTGTATCCCACATCCTGCTGTTAGTACTCTTGAGCAAGGTGCTTAACCCTGAGTTGTTCTAGTAAAAATGCTGCATAAATGGATAAATTCCTGTAAGCACATTAACAATGCAAGTCCCATTGGAGAAAAGCATCAGCTGTATTAATAAACTTGCTGAAAAAAAATGACATTAGTGTAATTAATGCAAAATTAATTTGTTCATTTACAGATCAGAATCCGATGTATTTGGCCAATTATGCACACACATACAAGGAATTTTGCTTTGGTTCCCAATGGCTTATAGTGTAGAGTAGACAAAAAAAAAAAAAAAAACATTTACACACATAAACTTACATACATACAGCGATTCAGTTTAGTGGGAGACGAATAAATAATGAGGGATCCAATAAATAATGAAGTAGAGAATAAGTAAGAGGGAAAAAGTATTGCACAAGGAAAAGGTATTGCACAGAAATTTAAACACTAACAACAGTCAGCTGTTCATGGACATAACAGTGTGGGGAAAAAAACTGTTTTTATATCTTGTTGTTGATGTGATATTAGATTATTCCATCACGTTAATCGATGGCTGAGACTGATGGAGATTGTCAGTAATATAGGACATTGCTCTCCCATGTTGCCTTGTGAGAAGAGTAGAAGATTTAGTACATGGTTATATTAATTTATTGTGCTTTACATTTTTTTTAAATGTTCCCAGCAGTATTTATTCCATGTTTACTTTGTTGTTGTGTTTAACTATTCTTATGAACTAATAACCTCTTTCTTGAGAGCATACTGTAGGTATGCTGTTATGCTGCAATCTTTGTGTACCTTTACCTGTACCTGATGCTTTTTGTTCTAAGGGATGTGGAATGTTAAGTGTGTATACAAAGCTTGCCCATTTATACAGCTGGGTAATTTTTACTGGAGCTATTCAGGGTAAGTACAGTACTCAAGGCTACTACAGCACATAGCAACTCTAACCACTGCACTACGTGCTTCACTCAGACCTTCTGTGTTCCTCTTTTAAAGTCTCCAACAATGATAGTTAAAAATAAACCCTCAGGCCATCAGATCAGTAACCGAAGCTGAAGAGAAAGCCACTAGGTTGCTCTGGTTTAAGAGAGTTGATCTGTGGTCAGTTGCTGCTGAGACGCAAGTCGGGAATTGATCAGCCTCGGTTGGGTCGCCCGGGCAAGGCTGTCTGATGCTGAAAGACCCGAAAGACTCGAAGACCCCAGGTCACATCACTGACAATGTGTCCCAGCGCATGCACAGGATGTATCTTATAACTCATAAGAGGTAAGTCAACCCAAGCAAGCAAGGCGCATACCTAGACATGCTATTACCATGCGCCCAGCACACATGCATGGAATTATGGCCCAGTCATTTATCAGAGATTCTCTCTGTCACACACACCACAAACCACACACACTGGTTCTCGTCAGTCCTGCTTCTGGCTCACCCACTGCTGCACTGCTGAGAAGGGCCAAGAGTGATGCAAGACCGGAGGTGGGCTGGATGTGGAAGGTAGGGGGAAGAAGGTTACCCAGCATTTGTATTACTGTTGATATAGCTGGTTTTAGGTATCCGAGGAAGATACGCTACCATGATAGAACTACTCACCACAACTTTTAGACGAGCTGAAGTAAACTCATCTTGTGTAAACTCATTCGTTTCATTTTCATTTCCAAAACTTTGTTACGCAAGGTACAGTGTAAGGACTGTCAGCACTATGTGTAATTCCAGGGTAGGGGCTCCGATGTCAGAGACTCCGTCTGAAACTGAATGACCTAGAATAATTTCAAGCTGTAAAAACGGATGCAGCTACAAGTTACTTAAATCATCAGATCAGAACTTCCTTGGAATCAGTGATGGAAGTGATGTCTTCACGCTCTCTTTAAAGCTCAAGTAGTAGTACTTGCAGTGCTGCGTAAAAGGATGTGAAACCCTTGCGTCTCTCAGTTTTACCAGAAAATGATTATTTAATGAGAAGCAATCTTTCCCATCTGACATAATCGGTGTGTAATGACAAATGTTGGTTTTGAGGAAATCATATGTGTAGTAAAAAAACGGAAGTAGTGCTGGTGCAAAAATAAGTGAACCCCAATCTGCACCGGTTACACCAAATATGTAAGTAGAATCAAGTGTGCAAATCATAATCATTTATGCATTTTAGAAGTTTATTTTAATATTTTCTGCAAGAATGATGACCATCCCTTTAGGGTTCATATGCTTCCAAGCAGCACTGTATCTGATCATGAGTCATTGTAGGAAGATACTCATTCTCACTATGAGGATCACCTCCCTGTCCCTCCCCCAAAGCTTCATAGGAACCCCAAATGGGTTTCACTTGTTCGCCATTTTTGGCAGTAAACTATTAGAGAGTGGGCGCTAAATGAGGGGCTTTGAACTCAGCCCAAGAGTGCTATGGAGGAAAGGAAACCACAACCCCTGGTTCCCCCCCATCCTCCCCCCAATCCATTTTCAAAAGCCTCTCTGTCTTCAGGAAGATGTTCTGGTCAAAAAGCTCTTTCCATCATTGATATGAATCTACTGGATTATCTTTTAGCCTATTGACAGAAAAAATGAAAAAAAGTGTAAAAAATCACTCGTTGCAAAATCGAGACACGTCCGCCCTCCTACCGTTCCCAGCTCACATTTCCTCGGAGGCGATTAGTTTGGCAAATTGCTGCAAAATGTGCATTTTACTACCTCATTATAGCCATACATAAACTCCAAACATTAATATTTGTCCTGGATCCTGTCTGAAACATCAATTACGCTCTCCTTCTCTGGGTTTTTGTCTGCGGCAGATTCAATTAGTGCCCATATTGTTGTCGTCTGAAGAATCTTTTTGTCGCAGAGATAATAGATGTAGAGGAGGAAGTGGAAATCATTGTTTCATTATTCAGACCCTTGAGTGGGAGCAGCCTTTGTAATTGCAGATTTTTCTTGATGCATTGCCAAGAGATTTCACTCAGCGGTACTTTTAAACATATCTGCAGCCCTCCGCTTTTACGGAAAATCGATTTAGAAGGAGACAGACTAATTTAGTATGTTTTTATTACATTTTCCAAATGTACATATTGTGTTCCTGTTATTATTATTAATTTGGGGAAATTATATGTATGTCATGTCAGTTTTCCAAACTGGCATTTTTCTCATTCAGTTATCCTTTTTTTTTTGTCATTCCAGAGCATGCTAGAACTCACATGTTTACTGTATTCAGACCCTCGGAAAGACTTGCCTTCCAGGGGCCAGGATCAGGGCGTACCTGAGCTTGGGTTTGTATCCTTAAGAGTTAAACAAGGGGCCCTTTCTTTCTGACAAGCAGCACCACGCGTCAGCTGCTCACGTCAAAGGACCAGCGGACGCTCGCAACTCCAAATGGCGAAACCCGAAGCCCTTTGCCGGTTCCACAATCAGTTAGAAAACCAAAGCAAGGTTGGGTGTGGGGCTAGCAAGGGGTAGAGAAAATAAGCAAGCACGTCTGGAGGGGGGATGCAGGAAGAGAAGCGGGTCCCTTTAAAGTCGTAGGATCTGGTTTCAGGCCTCATCTGGAGAACAGCACCTTCTATTCGGAGGCCAAAGGGCCACCATGGCAGACACTCATGCTGAGATTTGCGTCACAATAGATTGATCTCGCCCTGTGAGACTAGCACGAGGAGGGCTTGGAGCTGTGCTTGGAGTCAGCTTCCTGCAGTGACTGCTGGGGAATGTAAAGCTCTCTTCTCTCGATGAGTATGGCGCAACTTAAAGGCGTGTGCAGCATTCCCACTTTTCAAAATTTTTGGTTGCGTCACAGTGAAGCGGTTGCCTTGCAGCTTCATGCGTGAGTCTTCTGGTCACTCACATGCATGACAACGGTGAGTTCAGTTGTCACTGAAACAAATGAATGTAAGCAACAGCAAAAAACTATATTGTAATGACCTGCGTTACCGTGTTTAGGTGGGAAGATTTGTTTAATGTAAATAGTTGCATTATGGGAAAAATGTGGAATGTAAGTGTGCAACCACTGGGGGCACTTCTGGGGGAAATGATGGGGTGACCCATGTTTACTAAGCAGACTGGGACGGCTGGCTTAAGGTGTGGGCTCTGGAGGAAACAGGGTCCTTGGACTGAGAGCATTATTTCCTTGTGTGCTAGTGTTCAACTAAAATGTTTGAGATGAACGCTGTCTCTTTTCCCCATCCAAACCCCCAGGGCTGTGTGCTACAGTATAATAGAAAAATATATACAGTATTATTACACACACACACATTTTTGGAACTGCTTGTCCCATACGGGGTCGTGGGGAACCGGGGCCTACCCGGCAACACAGGGCGTAAGGCCGGAGGGGGAGGGGACACACCCAGGACGGGACGTCAATCCGTCGCAAGGCACCCCAAGCGGAACTCGAACCCCAGACCCACTGGAGAGCAGGACCTGGTCCAACCCACTGCGCCACCACACCCCCCACAGTATTATTATTTCTCATTAAATTTTAAGTATAGATTTCAGTGCTGAGTTTGAAACAAAGCTTTATTTTTGTAAACACATAAAGTAATAAAGAAGCTATTTTCTCTATTTTCCTTTACCAACTATCAAGTCTAATAAGATTTCTGCTTGGGTGGTAGGGGGTGTTCACGTGCTTAGTGAGCACTTTTACAGCTGGGTGGCTGAAATTGTGACACACTGGGTTAAATCTGAGCAGGGATTGGGTCTTGGGTGGGCCGTTAAATCTGCCTAGGGGTAAGAGATGAGGACTGAGAGCAGCCCTCGCACCCAGACTCCGTCATCTTAATGAATTTCTCTGGTTGATGTAATGAAAACTCGCACCGCTGGAGCTATCCCCCCTTTCCCCCGGCAACTCACTCATTCCCCTTCTGCCACTCTCTTTCCAGGACAACATAAGGAGTTGTTTGTTTAAGGAGACTTTGTGGGCGGGGGAGCGGAGGATACTAAAACCACCCATTGTGTAATGTAATCCTCACTGTGTTGGCTGCATCTCCTACGTTGGCTGTGCAGTGGATCCCAGCCTTTTCACACCACATGTTAAGAGAAGACCGTCCCGCGGCATTGCATTACATCACAGTATTTCTCAGGATAGCTGTAGATTTTACTGTTTAGCCTGTTGACACAGCTGCATATTTTTCAGGAAATTTAGGTTAAGGATCTCATTTAGGAGCACAGGAGCAAGGGGCCCGTTGGCACTTGGACGCGCAAAATTCCATTCCCACATCAAATTCAATACCAGCGCAATCCGACAAGACTGTGCGCCTCCTTGTCACAAAACTTACCTGATCACGAAACATTTGACCAAGCAAATGAGCTGAGCTGTGAACGGGGTCTTGCTGTGATTCTGCTCATAAACCTACTGCTGATGTCTCTGCTCTCCCCAGACAAAGAATGCAGTGTGCTCCAGGTTTAGAAAATCAGAGTAAACGCAAACTTTAGCCCAACTAATTGTGTGCACATCGTTGAACTTGCCATCACACATCCAGCTGAAGTGGAGTAAATAGAAATGTAAATACCGTTCACTGCATTTTCCATTGCAATGACCCATCAATGCACTGCAAATATGGGGATGATGCAGATGAGAGGAGGATGAAAATGACATTATTTTAGTGAGACCTGAAAACAAATTAACAAAATTCAGAGGCTGATCACTTTCAGGCTTGCAGTAGTCGTACATTGGAACCGAAAGACCAGGGCCTATTGCACAGCAGGGACCCGGCAGGCAGAACCACGCCATTTGTCCTGATTTGTTTCTTAACTTTGCCGAGAACAAAGTTTAAAAAAGGAAAAGAGTAGCGCTGTATTGACCTCGATGCTGAATGCCATGTGGTCAACCCTGAATGAGGTCCACCGCAGGCATCCAATGCTGCGGTGAGCATCCAGGACACTCTGTGAGCCATCGAAAGAGGATCCAGCTGATGCTTCAACTATCCAAACCCTGTCAGGAAATACTGGTTGCTGGGGGGTGGGGGTGGGGGTGGGATAGGGGGTGGTCTTCATGGGAAGATACCGAAGCTTTTGACTCCTTTTCTTTTTGTCTCTTCTTAAAGCGGCACAAGCTATGCTTTGTGTATCAACAGGTTTTCCAGCTGCACACATCTGGCAAATAAATGTCCCTGCGTCTAGACTAAGTGATTAAGTGATGCAACACAAAGGTTTTTCTTTAATGTCATTTACAAAGTTTAGACAACTATTTCAGTTTAATTCTACCGCTTATTCAGAGAAGCCACTTTTCACATAATTTAATGCGTAAAACATTGCTCATCTTGTAGGGATGTTTTAACCAAGGCTTTAATAATTTAGCATTTCCATTGTAGCAGCAAACGCAGACCTGTGTGAATCATATCTGAGATCACTTTGATCAAGGCCTTGGATACTGTTCCAGAGAGTGTGACTCTGGCTGTAACTATTTGCATCAAGTCCAGATGGAGCCGAATCACAGCATGCTAACATTAGCATATGGCGACCCGACAAGGCAGAGAAGTGTGTTCTTGAGTGGGTGCGAAGTGATTCCTCCTGTCTGGGGGGGATGTGAGCCTTTTAACCAATGTAAGCAGGATCATTTTGAATGGAGTTCTGATGCTGCAACTTTTTATCCGGTACCAGTCCCTTTCAACTAGATTTTAATGTTGTCGTGATTCATTAGTAACCTTCTCAAAAAACGTGTGTCCACAAGAGGTGCAGGCTGTATTTATACAGCTGGATGCCCCAAAAGTACAACAAAGTCTCTCATGTGTCCTGAACCTCCAGTATTTGGATCATCGGCCCTATTTCTTACCTTTTCACGTACCTGCTGTCCAAGCGGTCGCAAAGAGCAACCAATGACCAATACATTCGCCCCTGTAAAAGGAGTAGATGCTCAGACCTTTCGGGAACAGAAACGGACAAATTCCATACGTTAAATAAACACTGAGTGGCTCTAGTGATGTGACGGGATATGGAAAGGTTGCCTGTAACTGGAGTGTGAGAGTGCGGCGGCAGCAGCGGCCGGTGAATTCTCCTATTACAGACAACCTTTCCGTCTGCAGTCGTTACGATAGCGCGGCTGTTTCCAGACCTGCCAATAGTAACTCTGGTCTTTCCAAGGTTGCTGGGAAGGAGCTGGGGTGGGACGGGTAATTGGTTCCTCATGTCAAACTGCTGTTAGTTTGATGTTAAATAATGGGGCCTTTTTGTTTAAAATAATGGCTTTTCCATTTGCACTGAGCAGGGGGGCTGGGGCAGTGCATTCTGGGAGCTTTGATCCTCCCGCTTCACGTTTCTGTTTCAGGGCAAAGCTTTCCGTTCATCGGCAGAACCTGCAGACAAACAGCTGCGAGGGGAGCCGTGTATGGAGAACGTAGCCTTTAAGTTGTCCAAACAAACTCTGCAATGTGGAAATCAATACTTCTGAAGGGTTCTCAAAGCTGGCCAAAGGCACAGTGAACACTGAAGCGGTGACTCCAGGCCACCAAATGTCTTATCGGGATAGAGGCCCAGCAAATTTCATTGCTCACAGGCACGCAAGAAGCAGAGCGTAAGCCTGTTCTTTGTTAACTGTGATACGTGTCACTGCGAACCATAAACACTTCCTCGCCGAATTCAGCAAATCATTGGCAGGATAAAGAATCAGATCTCCAACGTCAAGGCTCTACCAGGTTGTGCCTGTTCTTTCACCTCCAGGAGATATTTTAACACATGGTAAAGTCAAATATACACACACACACACACACACACACTTTCAGAACCGCTTGTCCCATACAGGGTCACAGAGCCTACCCAGTAACACAGGGCGTAAGGCCGGAGGGGGAGGGAACACACCCAGGACGGGACGCCAGTCCATCACAAGGCACCCCAAGCAGGACTCGAACCCCAGACCCACTAGAGAGCAGGACCTGGTCCACCCCACTGCGCCACCGCGCCCCCGCGCCCCCCTAAGTTAAATATAACAAAGTTAAAGTGTGTTATGTGTTTTATGTTAGGTGTAGGGTTTTCATATCTTTTTTAGCACACTTTAATCACACAGTTCTTTATAATTCATAGGACTTATTGCACTTTTAAGTAGTCGCTTAATTGACTACCTGCATGGTGTGTTTGTATTTATATATTTATTGTCATTGTAATTTTTTTATTTACTTTATTTTATGGTTTAGGTTAATGTAGTGTAGGTTTGTCTGCTGTGTGTGGGTGTTTATTCATTTTCTTAATTTTCTTTGTACATTTGGTTAAATGTATATGTATTTGTGCCATTTACCTGTTTTGCTAAAATGTTAATAGGAGACGGTAGGTAAGGTGTATGGTGACACCCTGGGAAGAGGCCAGGGGACAGCCCCTTTTGAGCGGTGGAGTTGCCGGTTAAGTTCCTTTCAATTATTTATGGTTTTAAGCCTTGGGGTATGTCTTCTAGAGTCTTACAGGTTCAGTCATGCAGTCTTTATATTAGCTGGTCTTATTCATTATATTGTTTTATGTTTGATTTTATCATTGGCATGACAGTTTTTAGGATTTATTTATTGAATAAAGCTTTTCATCATTGGAAATGATGAATGGAGAAATGTTTACCTGTTGAGCTGGACAGTGTGTGGAGGAAGACACCTTTGGTGGGCTCGTAATCCAATCCATGATCAGTGAAGAAAAAAAAAATAGTCAAATATAACACATTATTCTAGTAGGTTCCTGTCGAGCTGGATATTATTCTACGGTTAGAGATTCAGCGAGACATGATCTCAACTCAACGATCTTTTCCTTTAAAAATCTACCCTGTCTGTTACTCGAAACCTGTATCACTGAATGTCTAGAAGGAATTACTCAGGTGGGCAAAATAAAAATTCTCTTATCTTCCAGTGCCCTGTGTCAAAGCCAGCCTTGTAAATCTCTACATAGGTCTTGCAAGCCTTCTTCAACAACCCCCTTTGGGCTGTCAGTCCCCTGTGCTCCCGCGGGAGCTGTCAGAACAGTCTAGCTGTAGGCGCGGTAAGCGTTCCCATGGTCTGCAGTAGCTGGCCTGTGTAATTCAGCAACCAGAACCCTGTCTGGTGTCTAGAGTACTGTGATTATCTCATGAGTTGTTAGTTTTTGAGTACCCAGCCACAGGAGGTTAAACAAGTGAGCTGCGTCTAAGAGGCTCCTGAAGTCATACCATTTATTTTCAGATATCAGTTATGATTGTCATACTGTCCTGTGTGAGATAACACTCCAGACAGGTACTCTCCCATTCCTATCGTTTATGACTTTCTTCATGTTCTCTGGAAGGTCTCCTGCCGTTCCAAAGCTGACCTCTTTCTTCCCTGCACTCTTTCATCCAGCTATCTGACCGCTTGTAGTCTGTGGGGTGTGTAACTTGCATCCTCGTTCCAGGGATCGCCACAGAGTCGGTGTCACTGGCGTCATCTCTCAGCTCTTCTTCATCTTCTTAATGCTATTTCCATCATGGCTTCTTTCACTGGATTTTATTGTCCCCATGTGTTACCTAGTTGTTTACATTGTGCTGCCTTGGATGTGTTGGTTTCTAACCTGCCTCAATGCAGTTAACTTTTTTAGAATTCACTAACACATAATTCTGCAGCTTGATTTGTCTTGTTTTGTGCAGTCCACTGCTGTTCTTGTCAATAGCTCATGTTCTAACATGCTGCGTAATTTCGTTCCACTCGCTCACTTTTCACAACTGCTTGTCCTGGTCAGGGTTACTGAGGTCCAGAGCCTATTCCAGAATCAATGGGTGCAAAATTGGGGGTACGCCCTGGTTGGGATGCCAGTCCATCATAGGGTAGTCAGACACGAACCCATTCACATGCTACAGACAATTTAGTATTGCTGAGTCATGTGAGGGGGGCGTGGTGATGCAGTGGCTCAGTGGGTTGGACTGGATCCTGCTCTCCGGTGGGTCTGGGGTTTGAGTCCTGCTTGGGGTGCCTTGTGACGGACTGGCGTCCTGTCCTGGGTGTGTCCCCTCCTCCTCCAGCCTTATGCCCTCTGTTGCCGGGTTAGGCTCCGGCTCCCTTCAACCCTCTATGGGACAAGTGGTTCAGACCGTTTGTGTGAGATTCATCTGAAATGGATTTCTTTGGAATGTAGGCGAAAACCCATGTAGACATGGGGAGAACATACATAATCCACACAGACTGAGCTGGATTCAAACCTGCTTCAGGCAATACAATGTGGCAGCGCTGCTCACTGCACTCCTAATAATATTTTATTTGGTTATTATTCTTTTAAATATTTAGTCTTTGTCATAATTGTTGCAATATATAAATGCTTTTCAGACAATATGGTAACAATACCCTGGTAACAATAGTGGTTGAGGTACAATACTATAACACAAAACCCACCTATTAGACATGAATTTCATTTACATTTACATGTATTCATTTATCAGATGCTTTTCTCCAAAATGATGTACATCTCATAGAAAATACAATGTGTTCGTTACATTAGCAGGAAGAGACACTTAGATGCAGACACGTGATTCTTAAGTGCAGCTAGTTTGTCTCTTTCCACCATATGAACCAAAGTTCATCACACGAATAGCTGCATAAAACTTTATCAGAATATCCATGGTTGCAAATAACCTTCCTACTTTTTTTTTTTTTTTTTTTTTTTGGAGATACATATAAACATTTATGTTACATTACAGGAGTAGCTGTGTGAAGGTTTATCTGGGAATGATCTTAAAATTATAGTGCAGGAACATTTACACCTTAGATGAACTTAAGAGATCATGGGTGAAGTGAGTCTGGAAAAGGTGAGTGTTAAGACCCTTTTTAAATGTGGACAGAGATTCAGCAGTTCTGAGTGAAAGGGTGAGGTCGTTCCACCACAGCGGAGCCAGAACAAATTATCATTTGATAAGGTTAAACCTAACCTGGAGATGAGGATTGAAGCACTTAATTATTTTTGTGTTGTCAAGATTTAGAGAAATTGTGTGTTTTACATGTTCTGTAAGAAACAGCTGAGAAAAGGTTTAGAGACTCATAGTGCTTTGTTACATGAAGGTTGAGGACCAGTGCTGCTCCTGCTGTATAGCTTTCTTGAGCAATAATCTCCCAAAAAGTGCCTGTGTGCTTTCTGGTTAATAGATTGGCAGGATACAACAAGGGTAAAAAATGCAGTCAAACCAGAATCTTTGGGAAAGCTGAGCATGAACTTGGGGACAAGAAAAAAGTGGAGTTAAAGTGTGAAACACCTCTTTCCAGTTTTTTGCATATTACTCATCCTGGACTGCAGACATTGGAACCTGCCTGGAGTCAAGCAGGAAAACTTGTTTCTTACGCAAAGCATGACTAAAATCAGCCCATGTGAAGAGATCATGCACTTATTGAAATGCCTTCATTCTTACATTAGCTCCATGTTGACTCTCATGATCCCATGTCATAACTACCATAGCTTTTCTTTTTTTTTATTGCTTCTATGCAAGGTGCAAGGTCAAAACAGCATGCAGATAGACGGTACAAGTAGAAAAAGCAAATTTGTCCACCTTCATAAATCGAGGACTCGGGGTCGAAAGGTTACAACTTATCTCAGGTATGATCATGAAGCACTTTTTCATAACTTCCAGATGGGTGTTGAGATCTTCCAAAATTCATTGGAGTTCAATCAAACAAATGTCAGTTTTTTGAGTGGGATAAATTTAAACACTTAATTTTAAATACAGGGTAACGGTCAAACATATGATACCTTCAAGTCCAGGAAGAGCTGCTGACATGTACCGTGGTGGTGTGTAGGAAGATACCACAAAGCATGTGCAAAGCAATGATAACAATGTGTCTTTTTCCACAGTGTTTGGCTTAGTCATGTATTTCCAGTGATAAGTGAAAGCAAACGTCCTTGAAAAGCAAGTAAAACTTTTAGGAATATTTTGCTTTTTAAGCACGTTCAGTACACCCCCCACCCCAAATGACTTCAGCATGAAAAGATCCGACTTCAAAGCTGAAGTGTGCCTGAAATCATTGCCTCTGCCAATAAAGAATAATTTATTTTTTGTGCAGCTATTTCTTCCCTAACTCTTTTTCTTAGACAGGAAAGGGGCCTAAAGAGTGTGCTTTGAATGACAATTTAGGAGACTGTCTCTTTGTGGTCTACTGGAATTAAGCTTTGACGTATGGTGTATACCTGTCACTGACAGGGAAGGGAGGAAAGAGGTAGGTGGTTTGGACCAAGCGCGGGTGAGGTCATCCCGGATCCAACAAAACCACAGAGGCAGACGAAATCGGTGGTCAGGGACAGGCGTTCGTTGATCGGGGTGCAAATGTCGTTTCGAGGGCAAGACAGTACTCAGAAAAAGGGAAAGCAAGCAGAGGTCGAAAGTCAGGTAAACACGGGAACGAGGAACAGGGTGCAAGGGATGAACCGCTGAATTCGCAAGCCAAGGCATTGCAAGATTCCGCAACCTTGTGCCGGGACGGCGCTGCCTTCATCCCTGGCCTTGTTGATTGTCGTCACGTGCAGCTGCTTGGCTTGTGGGCGTGACAATACCATCCTAAGAGTGGTCAGTGTAACTGATAAGTTTTGGAAGGAGTATATGTATTTCTTCTATAATATTGTATAAACAGTCACACTATTTATCAGTAATAAACATTAATGACCTTTTCATCCAGCTTTATAAATTCAGAATGCCTGAATTTTAGGTTCATATTGGATTTAATAATTTAGCTGATGTTTTTTCCCCCCAACAATGTTAAGTTACATAGAACTATTACCCATTTATACAGCTGGGTAATTTTACCGGAGCAATTTATGGTAAGTCTCAGTAGGTGGAGAATGAAACCACCAACCCTAGGACCCAAAGGCAGCAGCTTTAACTACTACACTTTCAGTGAATGTTACAAATTTTAGCTCTAAATTCTAAATTTAGTATATTGGGATAACAGATAGGGGGGTGTGGTGGCGCAGTGGGTTGGACCAGGCCCTGCTCTCCAGTGGGTCTGGGGTTCAAGTCTTGCTTGGGGTGCCTTGCGATGGACTGGTGTCCCATCCTGGGTGTGTCCCCTCCCCCTCCGGCCCTTCACCCTGTGTTGCTGGGTTAGGCTCTGGCTCCATGCGACCCTGTATGGGACAAGTGGTTTCAGATTGTGTGTGTGTGTGTGTGGGGCATAACAGATATCATAGCAGTTAATAAATCTGAATGATGACCAAAAGGTTGCTGATTTAGGATGTCCCAGATGAGGACTTAAGGCGGTATTCTTGAGCAAGCTGCTTAGCCTAGTGTACAAAACTAATAATGTTAGTTGCTGTAAACAAAGGTGTCTATTTAATTAGTAATAAATGTCAGCTGAAAACCATTCACACCAAAAAAGCAAGAGAACACTTCTTTATTGTTTTTATCTGACATATTTCATTTGTAATATTTAACACATCAAAGATGGATGTCAGTGAGGTGGTTAGCATATCTGGACAGCTAGAAGGAATAGGTTTATAGATTAAATTCAAGTGACAGGATTTTTCTTCTACTGGAAAATGCTGGTATAGTTATTTATAATCCATCACTGTCCTGGATGGAGGTTTGGATGTACAGTCATCACAGATAATAAAGGTGATGTCTGGTCTTTTCATCCCCACCAAAACCTGGTAACAGGGGTGTGTGTCTGTGATGTTTGTGTCGGATACCCAGGTGATATTAAAATTGAGCAGCAGGTAGTGTAACACTTGAAGCTGCAACCTTGAAGTCAAAGGATCCAGGTTCAAATCCAGCTCCTGCTGTAGCACCCTCTACTGTGAATTACTCAGGTGAAATTTATCCAGCTATAAAAATGGGTTTTTGTGTCTTTATATGTTTGGCATCACAAGTTGCATTGCAGAAAAAAAAGAAGAAAAAAAGATCAGCAAATCTGACAAGGGTAAAGCGTAATAATTTATTTGCCGAACAAAATATTAATACATGGGTGGCACAGTGGTACAGCAATTAGTGCTGCTGTCTCACAGTGCCTGGATTGTGTGAGAGGACGTAGATTCCATCCCTGCTCAGTCTGTGTGGAGTTTGCGTGTTCTCCCTGTGTTGTGTGGGTTTCCTCTGGGTGCTCTGGTTTTCTCCCACAGTCCAAAGACATGCTGTTCAGGTTCCCCCATAGTGTGTGAGTGACAGAGTGAGTGTGTTTCACTGATGTATGGATGAGTGACCCATTGTAAGTAGTGTATCTAGCAGTGTAAGTCACCTTGGTGAATAAGGTGTGTGGGCTGGTAACACTCCATAGAGTTCATTGGAAGTCATTTTCAAGAAAGCATCTGCTAAATAAATAAATGGAAATGTATTATCTCAGCAGTTCAGATGACCTTCTGACATCCAGCCTTTACACACCTTTCATGACTGCTTTGTAGATGATTAAACCCCCCCAGTCTTCTGCTTAATTGAATGAAATATGTGTGTTCATTATTAAATGGATTAGGAGGTAATTAATCTGATCAAATGGTGTTCACTCTGGTCTGAGCCAGTCAAACCGGTGTTCTGTGACTGGTAGTTTTTCACTAGCTTATTCACTGGTGTTTTTTTTTTTTTTTTTTTTTCTCACTGGAGTTTAGTCACTGATGTTTTTTCACTAGTTTTCAGTCGCTGGTGTTTTTTTCACTGGTGCTCAGTCACTGGTATTCAATGCATGTTTTCAGTCACTGGTGTTTTTTTTTTTTTTAAACGGTGTTCGATCATTATTTATTGCTTCTCATGGACGGGACTCGGACAAGAGCGCTCATACCACATGAACTCGTGTTAGGCACTCGGCAGAATTCTTCGAAATGCAAATAAATTAAAACGACAAAGAACCGCAAGCGTGACCATTGTGAACATGACGCATGGTGACAAAGCGCGCTCCTTCTCAGAATAGGCGCCCCGTCGTCAAGGTGACCGCGTACGCAAAGTGCCGGAATAAAAACGCGGTTTCAGTCGGGCCGCGTTTCGTGTTCCTCGGAAGCCTAATGTGTTCGGTTGTGTCTTCTCGCGCTTCGTCTGCCCCTGAAAGTACAGTATGCAGCCACCTCCGACCCAAAATTCCCAGTATAACACGAATCTTTTATTTTGAGGGAAATAAAGTCATAACCTCCCGTTTTGAGCTGCTTTTTACTTAAAAGCGTGTTGTAACAAATATGCTTCCAATTACACACCGCAGCGAGGACAAACACAAAGTGTGTGTGTGTGTGTGTGTCGTCACTTGCACACCCCACCTCTCTCTCTCTCTCTCTCTCTCTCTCTCTCTATTCGTTTGTGTGTGTGTGTGTGTGTGTGTGTGTGAGAGAGAGAGAGAGAGAGAGAGAGAGAGAGAGAGAGAAAGAGAGGGGGTGGAGTGGAGAAGGAGGTACACCCCAGCTGGGATCCTCTCCTCCGACGCTCTGCATTCCGCTATCCGTCCTCCAAGGGAATAAGATGACTTTGTCAATCCTGCACTGTCCACGCTGGGAAGAACGTGCACTTTCCACACTGTGACACGCCGCGCGTTCCCTGGAGTTCGGCTCTTTCCCCCATTTTCAACTCTGTTCTTCTGGACTTTTACCGAAGTTTGGGGGAGATACGATTTTGGTGTGGAAACTCTACTGTAAGTATGACATGCTTTTCCGCATCCCAATCACTACCGAAACAAATTAAATTGAAAAAAAAAAAAAAAATACACCGTTAATACGGACGCGAAACACTGCGCACTGCGTTTACCGCGCACCTGTGCGCGCAGCGCGGGCTCCGTCGCTGCCAGCGTGTAACGCGGAGAAGCTCGCGTGCGACGCGATCGGCACGTGGAGCCGCTCGCTGCCGCGCTCGCGTGCAGAGGTGCGCGCGCCCGGGTTCAAGGTGCGAAAAGGGCGGCGGACGATGAGAGGAGAGTTGCGTTTTAAATGTATCATCGACCCGCTCTGTGCGGAGCTGACGCGGGGCGGTTAAGCACACGAAACGTTGAGGACTTTTTAATAGGTCAGAAGGTAGGAGTGGCTCATGGTGTAAATAATCTGTACACATACATGTTATTAATCAGTTTCTACTTTTGGCGACTGCGTTTTTGACCCAATGTGTATTTTCTTTTTCTGATACACACCTGGCTTACCGTCCTTATCACCTGATAATACTGCGTAAACGCGTGTGTTGTACTTATTGATTGCGGACTTTCAGATCATAAAGTGTCAGTGTTTATACCAAAAAGCCGGTAGTGCACCGTTAAACGGGAGCGCTCCCGCTCACTTGGCCCCTGTCCAAGGAGCGCGCCTTGCCTCTCCTCGGGACGATGCCTTAACCACGTCCACTTTGTTGTTAGCGCTCCGCGAGTCATTAATTAATCCGCTGTGTTTTATAGGCAAAAAAAAAAATATTTCAGTCATATATTATATAGTCATAATAATACCGAGGTGAATTTTCATTCAGCTTTTTTGGGTTGTCATGCTAATACATTTGGTCCCTCAACCAATGTCTGACAAGTTGTTATGGCTCCCCATCTATGGGAATGGTTTGATACCTGCAAGATCAAGACATTTCATCAATACTACTATTGGGACTTTAGCCAAATCATCATCCATCCATCCATCCATCCATCCATCCATCGTCAACAACCGCTCGTCCATGATGAACGACGAGATCCAGCTCCCTGTAGGTCCTCTATGATCTGTTGCTGGTCACACACTGGTTTTCTTTAAAATCCTTTGCCTTATTACTCCTCTCGGAACAGCCCCTTTAATATAGTTTAGGTTTAAAAAGTCTTTATTAAAGGCTTCGTTCCTTTTTCTTTTACAAGTGGGCGTGAAGCATTATGAGTCAAGACTTATTTCAGATCTGTGAGTTGGGGGGCTTTTATATGTTTTTTTGTGGCCGAGGTGGCCTCTTCTTTTCAGGAAGGGTGAGCTTTTCAGTTCCTGATCAGGGTTATGTTCCATGCAAACTATGATATTCATTCACACGAACACCTTATTTTAGTTCAAGACCAAGGACAGGAAAATAAGAAATTCATGGGCAAAGGTGAATGTTATCATGTTCTGTACCCTTCAGAAAGCTACTAGATAAAGTTATATGCAGAATTACTGTGCCTGTTTTTTTTCTGTTGATGTGTCAGACAAACTGTTGGTTTTTTTTGTCCCCAAACCGTGCATTCTCTGGATTTTTCTCCAGTCTGTATGGCAAATGCTGTTTTCATTGCAACAGCTGTATTCTTTCTCAACAGAGAGAAAATTAATATCTCATGTCCTTTTATGTGAAGAAATGAGCACTTTGACCATTGGTGAAAATGCATATGTGGAATTATATTCATAATCATATAATTTATAGGGATTAAGGCAAGGATGTACCTCAGAAGACAAGAATTAGGGTGAAATCATCGAGGACGTGTCTTTTTTGTGCCTATCATGCAATGTAATGTAAAATTATAGATTTAACTCAGAGCTTCTCTTTAATTTGGCCAGTGGGTGGTCCAGCCAAGCACAAGGAAGAAATTTGCCCATCCTCCAATTTATTTTGCTGGTGAAGCACCATTCACATGTACATTTGCTCCAAAAATGTGTGAATTAATGTTTTTTGTGCTTTGGTCCTTAAGTTTCATGACTTCTGACACTGAATTCAAATGAGTTCACTGCATCATTCACACAAAGTCACTCAAGTTCAAGTCTGGGTGATTCATTTTAAAACAGTGTTATGGAAAGCTGCTAAAATTCTGTGTTGTCAGAAAAATATTCAGAAGAAAGAGAAGTAGCATAGTTATTTGTCAGCAGTGGTTTAATTGAATTATCATTGCTCTAAAGAACCTGTAGTGTGTTGGGTATCAGAGGCTGTCAAAGCAAGGAAGCCCATCAGTGCTGTTACTGAGGCTGGAGAAAAATGGCATGTAGATGGATGGCATGGTGGCACAGCAAGTAGTGATGCTGTCTCGTAGCACCTGGGTGGTGCGAGAGGACCTACGTTTGACCCCTAGTCAGTCTGTGTGGAGTTTGCATGTTCTCCCTATGTCTGTGTGGGTTCCTTCCTGCAGTCTAAAGACATGCTGTTCAGGTTCCCACGTAGTGTGTGAGTGACAGAGAGAGTGTGTTCCACTGATGTATGGATGAGTGACCCAGTATAAGTAGTGTAACTAGCAGTGTAAGTCACCATGGTGAATAAGGTGTGTGGGCTGACAACACTACATAGAGTTTGTTGGGAGTTGCTTTGGAGAAAGGCATCTAGTAAGTTAGTTGAGATGGTTGATCATAAGAAGGGAGCTGTAGGTTCAAAGTAGCACCACTACTACTTTTTTAATGCTTATATGACCTTTTTTGTGGGATGAGGGGTGTTTCATTTGTTTATTATGTTATCTTTTTTTTCAGTTCAGTCTTTGCTGACCACCTTGGAAAGCACCTTCTTCCTGAAGAAGTAACTTTCAGAACCCAAGCTTTGCAAACTTTATTCTGAATAGTGGACTCAAGTGCTGAAACACTTTTTTTAGTCACAGATGCACAAAGACAGTATGGTGAAGGCACTGGCTGGTGGACAGGAAATTCAAGATTTTAGTCTTTTTTCCAAGATACAGCCAAATAATAAAGTTTTGGCTGAACGTATTTGTTTACAGAAAGGCATACAGTATAGAGAGATGTCAAGAGTGTGCCATGTGACACCAAATGAAGATAACCACAGAGGGAAGAACGATCAAGGTCCATAAACATTAATTCCAAGAAAAATAAATTTGAATTCTTTAAAACTCAGTGAGTCATGTTCATAAGTCATGTTCAGACTTTTATGGCAACACTCTAGCAATGTCATCTATCATGATGTAACTCTTACACCTTAATCCTCTTGAGAATTTTTTCATACCATAAAATGGTCAGTATCACTATCGGTCGTCTTTACTCCAATTTTAAGATTTAAACTCTTTCTAAGGTGAAATCAGTTGACCGATAGCAACAAAACAGTTTTACTCTCAGCCGTGTGCCATATTCAGAGCACCAGTAAAGTGATCACTTTGTTTTTACCGTGTGGACTCTAGTCGTTCTTTCATCTTGGGCTATAGTTACATTGCCTGCTAAATGCATGGACAGTGGTGGGTTTTACATTTTACTCTAGTATTAATATGTGGTTCAGTGTCATTAATTAGAGAGGGGTGCGGTGGCGCAGTGGGTTGGACCGCAGTCCTGCTCTCTGGTGGGTCTGGGGTTCAAGTCCTGCTTGGGGTGCCTTGCGATGGACTGGCGTCCCATCCTGGGTGTGTCCTCTCCCCCTCCGGCCTTACGCCCTGTGTTACCGGGTAGGCTCCGGTTTCCTGTGACCCCGTATGGGACAAGCGGTTCTGAAAGTGTGTGTGTGTGTCATTAATTAGGTGGCGCCAAGTTCTTAAGTTATTCAAAAAGTGGAAATTGATTGTTCTTCCCTGTACGTCTTCAAGCGTGTGGCTCAATAGATAATTCCATGATGCCCCTGGCAAAGTGAGCATTTCCTTTGCCAGGAAACTGGATTCTGTCAATGGTCTTAGGCTCTGAATAAGCAAACAACAGTGTAAAGGAGCGACATCTTCGTTTTGGGTTTATTTCGGAACGCAGCACTTGTGTCTCTCTGGAGATGTCTTGGATGATTACACACCATCTGACAAATGTGCACATTTGCCAGAATTGTTGTAACAAAAATCAAGGTGTGTCCTGTCACCTCCTGGGGGGTGTGTTTCAGTCCCAGCAAGGCTCCTGCTTCTATTTCTCCAGTCTTTCCTTTTTTGGGAGAATGTTGAGAAGTTAAATACACCACTAGCAAGTGAAGTACCACTGGAAGTACCCTTTTGTGGTTTTGAGCTGCTGTCTGGTTTTGTCTTTTGTATCTGATCAACATGGAGAAACTATATGTGGTGCCTTGCTAGGTTAAATTTTGAGCGTTTTCATCACCAAATTTGATGGTAAAGTTATGCACCTGTATAAACTTGTCCAAATGACACAGAGAGAGGCCAGTGGATCATGATTTACAAATTATTGGGGGGAAAAAAAACATCTATTTCAGGAAGGACCTCCCAAAAATACAGGCTGTAGGAAAATATGAGAAACTATGCAGAGCTTTGTTAACCATTTGTTAACTGTTTGCTGGATGAATTAAGCATAGCTGTTGGGTACAGAAACACATCTTACTACACTGTTTGTTTCAAACTCAGTTGGTAGATATTATTTGGACTTGTACCCATACTCTTGTGTCTGTTCTAGAATCCTGAACCAGGACCCTCTTCGCCTGTCTTTATGGAAGTCGTGAGACCTCTGCAGACTTTCAGTTCCTCAGTCAATGCACGTGTGAAACTCTTGAAGCCACTTGTATGAATTTTTGTTTTAAATGCCCTTTAGTGATCCACCCCCCCCCAAGACTGAAAACATGTTTGAAGAAATACTTTCTTTTAATTTTTTTTTTTTTTCTGCAAGAAAAATGAAGTCTCTCAGCTCCTTTACATAAATACTATGCAGGGAGAATAAAATATTTGGACAAGTGTTCTTTGTAAAAAGAGAGTGTGAAAAAGTGGAACGGTAGACACTCAATTTTGAGATGCAAATCAAATATGTTTGGAGTCTGAGGGCTTTTAAATGACATCATTCTTTACTCTTTCTGTCTGCATGCTGAGGGGTAATGACCTGATGACAAACTATCATTTATTATGTCTGACAGCCTTAGTACATGTGCAGATTTATTTAATTTTGGCAGCAGGGAGAGAACACTGCTGGTCACAAATGAATGTAATGTGCAGTACAAACAAAGTGGATACAACATCTCTTCCTTCATAATGTGCATGACTAATAGTAGTCGTTGTTAATAAACAAGAACTCATTTTATGTTTGTTACAACACAAAGCCGCAAGACCTGTGGGGGGGGGGGGGGAAATGGTGATGTCTTGTTTTCGAAATTCTGCAGGATTTCTCCATTAAGACATATTTGCCAACCATTATGTTTATGTAATACAGTTAAAGAGCAGAAGTTAGACAGAACAGTTATCTGTTAAGGTTTAATTGCTAGACTACACTTCGCAAGGACCAAGATCTGTAAAGTAATCCTACAAAAGCACTGTATACATTCACTGAACCTGTGGACATCGCAGCTCTGCTTATATGTCAGCCACCAAGTTATTTAACATCAAAACAAACCGCAATTAAAAACAATCCTTTACCATAATCTGAGTATCCGAGAAAATTTTGAACTCCTCGCTACCACAATGAAAACTACCATTCAATGTACTGTACCCGTTTTTTTTTTTGGCCTCTTTAAAATAATACGTGTAAAATGCATTGAGAACAAATCAGGACTTTCCACTGAGTGGGTGGGGCTCATTTCCCAGGGCCAGAACCTCTGACCAGGTTCAGAAACACATGGCGCATTGGTGACAGGGTCAGTACTGAGGCTGCTGCTTTTTATTGCCCATTCTAGGGTTGTCACAACTGTACATCACACCTTTTATAGCATCATTGGTTTTAAGGGCCTTTAATATTATGATTCTTATCTTTATTGCATAGGGTCAGCCCCTCCCCCACTGAGGGAAATTGAGCTTACAGTCGAAGCTCTAAATGTGTCCGTTACTTTGAGCTTTCGTAATTTATATTACTTTCTGGATGTGAGAGTGTGAGGAATGTTCATGTGAGGAATTGATTTTCAAATGATCTTTAAACTGACTGGAGAAAAAAGGGTGTGTTTTGGGCTGAACCGGACTTATAAATTAAAACTGTGGCCAGGCGCACCAGGCCGATTTGGTTAGTTTAATAAGTAAGTAAGAATAATTCTGTCTGCCCTTGCATTTCAATAAATTTTAAATGAATAATAAGAATCCAGAAACTCATTTTTATTTTAGCAGGGTTTCTGAATCGCTTCTCTGAGGGCTAGACTGCATGTGTCATGATTAACAGATCAAATTTAGCCATCGATTCCGGTCTGGCAGTGATGATGGTCTTTACCCAAAACAAATTGTACTTCTCTTGTGCTTCTCTATTCTATATAAACACAATTCATATGCTTCCTTAATATCTAAATGTTTGCAAACCCTATCGAAGAAGGCATATTTTATTTGAACCACAAAAACAGCTTCATGGCAAACCGCAGAGGTAATTCTGTTGAAACAGTTACTCTACTGGTTACGTAACCGGCCATTGACTTGGCTTTTTGTGATTTGGACGGAGAGCACGGTGGAAAAAAGGGAGCAGCACGCTTGCCCCCAAGCACGAGGCCCTTGGTTGAGAGTGCCGCGTGTGCAAGACTCTGAAACCACAGTTTGAGTCGCATCAGGGCCTGTGGTGCAAAAGGGCTTCTCTTTCCCGTCTCCCAGAATACATGGTTGTTACCGGGGGGATACTAGGGACAAATGAGCAGAAAGAAGTCAGATGGGCAGTGGTATAAATCCAGTTTTTAAATTTCTTTTACAGAGCAAAAATATTGCTGGTCATTAGCACCTTTTTTTTTCTTTATGTATTTTTAAATTAAAATAATCAAAAAATTATGTGTATATGCCTGCCTTTTTATATATAGGCCTATATTCTGATGTGACTTGAGTTACAGTGATGTTCAGATTTGGCTTGAGACAAATTTTCTGTTCTGTCATGTTTTTCCTTAGCATTTCTCTGGGTGGATTAGAAAAGTCAAAGCTATTGGAAATCATTTATAAGTAGAGCAGCCAAACGGGGAATACTATAGAAGAATACATTCAGTGTTAATTACAGAATGAAAGTGGAACGAAGACTTTATTACGGAAGATTAAGAAAGAATGTGAAATTTGCACTGATAGCACGCTTAGTTTTAAAAAAAAATTTGCAAGGGAAACTTCTTCAAGTGCCAGAGGAGTTCAGCATCAAATAAGCAATATAATACTATTGTAAACACTTAAATGGTCTCAATTTGCAAACAATTAAATACCATTCTCTGTTTAAAGATGGAAAAGATCAAGAAGCATAAGAATGTAGCTCCATTGTACTGCGTATTTTGGTTTTAACGTCTTTCATAGAGCACTTTGTTGAGTTCTTTGTGGTTCTGGGTCCATTTAAAAGTGCAAGAATTTGCAGGAACTGGCTAGAAAATGTTTTCCTAAAATAATTTTTTGTTTTAAATAAGCCACTTGAGCATGGAAACCTCTCTCTTTCAGTAAGAGACATTCACTTTAGGATGCTTACTAGACAAGCCAGATGTCCCTGAGTGTTTGGCTGGGGTGTAACGGTGCATTCACCTGTTCGTTGTTAACGCAAAGATATCGTTGACTGTATTCTGAAATGCACTCTGGTAGGAAATGTTTCACTGTGAGGTGATTTAAAACCTTTAGAAGCCTTTTGTCCACAAAAAAAAAAAAAAAATGTGTATTTGGGATACATGTTTCAAAATGGGCGCAGTGGGTTGGACCGCAGTCCTGCTCTCCGGTGGGTCTGGGGTTCGAGTCCCGCTTGGGGTGCCTTGTGATGGACTGGCGTCCCGTCCTGGGTGTGTCCCCTCCCCCTCCGGCCTTACGCCCTGTGTTACCGGGTAGGCTCCGGTTCCCCGTGACCCCGTATGGGACAAGCGGTTCTGAAAATGTGTGTGTGTGTGTGTGTGTGTTTCAAAATGCTCATGTGTGACTGCATTCTTAAGAGTCAATGATTCTGTGGCTTGTCTTGCATGGGCCTCAAAAGGCATGCTATTTAGTAATTAAAAACTTAGCAATCATGGTGATATACACACACACACACACACATTTTCAGAACCGCTTGTCCCATACGGGTCGCGGGGAACCGGAGCCAACCCAGTAACGCAGGGCGTAAGGCCGGAGGGGGAGGGGACACCCAGGACGGGGCATGGTGATATACTGTAAGCGTTACTCAAACTGAAAGGTTGTTATGTACGTGCTAAAATTCAGTTTTTAAAAAATCTCCTTTAATTATTGATTTTTGAACAAATGAATTAAAATTGCATGGGCACCAATTATCCAGGTAAGAATGATTTTTTACAGCTTTTTGACTTCAATCGTTTTTGGTTGTGCTTTTTTCTTTTTGCCAAATTGTTAAGTTTGAGTTTGTCTTCAACCCCTACATCTGTCTTTCGAGCATGTTTTTTGTGCTGTTCAAACAACGTGATATTCACATCATTTGACTTTGACAATACAAAATTCGGAAATTTTGCCTTTAAAAAATACACCCTGTCATTGACGATACATTTGCTTTAATGTTTAAATCTCGCCGTTGATCCCAGCGCTTCACCAACATTTTTATTTCTTCAGCAGTGCGTGTAACCACTACCCCTTAGGACACCTCTGGCTGCTCTTCAAAGACTCCTGATGTTTTTTTTTTTTTTTTAAAAGTGAGCCCCTGTGTCGAGACCAGAACCCCGGGTGCCATGGCTGGGCCACATGTTAGAGAAATGTGGGGCCCTCGATTTATCGAGAGCATGTGGGCTGCGCCTTTGGTGCATCTGGTTCTCAATAGCAGCAACGCAACCTGGGTGTTTTTTCCTCGCAGTCTGTGTCCTGTCCCAGGAGGGTCAAAGGTGAAAGGACATCTGAAGACTGAGGGTGGGCCCGACTGCCTTTGGAAGCATTATTCATGCAATGCTGGTGCACAGGCTCTGGCACACATTAAGAGTAGGGTGATGCCGCTACTGTAGTAGTTGGTCAACAGAGTACTAAAGTATGAGGTTTAGATCATTGGAAGGGGCCTTATGTTGCATTGTGATATTGTGTCAATGAGCGATATACTTTGACTGCATTTCTTTAGTGTCCCATGTCAATAAAGGGTTAAATTTGCGTAAAGCATGGCTATAAAAAGGAATATACATTTACATTTATTCATTTCACAAATGCGTTTCTTTCCAAAGTGACGTACATCTCAGAGAAATACAATTTGTGCATTATCTTAGGAGAAAGAGACATAGTTGCAGACGTGTGATTCTTAAGTAGTTTCTTTCTTTCCACCATATGCACCAATGTTCATCACACGCGTAGCTGCATACAACTCAGAACAGACGAATTGTGATCATCTTCCTACATTTTTTTTTCTGAGATACAAAGACATTTACGTACAATTATAAAAATACATATAAAAATAAATCTTAAGGTTAGATGAGGTCAGTCACAGGGACAGAAAATAGTGACCACTGGGTTAGTAATGCTGACGTTTCTATAATGCATGTCTTCCATGCCCCCACCCTAGTCTTGGCTTCATCACCCTGTTGATCACACATCTAGGCTTTGAGCTTCATTTGACTCAAGAGTGTGGAAGACACAGGAAAGATGACAAATGCACAGCAGGGCTTCGCAATCTCATCATTTACTTTTTATTGGTACCTTGTGGCCATGCAGGGGAGCCGATATCGCAGTAGTTCAGGAGAAGACTGGTGGATGGTGTGAGCCCCAGTAGGATCCTTCCTTTGATATGTTTACGTTACTTCATTTAGCAGGCGCTTTCCTCCAAAGCGACTTCCAGCGAACACTATGTAGCCCACACCTTATTCACTCAAGGTGATTTACAGTGCTATACACACTACTAACAATGAGTTACTCACCCATCCATCTTTGTGTCACTTGCACCCTATGGGTCACTTAGAGTCACCAGTCTAGCCGAACAGCATGTTTTTGGACTGTGGGAGGAAACCAGAGCACAGACCGAGCGGGAATCAAACGGACATCCTTTCGCACCACCCGTGCGCTGTGAGACAGCAGCGCTACTTGCTGTGCCACCGTGCCGCCCGGGTTTCAGGTAAAAATATCCACATGTAAAACGGGGACGGTAAACTGTACATGTTATTCTGGATTAGATGGTCTGCTAGGCAAATAAATACCTGCTGTGTTCTATGTCTAACTGAATAAATATTTAGCGTGATAACTGAATGAAAAGGTGTTCAAAATGAGTGTAACAGCTTAAAGCCTCACCCAAGCTGCAGTGCGATCTAACACATCTGGAATGGAGTACAGTACTACGAGTGTCAGGCAGCCTCCATTCTGAGCTACTATTCCCTCCATGTGGTCCTTGTTGCGATAGCCCTTATACTTAGAGCTCATGTATCGTTTAGAGTCCGGGTGGTGTGTGGTGATGGGGGGAAGGGTGTAAAGTACAGGCCCCTTTACTACTGTAACTTTTAAGCCTCCGCAACGCTCACTGTTCCACTCAAACAGATTTGAATGAGTTCACTGTTCTGGGGTATTGCATTACTTTTAATTTAGATTTTATTAGGGTTATTTACATAAATAGCCTTAGCCTTAGTCCTGCCACTTTTTTTTTTTTTTTTTTCCTCAGTCCACATTTTATTCTACGGAAGATTGCGGCACGTTTCATTTTTGGTTTAGAGTCCGGTAATGCACGTCTTATTAAGGGTTATCATAGGTGAGTGAGCTTTTGTTCATCATATTAAAAGAAAACTTTAATGCCATGGACCGTGAGAAATCTTCCTAGTTAAGTGCTACTAGATAAAAAAATTTTAGTCTAATCAGAGCCTAAAATTGTATACATGTTGATGGCAGTTTTTGGTTTGGTCGTGCTGCTTTGAAAGGAATGTGTGTGAATGTGAACATTTCTTTTTTTTTTTTCCTTTCTGCGCTGAAGGCTGGCTCCATTGCCTTTTTGACAAGATGGGGACAGAACAATGGCTTCATTATGTTACGCTGCTGGCCAGCCAGAGAGGAGCGCCGACACGGACGTATGCAAAGCGCACCCCTCTTGCGGGTTTGAAGGGAGCTGCTGAATAGAATGTACCAGTTGTTCTAGCAATGCGGAATGTATCAAGAGCTCATGCTGACATTACCATAAAGTTTCTTGATTCACTGCAGTGGCCGAGACCTTCCTCCTGCGCTCACAAAACACATGGCATTGGCCCTGTTGAAAACATCAAGTAGTGAAAAAGTCATGATTTCGTATACGGGGGTATGAGATTAAGTTATTTTTCTTTAAGTATCATGTATTTGCATCCAGATCTCCCTGTGTGTTGGTGTAATACACTTTTTTCTAGTTTTATAATATGAGCGTCGCTTTGGAGAAAAGCATCTTTCAAACAAATCTGTATGTGAAATGTACAAGCAGTAACATTTTTCCGGAGTGTATTTCTTATGTTGAGGCACCTGATTACTGAAGAAAAGTGCCGGGTCAAGTAAACACTAAGGAGAGGTCTAAATGCAGTACTTTATTTGAATTCCTAAGTCCCCTGAAATGTTAGGGTTTGAGCAGTGCAGCGGCACAGCGGGTAGCATCGGTTCCTCCCAGCTCTGTGTATGAACACGGGTCCAAATCCATCTCATTCCACGTGGAGGTTGCATGTTCTCCTCATGGTTCAGATGGGTTTCCTGGGGGTTCTTTGCTTTCCTCCCGCAGTCCAGCAGAAGGAATGAGTGTCAGTGTGCGGGTTACGGATAATGAATGAGATTTATAATTTATTTTCAGTAATATTACACAATAGAAAATATACAGTGCTGGTGAAACATGGCGAATTGCTCTTGTAAAAAAAAAATTTGTGGGTGTAAATTGAAAATGTGAAAAATTTTCACTCTTCTGGATGAGGATGTCCCAACGCAGACAGAAGACTTGTAAAGGTCAAAAAATGAAAAGATGAGCATCTCTTCCACAGAGATGGCAAAAACCATCTCCACGGCATCTTTTACAATCTGGACACCGTTGTGGGAAAAGCCAGGAGAGAAACATATTTTATGATGCACAATACCTGCGAATGAGAAACGAGTGAGTTTGAGAGGGGTCTGTGTATTCAGAGCTTCTTGCAGGCCATGCAGCGTACAGAAATGTGTTGTTTTCCTTTCCCTCAGTTCCCCTTCACTTATCTTTCCCAGAATTTTATATTTGTGAGGGTTGTCAGTCTGCTCCTATTTCAGATAATCCTACCTTCACAAAACAGCTCCTTTATGTCTAGTCTCAACTGCTCAATTCAACTCTCCCATGCAAAATGTGTGTGTATTTGACAGCCAGCAAAGGAAAAAGTTATATTTAGCAAAGCTAACAAAAGTCAGGATGTGTGTGAGGGATTCTTTCTTAAAATGCATAATTACATTGGCAGAAGTACTAATGTGAGATTTGCTATTTGAACTGTATATGCATCTGACTTTTTCTTTAAATGTAAAGCTTTTGAAAATACCCAGCTATTTGCTGAATTCAGTTTTCTGTAATGTTTGCATGGGGCAACATGGTGGAAGGTAGCGCTTAGTGTCCCACGGCTCCTGGGCTCTGTGGACATTTTTTTTGACTGGCTTTATCTATGAGGCGTTCGCATGTTCTCCCTGTGCTTGTATGGGTTTACACAGGACACTTCAGTTTCATTCCACAGTCCAAAAACATGTTTCAGGTGAATTGGTGGCTCTAAATTTACATACATTTACATTCATTCATTTAACAGACGCTTTTTTCTAAAGCGATGTACACTCACCAGCCACTTTATTAGGTACACCTTGCTAGTACCAGGTTGGACCCCCTTTTGCCTTGACAACTGCCTTAATTCTTTGTGGCATAGATTCAACAAGGTACTGGAAACATTCCTCAGAGATTTTGGTCCATATTGACATGATAGCATCACGCAGGTGCTGTAGATTTGTCGGCTGCACATCCATGATGTAAATCTCCTGTTCCACCACATCCCAAAAGTGCTCTATTGGATTGAGATCTGGTGACTGTGGAGGCCATTTGAGTATATTGTACTCATTGTCATGTTCAAGAAACCAATCTTTGAGCTTTGTGACATGGCGCGTTATCCTGCTGGAAGTAGCCATCAGAAGATGGGTACACTGTGGTCATAAAGGGATGGACATGGTCAGCAACAATACTCAGGTAGGCTGTGGTGTTTAAACGATGCTCAATTGGTACTAAGGGGCCCAAAGTGTGCCAAGAAAATACCCCCACACCATTACACCACCACCACCAGCCTGAACCATTGATAAAAGACAGGATGGATCCATGCTTTCATGCTGTTTACGCCAAATTCTGACCCCACCATCTGAGATGTACATTGCTTTGGACAAAAGCGTCTGCGAAATGAATAAATGTAAATCTAAATGTAAATGAATGTTGCAGCAGAAATCAAGACTCATCAGACCAGGCAACGTTTTTCCAGTCTTCTGTTGTCCAATTTTGGTGAGCCCGTGTGAATTGTAGCCTCAGTTTCCTGTTCTTAGCAAACAGGAGTGGCAGTCGGTGTGGTCTTCTGCTGCCGTAGCCCATCTGCTTCAAGGTTCGACATGTTGTGCATTCAGAGATGCTCTTCTGCATACCTCGGTTGTAACAAGTGGTTATTTGAGTTATTGTTGCCTTTTTCTATCAGCTCGAACCAGTCTGGACATTCTCCTCTGACCTCTGGCATCAACAAGGTATTTTTGCCCACAGAACTGCTGCTCACGGGATATTTCCTCTTTTTCTGACCATTCTCTGTAAACCAGCGTGAAAATCCCAGTAGATCAGCAGTTTCTGAAATACTCAGACCAGCCCGTCTGGCACCAACAACCATACCATGTTCAAAGTCACTTAAATCACCTTTCTTCCCCATTCTGATGCTCAGTTTTAATTTCAGCAGATTGTCTTGACCATGTCTACATCCCTAAATGCATTGAAATGCTGCCATGTGATTGGCTGATTAGATATTTGCGTTAACGAGCAGTTGAAGAGGTGTATCTAATAAAGTGGCCGGTGAGTGTACCTCTCATAGAAAACACAATGTGTGCATTACATTAGTAGAAAGAGAGACTCAGATGCAGACACATGATTCTTAAGCACACTTAAGTTACTTTCCACCATATGAACCAATGTTCATCACACGAGTAACTGCATAAACTTTATCTGAATTTCGACAAGTCCTGATCACATTCCTAATAATACATATCTGTTTTTATATAAACATTTGCATTAAATTGCCTATAGTGCGCCTATGTTTGTGTGTGTGTGAGTGAGAGTGATTGCTTTACAATGGACTAGTGGTCCTTCCAGGGTGTACCTCCTATATTCCATCTAGTTCCCATGAACAGCCCTGGACCGCTTCAGCCATAGATTTTGTTAACAGTTACAGATGATGCGTGGATGGAAGGAGAGTGTATGTAATTTTTAGCTTAAAATGACACAGCAGCTTTTGTCACCAGCCAACATGGAGATCAGGGAGCCCTGCACGGTTAAGAGGTATTGTTGGATCTCTGGTGTGACTTCTCCCTCAGCAGGGTGACTTTTCAAGGTTATGGACAGTACATTCCCTCCTCCCTTAACACACTCCAGCAACAGTATATGAAAAAGATTAGTTTAAATATGACTGCCCCACATGGGGGGGTGCGGTGGTGCAGCGGGTTTGGCTGGGTCCTGCTGTGTGGTGTGTCTGGGATTGGAGTCCCACTTGGGCTGCCTTGCGGTGGAGTGGCGTCCCATCCAGGGTGTGTCCCCTCCAGCCTTGCGCCCTCTGTTGCCGGGTTAGCCTCTGGTTCACCCCAACCCAACTTGGGATAAGCAGCTTCAGACAGCCTGTGTAATATTTGCCGTGCTCTTGTCTCAGTACTGATTGATGTCCTTTGTCTAGAGTGGACGTCCTTTTGTTTACTTATTGAGTAATGTTCACTTGAGAAGTTTGTTCATTAGTGATAAAGACAGCATTCCTGGCACACTTCTCATTTTGGCTTTTTCTTTAGACCCGTTACTCCACTGAAGCTTAACAGTGGACCTGCTAATGCTGTGCTCAGCTGCTCTGAAGAATTTTAATTAACACCATGGCCTTAAACACTTGTTTACGATGAAACTTTGTTTTGCAAAAGCACTGTTTTGCATTCAGACAGTGTTTTTTGGGTTTTTTTTCTCCATGAATGTTAGTTTCACAATGTAGAGCTTTTAGTGCTATCTCTTAAGAGGGAGCATGTCTGTCTTCCTTACTATTGCTTTTCTGAGTTGCGCCGCCATCACAAGGATGCTAAACGGCACCTTCGGGTGCTTTGAATGCTTCTCACTATAGAAATGTTTCTGACCCGGGTGGATGACTATGGTTGCAGCCCTCAGTTTTTCTTGGACCTGGGAAGAGAACTCCCCTCGTGGGTTGCCCATGTAGGCCGATGCTGTAATGCTAACGCTGCGGTTGCACCAGGGTGGTCTTGTCAACATGACACTAAAATGGCTTCTTGTGACAAGAGATTCAGTGGACGGGAAGTTGGCCTGCAGACATTTTAAATGCACAGACACAGCTTTTGTGCACCCGTTCCTATATGGAGAGCTCAGAGCCCTCCCAGCCCATCGGCGCAATGACGGCCTCTGCCTGTGAAATCTTGCCTGAAGGTCCCCCCAACAGTCAACGTTTTCATCATGTACGCTTTGTGTGAATTTCCTGCACAGAAGAAGGCTTCCATTGTGAGGTACAGTCACACACTGTGGCCAATGGGAAAGCCTTGTTGCACCTTTCTTTGTGCCATTCGTTGTTTTACGGATTTCTACGACGACGATTAAGTTCCAGAATCTTAGATATTCAAAGTGGATTTTTTTTTTGTTTGTTTTTGTTGTATATTTGAGCTGTTTGCCTTTTAGTGAGCAGGAAAAAACTTATGGAAATTACATACGAACAAAATTCTAAGGTGACAAAAAATTTTTCTGTCAGAATCATCATTATGGTTTGGGTTTTGCAAAAAAAAATCTGCAGTCGCATTTGCCTTGGTTCGCCCATGCTGGGAAAGAGTGTGGCCCTTCCAGCATGAGCGGCAACAGCATTAGGCAGATTTGTCCAAATGGTAGCAAAAGTCATCTGGTCGGGAACAACAGTGCGGTTTCGCCTTAATGTATGTTCAGTGGTGGACTAGCATGTGCGCTAATGAACGGAAGCTCGCCTGTGGCTAGGCATGTGGAAGCAACATCCGTGACCCTTGAAAGCAGCTGTCAAGTAGAAAAACCCAGTCCCACATTCCATTACAATCTCACCATTCCTTCCCGTGTCTGGCCTCGTACACTTGTTTGATACTACCGAGAGTTGCCATGACTGGGCACGCAGCTTGTGTCGTTTCCCTGCTCCACAGAGGACCCGTTTCTGAAATCCGTCAACCATTCCCTTCCCCTGACTCCTCCGCCATATTGAACATTCCAGCACCAGGGACCACTTGTCATTAATTGTTCTCATTATTATAATTCAGTTCAAATGATTGCTTTAATGGGGGTGCGGTGGCGCAGTGGGTTGGGCCACAGTCCTCCTCTCCAGTGGGTCTGGGGTTCAAGTCCCGCTTGGGGTGCCTTGCGATGGACTGGCGTCCCGTCCTTGGTGTGTCCCCTCCCCCTCCAGCCTTACGCCCTGTGTTGCCAGGTAGGCTCCGGTTCCCCGTGACCCCGTATGGGACAAGCGGTTCTGAAAATGTGTGTGTGTGATTGCTTTAATTAACTGTATGCAACAACGATACCTGAGTATTTTTGCTGAAGTGTCACTAAGCTGTCTTCTTCTCTCCTGGGTGCAAATGCAGTTCTTCTGTGACTTTAGCCCAGCAGTCTTTCAATCTGCAGTCGGGCTGCTTAACCATTATAACGCCTGCAGCCCCTTCTTCGCTCTTGCTAAGTCCCATGTGGCTCACAAAAGAAAACAGGCCTCATAAATCAAACCCATGCTGGAAGCGCCATGCTTGGGTGTGGTCTACAAACTCACAGACTCTGGGCATGCACATTCAGTCACGAGGTCAAATATATGAGCTGCTAATATGTAAACCTAACAATTTAAAACCCTGAACATTTTGCTTTGATGTCGCTCAGCTAGTTATGGATGTACTACGTAAGATATTTTTTTTCGAATGTGTCAAACGTCTTTAGCTATCACATGTTTATAGTTGCTCCTTAATTGTTCGTCATGATTAATTATGTGGGATCCAGTTGTGATCTGCTTGCGTTGTGCATTTTCCTTGAGGCAGCTGGTTTCGAAGAAAGAGATTTTTTTTTTTTCTTCACAGATTCATTTATTAAATATCAAATATTTACTGTCAGCATGTTTATAAATATTTGTTTTTATGTCGTTGATACACGCACACAAACAACAGTGTTGAATTCTTGCAGGGAGAGTGAAGTGTGCATGGCTCTGGATCCTTGTAGCAAGTAAACAATAAGGGTTGGATAACTCTCAGCCAAGAGGCCCACTTCCTGTCCTGGCTGTTTTGGATGGGTACGAACCAGCCAATTCAAATGAAACCCAGCAGAGATGTGACTGACAACGTGCTGGGAGGGTCTGGGGCCCTGACTCTGGCGTTCCAGCTTCCTGGTTTGTTTATGTGCTCAGTCAGCTTGGCGGTGCCCCCCGCCCCCAACACCCTCCTTTGAAGGCAGCAACACCAATAAAGAAGGCTGGAATGGAAATGTGGGACTTTCATTGCTACAATATGAGAATTTCGTACATTTGCACTGCAGGAAGAAAATCCCTTCAACTTTACGCTGTTTTAGTACTTCACCGGGAGGGGCAATTTTGTACTGTTTAGTTGTGTCTTTTGTTTGGTGCAGCTTTCAAATGATACAGCTGTACTTGTTTATAAAGCAGAACATTTTAACCAATCCAGATCAGACTCAAGTAGTACAAGAGCTTCTGCCCTCACTTGATCCTGAAACTTTTCCACAACCTTTGAAATCCCAGTACTTGACTGCTGTCCTTGATCCCCATCACTGTATTTGCTGATCTCCACATGTCATCCCATGGAGGGAAGCTATATGAACAGCCACAAGGCCACATTGTAAATGGGGGGCTGTTCCTGTTTTCTCAGCAGGGTGCAGCAGCCCCAGTAACTGTGAACTGAGTTTATGAGGACAGGAAAGGTTATCCGTGGTTTTGCTTACACATTTCCTGGAAGGGACAATCGTTTCCTTTAGACACTCAATTAGCGCAACCATTTTGACATTTTTTTCATTTCAGTGCAAAAAAATGTAGAAATTCATAGACATCAGCAGTAATGACAATAATTATGAGAGCCCGGCAAATCAGGGTAAAAATCAACATACATGCAGTCCACGAGAACTTAAACTAGTGTTACAAAAGGCTCATCAACTTCGAAGTCCGGGGTTGGTTTCGGCATGTTTTCCAACTCTTCGTCATATGAGCTCAGAAAGGGAGACCCATGTGTTCAGTCGAGAGTCGGTTGAATCAGGTTAATCACTTCCTGGCCGGAACAAAAACCTCCAGGTTTTAATCATGCCTCCGGGACCATGAGCTGAACCTGCTGTAACCAATCCTTTGTTCCCTCTCCAGGCTGCAGGCAACAGCAATGGAAGGACAGTGCTTCTACAATGAAACAATTGCCTTTTTCTACAACAACAGTGGAAAGTACCTGGCCAGCGAATGGAACGCGGTCAGCAAGCTAGTGATGGGGCTCGGCATCACAGTCTGCATCTTCATCATGTTGGCCAACCTGCTGGTCATGGTTGCCATCTACGTGAACCGCCGGTTCCACTTTCCCATTTACTATCTCATGGCCAACCTGGCAGCGGCAGACTTTTTTGCTGGCCTGGCATATTTCTACCTGATGTTTAACACAGGTCCTAACACACGGATGCTGACCGTGAGCACCTGGCTATTACGACAGGGACTGATTGACACCAGCCTGACAGCCTCAGTTGCCAACCTGCTGGCTATCGCCATTGAGCGGCACATCACGGTCTTCCGTATGCAGCTGCACACACGCATGAGCAACCGCCGAGTGGTGGTGGTTATTGTCATTATCTGGACCATGTCTATTGTCATGGGCGCCATCCCTAGTGTGGGCTGGAACTGTATTTGCGACATTACCACCTGCTCCAGCATGGCACCTCTCTACAGCAACTCCTACCTGGTCTTCTGGGCAGTCTTCAACCTGGTCACGTTTGTGGTCATGGTGGTACTCTACGCCCACATATTTGTGTACGTGAGACAGCGGACCATGAGGATGTCCCGGCACAGCTCTGGACCACGACGGAACCGCGACACCATGATGAGCCTGCTGAAAACCGTTGTCATTGTTCTAGGTGAGTGTCTTGCTGCTTTGGAAGGCATTTCGAAGTAGTGCTTAATTCTTTTTCTAGTAATAGACTTTTATTTTGTTTGTTCAGCTAAGATGTAAATGTTCCCATTTGCATAAAATGATTTTTGTCCCCCGCGACCACTTAGCGGATAAATGCCTGTGCTGAATTACATTTTAAAATGTTGTCCACCATGTTTACTTTAATTCTTTGGTACAGATCCAATTTAAATTTTTTCATCGAAATTTCCACAGAAATGTTGTTAGAGCATGATCTGTTAGATAAATTCAAACAAGGAGCTGTTTTCATGCCTACAAATATGTAAAGACTCCAGGTTTCACTGGCCCTTTATATGCATTTTACGTATGATGCTCTTCCAGATATAAACATTGTTGGAAAATTCGAGGCTGAAGACGAGGAATGATTTCCGCCCGGTGATTGATTTGATACGGAATGTCCTCTATGAAGCCGTTAAAGAAAGTTCGGATGTCGCCAACTGTTTGGCACAGAGCCCCAGCGTGGAGCAGGCTGAACGAGGCTCCCAGATAGGGTCACGTTCAAGACCGGGCATGCGTTGCTAGGGCAAACAATGCAGTTGTTGAAGGCATGGACTGGCTGACTTCAGCGGGAGTCACTGCACTTTTGTTGTTGGTCCCAGTGCTTGCCTAGCACGACATGAGTGTTCCTCACTCTTTAAACATCCCTATGGAATTAGGAGAGGCTTGGGGTTACTGGATTTGAAATGACAAGATCAGTCATACCAGAAATCACCAGAAAAAGGTGAGCTGGTGTTTCCCGTATTTGAACATTAGCTGTAGTTCTGTCGATAGGGGTTTTTGTGGAACTTGGACTTTGATGATGTAATGGGACTTCTCATCGCAGTGCAGTGCTGTAACATCAGGTTGATATGAATTAGATTATAACCTCAGCAGGCCTGGACAAACATTAAATGCCCATTTTGAAAAGCGCACACAGTTGCTTTCAATTAAGTATGTATAAGTGAAACGCCTACAAGCATTAAGCGGCAGCTGACAAAGGAATATGAGAGTGCTTCAGAGACTCTCCAACAAGCCCATCCCCTGAAAAATATGATGCCCATGCCGTTCCCCTGATAAATATCCAAAGTACGTGTTGGCTTTGAACATGATACTCAGTTAAAACAAAACTATCCTTTTGCTGAACTGTCTTACTAAACCTGAGAAGTGTCAAGTAAACATGAACAACCCTTTGTTTCTTTTCGTTCCCTTTGCCCCTGTGCCAAGCGTATGTTCTTGAAGAGTGTTCTGAGATACGGTGAGCAGGCTGGAGGTTGAGCCATTGCACAGGGCGGGGCTGATCTTGACGGACAGCTCTTTAGTACCACCAAGAGCCTGAGAGAACATTCTGGGGGAGGAGTGAAGAGAAAGCAGGGAAAGGAATAGCTTTGTGCCATTTGCTATGTTTATTAAATACAGTTCTGATTTTTTTTTTTTTTTGGACAGTTTCACTGCTGTTTTTATCCCCTTTGCATTGCAGGTTATGTTTTACTCTTTTAAGGTGCTATTGCTGCCTTGTGCCTGTTCCCGCCACCCTCCGCATATGGCCACAGTATGCTGGCCACTAAATATGTCCCCAATGTCAGTGCATCAAACCTGGACACTATACAGTATACACCTAGAAGTTCTACACCACATGCAGATGTTTGTAGCATGTGAAACCGGTGTGATCGTACCCTTGTGTGGCAGCCATGTACATCTCAGAAATTCCAAATTCAGTGTTAATTTCTAATTGTTAACGGAATCCGTATGTAACTGGGATGTACATCTCACCTCTAAATGCAGGATGCTACATACCAACTGAATAAAAAGAATATTTCAAGTGTTCAAATGGGATGTTCAGAGAGTCGGTGACTGTTACTTTGATATCCATGTGTTCATCTGCAGCTTTAAAAACTTCCAGCAGTGATGTAACATGACCTCCACCCTCCAAAGAGCAGCTGGAACTTGTTTCTGATGCTCTGCAGTCCTTTTGGCGTTTTATTGCTTGGAAGAATTTAACAATAGTCGTGAGATTAACAAACCAAAAGGACAACATGAGACTATTGTTTTTGTGGTGAATCTGGGGGCGTGTAAACAGATTTCAATCTGGCTTTACCAGTCAGTACTCAGGACATTCTGATCCCAGATATTCAGATTTTTGTTTTTTTATATCGTAATTTTTAATCATTGCTAGAGTTTTACTTACAGAAAAAAAAAACTTTAAATGGCTTTGCATACCCATGTAGCGCTGCAATGTATATGCAATGCTGGATCTTTCACCCCTTAAATTAATACACAGATAAGTCCAGCATATTACCAGTACCCATCAGATATTATGCCACTGTTCATTTCTGGTGTTGTAAATAAGGAGTGTGTGTTCTGTAAAATTGCACACAATGCTCACTGCCTGTGCTAGAGTGCAGTGGTTCAAAACCCAAGGGGAAGCAGCTCTCCGGGACACCGAACATCTGTTTAACAGCTGGACAAGTGACTCCAGCTTCTTGGGACGCTGTAAAATAAGTCATTCCTTATTACTCTGGGGAACTTTTATCGTGGCTGGAAAATAACAAAGTCTTCTTACCCTATACCTCATGCTTTGAAATCAGCGTTTGCAGCATCACCCTTGGCATTATTAGTCTTTTTTATAAGGTGTAAAAATTAATCAACTTCATCTTCTGCTGTATGGGTTTGAATTGCATTTTAGGTTTTTCTTTTTTTTTTAAATTAAATGTGAAAAGTTTAAACCGAATTGACCTTTTCAAGGTTTGCTTCATAAAGTCGGTTTTGCTGAATTCACATTCTTGACCAAAGAATTCAGCGGTTGAATATGAAGGAAGAGAGGCAACTGACTTTTGGTTACTTCATACAGTCTCACCGAACACCCATGCATGCGTCATCTTCCGCAATAAAAGTTTCACTCGTCCAACAGAGCAAATTCAAAGACAATGTGTATAAAGCGAATCAGAACAAATGGCTCTCCTTGGGCCAAGAAGTGGAGCCCCGTGTAAGCACGGAAACACGCTAGGCATTTGCTAAGCTGTTCCACAGGTGGCCGAGTTCTGCGGCACACATACCGTCTGTCTTGCCATCTCCGCCATCCGCATTTCTCTCAGCGAGGGCTTTGTCACAGTGTAATTTCGCAGATTAACCCTAGCAAATCTGCCGGAAACAACGCAGTTTAGTCCATTTGCTTTTGGAGCCGTGTTCTGGTGCGAGTGAGACGGGCATCGACTTATGGTATCTCACCAATGGAGATCTCCTATGGGTCTGACGAACACGATCAAGAATTTTCATTCACGCCTAGGAGGAGCTCTACAATCAGCCCCACTCTGCGCTTCAATCATAGCAAGGATGCTTTAATGAGTTGTCAGTTTTCCTTTCAATGAAAAACAGATGTAGGTTAAAAAACGTTCTTGACACCCTCATTCTGTGAAGCCCTTGTATATGGAAACATGGTCTTTAAATTATAGGACCAATTTTATTTACGAAAAACAGACACAGATTATCCATCAGAAAATATACTATTACTTTTACAACTAATGCTACTGCTGTTGCTGCACAGCTGTATAAGTGCTTGATCATTTAGGCTGAGTTTGGTTTGCAATTCTTGCACACAGTGTTCAACGCATTTGGTGTGTATGGAAAGCTTGAAGGAAGTAATACGTTTTGGCTCTGGAAATACGAAGGTTGCATCCTTTCAAAGCAACACCTGTAGATGCTGCCAGTTCATATACAGTAGTTTAGCAGTTTGGACTTGGAAAAGACTACTGAGCGCCCTTCCTGCCTCATATGAAATGAAATGGCCCAGTCTTTCAGCTCTTAAAAGGCTTCATGCTTGTCATTAGCCTGCCAGTAACATCTTGGATTGGTTCTGAACAAAGTGGCAGCTGGTCTGCTGGAGTACTGTTGTTATTACCGTAGCAGACACAGTGATTTTAAAGCGACACACAGTTTACCATTTTGCTCTTTACACAGCTAGATATGTTCAGAATAGCTTTTTTAAGTGTGTAAAAGCATGGCCTTACATTTACTAGGTCCTGTATGTACAGTGTGTGTATGTGCAGATAGTATATAATTTATGAACCATGTTTATTTTCTAATTGCCCTTTATTCAACAATAATCTTCACATTTGATCTTTAAATATTGAGAGGTGTATGAGTTGTATTTCAAGCACAAGGTACTGTAACTTTTCTATGGGATGTATGTCGCTTTGGAGAAAAGTGTCTGCTAAATGAATAAATGTAAATGTAACCGATTTGATAAAAATTTCTGATAACTCATAACACTGTACCGGTGTGTTCTAATTTTTACAGAATTGCATGATTTGTCATGTTAAAGACTGGTTGTTCCATAAGGAAATAATGGGGAAAAACTTTAAAAAATCTTAAAGCTTTTTTCAACCCCATCTGTGACAACATACGAAGACTGAATATTTCAGACATATTTTGAGGTAATTCTGCCACCGTACAGTGTCATGTGCTCAAAACTGCAAAAGGACTTATGTTTCAGCTGCTAGGAAATAGCAACACGCAATGACTGGTCATAGTGTTGCATGTGCTTGTGCTACTTTGTTGAAGTCTTGATTCTGAATACATGTGGGAAATAGATTAAGACGAGGAATAGGAAACAAGTTTTTTTTTTTTTATACTATCACAACATGGGATTGAACCTAAAGTTTAGCCCGCAGTGTAATTGTAAATTATACATCTGCTTAGCATATGAACCCTTGACAGGGATGTAGGGTTTGACCACAGAAACTTGCCATCAGCTCTGGGTTTATAATTTATGATAAAACCCACAAATGTTTGGCTGTGAATCCGGCTTAAGCTTCGAGGCCTGATCGTGTCCTCAGTTTAACATATCTTGCGAAACATTTCTAAATGTGTACTCATTTTAGATCATGCTTATCTGTAAAACATTAACTAAATTCTTTTTCTGATGTCACGGCAACTCTTTTTCTTGAAAAATATGTATGGATGGTACAGTCAGTACGAATCACCATTTTAGAAAATCCCAGCGTGACCCCAGGATAACAAGTACAAGTACCCTCAGCTGTTCATTTGTTAGGGTAATGCTGTACCACAGAACACCCACACTATTACCCTTGCTCAGATTAATACCTTGAACTATGTAGAGTCATGGAAAGTTAGAAATGTATATTTCACAAAAATCTTAAATTAAATTATAAAACTTGCATTCAAATTAACGGGGGATACAGTGGCACAGCGGACTTGGCTGGGTTCCACTCTCTGATGCCTCTGGGGTTCGAGTCCCGCTTGGGGTACCCTGCGGTAGACTGGTGTCCCGTCCTGGGTGTGTCCCCTCTCCTGCCAGCCCTGCACCCTGCATTGCTAGGCTAGGCTCTGGCTTGCTGCGACTCTGCTTGGGATGAGCTTTTTCCATCAATGTGTGTGTGTGTTCAAATTAAAATTAAAGGAAGAAAGGACACAACCAAATATGTGTGATGCAAATGAAAATATCTAACTTCAGGCATTTCAAATAGGCTTAATGACATTGTTTTGAGAATATAACTATATACATAGTAAAGACATACATCTATATGCTTCTACAGCCCAGTCTAGGATTGGGCTGCAGCACAGGGTTGTTGACGCTGGCTACTAGCAGACAGAAGCTCAACACTTCATTCATATTACAAGAAGATGGTCTGCTTTATTGAACATAGATAATCCATAATCCATCTCTCTAGGGTGAGCCGTGCTAACACAACAAGCAAACTTGAACCCTGCCCTTATGGATATCTCTCTACTGTATCAAGTCAGGGGGGTGCGGTGGTGCAGTGGCACAGTGGCACAGTGGATTGGACCACAATCCTGCTCTCCGGTGGGTCTGGGGTTCAAGTCCTGCTTGGGGTGCCTTGCGACGGACTGGCGTCCCGTCCTGGGTGTGTCCCCTCCCCCTCCGGCCTTATGCCCTGTGTTACCGGGTTGGCTCCAGTTCCCCGCGACCCCATATGGGACAAGCGGTTCTGAAAATGTGTGTGTGTCTGTGTCAAGTCAAGCAAACAGTCCACCAGTTGAACCTACCTCCTGAATTAATAAAAATAGAAGACGACTACCAAAAAATGGCACTCACCCTTCTGGCTGTTGCTTATCTACACTTATTCATAAAGAACTATTTATAATATATATCTGAGGTTTTTACATGCACTTTACAAAGCCTTCCCATCATTTTCACTACAGTTGGTAAGAACAAGGTCTCTTGCAGCAAAATAGAGTTTAATTTTTCCTTAATCTGATGCTTTTCTCCAAAGCAGCTTACAATGTTAAGATACTTAAAATTATTTGCCCATTTATACAGCTGGGTAATTTTACTGGAGCAAGTTTGTTTGGAACATGGAATAGCAAGAACCCCCACAGGTCTTCAAGAGAAAGAGGGAGAGAGAGAAAGAAGTCCATGGACCTTTGGACCAAGGTCGTAGCAATTCATAAAAGCTAAGATTTACACAAACACAAAGTACTCGAAAAATGATAAATGAATTGTACGTGTTCATGGAACTATGAACTTAAAAAATTTGCTGATAGACATAACTACAAAGATTGTTTGTGCAAAACAAATGCAGAACTATACCAAAATTAGAAAAAATTGAATTATACACAAGACAGGCTGCTTAAGGGAGGGAAGATTCGCCACAAGGTTTCATGAGCTGCTGACAGAACGACCAAACTGCACCATCATTTGATGGTTGTCTGTGTTTCCCTCCAATTCTTTGCTGGCATGTATTATCCATATCCATTGATGCGGTTATTAATCCTATTTAAACTTTGAAAAAAAGTTGTGTCGAAGAGCGGACAATCTGTCAGTGTTTCAGAGACCCACCTGCTCGTCTGCGTACCGTAGTGGGATGTGCTCCAACACCCAAGTGATCGAATGAACGGCAAACTCATTTCTACTTCGGCGGTCTGTTTGGCTTTAGATTGTCAAATGCTTGGCATGCATAGGCACACTTTTTGGCATGTTGCGTGCATGTTGCTTTGTGAGTATGCGCACGGGTGCGTTTGCGTGAGTGAGTGTGCTCTGTGTTAATTTCACCGCCTTCTGGTCCAAATTAGCCGGGTGTCCAGTTCTCATGGAGCGCGTGCAGAGCAAATTTTCACTCCCGGAGCCTAGTGCTTAATTCTGGAACCCGCAGCAATGTCAGCAAGATCAATAAATGGAGAGCCGTCCTTTCTGTTATGTATTTATCTATGGACAGAAGATGCTCAAGGGAATGAAGGCATCAAGGTCTGTAGCAAAGCAAACAGTTTCCTTGAGCTCGGAGATTCACAGAGGAAATTAAACTTGCTTTTGTAAGATGTGTAGATGCCCTACGTGAATGAAACTCTGCTACAAATAAACATTTTTTCCCTTGTTCTTGTTGGGAAAACTGCAAAGCACCCTGAGAAGCTTGTCTGGATGAGGCCAGTTAAGGTTTTTCTGACTTCAGGGAATCTTTCCATAGCTGGACCATGAAGTCAACACAGCGAAGGCCAAGGCAGGGGTGTCAGCTGGGAGAGGGCAGGGTCTTCACACGTCTCCTGCTCAAAGGACACTTGTAGCCAAAACACCCCCCCCCCCCCCCCCCAACCCTGTTTCCTCACACGGAAGAATTAAACATGAAATGAAAAGATCGCTTTAGACCTTCTCTGCAAGTAAATCCTGGATTTTTCTTTTAAAGACTTAGTTTTGCTTATTTGTATGGCAGGATGTTTTAATGTAATGTTGCAGGTAGCGTGATCGACTTGAAATGGTCGTCTTCGCGGTTCGCCAGTCACCATCACAATCCCGGCCTTTCTGTACTTTTTTGTTAAAAAAAGAAAAGAACAAGTGGACAGGCAGACCAAAATCTAGTGTTTCATAAATAATTGACTTCTTCCTCTATAGTGATGTTTCCCCCCCCCCCTTTTCTGCACCAGGTGCCTTCATCATTTGCTGGACTCCAGGCCTGGTTCTGCTGCTGCTGGATGTCTTCTGCAGCAAGTGCAACGTGCTGGACTTTGAGAAGTTCTTCCTTCTCCTGGCAGAGTTCAACTCGGCCATGAACCCCATCATCTACTCGTACCGGGACAAGGAAATGAGTGCCACCTTCAGGCAAATCCTATGCTGCCAGCGGCAGGAGAACGTTAACGGGACGGTGGAGGGCTCGGACCGCTCCGCTTCCTCTATCAACCACACTGTCCTGACCGGACCACACAACAACGACCACTCTGTGGTGTGACCTCTTCCTCCTTGACCGCGTAGGACCTGCGTCGTGGGAGGAGCAGGAGGGAAAGAAAGAATGGAAGGAAAAAAAGAGCGCAAATACTGGGATGGTATGAAAGAGATGCGTTCCTGCTCTACTGGAAGCTAAAAAGGGGCATTTTGCCAGCAAGGACAGCATTGTCATGCTTTTAGGGTTTTTAAAGTTTTGTCGTCGGGCTTTTGTTTCATTTTCAAGGTAATATCGGCTTCAAACTGACATTCTATGAACTATTTAAGGACTAATGGAAGACATGAAGGATGCCAGTATGCCGTCCAAAGCTGACTTTCCCTTCCCCTCGCTAGGTTTTCTGTGTTGTGCCGTCTCACCACTAGGGTTTACCATGTTTAAGGAGCCGTTTCCATCTACCGCAAAGCGCACCCCCCCCCCCACAAGCGGTGTCATGGATCTATGACTACCAGAAGAGAGTATTAATTTTTTTTCTTCATTCAGACTGAAATCACACTAAGCAGCTGTTTTAATCCTAATGCAAACTAATGTTCTGTATTTTTCCCTCCCAGGGAGGGTCTTTCTAAGCCCTTTGCGGTTGATGACATTTTTCTCCTTTGCCAATTTACTGGACCGCTGAGATGGGTGGTGGAGCTACGGCCCCAGCTGTTCAACTCTCATCAATTACATTACATAACCGTAACTCTTCACATTACTTTGTTAATAAGGTAGAGTTAATAAGACCAGGCTGTGGTAGGAACGCAGATCCTTAAATAAGCCTTTGTGCTCTTCCCATCTGCATGCATGGGGAGGAGATGCTCCCTGTCTCGATAGGGCCGATTCCTTGTTACTTTTTAAGTACATTTCCATAACTGCCTTTAAAGTATATATTTCTTTCCATTTCAAAAAATTAAATGAATTTAAATGTCTGTGTAATTTGAGGTTAGGCTCAAAACAAAGTAAGTATCTGTGTTGATCTGTACTTTCTATATCCGTGTATGTATGTATGTATATATAAAATATATATTCAAAGTTGTTACTTAATCAAAAAGGGACAGTTTAAAAAGTCGAATTCTCAAACAGAACTACTGTGTGTATTGTTCTGTTTTCATTCCACATACTATGGCCCTGGTCCAACAGCGGTTTAAAACCACTGCAGTTTGTTATTGACCAAGACTGATTTATTAAAGCAGGTGTTAGTCGTCTCATAGTTGCTTGCTCAACACTAAGATGAAATGAACCAGAAACATTTTGTAAGCAATTAAAAAAGGTCATTCTTGCCTGATGTTGTTTGTCTAGGTTACCAACAAATTGCAGTGTGTGTGGTTTCACACTGCTGGGTGAATTTCTGCTATAAATAGTTTCTCTTCTCACTCGTTTTTGCCGTGCGGTTGCATTTATTCTCAGGCCAAATGTAGATTAAAGAAATACATTTAAAATGCTTCAAAGCTGTATTTAAGTTCACTTCACAGAGATTACAGATTAGATTCTTATTTAAAAATTTAAATTGTTTTGCAAAATGGCCCGAAAGGTGGACAGATGTCTGGCGTCCTCCAGAGGTCCACTCAGTCAAGACCTTTAATAAAGTTGCCTGAAATGATTTGTCAAAGTCTACTTTAAAATGAACAGTACCAAATAAACAAAGCAGTTCTGACAGTTGTATTGTGTGTCTGCAGTGATTTTCCAAGCTGAACATCTTCCGGTTTACTATACAGTGTATATATAGTACTGTGTATTTATATATATTGTATAAGCCCACACTCATCTATTCATTTAGCTGATGCTTTTCTCCGAAGTGACTTACACTGTTAACCTACATACAGTTATTTACCCATTTATACAGCTGGATAATTTTACTGGAGCTATTTAAGGTAAGCACCGTGCTCCGAGGCACTACAGCTGGAAGAGGCATTCGAACCTGCAACCACTGGGTCCAAAAGCAGCAGCTCTTACCGCTACACTACCAGCTGCCCCTCACAATCTTGCCTCTACAAATACCACTCTGAAGGACACCCTACTGTTCTGACTAATCTCCATTCCTGTCAAGGTGTTGATAAAAACAGTTAACGTAAAGCATGATTATCTGTCAAATCTTCACACCCCGTCCGACATGCTCAAAAACAAATGTGACATATCAGTGACCAAATGTTTTTGATGAAGAAGCTTGTTTGTCAGCTGTTATCTCCCACAAATGCACCCCTGCCCAATGAAATGCATTTCTGTGTACAGTGTCCTGTAAATGCAACGCCCGTGTCTTGGTTGCTGTAGTGACCTAGTGGCGCGCTAGACGGCCAGCCGTAGGCTCTGGAAGTCTGAAGCGGCTTGTTGTTCGGAAAATGTGAAGGATGTGTCCGGCCCCGTGACTGACAGATTGACGGGCAGATCCTTCCTCCGTGTGGCTGGTGGTACATCCCCACGACAAGACAGGAAGTGCCCACAAGCGGGCGCCGCCCAGTGCTGACTGAAGGGGATGTCACATTGTTCACGAGCGAAGCTGATCACTCTTGCTCGCCCTGCTCTAGCACTACCCAGGAGGCCACAGAGTACTTTGTTTGGTGCTGGGGGTGGGGGGCTCACCATGCAAAATGTGTTTTATATCCTGGAAGCGGTCACAAAATGCCTGGTATGACAGGAATACCACGAATGCGACTCGCAAAGACAATCGGGCTACAGTTCAGAGCCGAGGCCTGGCTAAATTCCTAACCCGTAGCAGCTGGGACCTTCGTTACATCAGATCTGCGCGCCATGGTGCTGAGCCATCGTCCTGCTTGGGGCCTGACGGGCAGCTGTCAAACCCGAGCCCAATTCTCATTAGCAATGCACCTTCTCTGGCCTATTTATAATTTGTTTGTTCACCATTTCCTGTGTTCAGCAGCGACATTTACGAGGTGAAATTTCAAAGCGAGATCTAACTTTTGTGGTTGGACTGCTGAGACAACCACTTCCTCCTGAATGCTTGACACCAAGCGTTCCGGTTCAGCTAAGATTGTGAGAAGGGAAGGAGATGAGATGAGATGAAGTATGTCCTCCTCTGGCCGTCCTGTGGGAGGCACCCAACAAGCCCCCCTCGCATTCTCTTTAGCCTGGGATGCAGCGGCGGTGCCAACTGGCCCGGGCAGTGTGAATGCAGACTTTCACTAAGAGATCATTTTGGGTGACAATTTGAAGTGTCAATTATAATGAATATCTTTAAACCAGGGCGGCACGGTGGGTAGTGCTCCCGCCTCACAGCTCCTGGGCATAGGTTAGAATCCAGTTCAATCTGTGCGGAGTTTGGATGTTCTCCCCATTTTTACGTGGGTTTCCTCCAGGTGCTCAGGTTTCCTCCCACAGTCCAAAGACATGCTGTTCAGGTGGATTGATGATGCTAAATAGCCCACTGTGCCTGTGATTACCCTGCGATGGACTGGCATCCTGTCCAGCATGTACCCCCCCAACCCCAGCTTTGTGTCCAGTGATTCCAAGATAGACCTCAGACCCCCCGCAACCATGATCAGGACAAGTACTTAATAAAAATGGACGATTAAACTCGCTTTATAGTCAGAACAATGAGCCCCTCCAGCTCAGACTGTGTTTGACCTCAGCTGTCTAGCATAGCTGCTGAGGATGTCGGAGACTAAGCTCAGCTCCACAAGAGATGGCGTGTGTTGCGGAGCGGCCTCCCATTGCCGACACGTCCCAGACCTCCCCTTTCCGTCAGCATGTTTGCTCTGAAAGCTCCTGGTACTGGGAACACGGGCGCTGCCAGATAGCGGCCACTTACAGGGCTGCGAGTGGGAGCTGTAAACAGTGGAGCGCAGGAGTGCGTCTGCCTGAGCGAGCGAGAGGAGGGAAGCGGAGGGCCAAGAACGGCGACGGGTCTCTAAACAGTTTACACACAACCCAGGGCCTGTCGCGTTTCCTGTTTGCTGTTAATTTGAACCCGGGGTGGGTGCTGGATGGTGAAAGGAGACCTCACGATGTTGCATGATGACTTACTGCAGCAGGCTGATGTTCCCGTACTCCATGAGTGTGTGTGTGTGTGTGTGTGTGTGTGTGTGTGTGTGTGTGTGTGTGTGTGTGTGTGTGTGTGTGCGTGCCTGCACAGGCACAGGGGAGCAAGGGTGCAGCACCCTGGTACAACCAATTTGTCGGCTCCCTCCATCTCCACCTGGATTCCGCAGGATTGCGACTCATTAACTTCCCGCCAGCAGGGCAGTTGTGGGGGTCGCCGTAAGTTGAAGGTCCGCTGAGATCATCCAGACCTCGTTTCACCCCCCTTCCCTGAACCCTCGACCGCCTTGCACAACACAGCTCTCCGTTTCATTCAACCCACCCCGCTCTGGGCCCACGTTCTGGGTTTCTTACATTTGTTTTTGGACCCAAAGACGCCCGTTACCTTGCAGCTGTGACTCGTCCCGCTGGAATGTCATGCAGGCGCCTGTTTTTTCCTTTTCCCGTTTTACCCCGTCTTTTCTGCAGAAACTTACGGAGGGGACGGCGTCACGTGTCAGACAACGAGAGACAGCTGGCCCCTGGCGGAGGCTATTGAAACAGCTGTGTGAGGAGGGAGCCCGAACTCGAGAGCTGTTTCCCAACACGGCCCGGGGACGTGACGGTAAACTCAAGTGCAGAAGCCCAATGGAACGTTCAAGCGTTATCTTCTACGTACTGCTCTCGGAAAAAAATCGCTTAAACGTTGGAGAGAATATGAGCGTGGAGCCAAATCATATGTCATTAGAGAACATCAAAGGACTTCAGTCAAATTTAAGGACTTATCCTCAAGTTTATCCTGAAAGAACCACAAAGCATCCATTCTAGAAAGGTTTTTTATTGAATTATAACTGGTGAAACAGCGCCACCTGTCTTACATATTAGTTTGCACTTTGAAGAAGAATGCAATAAATCACATGGGTACATGGTAATGTGTAAATAATCTCAATCTTTAAGAAAAATCATCATAACATGATACATACAGACACTGCTAAGGTACCGTGATCACTCAATTACTGAAGTCATATTAAAAAAAAAAAATAAAAATTACACGTAAAATCAGCACTGGTGTGAAATCCAGGCACTCTCAAAAATGTTTGAGTGACGATATAAAGTAAAATTTGCTCAGAAACTGTATGCTATTCTGTGTGCAAGGCGTTGCTTTTTCCATAAACGTGCGCACAGCCGTAAATGAGAGGAGGTCAAGTGAAGTCCTATCAAATCAATCTCATCAGAGCAGATTCCCTTGAAAATGTCGACCTTATCAGCTGCAAGAGCTACACGCGCATTGAGAGTTTATGGAGAGTGTGATGTGCTCGCTGGGTTCTCGGTGCAGAGCAAGGTAAACATCTAGTGAAACGCAAAGTCTACGGCGGAAAATTTTGCATTACAGAACCTGCCCCATAGAAATGATCAGAAACCATAACTGATAAACCAAGGTATTCAAAGGCAATCATTTCATTTTCAGATATTACTCATAAAACAAGGGACAGTTCATTGTGTTGACAAATTACAAGCTAAGCCTCCTTCTGCTTTCATAAAAAAAATCATGACAAAAATTAGAGTACAAAAGTTTTGAATTGTGCTGATATATATGGATGGCTATTGTATCAGAGAAATGCTGTACTCCAGAATGTGTAAAACAAAGTAATTTTACAGAAATTGAAATGTACCTGTTACAGACAACCATGTATTCTTTATCCTAGTGAAAATGACACCATCGTTCTTTAAAGAAAACTCAACTTCCAGTAGTTATTTGTATATACTAAAAACATTTATATTTTTATTCATCTATTTTGTATTATTGGTAAAAAAGGATGAATACTGTGTGAATGGCAAGAATGGAATAGCAACTTTAAAAATTCAACTTTAAAACACAAAATACAAAAATATTAAAGTGATTATGTGCCACTATGGAATAGACAATAGTCCAAATAGATCACGACAGTTTGTCCGATATGTTACTATGTCCCAGACATCCCATAATGATTTGAAGTATATTTTGATTACCTGTCCCAACAGATGCATTTCAAAGCCGGCTTTGGATAACTCAGGATATCTGCAGAATATTATAGGAGCTAACAAAATGTACTCGACAGACTAATGATTTGAATGCAACCACCACTGTAGCAGCAAATGTAAATCTTACACCTAAAAAAGCTGTCTAACTGTACAACTCTTGAGTGTTCCCCCAAACAACCAGGCTTAACAGTGGGAACCTTAAGCAATGAGTCTACACTGATTTATAAGAAAAAAAAAAAAGACAAAAAAACCATTTAACTGCTTCTGTCTTCAACATATAATTTCTGGGTAGCCTGGCATATTAACATATATAAAACTAAAAATTCAGTTTGGTTCACAATTCTAGATATATTCTAACTGAACGCCTTTCATAAAAATTTTGAGCTTTCAAAGTATGAACAGTGTTGAAATACAGAAGTGTAGAACGCACATAGGAACAATTCATGCATTGTGTTTCTAACGTTCAGGCACATCAGGTCTTATGCCGAAATGCGAGTTGCCACAACTGCACCGATCATTCCGTCAAGGACCGGAAGTGCGGGGACCGAATGACGCGCTGGGACAGAGGAGGGAAGGAGTGAATTCAGGACCGTCCTCTTAACAAGGCGCCCGATGTGGCCATGTCTGGGTCTATCATCCTACCGTAATTTTACACCTTTGTTGTGGCCAAATTCTTGACAGGCTGCAGCATCTTCCATGATCAAACAGAACAGGTACATCCTGTCACAAAAATTACACTTTTACTGCCTGACCTCTTTAAGCCCAAGTCAGGGTCAATGGAAGCTCTGATTCTGGAGAAAGATGATGAGGATCAGAAAGGTTAGCGGTCATGGCAGGCTGGCATGCAGCATCTGGCTATGCATTCGCTCCAGGATACGGTGGATACTGACAAAGCTGGGCCTGTCAGTGGGGTGGCCACTCCAGCACAGCCGCATGAGGTTGTACAGTTCCAGCGGGCAGCCTTCCGGACAGGACAAGATGTTCCCATCTCGCACGTAGTAGATGACCTCCTCGTGGGCCATGCCGTAGTACGGCTGCATGCCGTGGGAGAATATCTCCCACAGTACCACCCCGTAGGCCCACACATCCGATTCGGTGGTGTAACGGTTGTAGAAGATGGACTCGGGCGGCATCCAGCGAATGGGGATGGCGTCGTTCTCATTGGCTTTGTAGTAGTCAGCCGAGTAGATGTTGCGTGACAGGCCAAAGTCCGCGATCTTCACCACCAGGTCGCCACCCACGAGACAATTGCGAGTGGCCAGGTCGCGATGGACGAACTTGCGCTCGGAGAGGTAGGCCATGCCGGCCGCCACCTGCTTGGAGATGTAGAGCTGTTCCAAGCACGTGAGAGGGCTCGCTTCGAGCTCGGAGGAGAAGCTACGGCCTGAGAGGCTGGTCCGGCTTAGGCTGGCCTGCAGATTTGGCGAGCGCCGCCGTAAGAACTCGTTCAGGTCGCCGTGAGCCATGTACTCAAACATCAGGCACATTGGTTTACCCACAGCACAAACCCCTGGGCAGGAACAGACACAGTGGAAAACAATTATTCGGTGATTTGAGAGCACTGCTGTGCATAAGCAAAATTTTCGTCACATATGTATGAAGCATGCGTGCGTGCTTGTGTGTGTGTGTGTGTGTGTGTGTGTTTATGTCTGCAGTTCTGAGCTTGTACCTAGCAGCTTGACAATATTGGGGTGATCAAATTCCGCCATGAGTGCCGCCTCCCTCTGGAAGTCATTCTGCATGTCTGCTGAAGCCTCCTCCTTCAGCATCTTCACAGCCACCATTGTGAAAGGCTCCATGGGCAGCAACCCTGGGGCCCTGACCAACACACAGGTATGTGGGTTACAGGTGGTGGGAATCTCTAAAACAGCTCCTTCCTGGAATGTTGGGAATGTTCTAAAAATGCTCAGTATTCTTGAGATTTAATTTGGTTAAGTACTGAGTTATTCATTCACGTTATCTTGCCACATCCACAACATATTAGACGTGTAAGGTTTTTACGGATTATTATTTGCTTGAGTTGTTTGAAGATGCATCATTTTGGTGAAATGGTTAATACGCATTTTAAGAGGCCATCAGTTCACTCGAAAACCTGTTAATTTTCACTTTTTTTTTTTTTTGTATTTGCAAACAGAGCAGCCAGTTCACCCCGGCTTGAGTTGATCAAGACATTCACACATCACCATTGCTGCCTTGTCTAATATTTGTGCAAACAAAATTGTCAATTTATAGAACTTGGAGGATTAGAGTGACCTGTAGGAAGTGGTAAAAGCTTATGGACAGACACATTTTTTTGTCCTAATTCAAGTAACTTGTGCAATTTGGAGATTTCCAGGGAAAAACCAGCTGTTGTTAAAGAGCTCCTTGCGGTAAATGCCGATATTATTTCATCACCTTAGTCATATAAATACATAACCATTTCTGGTTAGAATAGGATGTTTTTTTAATGAGATCACTAGTTCCTACCTTGATAAAAAAACATTCACACTTTGGTCTTTCCTACTTCTGCTATGGCAACAGATAACTTTAATAGTAGCACTATTTAAATAACTTTGACATTTCAAACCTTTATGGTATACTGATAGCATAAGGTTGCAGTGGCTGTTTCTCTCATAAATTAGCATGTTCTCCCCTTGTCTGCGTGGGTTTCCTCTGGGTGCTCTGGTTTCCTCCCACACTCCAAAGACATGCTGTTCAGGTTCACCCACAGTGTGTGAGTGACAGAGAGAGTGTGTGTATTCCATTGATGTATGGATGAGTGACCCAGCGTAAGTAGGGTATCTAGTAGTGTAAGTCACCGCGGTGAATAAGGTGTGTGGGCTGGTAACACTAGATATAGTTCAATGGAAGTCGCTTTGGAGGAAAGCGACTGCTGAATAAATGTAAATGTAAATTCAAAATTAATAAATGTAAATTCTAAGCAAATAAATGTAAACGCTAAATGAAGAAATGTAAATGTAGTATGCAGTCCTTGAGTGTAAAAGCGCTAGAATTTCAGTTCTGCCATTTTAAAGACTTTTCTGTGTATCTCTCTGACTCTGACTTCAGGTCCAATCCTCCTGGGTCCCATGTGGATCGCACACTTCAGCCTGTTAAATAAATGTCTCCTGCTGCGCACACGGAGAGTACGCCGAGCTAAATTAGAAGCCAGTTCACTAGACGCACAGCTGAGCCAAAATGGCAGCCATTCAGGAAGGACTTGGCATTCCGATGCTGCTCACTTCCTGTCGTTGAAGCTCCTGGAGAAAGTAAACATTTCTCACCGCGGCTAAAAATAGTTCCCACACCGGTTGTGATGTACCCAGCCGTGTCCGCGGGGAAGTTTCACCCCGAAAGCCATTGGATCCGCATTGATATTGAGATTCCTCCCGCTATTTTGGGACATGGTACGAAGCTTATATATCGCTCAATGTTCTTCCCAGGGGTCTCCATATAACGCACGAGAATGAGAACAACCCTTCCAATCTGGGTGTGTGACACAGTGAGGAATATATAGATGCTCTTCTTTATCACCCAGTCAATAGCGCTAAAAACAGCCTTCTATCATCTTCAGTCAGTAAAATCATGGGGTGTACGGTATTTTGGTCCATAACCAGTCAAAGCCAAATACCATCAATAAATCAGTATATATGAGCAGATTGCATTAGCATCATGAGGAAAACCTGATGTCAGCGCTAAAAATATGATGAAAAACAAATAGAAAAGGAATGATACCTTAATGTAAGAGCAATTTACGTTTAAGCAGCTATTAGCATGGTGGTTAGAGGTGTTACCTTGCATCTAAAAGACCTGGGTTCGAATCCTTCCCTCCCACAGCACCCTTGAGCAAAGTCTTTGCTCTGAATTACCCTGCTGTATAAGTAGGTTAATATACGCTGTGTATAAACATAATCCCATCTATAAACATAGCATAAGGAGTCAACGCACAAAAGCATCAGTTACCGCAATAGTGCACGTGGAAGAACTGTTCTTCAATTCTTTCTTTCAAGGGCAACTCATGAAACAAGTACAACATTTAAAAAGAAAAAATGTGTAGATTTGGCCTGATTTGCATTTTAAAAAAGTCATATCTCGGACCATTTACATGCATAATTACAGTTCCCGGAAGTTGTAAAGTCTATCTGAGTCACTGTAGTACTTTTTTCAGGTTAGCAAAATAAATGATCCTTCAGCAACACACTTTTCTCGAACTTGGGGAATGAATGACCCCTCTTAAGAGGTGTGCTTCCGTTCCTATTTCTTTCTGCAGACTCTATTGGGTCAGAAAATAAACGGCTGTCATCGGAGCAAGGCCCGGGATGACGTGTCTTGCATGAGCTGTTGCATGCAGTCCTGAGTGAGGTTAAGTAGCCAGCTCTGTGAGGCGTCAGCGCTCTCCTTCTGTACACCCCCAAGCACCTGTCAAGCGTGCAAATCCAGCCTCTCAGTTTCTGAGTTAACGCTGTGATTAAGGGGCAACTGGCTTCAGAAACAGGGCTGGCAGGTCCTGTGGTGGTTAAAGCCCTGAGCTTCTAACCAATTTTGAACCTCTCTTCAACATACTTCATTTCACAAGGTATTTAAAATTCAGCAATATAACAAAGTTTGAAATTGATAACCCTGTATTGTCCACGTGGATAAAGTTTTTTTTTTATTTTTTTCCATTTAGCAAATACTTCAACATGGAGGTGATGGAACAGCAGTTCCCCCAATGACATTTATTCCCGTTGCTCACACTTTGCTCCAAATTGACTTCCTGCGCTAAGCTACCAACATTTACATTTACCTACAATTAATTGCCAGTTTAAACAGCTGGGTAAATTTACCGGAGAAATTTAGGGTAAGTACCTTGCTCAAGGGTACTACAGCTAGAGGTGGGATTGAAACTGCAACTTTTGGGGCCAAAGACAACAGCTCTAACCACCATGCTACCAGCCGCCCCCTATAAAATGGTAAAATGATTCATAAGAACGTTAATAATATTTGTAAGATGATAATTCTGGTATTGCTTAGTTAATCACTTTAGCTTTGTGTTGACTGGAAGTGATGTCAGCCCTCACCTGGCTTGGAAGACACGACCGAAGGCACCCTCTCCAATGTCCCTGACATACTCAATGTTGTTGCGAGGATACTCTAGGCTTAAGAGCTTAGAGTTGAGCAGCAAGGGCAGACGCTGGTACATGGGGTTGGGGTGCAGGCGGTCCAGCAGAAGCTCCGAGGGCAGGGCTGTCAGCGCGGGGGTCTCCATCACCCTTTGGAATACACCACACTAACATTAAAATCATGGTAATCCCAGAGTGAGGAAGTGTGGCTGTGGCCACAATGTAGAGATTCACTAAAATCCAGTCAGTTATGACTTATGCAAAGTTCAAGGAAATACTTTTATAAAGGATCCAAGAATAAAAACGGTTGCTTCCCTACATCTGCACTAACCTTTTCCTGCTCTTCCACAGCTTTTTCCTCTTGCAACACATGAGCGCGAGGATGGTGAGGAAGGCTGCTGCAGCGACGCCAGCCATGACAAAAATTATGACGCTCATGGAGTAGGTAGGTGAGACTGATGGAGGGAGGTTTGGGGTTAGCTGCCGAGGGTAGGTGGATGCTGGCACCATCACTATGAGGAGAAAGGGATAAAAATACAGTTACTACATGCAAACATGTAGTTCCAGGTGCAGAGCTAGGCTTGTACCCAATGAACATGACATGCACCATGCATATAGCATATAAAGAAAAATCCCATTCTATTAGTTGGTATCCATCCAAAGTTTACTCGTCTTACACCCCAGGAATGGCGAGATAGGCTCTGACCCACTGGGACATGAAATTGGGTGAAGGATTACTGAAAATGGATTGAAGGAGGAAAGTTTGTGCATCAGTACTATGGGTCAGCTGTGTACCCTCTCCACACTTGGGAACGTTGCAGTATTCCCATCTCAGTAGTGGACTGGTAGTGAAGCACCAGGGTCGCTCCTTCTCCGCTCCCGGGTTCCGGCAGTAGTTCTCTGCATTCCGCAACTCTGGGATAATCCCGGGGGAGAGCCGGTGGGTGTGGGGACTCTTTGGCGGGTGTTTGTGGGGAAAGATGTGGAGACAGGGACCATCAGTCATCACAGTGCAAGCAAACTGAAGGCAAAGATTCAGCCTTCATCTTCATCTTCATGACTTATTAGACTTATCAGTGGAATTCCACAGTTGAGGACCCTTTACTCACAGGTAAGATCAGATTGTTCCGTCACTCTTTTACAAATCCTGGATTTTCCATTCTATCTAAAATTTCCTTTTTCAGGTAACGTTCGAATTACCCAAGTGTTTGTATGCAGACATGATAAGAGCAAATGCAATGTGAAATCAGTGATCCTTTACTCAGTGTTTGTGAACTGTAGCACAAAGCACAATGTAGCGTCACTGATGGCCAGATGATGGAAGACAGGCCCTCACTGTCTGTGACAAACTAAACATTTCCAGAATGGGGCAGAACTAATCATAAGTGGTTTTGTCACTCATCCAGCAAACGTCTCATCCAGCTCAAATTCACAGATAATTATAGAATTATATTACATTAGATTGTGTCATGTATGATGCAGCCTCCAAGATATGTGTAAACAAAAAAAAAAAAGATGGAAACTGCTGAACAAATGATAAAAAAACTGAGTCACTGATAATTTACAAAAATTTACTAAAATTGCCTAACCCTTAAGCAAGTATACTACAGTTATTTGTAAAGAAAAAGCAGACAGTGGAGAAGTTTGAATGGGAAATTTTCCTGTTCAGATCCCACAAGCGGTCTTCATTTCTTATCCTTGAGAAAAGAAATTAACCCAAATTGCTCAGTTTAAAACACCCAGCTGTGCAAATAGTTATAAATTTGGTCAAAGCTGTCAGTTAAGCAGCGAAATAATGGCAATAAATTAAACATGAATCAGAGCATATAAGGAATAAAGTCTTACTTGCTGACTCCATTTCTGACATGGTACACCAGATGCTGTGACATTGGCTGTTCCCAAGTAAAACTGTCCTCTGTCATTATAGCATTTTGCTGGGAAAAAATAATCAGCATTTAATTTCAGCATTAACAGTTTTTGTTCATATATTCTTTTTTCCACACTTTGTCCAGAGGGGACACATTGTTGGAGGAGCAGAAAATTCTTACTTGTAACTTGATCTTTTTTGATATCTAAAAAAGAACAGAAAAAGAGAGAAGTGATTTATTGCACATAATTTATTTTTCACAGAGTGGGCTCCCACTGCAATAATGATCTGTCACCGTGGAAAAATATACACTTGAACCTATTAAAAGCACATCTTCATTCGTGTAATAAAATTAATGACCTCAGGGTGTGAGCAAACACTCATCCTGGCTGGACAGCCTGCAAGGACTGAGACAACACTGGAAGGGGAAAGAGGAAGGACAGTGCGGAAAACCAAACCCCCGAAAACGTTTGCTCAGCTGTGAATCTTTAAACACTGGACTCCCCCCCCCCCGACCAACACACATCCCCGATCCCAGTTCCTCGAGCAATGGGCTCCTTGGTCTTTGCACAAAAAAGGGCCAAAAAAGCAATAACTGCTCCACCTGCTCCCATGGGGTCCCAAAGAGGGTTTTGAACAGGTCACATGTCAAAGCTCTGTCTTTGGTCCCTCCTTTGCCAGCTAAAGCAGGATTTAACAGCACAGTATATCAGTTTATCAAAGTGAAACTCTTTCATTTAGCCTAATCCCATGTCTCTGCTTTAATTGTTTAACCAATATATGTATGTAAAAAAATATATGTTAAAGTGTGTATCAAAATGTGGGCCTGCTCTGTCCATAGATGGCTGGATTTGTTGACATGACCTTCACTATTGATTGCACTTTGTCTTATTTCTAACTGTTTGTTACATGTCTTTATACAGTTTATTCTTACGGGCGACATCACTAATGATGTCCCATGGCATGGTTCTCCATTAGTCCAAAACAAGACACGTCTAAACTCTGTCAATGTAGCCGTCATCCTATACAAACTCTTCTGTTTGCGAAGGCTCTGAAACTGCATTTTTAAGATGGAAAACAACCGCGTTGTTTGTTCATGCACTAAATCCGTGGTCCAAATGATGTTTGTGTTGCAGAAATCGCAATAAGTCTCCGGAGTTTATTTTATTGCTAAAGACAAACTTATGACCTTGGAAAAATACTCCTGGCAATACACTGGGGTAGACACGCCCCCAGCCCTCACTCCAGCCAATCGTACACCGGGGCGTGCGCACTTCTCATCAGCCAATGAGAAGCTAGAGCATGGCACATCAGCCAATGGTGCACATGGAAAGTGTGTCTTACCAATGTAGGAAATGGCGGTACAGGCGCTGTCGTCTGTCTTCTGGTTTGGTAGGTGTGTGCAGTCGGGAAGGGTGATCCCAGTCCGTGATGAATATATCCCTCTGTGAGAGCTGTCCTCCATGGACAGCCATTCTTTGTCACAATAAAAGTCCCTCACTGCCAAGCAGTGTTCTCTGCAAAACAAAACAAAAAAAATCCCATCCTACGTCTCTCCCTGTCATGCAAGTGGGCAACAATAAACCATTGTTTTAAACGATGTAACACTTAGATTGTTTGGACACCGACCATTACCACCATCCTTTGGGAACTATTGTTTAAAAAAAATGCAATAATAATTATCACATGCTTCTTGCTGTCATATGCTACTCTCCTTTACCTAATGTTAGATTTAATTCATGGCCATTCCGTCTAAATGGTTGGCGTAGCGAACGATATCCTTTCAGACAGATGAATGCCATCTTTTACACTGACTGACAGGCACGGGCAGTCAGAAGGGACATTAAACATTGAGGTCATACACCCTGCTAGCCCCCAAAGTCAGTGAGAGGAGATCCTCTATTATTTCACTGGGTTCCAGTAGCTGTTCCAAAAACCGTCAGGCCTGTGAAATGTCATAACCACTATATTAGACTGCAGCCTAAAGCACCACAGCAAACCAGCTGGTGAAGTGAATTAAGTGGCTACTCAATCCAAAAAAATCAAGAAAATTTTGTTCCAACAACTTCATCTTTCATGTACTGGTTATAGGGTCGGACAGCTACTAAGTCGTAAGTAAGTACTTACGTAGTACTTAGTACTAAGTACTAAGTAATGCAGCACTTTGATGATATGTTGATGACATACTACTGTTATTTTATTTTTTTATTATTTTCGTTTAAGCCCTATTCAGCGTGCCTTCAGAGAATTTCAGACTACATTAGGCCCCCCGTTTACCTGCAGACTGGCTTGGGTACTGGTCCCAGGTCAGAGGGGTTGCAGTCCTGGAACGCATGGTGGCAGATCAGGGCTCGAGCTGCTTGCCTACAGAGGGTGCTAACCCTCTCCAGTCCTGCCCAGGAACTCTGTACAATTAGCTCCTGAGTGTCCTCGGGGTCACCGAGCGAGGTGTTGAAGAAAAGCAGGGCATCTGCACGCAGAGCCCCTCGGCACATCTCCCCTCGGTAAGTACCACAGTAGCCAGCGTTGCCCTTGTATAGCCTGTGAATGGGGCAAAGTGGGTTTGAAGCATGATGGATGCGTAGTATAATTCCTCCTCTGAACACCTGGCACCAGACAGACCTTCGTAAAAGAAGACACTCGAAATCCCTGAATGGTAGTGCATCAAACATAAATATTTTAGAAATATTTTAAACTATTTCATTCCCAGCATACCAAATATGAGATATTCCCTTCAACGGTACACTCAACAGCATACCTTTTTAACAATTGTTACTAAATAGACCAACTAAGCCTGTAACCGAAACTGCTGAACACGTAAGTCATCCTGTAATCACTAAGTATACAAGAAACAGCAAAAGTAACAAAAAATTACATTGTAATTATAGCACAGAAAACCCAAGCATAATGTAACATGAAATATAAAACTGAAACATATGAAACTGTATCTTACTATGGTAATGATTGGTCTCTGTCCTGATGATGCATTTAAAACTGGTTTTCATGTGAAGCTGAAAGTCAATATTTAATTCACTTTGTTCACAAAGCTAAAAGACACATGCTGAATATGTCTTACTTCCATCATATTTCTTTTAGTTGTGTCCAGATGTCAGGGCCATACCAGCAAGAGATCATTCAAGCAAAGATAACCTCGAACCTTGGCCCTTTCCCCTACACAGACAAGACTAAAGAAGATGGGAGACACACTTACCTCCATTCTATGGGGAAGTTGCAAGATCCAACCACCACCAGTAAAACAGCACCCAGGAAGAAGAGAAAGGTGTTACAGCATCCACAGAACAACAAGAGAGTAGCTCTGGTCTGCATTGTGGAGGCCACCATCATGTGGGGCCAAAGATCTTCTGTCTGTCAGAGGCATCTGGCTTGAACAGGTGTGAATGCAGCATTCTGCGAATTTAGCCCCCCCCCCCCGTGCTATAAACAAAGCTTGGATGAGGGGGGGTGGAATGGGGTATTGGGTGGGGCAGTACAGCTGCCTTTCTTTTGTAACTGAACTTCCCAGGCCATAGACCCAGACTTTCTGAGATGCCATCACTTTGAGTAAACGCTGTAACTAGGAGATGAAGTGAAGGCGGTAAGTCTACTGATAAAAATAAAAAAAAAAAAATAGATATATTTTACATCTTTCAAATTCAAGACAAGCAATCAGGGATCACATCTGTAACATTATCGGTTCAGCTGATAGTGTTGGGTTCACATACATTTTTACATCTTTAATTCAGGCCATTTACCATAATGATTTGCTTTATGTCTTATGGGAAAGTGTTATATGATAGTGTTTTATGATATAAAGGAAGGAGGTGATTTTAAGATATTGCTTGTGATGTGCAAAAAAGAAACCAACCAGTATGGACACTACATTGCACTTGTGGTTTTTCAACAGATACAGTTTATATATTGAATAATAACCGTTCACAGTGGCTTTCTGTACTTTGCAGCACCAGCTGGATCCTGTACCTGAAACTGTGACCTTAGCGGTGGCTTTCATCGTGTTGGCTCCTCCACTTGGCCGGTTGGTGGCCAGACAGGTATAAAGTGCCGGCTTGTTCACAACAACGCGAAGAACCGAGAGAACCACCTCGCCCACTATGGTGTCCTCCACAGATGCCCCTGATATCTGACATAAATAAGAAAAGCAGTCAGTATATAAATTTCAAAAACACAAAAAAAAAAACAAATAAAATTCAAAACTGCTTAAAAGTTGGTTTCTGATTATTAATTTCTGATTACTTAGCGATAAATTTGATTAATTTCTTATTCATCCTTGGGTTAATGAACTAATACTTAATGCTTGCTTTTGGGGGAGAAAAATTTGAACTGAACAGTTTTTTTTCACTTGACCTTTAAATGAACTACTCGGCTGGATGCTTTTTCAGTCAAATGGGCTGTTTTTAGAACTCTGTCAGTGCAATGAAATACTGTAAAGACTATCCAGATTCTCACATAGGTTAATTATAACCTATCGTTTGATGATCTCATAACTGGACACATCTCATAAATGGTTTAGAGGCTTAAATGATACTGTTCTAATAAAGGGACTGGAAAACTTGCTATATAGAAAAATAGTAAATAAAATGAAATGCATTGATTTTCAGGCAGAATTTCCATTATTCTCTAGAATATTTAAGTTAAATTTGAAAATATTAATCTAATTACTGTTTCATGTTTCCCAAGTTTTTTTTTTTTTTTTTTGCAATCACAAAGCTAGATTCCTGGAAAAGAAATGAATATTTGACACTAAAATCAAACATATTATGTTGTTGCTCTGTATGATCTAGGAGCAGCACTCTGAGATTACTGACGCAAGTGGAATGGCGTTAATAGCTGCACTGTCCTTAGAATTGATTGTGGCACAGGTTCCATAGAGAGCTCAGATGTCCACAATGTTCTGAGAAATCTATTGTCTCTGACATTTAATTTGATCTGACAGTGCTCGGTGAAGAGCTTGGCGACAAAATTGCTGAAGCTTAAATTACATGTATTGCTACGCTGTTTGTTGATCTTTGCCAAACTGCTGCTCAGATTAAAGACAGAAGAGGAAGGTGAAGACGAAGATCTTGGCTTACAGCATTTCCATTCTCCAGCCATGTAATGGTGGGGACAGGATTGCCTGTGGCGTTACATTCCATTGTCACCTCAGTCCCAAACGGGACCCTTTTCTCTTTCGGGACTTTCAGAATCCGAGCCGGTGCTATGACAGAAAATGGATTGAAAGGAACCCGACAAATTTATAAAATGCTCTGATAACACAACGCAACAAAATTTTTCAAAAAATTCTTAATTATGTTGATTTTTTGCATCATTTCTGGTTAGTTAGAGTTTTTACAAAAATACCAGAAGTTCTGCTAGAGTGTCAGTTTTAATTTAGTACTTTACAGCCCCTGGAAGATTCTAGAAGGCACTACAATATTCTGGAAAGTACCAAAACATTCTAGAACGCATCAGATCCTAAAAGGTACTGGAATGATTGGTGCTCAGAACCCAGTGCCAAATTTTGCTAAAATTGCCTAATTTCAAGAATGTGGAATATTTTTCTAAAAACTGACATATAATACGAACTAATGCCAAAAGTATGATTAATCTAACAAAAGTGAATGGAAAATGCAATGACGTAAGAAAATTTTTGTTGCATTGTGTAATTTGCTGTAAATTGTAAAAGTTCAACTTCAGATGGATAAAAAAGGATACAGTTTAAACACTCTAAAATGTTTTTGTACATGACATGGTGTGATGTGCGGTATAAGTGCTTTAAAAAAATTTCTTTAGACACAATCAGACAAGACAATTCTTTTGCATTTATCAACTGAAACAGATTAATTTGGGGACTGTGTAATTTTTGTACTGCTAATCCAGACAGTGACACAGAAGTATCACACTAGTGTATTTGCAAGACTCAGATTGACTCAAGTGACAAATGTGCTCATGTATCGATGACTCCGTCCTGGGGGTCTTACCCTGAACCTCGATGGTAGCGGGCTTTGAGTAGGCCGTGCCCAAGCTGTTCCTTGCCACGCACCGATATTGTCCTGCATCCTCCTTTTTGATGCTATGGATTTTCAAAGCACCGTAATCCAATATAGTTATATGGTCACTGACCTGCAGGAAATGGATTTTCAAGGTTAATATCGTGCTGCGTTACAGGGACGTTTAACGGTTGTGTAAGTGTGTCTGTAGTCCACTGCCTTAAATAGTCAACAGCTTCCATCATATTAAAGTTACCTTGACAAGTTCATCATCTTTGATCCAGGAGATATCTGGTTTAGGGTTTCCCAGCGTCACACAAGGTAAGACTGCCTTGGATTCAATAAGTAACGTTACGTTACTTGGGTGTCGTTTGATTTGCGGCCCTGGAAGAGAAATACAACAGTTTCTATATTCCACCTGCCTAACTCTTCCTGAACTTTCAGTGAATTCCCTGTAAAATACCGAGAACCAGCACAAGCGCTCAATCCGGAATGTGCGTTTTGTTGACAGCTGCTCTATATTGCAGTTAAAAAGATGCAAAACCTCAAATTTCACCTGCAGACAGGTCAGACTACTTCTTGGGTAACTATTGTAAAATAAAATTGAGTTCCAGTTAAAAGTTACATTTGCAATGTTAATATAATTATAAGTTGGAGGGTTTTAATATGCTCAAATATTATTTGAAATTAAAATTCCTCCCGTTCATAATCTTTCAAAGTCCTGGGTCGGTATTTATTTATTTGTTTGTTTTGAAATTTGTAATACCTTTGGCGTATTTTGTAGTTGTGGTCTATACTCATATTTCTTTTTACATATAGAGGATTTCAGTTGTGAATTCGTTCGGTCTGATAAATTCGATCTGAAAGAGTTCATGAGTTCATACTTTTTCAGACAATTGACTTGGATAACAGCAGCTGATCATTTTTGAGAAGCACTGTAATTTGCTTCCCTTGATTTATGCTTGCAGTTGCAGTTTGAAATTTACTTGTTTTTACCATATTGTGTATGACACTGTGACCCAGTGTTGCTGCTGTTGCAATTTTAAAAATTCACCAGTGGTCTTCCTGCATAAACTATTACTAAACAGACAGTATTTAAAAGGGCTTATCATGTGGAACTTTACAATCTAATAGGATTCGGATGTTGGGTGACTAATGCAAGGCCCGTCACCTGGACCGAACCTAATTATATAAATAACGTTTAAATATTCAATTAGGCCAGCAATTTGCCCATTGAAATTTGTAGGCCACAGTGCCATTTAGAATCAAGAGGAGACCCTTAAAGTTGATGAGCGAGGGAGAGGAGCACAGAATCTGAGATAGAATTGAGGTTGGCCTCTGAAGGTCATCTGAACTCGGGGGAGAAGCCCTAAATGTCATCTGGTCTTGGGAGGGAATTGAAAGTTGGATAATAACAATTGACAGATCTTCAGTACATACTCATCTTCAGCTGTAGGGCACCACAACTTTTCGCCGGCTCTCCGATCCCATTATCGGCAGTGCAGCAGTATTCACCGTTGTCCGAGTCCCTAACGTTCACAATGACCAGCAACTGGCCGTTCTCTCTGGTGTGGTAATGCGTTTCAGAAGTCCTGCATGATGACAAGTAGAAAAACTCATCAGGACAAGTTCTCTTCTATCCTATCTTTTATATTGAACCAATACAGTGACTCCGAAATTCTGTGATTTGTAAACAAAATCATTCTGAATTATTTGCAGTTCTTTAATATTAAATATTTAAATGATTAAAAGCTTTTTAATTTTACAGTTCCAGGCTCATTTGCTTAATGCATAGTACTTAGCATCATTCTTACGGAGAGATTTACCTGATCTGTACGTTATTGCGAGTCCATGTGATGTCAGCAGGAGGGCGAGAATCAACTTCGCAGATGAACGTGGCGTTGTGATCCAATAATACATCCACTGTCTCCAGCAAGGTGGTGATTCTAGGAGCTGGAACATTAATTTCTGTTCAATTCAATTTATTTTTATAGAGTTTTCTTCTCACTCAGTCACACAAAGCACCAAGCATAGTATAACAGGCATAATACAAGTAAAAGCTCGGTTATACACTAAATTAATAAACCGATTAAACCGATAATATCATACTCATTACTGACACATCCAAGATTACATTTAAACGATCACAATAGACTGAGAGCCATTAGCCATTCTACTACAGTATAGTAAATAAATGCATTCCTGTGAGTCCTTCATCATACAGATCATCAGGGAATTGACAGAGTGATGAATGTTTATTTTCCTTTTTTTTGCTTTTTAGAAATGAAAAACTGTGCAGGCTACATTCAGATCTCGTTTTCGCTGAACAAATTCGGCTATAGGGATTACGACCATTGCATTTCAGGTATCCCCAATGTTCTGTGCTCTCCTCACCCCTTTGCTGACTGCCAGAAAACTATGTCTTCACAGCGTCATTGTTTAAGAGGTGAAGAGACAGCCAAATCATCCAAGAGGGATCTTGTAAGAAAGGCTACTTGTGAAGTCACAGGGATATATTGTACAAGGGAAAGAAATTCCCAGAATGATCCGGATCTTTCTGCGGGGTTTTCATTTTGAGACAAAGCCATTATAGAGTATATGAACTCGAGACCCGAGGGGTTACTTCATCTTTCCTGCCTCGCCGTGCCCTTTTCCTCAACTTGTCCCTTCTGAGGAGCTCAAGCTCAAAAACACATGTGCTACAGCACTAGGGATGTGTGCCTGTTGTGAGCGCTTTCACACAAATTGTGTGGTCGGGGTCACAGTTCTCTGGTTAAGCAGAAGTGCCTTTTCACAGGTCAAGGAGATGTCGATTTCACCGTGACGGTGACAAAATATTGAGATCTTTTGATTTGCCGTGGTGGCAAAAGCTACATCCGTATCTGATTGTCTGGAGAAACTTTAACAGTAAAGCTGTGACTTCCGTTTCTGCACCCAAAAGGTGTAACACTGTGCCCAAATCATAGTGTATTGAAATATCAGCACGGGTCCCTCTACTATATCGAAAAAATTAGTTGAAGACATACAGCTGGGACATAAAGGGTGCATTTTTATGGAGTATGACGAATATTCATGAATTGCCTGTATTCTTGCTTTTTAATGGCCAGGCACGGTTCAGTTGAGGAGGAGAGTCCTTTTATCAACATGCTATACCACTATCTGGACTTCCTCAAATAGCAAGGACCTATCAAGTCTGCATTTTGTTTGTCATGGCAACACGCCTATGTTGCCCCATAGAGGCAGGAGCTGAAGAATGGAATTTGTAATATTTAATTGTTCTACAATGTGACATGACTCCCACTTCTGACTTGGAGTCAGAAGGCAAATCTGTCCTCCAAGTCCTCTTTTATACTTCATCAACTTAAGAATGTGACCTCTAGCATTTTAAAAAATTTTGTTCTATGTTTGGTCTCCACAAGAGGCTATATTTAACCTAAAATGGGCTCTTTGATCATTCACACTATAATGCAATTACTTGCTCCATACACATAAAGTATGTGATGAGGTAACTATTTTTGCCTGCCTATTCATATTACACTGATGTATACGTTCCAGTTGTAAATTTCAATACTGATTAAATTAGTAAACTGGTATTTTATGACCAGAACACAAAAATCACAATATATAAATGTATGACTATGGAGATCAGAATTGAGAGTAATAGGTTTGTACCTTTATACTGTACATATAAGTATTTTATCATGTGTTTCAAGGCGGTATCATTGCTGGTGCAGAGGGATCTGGTTCTAAGATAACATTCAGTACGCATCCAGCATATGTGGACTTCATCAACCCCTTTTCCAAATCCCAGCTTGCACTTTTGCTGGACCTTCCTTTCCTGCCTGGGGTCTGGGTAAGCTTGAGACAAAGTCACCTCCAGCAGAAGAATTTTCTTTTACCTCTCTTATCATTTCACAGGTTTGTCAAGGAATTGATCTATTATTTATCTTACCCATTTGGAAAACATTAAAAAAGAAAAATGAGGCAGCTGACAACTCAGATTTACAACCGGCTCCATTTTTCATCCATACAGCTCAATACATGTTTTCAGTTTGCTCATGTTCATTTAAAGACTATCATATAATGGTCCCACGCACAAAAGGTAAAGCACGGAGGTTCTCGGTTCTGACTCCGTTGTGGTGGAGCGACCTCCCCCTCTCACTCAGAACTGCTGAATCTCTACCTACATTTAAAAAAAGTCTTAAAACTCATCTCTTCCGGACTCACTTCGCCCGTCATCTCTTAAATTCATGTAAGGTGTAAATGTTCGTACCCATATGAATACATGTTCATGATCATGCTTGGATCAGTCCTTTACAGAGCCACTGTGGTAATGTAATGTAAATATTTGTACCCGAGGGGAAAAAATTGTAGGACGGTCATCAGGAATCTTTGATATTCTGAGCTTTACGCAGCTACTCGTGTGATGAACATTGGTTCATATGGTGGAAAGAAACAAACAAACTGTACTTAAGAATCATCCATCTGCATCTAAGTCTTTCTTTCTCCTAATGCAATGCACAAACTGTATCTTCTATGAGATGCACGTCGCTTTGGAGAAAAGTGTCTGCTAAATGAATAAATGTAAATGTAATAATAATAACAGCTAATGTAAAACAGCATTGCCAGTTCCATTTTATTTACAACATGACCTAGTTACCATAACAAAGTCCATAAAGTATGTATAGAGTAAATACTTGTGTACTGTGGTAATAAATATTTGCTCTGCTGACTTATGAAAACTATTTACTTCTTTGTATTCCGGGCATTCCCATGTCGCTGCTGCCTGAACAGCAGTGGCTGAATAATTGAATTGCAGCCTCTTCCTGGCAAAGGCATCAAGCCTGTTGAACATCCATGATGCGGCCAATAGAATGCGGATTGCTATTTGTGAGCCTCGCGTTCCTTTTCAGAACGTCATCCCAGCAAGGTGCTCCCAGGCTTTCCGGATTGTTCCTCCATTTCATTTTTAACCTCATCAATTATCCTGTGGCCTTACAGTGTTCTGTATTCTGTACACTACTGATCTGGCACATGAGCCCTATCTCCCCACACACACATACACACACATTTCAGATTTGTACCTGCTCATGTAGGCCTACAAGACATGCATATATGTATGTACTTATTTATTTATGTCAGTCACTTTCTTTTATTTTGAGAACATTTACATTTATATTTACATCGTGGCCTGCATTCACAGCTTTCTTTTTTGGGGTTTCCACAAAAATTGCGCAGCCCATTGTCACTGCTGAAGCAGTTTTAAAACAGACAGTCGCCTAATGTTGTGTCGTATCTTTTGATCGGCTTTATCCTTTGTCGTTATCATGAGCACTTTTTTGGAATTTATGACCTATGTACCTCATTTACCTGAAACGGTACCACTTTCGTGAGTGTCATCTCCTAAATTTTGCATTTTATGCTCTTTGCTTACAATCACCCATTAATTTCATATACCCTGCCAGATCTGACGGGACACAACAGAACACACAAAATTCAAAGAAACTGGTTATAATTAATTTTATGCACTCAATTTCCTAATTTGGAGAACATCACAAAGCCGTACGGCCATCAGATGAAAGAAACCCCATTTGTGCGTATGGGTCGGTTTTGGGAACACAAACTGAAGGTTAAATCATGTCTACTTTTGTCGCATTAAACTTTTTCCGTGACATGCTGCACCCTCAGTCGCATTAGCACTGTGTTAACACTCAGCTCGTTGGTTTACGTGTGTGTTTATGCGTGAAATATTTACATTTTTTAAATATAGACTAATCAGAATGGCTGATGTAAGGTTAGTGCTTGCTGGAAATGCATGGCGATGCTATGTTCAGTGAAAGCACTATTAGGACACAACTGTTTACACCTGGTTGTAAACATGCTACTCAGCATTGCTTCATCATCACCCCGACTGTCATTTTTAGGCACCGGTTCTTTCATGTTCCCACCATGGTGTGGTCATGAGAAGAAGGTCTTTACAGCCAATTAAGGCCCTTTAAAAGCAAGTATTCTTTCAACTGGTACGTTGCATGGTCACTTGGGCACACCTCTCACCGCTTCACCTTCGCACGGGCACAAAACCCATTAGTCATGCCCCAGTGACTTAGCAGCACCACACACACCAAAGATCTGGCGCTCATAGTATTAATCTAAACAGGAGACATGATACACTCCTTAGTTGCTATTAAGGAGAAAAGTAGCTGCGATGAAGCCAAATGGCATTAACATGAATTGTACTGGCAATTTCCACACGCCGCTGTGAGACAGCACGCTGGAGCTTAGCAGAAGTTCCCGAGCTGTAAAGCGGGAAGGTGATTTCGGTTCAGAGAATGCAAACGCGTAAAGCGAACCAGTGTGAAGAGGTGCGTGGGATTTCTTCCGGTTGCATGAATGCGGAGGTTGGAACCGACCTTTCTGTTGTCCCGCGATCGGGCGTAAAGTGGCCGGTAGGAAAGCGAGGGCTAGCAGAATGTGTGGTAGCAGCCTCATCTCTCAATCCCAGAAATGATGTCTCAAGCGTGTCCTGCAGTCTCGTCCCTTGGGTTCATTTCTGAGTCGCCATCGGCTAAGGAGTCCCCACGCGCTTGGCTGTCTGTGCCTCGGGCCCGGCCATGCTGTGTGACAGTGGTGGGGGGGCGTCGGAAGGGTCTTTTTTCAGCCCCGAGGGGCGAGATGGACGGCAGCAGCTGTGGCGCTTCCAGCCAGACTCACAAGGAGTTCTTAAGGAAGTTGGACCCAGTAGAGGTGCTCCGCAAGGGCCTGGACTTCACTGCTGAAGCCCTCCTCCGAGGACCCTTTGTGACCTGTGCCCGTCCACAACGCAACGGCCATCAGCATTTTGGGGTTTTGTATCACCGCGAAAACATTCAAAGGCTTATTTAGAGAAAGGGTCTAAATCAAGAAATAAGGCAAGAACACCATTGTCATTTTCATGCTGTTGTGCCCAAGGTAACAAAGGGGTAAAATTGCAATTGTGATTTTTTTTTGGTCAAAAGCAGCCTTACTTCTCCCTGAGAACAGCATAAAACAAGAGGTGTTTGGCTTTAAACCTGTCAAGAACAGAGGAACTATTGGGTTGAGAATACTTAAAAAGCCATAAGGCAAGTCTGGCAACTGGGGAGAGTGGGGACATCACAGCAGGTCCTGGCATCGTCCCAGTGTTCTCATTCCCTTTGTGTGAGGCCCACCTGTCACGCAGCACCGAGGCTCTGCCCGTTTATTTTAAGCAGGGAATGACATTTCCCAAAGCGCTTGTTTGTGGCCTCGCCAATGGCCTCTGCCTTCTAAGGGTGAAGGGAATAGTGGGGGGGACGCTGCGCTCAGACTATGACAGACTAGTTGGCGCATTCCTCAATGTGGAACAATTAAGGACACTGCATGGAGGCCTCTGTTAAGACGTACTTTGAGCTGTGACAACATTGTTCAGGTTCACGTCACAAATGAAGTCAACATGATCAGGTCTGATTGACCGAATAAGTAAATGTCTTATTGGGAAACCAAGATCTCTTGGAAACAGATCTGTTCATGTTGACTTCCATACTGTGCTCACTTTGGACAGATGCTACACACAGTACCCAGCAGAAGGCTACTTTAGTGCAAAATGGAGTGCGAGCGACAAGAACAGTCCGATTTCAGAGCAGGTGGAGACAACTCTTTCTACCCACTTTCTTGTGTTAATTGCTGGAACCTGTGTGTGGTGCATCCTGGGTGTTTGCTGCCCCCTGTCCATCATCTTTAGAACTGCAACCACAAGCTCTTCATTCACACAGGATTTTAACTGTTACTACTACACAGTTGTGCTTGAATTATGACCTTTTGAATCATGAACTTTTCTGAGAACTGTTTGGGCTGGAATAAATATTCAAATGGTGCACCAAAATGTCGCTGGATTTTCCGACAGCGATTTCAAATATTAGGCACTGATTTAAGATTTTGAGGGGGCGCGGAGGCACGGTGGGTTTGGCCTGTGTCCGCTTTTTGGCGGGTCTGGGGTTCGAGTCTTGCTTGGGGTGCCTTGCGATGGACTGGCCTTCCGTCCTTGGTGTGTCCCCTCCTCCTCCAGCCTTGCGCCCTGTGTTGCCGGGTTAGGCTCCTGCTTGCTGCGACCCCGCTCGGGACAAGCAGTTTCAGGCAGTGTGTGTGAGATGTGAGATTTTCATAAGGTGCAAAAAAAAAAACGATCAAAAGGTCAAGAAGCTGTCGATAATCCTATTCACTCTACATCTGCAGGTTTTGAGACAGTGACACACTCCCTCTCTGTCATCCTCCACTTCCACTAAGAACCTCTAGTTATCCTTATGCGTAGTTGTTGTCTGCACTTTAAGGTAAATAACATACGGTACATCTTGCATTTTTACTGTATTTCCTGTAATTATACCTTTATTTCTTATTATCATGTTTTTTTATGTGGGGTATTGGTGAATTTTGTGTATTCTGTGGAGCCAAAAAAGGGAACAAGGACCCATCGCTCATCACCAATACCCTGACCTAAGGTTCTTTACAGGAATTTTTCTTTACACCCTGTTGTAAATGCTGCTGCCAGGAGTAGCAAACTCCTCTTGCCAATTAAGTTCATAAGTCAATAACCAACTATCCCGTTACTGTGCTTATTTGTTTTTTTTGTTTTTTTTGCCTTAATACATCCAGGATACAATCAAAGATATTCTGTCCAGTTTATAAATCATATTTACCCAGTTTTTGAAAATATGTTTTAAGAATGAGTAAAATACCGAGCACTCTAGAAATCTGGGTATTTTGATGATGCAGAAATTGTTAAATTCATAGCTCATTTTAAAAAAGAAAAAAAAAAAAAAAAAGGTCCCTATTTGGGATCTGACCCAGCAATTTTTGGTCACAAGCTTGGCAACTTTGCCACTGTGCCCCCTGCTGTCCAGTTGTGTTTCTAGATGTTTACTCAAGCGGTGCAGCTGATAACACAATATGTACCACTGCTGCCTTTGGATCTGTAGGTGCAGGTTAAAATCCCACCAACTGCTGTATTGCCCTTGAACAAAGTACTTGCCCTCAGTAGCAGCAATAAAAATTACCCAGCTGTATACTGTAAATGGGTAAATAATTGTAAGTAGCTCTACATTGTACTTTGGAGAAAAGTGCAAGCTAAGTGAGTAAAGGAAAATGTCATTGGTGCCCTGGTCACTGTGAAGATTTATGCTCCAAATGGACTCTGTAAATGATGAAGCCAGCTGCTGTTCCATTACCTCCATGCTTCCATCCCAGAATCACCTTTTCAGGTATGAGCACATTTATACTGGAAAAGATGTAAAAGCATACAGCTGGCAGTCTGGTATATTTACTCAGATATTATACAAATAATTAGGCCAGTGCCAAAATCTACAAAGTAATTAGCCATTTCAGATAATCTCTGTATGCAAACTTTGTGGTTGTAGTGTTAATAGAAAATCACAGCTGAAACACCTATTATGCTGTTATTATAAAAGACCTGTTATACCTATTATGCCTGCAGGGCACGTGGTAGTGCAGTAGTTAGTGCTGCAGCATTATGATCAAAAGGTCACAGGTCTGAAAACCACCTCCAGCTGCAGTACCTTTAGCAAGGTACTTATTTTAATACTGCTCCAGGAAAATTACCCGGTTTCTTAAAAATGGTAAACAATTTCAAGCAGCTCAACATTGTAAGTCACTTTGGAGAAGAGTGTCAGCGAAAAGAATAAATGTAATTACAAGAAGAGAATAATACAGCCAAAGCCCCCTGCATTGCAGGTGTTATCATGTTCTCCTAAATCCTGTGGAAAGGAAAGAGTTAAACACCTGGAGGAGGTGTGTAACTCTTGCATGCATTTATACGCAGTCTGACCGGCACCTAGTCAAACATTCCCATGCTGCACTGGGGCAAAGTGAGTTGAACTGTGAGCTTCTGCGCTGCTTTGCCACCTATATGTCTGCGTGTGTGTGTGTGTTTGTGTGTGTCCATGGAAGGTAATAATTAACAACCATGCCTACTGGTTCCCTTTCTCCCTTCCTTAGAGCTCTGGGAGAAGGAGGCCTTGCTAATCACCTCTCCGTCTTGACTGCCAGAGGAACTCGGGTTCAAACAGGTCGCTTTGGTTTTCCCAGCCTGGTCCCCAAACAGGTAAGTTGGTCACTCTACCTGTCTGTGTTTCCAGCTACTGTGGTAACACAAATCCCAAAACGTGGTTATCGACGAAGAAATGTATGGGCATAGTAGTCCTTTGTTTCTTTTATCTATGATAAAAAAAAATGTTACTGTGAATGGTTTCATTTCATAATGACCAGTTCTGCAAGTCCATCAGTTTCAGGCTTAAAGACCAAAACCGAAAATGTGAAAAGGTATATGAGCAGTAAGAAAGGGGTGTGTTTTGGACTTGTTGTTAAGCGCACTGTACCAGGATCGGTGGTGGAGTCGTAGTTACAGCTGCTGCTTTTGGACCCAATGGGTGCAGGTTCGAATCCTTTCTCAGTATATAATAACCTTGAACAAGCTACTTACCCTAAATTGCTCATCTGTATAAGTGGGTGAATAGTTGCAAGTTGCTTTGGAGAGAAACATCAGATAAATATGTGGTCCGTAAGGATTTCATTAAAATATTCGCATTTTGCTGTACGTAAAGTGTTCATTGAAGTTTTAGCTGAAAGCAGCTTTTGTGGCTGAAGTGAGTGTATCTGTAGTTCCGCCACTAGCCCTTAATTTCTTATGAAATCATCAAGGGTGTTTGTTATTTTCCAGCAGACAACAGCCGCCCTGGCTCTCCGCCTCTGGCCATAGATTCCACACCTTCGTTACCTGAATGACATAAAACAGAGAGCGTTTTCCCCAGATTCTTGAGTCTGTTCTCAAAAATCTGTCTGATCCATAAAGTCTTCTTTAGCGTGAAGCGAAACAGAAATTCGGTTCTGATCGCCTCCCCGGCCCAAGAGCGGTGATCTCACTTCTGTTTTGGCTCCCTGAAGCTGCACATTTGCAGAGTCCAGGTTGTGTTAGTGGTTGTTAAAACACGTTCGGGCTTGGCGGAACACACACTGCTCTGCTGCAACCCAAAAAACAAAATCTGAGTGCAGAAACAGCAGCAAAACAGGAGTGACACGCTGTGAAAATATAATCTCAATTCACAGAGACAATGCCTCATAAACCCGTAAAGTTCTAAGGAGACAAACGGTTCCTTTTTCTATTTTGCAGTGGAAGAACTTGGTGTTTAAATAAAATAAAATAAAATAAAATATGTCCCTTGTCTGAGGACTTCAGACACAATAACCCATCTCAAATCAGCTCCCTACATTTGCATCATTCAAATGTCCATGGGCACAGAATGGACGTTGAAGACCAAGAAGGTGCCTCCTCTGCTCAGGCTGGAGAAAAGCAGACTTGAATATCTTGAATTCTTCTGGCAAAAAGAGGACAAGTCTCAGCACTGCTGGTTCTCATGAGTAATAAATGAGCCATGGGCAGCTACCTGTCACTAATCACATTCGAAACATACTTTTGAAATGAATACGTACTTTTGGATGTCAGGATGTATTAAACCCAGAAAAAAACAGGCATCTGGAGAATAAAAAGACTGCATGTTCTGGTTATTGTAATATTTCAATTGCAGTTCTTACTGAAAAAAAAGCAACAAGTTGTTTTAATGTTATACTTTGTGTTTATAACCTGAGCGTTTTCCATGTTGTTGAGGAAAGGACCACCCTTGGAACGTTTTGTGGGATTTTGTTAAATAAATCATTGCAAAGAACATATTTTCAGTGGTAAGTGTGTTCACCTAAACGGACGGATTGCATTTAATCAAACATCTGTGTTTTAATTTATTTAAAATGATGAGACAGTCCATGGAGTGTGCTTACTTTTACATATCACTGTATAATAATTATAATATGCCGAGTATTGCCACTGTACATATGATTGTGTTCTCTGATAATGGAATGTGTGAAGCCACAGTCCTCGGCCATTGATGGGGATTCCTGAACTTTCGGTCTGTTACAGATGTGTACGGACTGAACGAGCCCAAAAATGAACACGTTATCGCTTGTCCGCATCGGAAACAGGACACTTTCCAGGTACTTGTTAAAACGTTATGGTTTTGGTCACCTTCTGCCCTTATTCAGGCTGAGCTAAATGATCAACCCGATCCAAAGTCAGCTGATGAAGGTTTTTATGCATCTACTCCAGATGAGAACAAGGAGGAGACTCTTCAGTCCTACAATGGCCAGCCTGCCTGATGCAGCTACCGTTTAACAGGCATGGTACAGAACAGGGTGTTTACAAACCTGGGTTTACCTTCAGTCAATTTCACCGCAGCGTAGGCTTTGCTGTGAGGCTCGTACCTAAAGCTATGCATGGATGTCCCTCCTGAAGTAAACCTCTAAAAGCCGTGGAGGTCTCATCGGATTTCTTCCATGATGAAATAGTCACTAGTGAAGCCGAGTGTTGCCATTGTCTTGGAAATAATGAACAAATCATGCGGTTCCATTATGTATGTTAACTTATGTTTGATGAGCACGTTGCATGTACACAATGATATTGCTCTTGAAAAGAGTGAACACAGTAGACTGGGCTGCTGAGCTTCCAGTGACCGCACACTGGCTCCACACGGACTTGTTATTGAGCACGTGGAACAGGAAGCTGTCGAGACGCCGATAAAAAGCCAGATTAAAGGCTTGTATCACAAAGCCTGCTGCGTCCAGGCAAAGTTCAAAGCACGACTCAGTGCTGACCTTTCGGTGCTATTGTCTTGAGCGACACCCAGCCAAAACACAACACTTGCAAAACCTGCGCGATGGAGCATACTCATATGACTTTATTTTTACTGTATTAAAAAATATATATTTGACTGATTGCTAAATATGTTTTCTCTCACCATTAAATTGGGTTCATTCTTCTATTTCTCTCAGGGCCGAGTTTTCGTCTTTGCTCAACACTTATAATTGTTTTCTGAAAGACAAGCCGAACCAGCATCTAACTGTATATGAGGTAACCCATCTGTACAGCAGATGCTCAAGAATGTAGTGTCCAGTTGAGCCGGTTAATGAAAAGGGAAACTGAGATTGATGATATAACCTGTTGTTCCTTGAACAGACAGGACACGACATCAGATTGGATGGGCTTCTGGTCATCTTCTGGGGAATTCGGAGACCTATCCGGCTCAAAATCCAAGATGAAAAGCCAAATCCCTCTCCAAAATCACCAGATCCTACCAGCCCCTTAGGAGGAAAAAGGTGCTGTGTCATTCTTACCTCACACAGGGCAGACGTGTAGATCGAGCCATTAATTTAATTGAATTAATAAAGGCACCAAAGTATCTTTCAACAGAAATTCAACTAAATATACAGCTTAGAAGCAAAAATTAGAACAGCAGCAGCAACAACAATGATAATAAAAATGGCTGAAATAAGATTAAATGGTACGTTTCAGAGGTATGACACGATGGGGTGAATTTGACGACCTGCACCACATTGACGAGATGGAGGAAACAATGCAAGAAATACCAGAGCCACTTGCTAATGACAGCACAGGTTATCATCCTGTTTAAGTCCTATTTCTGTAATACTTTTAAAAGGCCTTTTAATCACATATAAATCAGTTAACTGTAGTGGCTGGAGGGAGGTGTGATGGGTTCCAGTATTGCAGATGTTTATGTATCCCCCCACCAGGCCCCAGGGAGTATGAGAGCAGCACCCTGAGGACTCCGCGGCTGAAGGCGGCACTGGAGGAGGCCTCGAACCTGTTCCGCTCTATGAGTGATGCCTCGCTGGTGAAAAAAAGGGTGAAGAGCAAGACAGCAGCTGAGAGGCAACAGGCCCGTCACCATCGTTTCTCCATCAACGGCCACTTCTACAACCACAAGGTCACACACGTGCACTTTTTGTAGTCCTGTGTAGGTAATTTTGTGTTGTTTCATGTAGCACCATGGTCCTGGAGGAACGTTGTTTCGTTTCAGTGTATACTGTACCAGCTGTAAATGGTTGAAATAACAACAAAACCACTTGGCTTGACTTGACACTCTGGAAGGTGAGGGTCATTTCCAAGGATATTATGCATTTTTCCAGTGGAGGCCAGAGAACAGGGTTCAGCAAGTGCCACTTAGTTGTTGGAATAGCAGGAAGGAGTTCTGTGGTGTCTTGCTAATGTTTGGACTGCATCTAAGGGTTGTGAAAATGTGGATTCAGGTCCACAACAGACTCATGTAATCTGCTGAGGAAAGAATTAAAGTTCCTCTACAGCACAGATATGGATGACTTGTACATGTCATGCTTTATACCAGCACACGATACCGACTTGTCAACTGCCAACAAAATCATTGATTGCAAGACTGGGTCTATAGATGTCTTGTAGCATTCTGCATGGCTGCTGATGAGGTTCAACATATTGTAATCATGTAAAGTTTTTACTTTTCTTTTTTTACCTTCTTTAGACATCTATCTTCACACCATGCTTTGGGACGCCAACCAATGTACGAATCAACAGCAAAATGACAACAAACGAAGTCATAGTGCAGTTACTCAAGAAATTTAAGGTGAACTTTTAAACTAAAATGGTTTTTGCCTTCAGAAATTCAATCAAATCAGCCTTGACCTTAACTGGAAACGTTCTTTCCAATTTTGTGTCTTATTGTATTTTTCAGTTATGATTACAATAATCATCTAGTGGTGCTAGTATTCTTGACCAGAGAACGGGGTACATTTATATTGTTATTGGAGGGAAAATTGAGTTGAACCATATCTTTAGGTGTTTACCAAGTGATTAGCGGCACTGTAGTGCAATGGGTACCCATTTCCATTCCTCCATTGCCTTGAAAGCTACACGGGTGTTCACTATGAGTCAGGCTTGACTCAATGGCAGCAACAAGAACAACAGTGCAGTGGGTAGCACTGGTGCCTTGGAACTCCTGACCTCTGTAGAGTTTGCATGTTCTCCCCATGTTTGCATTTGGTTTCCTCTAGGTGCTTTGATTTCCTCCTGCAGTCCAAAGGTGTGTGTCTGTTGATTTGTTGGCTCTAAATTGCCTTTAGAGTGTGTGTGACTGCTCTGCAATGGACTAGTGTCCCATCCTGGGTGTACCCTACCTCAAACCCTGTTTCCAGGATAGGCTCCAGAGAACTGTGACACTGCAATGCACTGTTATAATGGAGGAAATGGTAGATGCATTGTGATTGGGTGAAGATAAATGATATCACTCTGTCAAAATCCATTCATACTGTGTTTTTGTGCAGGTAGAGAATGACCCCAAGGAATTTGCTCTGTACTGCATTCACCAGAGTGGCGGTAGGTCACTTCTCCCATCATAACCCCATCTGGTGCAGCCTGACTTAAAAAAATCCCAAGTGGTCCCCAGTTCATCAAGCACATTGAGCGATAGAAAAAGTACTGCATGTTTGATTTGTCAAAAATGTACCCTACATTAACGAACAGAACTTTTTTTTTTTTTTAAATTTTGAAGTTGTGTAATGAAGTGGTGCCTGAGAAACATCCATGTCTTGATTTGTACTGATGTTTTTCCATCAGAGAAGAGAAAACTGAGTGACCTTGACTTCCCCTTGTGGGAGCGAGTGCTTCAGGGGCCATCAGAGAACATCATGAGGATGTTTCTGATGGATACAGATGAACAGGAGGTCAGCAACGATGTAAGTAGCAAGCAGGTTGCTAGAGCAATCTGACTAATATAAACTATTCTTTATAAAATTGTGGAGCTGTAATTCTTACTGGTGGCTTGTAGGATCATTTTCCAACAGGAGAACAGTTTTTGTATCTTTTGCTACACTTTAATATAGTAGTCAGATTAAGCTGTATAAAGGGATTGTGTCAGCTATGTATTGTTCAAATCTCTGACTTTCATAAAATTTTATGCCAAACTGCCTTAAGGGGGTTGTTGCTTTTTCTATTTGTTATGAACATTATTAAGTTCCTTATTAGAGTTTTGTGATTTTCATACTATCTTGCCAGTTCAAAGCGCTTAATAATATTTTATTGATCCAACTCAATATATGGAAACAATAAAAAGGTACAACAGCAGATTCCTTCTTCGGAGCAGAACACGAAACCTTTCAGGCCCTTAATATTCATGCATGTAGACTTGGTTTGTAAGTTTCACCCTTGACCACACCTACCCTCCCAGGTGGCTCAATATCTAAACCTGGAGTTGCCCCTTTTGGAGGCTGTTCTGCACAGGCTGGAGGAAGAGGAGGAAAGGGAGATAGCCAGGGTCATTGCAAAGTGAGTTTCCACAATTTATCTTGTACTTTTTTCCAGTTTCCTTATTTGATTTGTTGTAAGCGATTTTAAACACCTTTTTTAAGTTAATGACCAAAAATTTAATTCTACAAAAAAAGGCTGGGACTGATTTACATTACGTTTACATTTTTTCACTTAGCTGACGCTTTTCTCCGAAATGACTTACAGTGTTAGTTATAATTATTTACCCATTTGTGCAGATGGGTAATTTTACTGATTGGGCAAACCTTTCGAATTGTCTGCAAACCACAGGTACAATCAGCAGGAGATTCTCCTGTCGCGATGCCTGAGAAGGATTACACCAAAGACTGAAACAACTGTGTAGCAGAGGAGGGCCACAGCACTGCAAACCCCCAGTGCTTTTTGTATTTATTTTTGAACTCTGTTTTGTTTTATTTTTATTTTTTGAAAAAGCAAGATAAACTGCAGAATAACTTTTTGTAGTTGGTTTTTTAATCAAATCAATTTACCATTAACAATATCAACATAAATCTTTTTTTTCTTTTACAATTTTTACAGTAAGGAGATGTAATATGTAAAATCATGATCAGTAAATGTAAAGAATTATCTTGTTGAAAGTGGGATTATCAGAGATCCAGTTCTTGACTTGACCACTTGGATGTAGAAAGAATTATATAGTGTCTTACTGTTCATTTGATGTAACAGTTACATTATGGAATATTTGCTCTATTCTTCACACATTCCTACATTGCAGTCTGTAAAAACCTAATAAGATTTATGCAATATAAACAGATCTGCATCTTAGAAACGCCCTCAAGCGGTTGACAGGAGTGGTGGATATGCAATGCATTTAGCCACTGAAAAGTAAAAATTCTGCTGTCATCTGTCACAGAAACGCACCGCCCCAGAACGCCTGTGGGCTCATAGAAGAGCTGTGTTACACATCACCAGATGTGGTGCATCCGCTCGCTGCCAGGGGCGTGCTGTTGTACCGAGCACAGGCAGGCGACGCTTATTATCTCAAGCAGGAAACTCGATGTCCTGGAACTGCTGATAAAGGACTTTGACTGGAGTCTACCCATGTTGGCACTCAGAGCTCAAGCACTGGCCACTTATGAGGACATTTGCATTCCCATCCCTACTGGCGCCTTCTTAACCATTTCCAGCCAGCGGTAAAAACTGCTTTCCAGTCTTGTAGGCCAGCGATGATGTAAAGGTTGGAACACCCTAGTTGCTACTGCCATCATACCTAAATATTAGTGTGCTGACAATTCCTAACCACTGTAGCCAGGCCTGCTCTTTAGGATTTAGTACATATTCCAGTGTAAACAAGACTGTATAGAACACATGCATGTATGGATCCGGCTTTGTGAGCATGTGAACCACATACCAACTTGAGTCCTACATTTAAGGGCCATTTTTCTCCAAGTTTGGCTCGCAGTTTCAACTTTTTTTGGGATTTGCTGTATTCGTTGCTGCGAGTGTGGGTTTTTATACTGCAGTGTTGCGGTGAAGAATCAGTCTCAAGGGAAAAGGCGAATAATGTAAACAGGCACAATTGTATAAATCATTTTATTTGTCAATTTTTTTTGGGACACAGCCAAAGACATATGCTTCAAAAGGAGTGTTCTTAGCAATGAAAAAGTGATACGGATGTATGAAGTGTGAATTTTAATGCCCTCCATCGTGCTGGTCTGCTCACTGTCGGGGTTCTTTCCTGCACTCGGAGCTGATCACCTTCCGTATGTCATGTCGAGGATCTAAGGTGACCTCAAATTTGCATAAGTGATACTGCAAAAAATGCAAAAAATGCAATTTATAGGAATCTGTAATACTTGATCAGATTTTTTTCACACATACATTGTCTGAACCGTTTGTCCCATACGGGGTTGCGGGGAGCCAGAGCCTAACCTAGCAACACAGGGCGAAAGACTGTAGGGGGAGGGGACACACCCAGGACAGGACGCCAGTCCATCACAAGGCACCCCAAGCAGGACTTGAACCCTGGACCCACCAGAGAGCAGGACCTGGTCCAACCAACTGCGCCACCATATCAAAAGTGAAGTAGTTGACTATTCTGCACCTTATAATAAGGGTAAGATCAGTTACCTTTTTCCCAAAAGCACAGGACTCTGTGTCGTTGGCCTCAGACTTCATGCATTTTGTCTTTCCAATTCTGGCATCTATCTTGTATGAGATGACATTTGTTACCTAGGAAACCACCACAGAGCATTTTATTCACTATGCAAACACAGCAAAGCAAATAACATGAGTCACTAAATATATATATAGAGAGCAAATAATTACACATGTAAAGAGTACCAAAGTATACAAACCATTTTCTGTGATAAGGAGCAATTCACATTTAAGAATATTTATTTTGTCTGGTGCAGAAAGCACATGGTGCACCAGACAGAATGAGCTTCGATATGAATGTTGACTAAAACCTGACTTGTGATTATTTTAATTAGTTGCACGCAGGAGGAACTGCATCCAATCCAAGGATGTAGCATCCAAGAAGGGTTCAGCTCCGATTAATTGACATGCCTGTTTCGAAACTGAGGTCACGTGATGCAGTCGGAAGAGCTTCTTGGCCTTGGATCTGGAATTGAACACCTGTACGGCCATCTCCGCAGCTTCCTGGACCTCAGGGCTTTGAGGATTCATCGCAACCCATCCGCCAAGTGGCTGTACATATTCTGGAAAAAAAGAGGTTTTCACATGTATCGTTTTTGCTGCACAGACGTATGCTCTACCAGCAATCCAAGACCTCACAAAAGTTTCACACATATTTTTATTTATTCATACAGCTAGATGTATTTGAGAGGTTAAGTTTGAGCACTTCTGCTTTTTAGCTGCAAAAGCTTAGAATTCCAGTGGAATCAGTTTGTCATGCGGCTGAACTCGGTTTCGCCGGCGTGTTCTTTTTCAAGCAACACATTTCATTTCAGTGTGTCGTCCCACCTCAAAGTTACACCCAGTTCCAAATGTAAACATACCTCTTTTAAAGTATATACTAACGGGTGTGGTGAGCCATGTAACATTATGTAAAAGCCAGAGATTGGCAGAGGCACAACGATGACACACTCCATCCCTAAGGGAACTGGCCGCTGTCCATTATGTCTGGCTCAGATTCAGATTGACCAGTATACAAATACATCACATTTAACACATGTAATCGCACATAGACTTGAGGTTAAGCACAAAAAAGCTACTTCCAGCGCAGCAGCAGTGGAAGCGCATATTCAAGAAATGGTTTATAAAGCTAGATGCAACCTCCTCCTTCTATATCCTGTGCGGTATTTCTGATGCTGTTCCGAAAAGAGCCTCCACCTCCACTGTCGCACCACATTCTTCTCCATATGCAAGTAAATTCAGGGTAATATATGTATCCTTTCATCTGTTAATTACCTACTAAAAGCTTGAACAAAAAACCCACCACTCAGCTCTGTCTGGTAATCCAAAAGCTACACCCAATAATCTAACAACGTGAATTAAATATGGTTTAAGAAAAAGTTTAACTCTCTGGATTTTTTTTCCCAGATTTTCCAATCCTTGTCGGATTCTCATAGGGTAAGATCAACGCGGGAATTTATTACAATATGTTTATATCTGACAATCTGCATCCCTGAGATGGATTTAATATTAAAATCCCAAACTTTCCTCCCTCATCCCTCATTGAGCGATAAGAGAGTTTGAGGCCCACTGAAGCTGAGTGGCGGATACCACCACTGTGGATGCGATAGGGTGCAAGGGTTCGACACCCTGCATTGATGAAAGGCACTTTTTCCTTCAGTTTCTTTCCACACCCGTCAGCAAACAGCAGGCTGCAGGAAAAGGAGCATGTTCAGCTTACCGGCTTGGATCAGCGCCTCCTCCTCGGGCTGCTGGCTTCTGGAGAGCGGAGCGGCCGACAGGAGGCAGAGGAGCAGGAGAGCGCACAGAGGAGCCATGGATGCGGCAGCCTGCAAAGTGCTGTAACCAAATGACCACCCCTCCCAGATGATGCAGGCCTCTATTTCAGCTCTGGAATGTTTCTCCCAACCGCGAAATCCACTCCCTTCCTGAAAGGGAGAGGCTGGAGTGGCTGTCTGGAGGCGTGGCTAATGGCACCGACTCCGTCGGCTTCTCTGTGCCAGGTGGAACTGCTCTGTGACCACATGACTCACATCATGGCGAGTCAAAGAAGCCTGTCCTAACCCAATCCTGTAGGGGGGGGGGACACATAATCTCTTCCTTGCCTTAATCTGCTGGTGTGCAGACTGTGGGCAATGAGATTTGCAGTGCTGTTAGCCCAAACAGATAATGAGATTGTTAAACAATTAAATTTAAGATCCGGGTTTAAACACCACACACCCTTTGTAAAGGACCCTCCGGGTTGTGTGACCCGTACAGATACATCATTATTAAGGATGAAAATCATGCCTTGTTAGATTAAGGTGTTTCAGTTCACCCCCCCATCATGGAAGTGCATTTGAGTCTTTTTGACTGATTTGCTCCTTTTGGAATTTCACACTTCATTTTTAGCTGCTTTTAGAACTTATTTCAAAGGGTTTAAAGCATGACATTATTGCAATGCTGTTTGAGAAATCCTATTGAATATAACAGATTATTTTTCCTAAGTTAAAATACGAAAAATGATTTATGGGTCTTACAAAAGAGGAAGAACAACGGCTGCCTGTGCTCACCAGTGCATTTAGGTGTGCTAATTGTTTTATGCACTTAAATGCACACGTTGCAGGCATGGGCCAGACTGGTTTGTAATTTGTTTTCCGAAAGAGACAAGCTACACAGACACTCCCCGCTGGCTTCCTTCTGCTCACAGCCCGTCGGCCGCAAATCCACACGGCAGCGGGAAGCGGGTGAGGAAGGGTGAACGAAGGCAAAAAGTCAGTGGTCATTACAAAACAGAGAATTATGCTTCACTTAAACGACACGCTTCCCTGGAAACCCTTTTAAAGACTTAAGAGATTTAGGCCTACTGTAATGGCCTAACCTCAGATGAATTGGTGTGTACTTATGTTGACTGCTGTTCAATGGACTTTAAAATATATATTAGTAAAGGTAAAAACAGTGGTCTTGACATATCGTTCAACTGAATAAAGGGATCATGATTCAAGCCAGAGCTCTTTGCTATATAACGTAACAGCCCCGACCCAAAAATATGACGGTTGGTGTGGTTCAGTTCAGAAAGAGTATGTTGTTTAATCCAGAAAGACTTTTGTTAGAAGAATATTAAAGGCATGTGCTGTAAATTCTGTAAATGTGCACTATGTATAACGTCCATAGAAGAAAAGGAGATTATACTGTAAATAATGTGTGTTTTGGGACTCTGGCTTCCTCATCATTGAACTTCTACTTGTTTTTGTTGGAGTAGAGCAGCTGATACAGAGGATTCCCGTGACTCAGTCTGGCATTCATACTAGAGGTGCACTGTCAGGCTCGCTCAGGTAAAAACACAGTCAGATCCTGTTTGGTTTAATTACTTGGGTCTGTGACAATCTCTCATTAAAGGAGACCTGTGGCCATTTTTCTGTTTGTCGGTCTTGCAGTCATAGCGCATTTAACCCCAAGTGTCCGAGTTTCTCTCACGGAAAAGGATGGCATGCCCCCTCCAGGAAAGGGGAAAGAATTTCCCCCAGGTGGAGGAGTTTAAGTATCTTGGGGTCTTGTTTACGAGTGTGGGGAAAAGGGAGCGTGAGATCGGCCGCAGACTGGGAGCAGCGGCAACAGTAATGCGGTCGCAGTACCGGACTGTAGTGGTGAAGGGGGAGCTGAGCCATAAAGCAAAGCTCTCTATTTACCGGTCGATCTATGTCCCTACCTTCACCTATGGTCATGAACTCTGGGTAGTGACTGAAAGAATAAGATTGCGGATACAAGCGGATGAAATGAGTTTTCTCCGCAGGGTCTTGGGACTCGCTCTCCGCGAGCAGTTCGGACATCTGGGAGGAACTCAGAGTAGAGCCGCTACTCCTCCACATTGGGAGGAGCCAGTTAACATGGTTCGGGCATCTGATAAGGATGCCCCCTGGGTGCCTCCCTTTGGAGGTATACCAGGCACGGCCAACTGGGATGAGGCCCCGAGGTTGTCCCAGGACCTGCTGGAGGGATTATATCTCACAGATGGCCTGGGAACGGCTGGGGATCCCCCAGGCTGAGCTAGAGGAAGTTGCGGGGGATGAGGCGGCTGAGCCTCTCTGCTCTCCCTGTTGCCACCGCAACCCTAGAAGGACGAGCGGGCAAGAAAATAGATGGATGGATGGATGGATGGATGGATGGTGTCTCAGTTGTGATTACATTAAGATGTTTCATAGGTGTCCTCCAGGCTGCTTACCAGTAACTCTTACCAGCAGCTGGGTATTTAGTTGCATTAAGCAGTTTTTCCACACCTCAGTGCATCCTTCAAATACAGTGCTGCTTGAAAATATGTAAACCCGATAAAAATGGTCATTATTCCAGCATAGAATATTAAAATTAACTTATAATGTCTACATCTTAAATCAAACATATAAAATGAATAAATGATTTACACACCTAATTCTACTTACCTACTTGGTTGAACAAATGCAACTCAGGGTTCACTTACTTTTGCACCTGCACTACTTCTATTTTATATGGTGTTGTTTTTACTTCCGGAGAAACATAAAAACTCTCTGCATCTTGAGCTGGCATCAAACGCCACATCCACCAGGAAACTCTGGATCTATGAGGCTGTACCCGCTATACCACCGTGTCCCCATAAGCCTCTCAGCTGCCTTTATTATCCCTGATCCTTATGACGGAGTGACATAGTTTTATACAATTCTTTTTTTTTTTTTTTTTCTTTCTTTCAGAACCGCTTGTCCCAGACAGGGTCACGGGGAACCGGAGCCAACCCGGTAACACAGGGTGTAAGGCTAGAGGGGGAAGCGGACACACCCAGGATGGGACGCCAGTCCGCCGCAAGGCACCCCAAGCGGGATTCAAACCCCAGACCCACTGGAGAGCAGGACTGTGGTCCAACCCACCGCGCCACCGCACCCCTATCTAGTTTTATACAATTTTACTTTGTAAAACACTGAATCATTGGATGTGGCATTTTGCTTTTATGTTACTAAGCATCACACCATATAATGTCTGAGTGAAAAAAATGCATTTCACCATGGTATTTCAATAGTTGTAATTTTCCACTGACAAATGTGTGGAAAACTGGTAGCATAGTAGTTAGAGCTGCTGCTTTTAGACCTAAAGGGCTCAAGTTTGAACCTCACCTCCAGCTGTAGCACCCTTGAGAAAAGTGCTTACCCTAAAACTTATCCAGTAGGATTACCCAGCTGTATAAAGGAGTAAGTAATTGTAAGTGGCTTTGGAAGAACGTGTCAAATAAATGTGTGAGGAAATAAGCATTCTTTCAATGGAGTGTACTCACTTTCTATGAATGTATTAATCATTTACTCTTTATTATTTACCCAATTTGTAGTACTAATCATATTTTTCATTTATGACTTCTGCATTCTTTGTATTATTACATACACTCACCAGCCACTTTATTAGGTACACCTGTTCAACTGCTCATTAACGCAAATATCTAATCAACCAATCACATGGCAGCATCTCAATGGATTTAGGCATGTAGACACGGTGAAGACGATCTGCTGAAGTTCAAACTGAGCTTCAAAATGGGGAAGAAAGGTGATTTAAGTGACTTTGAATGTGGCATGGTTGTTGGTGCCAGATGGGCTGGTCTAAGTATTTCAGAAACTGCTGATCTACTGGGATTTTCACGCACAGCCATCTCTAGGGTTTACAGAGAATGGTCAGAAAAAGAGAAAATATCCAGTGAGCGGCAGTTCTGTAGATGAAAATACCTTGTTGATGCCAGAGATCAGAGGAGAATGACTGGACTTGTTTGAGCTGTTAGAAAGGCAACAGTACTTCAAATAACCACTTGCTACAACTGAGGTATGCAGAAGAGCATCTCTGAATGCACAACACATCGAATCTTGAAGCAGATGGGCTACAGCAGCAGAAGACCACACCGGGTGCCACTCCTGTCAGCTAAGAACAGGAAACTGAGGCTACAATTTGCACGGGCTCTCCAAAATTGGACAATAGAAGATTGGAAAAACGTTGCCTGGTCTGATGAGTCTGGATTTCTGCTGCAACATTCAGATGGTAGGGTCAGAATTTGGCATAAGCAACACGAAAGCATGGATCCATCTTGCCTTGTTTCAACAATTCAGGCTGGTGGTGGTGGTGTAATGGTGTGGAGGAATTTTCTTGGCACACTTTGGGGCCCTTAGTACCAACTGAGCATCGTTTAAACGCCACAGCCTACCTGAGTATTGCTTCTGACCATGTCCATCCCTTTATGACCACAGTGTACCCATCTTGTGTACCCATGGCTACTTCCAGCAGGATAACATGCCATGTCACAAAGCTCAAATTATCTCAGACTGGTTTTTTTGAACATGAAAATGAGTTCACTATACTCAAATGGCCTCCACAGTCACCAGATCTCAATCCAATAGAGCACCTTTGGGATGTGGTGAAACGGGAGATTCGCATCATGGATGTGCAGCCGACAAATCTGCAGCAACTGCGTGATGTTATCATGTCAATATGGACCAAAATTTCTGAGGAATGTTTCCAGCACCTTGTTGAATCTATGCCACAAAGAATTAAAGCAGTTCTGAAGGCAAAAGGGGGTCCAACCCAGTACTGTACCTAATGAAGTGGCTTGTGAGTGTATATTACTATGAACTGCACATTATGGAAAGTTCTAGAATACAAAGCACCTCTGTAACTTGGTGAATTTCCACACACAGGCTGAAAAGCCTTGAATAGCTTTTGTTTTAAGAAGATACTGAAAAGTAAGTGCCAGGCTGTATTAATAGATGGAATAGAGACACACTAGGAAGCACACAGAACAAGCAGAGCACTCACATGGAGCACAAGGGCACGTCACCATCAACGTGGCTGTACATCCTTTGCGTGTGTACATCAGTGATGGATAACACCTGGCGGAATCCTGCAGTACAGTCATGAAACCCTTCCTTTTGTTCCACCGTGTATCAGCACTGAGAAGAGAAGCTCTCTTTGAATGGATGGAAGAGGACCCATCAGGAGACCAGGTGAAACTAGGTTTGAGATCAATTATGTCTAATAATTCGGGAAAGTGAGGAACTGAAGGTCGATATCAGTCGTGTGCACAAGGAAGACAGATCAGAGCAGCTGTCAGATGGGTAAGTCTACAGAGCGACTTTGTGCAAATAAATTAAAATTTAATTGTCCCTCATCATTTTAAACTGAACTGAACACTGAAAATTAGGCCTTACGTCCCTGTGTGTGTACTTCATGTTCCGTTTTTTCGACCGTTCCACTCACTGTACATCTACCCCCACTTTGTCATTGGTCCATCAATTTCCATGTCACGCCTCATTAGTGATGATGTCGCAGACTTTTTTTTTATTCCTACTTTATTCAATACCATAAGAACAAAAAACTTACAACATTCCACATCACAAACAGAAAACATCCTCACATTTCATAAAATAGGTAGCCTCTTGCCTTGCCCAAGGTGAAATACGCAGGCGGGTGCCTATAACCGTCCATCCCTGCAGGGTCGGGACGCAGACGAACTAAAAAGTGTCTCTGTCCAGTCCAGATGCCCAGAAGGTCCCAGTCTTCCTCATGTCTAGGGAGGACGTCTGCAAAATCCCCCAGGAAGGCTGCCACGATGTCCGCCGACACAAAGGAGTCGAAGACATGGACAGTCACAACTCTTCTATCTGTCCTCCAGAGTGGCTCGATGGAGTAGGGGAGCAGCTTGGAATGCATTGCGCTCACCCTACACATCTCCAACACCCTCCGATAACGTTTGTCAGTTGCCAGCGTGACGTCGAAGGACAACGGTCCATTCCTATGGATGCAGACAATGTCCTCTGCCGGAAGTCCCAGGAGTCCGAAGACGATCTCATGAACAAATGGAATGCGCTCGTGAAATCCAACGACGTCGTCCTAGTTCCTCCAGCAGAAGCGGATGGTATTCTTCAATGCCTGCATCCCGCCAGCAATCGTCCTCACAGTCAGTGATGCTCTCTTGTCTTCCCCAGGTGCAGCTGACGTCTTCAAGGAAAACCTACTCTGGGCAATCTGGTAAAAAATAGCTAAAAACAAAATCTCTGCATCACCCTCCGGGGACGGCGGACAAGCCACCCGAAACCCTGCACCTTAGGCATAGCAGGCTACCCAAAAATAAAATCAAACCCTACAAGGGAGCAGAGCTTCGCCTCAGGAAAGCTGCGGACATACCACACAGAGTCCTGAATATGGCTCCACTCTGCTCCCGCTAAAATCTCCGGTACTACACTTTGATCTTAGCCAAAAGGCTGAGAAGCGATGACGTCACACTCACCCCAGCCAATCATCTCTACCGCGGCAAGTTTAAAAGCCAGATGACGAAACTCGTCAGTGGCTTGTTTGGCTTTGATGGTCAGTTGGTCCTGTTTGCGGGTTGGTTTGTGGGGTTATTTTTATTTAACTATTATTTATAAAAACATCACGAAAAGGTGATCTGAATTGTGTGATTTATTTGGTAACTGTTACCATTTTCTTTGCTGTTTTATGTCTCAGTTTGTGTGCTCTGTAAGTCACTTGTGTTGTGGTTTTGATCGTTTGTGTTCATGAATGTGACCTAGTGTGTGTCTCGATGAGAAAGCGAGCAGGTAAGGCGGTCACGACCCACACCTTATGCACGTACATAGGTGTTTATTTAGACCCACTAGGTTAGGGTCGGTGTCGCCGTTGTTTTTCGGTCTAGTCGGGTCAGGTTTCACTATTAATAATAATCTAGATTTGATATTGTAACGGCGCTGAGGGGGGTTATAACAGCTTAGTGTAAACAGTTGATATTTGTGTGTGTGTTTGATGTGCTGATTGGTTGTCGTTCTATTTATGTTCAGTGTTCAAGAGGGGAATTCTGGGGAGTTCTTGGGGTAGCCCCTTAACCGTGGGGCGCAGCAGGGGTGCTGGGAGCGAGCCAGGGGTATTCTCCGGTGTTCTGTACTGTGTGAAGCGTCGTTGTTAAGACTGCTGGTGAAAGACATGTAGGTGTTGAATAAAGAGAGAAAAGAGGAAAAAAGAGTACATGTTAAAGGAAGAACATGTTTCTTTTACTTTGACTCCCGAGCCGATTTGTAGCTCCATGGGTGGGATGCTACAGTATGTGCCTTCATTTAGTACCGCACATGTTCTTTTCGTGTAACAGTGTTTCATATATATATATATATATAAGGGGGGGGGGTGCGGTGGCGCAGTGGGTTGGACCGGGTCCTGCTCTCTGGTGTGTCTGGGGTTCGAGTCCCGCTTGGGGTGCCTTGCGGCGGACTGGCGTCCCGTCCTGGGTGTGTCCCCTCCGGCCTTACGCCCTGTGTTGCCGGGTAGGCTCCGTGTGTGTATATATATATATATATATATACACACACACACACACATCTTCAGAACCGCTTGTCCCATATGGGGTCACGGGGAACCGGAGCCTACCCGGCAACACAGGGCGTAAGGCCGGAGGGGGAGGGGACACACCCAGGACGGGACGCCAGTCCGTCGCAAGGCACCCCAAGCGGGACTCGAACCCCAGACCCACCGGACAGCAGGACTGTGGTCCAACCCACTGCACCATATATATATATATATATATATATATATATATATATATATATATATATATATGCATGCACACACAATTTCATACTCTCAGACAACTGCCTCCCCCCCCCAAAAAAACAACAACCTGCACTACTCACTTTAAGGATTCTTGTCACCTTCATGCTTGGCTCTTTTTTTAAGGACAAACAAAAAATATTATTCAGTTGAATTGCTCGGGTTGACTCACCTTCATGGTTATGGGACAACACAGTCCTAAACATTGCAATATTTGCTGATCAACATCTCACTGACTCCATACATGATTGCATTTCACTCCCTTTCATGAAGGTTAACTGAGCTATGAAGCATATTTAAGGCTCCGCTCCTTAAATGTCAAAAATCGAAACCATATGTAACTTCTTGATATTTATTACTTTTTGCTGCAGGTAGGTGGTTTGTATGAATTATTCATAAATTTAATTTACATGCTTATGTGTGTATCTGCTTATGGTTTCTATTATAATGTTATGATTCTAGTTAAGGGCTTATTTCAAATCAAAGGGGTGGCTAATATTAACATCTACATTTTTAATTTTAAGCACCGATTGCGAGTGGGGGTTTTGGATGTGGTGGTGCACTACACTTTAAATGTCCTAGCGATAAATTACAAGTGAGAACACTTCGTTTACTGCTTGTGTGTGACCCAGATACTTTTGACCAGGCTGAAAACAGGTTTGGTATAAATCGCCATGCCGCTTGTAAATGTGGGACTAAGAGGTCTGTGTCAGTGTGTGCAAGGAAGTGGCAACTGAGGAGAGTTCCGATGGGTAAAATCTGGAGGGGAATTTAGCCCAAATGAACATGTCAAAGCTCTCTGATTAATCACTGCATCCATAAATAGCAGAGAATAATCTCTAAAAAATGCTGATTCTGATTGAACAAATGATGTGATTGCTTCTCTGTTTTAGGAAGCTTATATTATTGAATTGCGTAACTTTGAGTCGTACTCAGCCTACTTTCGACAAAAGCATGGATGTGTGGAGTTGAGGTTGTTTCTACACCACTCCATCTTTATGCAGTACAAACATAACTGTAGAAATGGTAGTTAGTAGTTTACCAACTACTACAGTTGGGCAATTTATGCAGATACCATGCTGGTTAGTGCTTTACTCAAGGGTACTACAGCGCATGTTGGCTTTCAGACCTTTTGAATACAAGGCAATAGCTCTAATCACTGCAGATGATGCTCTGCAGCATAAATCCCAGAACCCATTTACAGGGCTGCAAGTGATTTCCATCAAGAAACAACCTACTTTCTTCAGTGTTTAGTGTTCTTCTATGCTTTAATAATTCAGTATTTTATCAGCTTGGGGCCCTTACGAGCTGAAGGCCTCTTGTTCCAATGTGTTGGTGCTGTAGTACCCTCAATCAAGAAACCTACCCTGATATAGTAAAACACACTGCTGTATAAAGCACATCACTATAAGCTGCTTATTTAACACTATATTCTTTAGCGTGAAAGCTAATTTCTGACATTAATACAGTTCATTAGATGGCAAAGTAGAAATGCTGTGGTTTTGACTGTGAAGAGTCCCTTTGACCAACATGTAATTAATATTTCGTAAGTGCATTCAGGCAATAAATCATCCCTTATTAGTGCATGTGCAGGAAGAGGCTGTATGTGAAACACTTACTTGGAGTGGTCTCTTCATGGAACACATTTGGCTGAAGGAAGCACCCAGTGGGCAGCCCAGCTGTCCTGTTTTCTGCCCCTTTATGCTGTTTATTCCTGAGCAGAATAGGTCAAAATTATTCTGCCCTTCAAAGTATGTCAGCTAAGTTATGTCGAAGAGCCTAAAGCAACCAATGAGACAAATTACTCCCTTTGTGATACTTGCTCTGAAACTGGAAGTGTTCATGTCCTCAGTTGTTCTTGAAAGATCAGTGTACATCTAATGATTATTTGTGTAATGGTTTTGCTTTGAGGGGGCTGCGGTGGCGCAGTGGGTTGGACCGTGGTCCTGCTATCCGGTGGGTCTGGGGTTCGAGTCCTGCTTGGGGTGTCTTGCGATGGACTGGCGTCCCGTCCTGGGTGTGTCCCCTCCGGCCTTACGCCCTGTGTTGCCGGGTAGGCTCCGGTTCCCCTGTGACCCCGTATGGGACAAGCGGTTCTGAAAATGTGCGTGTGGTTTTGCTTTGGTATTTAAAAATGTGCTGCTTGGTTTCCATGACACTGATGGAAGATTAATGAAATGTTCGTCTTTTACTTGTTAAAATTCATGTTCGTGGAAGTAAACTCAATACAGGAAAACATTTGTCAAGTAACAACTTTAAAACTTTAAAGAACATTGACAGTGTATTGAAGCTGTTTTTGTTTCCCTGACTTTTGTTCTTTTAACATTGTTTTGTGTTTGCTTAATCGTTTATTTTTTTAATATAAATCCAATGGAACACAGCTGTGTGGTTACAGTAGAGATGCTGTACTGCGCCATTACATGTAACACGCATGTGCAGAGGGTTTATCATCACAACAGCGCCATAGTGGCCAGTTTTAGAACTTACTGACTGCACCGCATTGCAATATTTTCCCGACCCCAAGGAAAGGTACTGTATCAAAGATGCCGATAAACTTATTTTAGTTTCTTTTTATACTTTTAAGGTGTGTCTTTCTTAGCTGTTGGTGTTCCCATATTCAGCAGATTTTGTATTGATAATTTGCAAGCCACATCCTTGAAATGATACCTGAGGGTTTCTTTTAGATTGTTAATGTAATGTGAAAAGCGGTGTGAAATTAACCGTTCTTACCCAGAATCACTAATGGAAACAGTGTGAATTCCAGGTGTCCTGAGGCTGTGGCGGCTCGCCCACGTGCGCCCGCACCGCCGCACCGCCGCACCCCCACCTCCCCACCTCCCCGGGTGCAGTTCCCAGCATCCTCCGCTCTGCGCGGAACTCGGGATTTCCACAAAAAAATCTCAACACACATCCAACTGAAGCGAGTAAGAGTTTTGAAACAAATATGGAAGAAGTACGTTTTCCGCGAACGAAATATTATTGGTGTCAAACACACCATTTCAACTTTAATTTCAGCGATCTTACAGATAACACTGCATATATATATCGCAGTACCGACTAAGAAAGGATGCAGAGTCATCGGTCTTATTACTAACATTTTTTTAAACAATCTAATCTTTGGCAAACGACTAACAGTTGAGCTTTGTAATGATTTGCCTACTTAAACAGCAGTCTTACTGTATCCATTCGGAGTAAGTATCTTGATCACAGACAATACAACAGCAGTAGTGATACATGTTCTGTGTTTTTCACGGACCTATTAATTGAGGTGTCGCTGAAAACCTATTTTGTACGGACAGCAGCAGAGGAGGGGAGACCCACTGGTCCTGATGCTTATTTTTGGCCGTCCCCCTTTACGTCTTGAATACGTTACTTCCCTAGATTGGCAGTTATCCTAACCAATCCTAGTGGATCCCCTTTGCCCTTTACCCAATGACAGTCGAGCAGAGGCGGGACTTTGCCCTTCTCTGGCCGGTTCAATAACCACATCTTCATATCCAAGCGCGTCAAGAATGTGAGCGACGTGACGGTGAAGAGGTGAGTCCTTCGTTCACATCCGCGCGTGGTTCGTCCTTACGTTACACCTCGTACTCACATTTGACGTATTCAGCCAAACAAAAGTGTCGTGTGGAATATCTGAGGTCCAGAGGGGCGTTGGGTGTCACCGTGGGCGTGCGGCGAGGCTGCATGAGACGTCATCACAAAGAGAACGGGTGGGATCTGTCGCGCGAGCCCCGATGGGGGGGGGATGGGGGGAGCTGTCATACAGGGACCCCCCCCCGCGCTGGGGTCGGGCTTCGGAGCGAGCCGGCGCGTGACCAAATGCGCAGTCGGTGTAAATAGTTGGTCCAGTAGCGGCTGTAGTGTTAGAAACGGTCTTTATTTTTGTTTCCGCGCTCGTGGCTCGGCCGGAGGAAGGAGCACCGCGCGCCGCACTTTTCGATGCTGAACACGTGAAGATTGGAATCGCTTTGATCTTCCATTCATCGGGTATTGCGATTAATAAAATCCTGTCCACACAGCTCTCCGCCAGTGTTTCACCACGCTGAGTAACGATGATTAGAATAATTCATTATTCATAACCATAAAACACTCCCCAAGGAGCTTGATCAACGCCGATTTTGTTTTTTTCAAAACGATCTCGCCGGCTGAAAAAAAATGTTTATTTCAGTCTTTTTCCTATGAAGAGTACAAGACTGTGTGTCCACGGTCATTTCGTGAACCTCGCAGGACCGTTAATCGACCATCACTGTTGAATAATGTGGTTAAAAACTCCAAACTGGAGTTATTACATTACTTTAGAAATATTAAACATCAGCCAAAGCCGTTAATGCGAGGCAAGACACGTGTATCATCTGAATGTGCGGTGCTGTCTGTTCGAAAACATGGTAATACAGTAATGTGGCCATAAAACCTTATTTGTTGCTCTTGCAGTCATTGGAAATATGACCTTAAATATTCAACTGCAGAGAGACTTATAGCAAGTGTCATGGATCTGATGGATCATAAAGTATTTAAACAAATGGAGAGTTAGTAGTATAGTGTTTACAGCTACTGCTTTTGGACCCAAAGGTTGCAGGTTTGATCCCCACCTCTGGCTGTAGTACCCTTGAGCAAGGTACTTACCCTAGAATTACCCAGCTGTATAAATGGATAAATGATTGTAAGCATGTAATAATTGTGACCTTAACATTGTAAGTTGCTTTGGAGAAAAGTGTCAGAAAAATGTAATTTGGGTTTTAATGCACATTTGTTCTAAAATGTATTTATTTGTTGGACCTCATGACCCTGAAACCCTTTGAAGACTCTATGCTCAGCGATCATTGTCCTTTATATGAATTGCCAGAAAATCAATGTTCTTCTAAAGGTCTGGGTGCATTTAAACAGACCTGACCTCAGACCAGAGTCTCTCTCCTCTCGTCTGTCGGGGTTTCTAACAATATTCTGTTGCAGGACAGAGCTTCTGCCCCCACGCTCATCCGCCTCGAGCCCAGGGTCATGTCTTAGACCTTACTTGGTTTGAAAATCATTCCTTCTTCGAGATCAAACCCAAAGGGTAGCATTTTAAGTGGTTTAAGAAATACTGAGCTTTGCTAGAGGCTGGTAACTTCTGTAAGCCTACCTGTCATCTCCAAGACCTTTGCGTTCCTTTTAATGTTTCTTTTAATGTCGTGGGCTTGTCATTTTTTTTTTTTTTTTTTTTTTTTTTGCCAACCGCAGACGATTCTGATGAAAGGCAGAGGAGAAGAGTCCTTGTACCGCTTGTCAGTTCTGCTTTGCAGTCTTATGATAGATTAGAGACAGTTTTCCCTTTTCCGGATTTAAAAATAAATCACTCTTCTGAAGAATGGGAATATCTGTGTGAAAAGGAATGATGCTCAGTAGGTTGTTGGGTCAATTGTAGAGTCAGAGGTGCAGTGCTTTTTTTTATCTTTTTTTTTTAATTCAGAACTTTTGCGTTAATTTGGCGAGTGTTTATCCTGTTCAGAATCAAAGCTAGGGTGATAATTTAATGTGAAAATGCTTCTTTTTTCACCAACATTATGTTGAAAACTCAGTAGATTTGACTCGAGAATCTCGGATTGAACACTGGATTAGGAAAATAGTCATACCCCCTGACGCAAGATACACCGTTTTAAGGCAGGGGAAGCCTGTGTATAACTTTTCATGTTGGGACACACAATGGCTGCATCAAAGTCATCTGTTATATCCTTGTTTTGCGTTGCACTGCAGCTGACGGAGGGCGTCCGTTCTCACAGGCCATGGCTGAAGGTCTCAGGAATTTGAGGTCGAGCTGGAGTCCCCCTCCCTGAAGCATGGCAGGCCCTCTGAACCTGCTGGCGGAGACGGAGAAGGCCCAGGCGCTGCTGCAGACCTTCAGCACCGCCTCCCTGGTTGCCGGTGCCGGTCTGGGCCTCTTCTGCCTGGTGGCCGATCACGTGCTGCAGCTGCCCCTCCTCCTGCACCACCCCTGGCTGTGGGCAGCGCTGGACAATGGAGCACATGCCATCGTGGGCTTCTGGTCATGGGCCATTGTCATTGGCCTGAGAAAGAGGAGTGACTTCTATGAAGTTGTCCTGGCCGGATTCCTCGCGTCAGTTATTGACCTGGACCATCTCTACCTGGCCGGATCTCTGTGGCCCAAGGTGACCTGCATCCTAATGATGTCATGCTTTCTTTTTTTGCCAGACGATGATGATGATGGTGATGATGATGATGATAATGACAACCATGACCTAGTAAGCCTCTGTATCGTTGGCATGTGGGATATGATGTCTGAAAGTGATAAATTGAAAAAGGAGGATAATATTTAATAGTACATGCATAATAGCGGGGTTTCATATTTAAAAAAAAAAATCATTGCAAAATGTAACAGAAATTTTGTATTCAGTTTTGTTAGTCATACTTTTGACGCTAGTTCATACTACAGTATATGTCAGTTTTTAGAAAAATATTCCATATTCCTGAAATGAGCGAATTTTGGCACCGGATTCCAAGCGCTGAATTTTCCAGTATGTTTTAGGATCTGATGCTTTCTAGAATTAAACATACTTTTGGTGTTAGTTTGTACTTCATGTCAGGTTTTAGAAAAATAATCCACATTTTTGAAATGAGCAAATTCTGGTGAATTTTGGCTCTAGGTTCTAAGCATTGAATATTCCATTACCTTTTAGGATCTGATGCTTTCTAGAATGTTCTCATGCCTTCTAGAATTTTCCAAAGGCTTTAAAAGTGCCAAACTAAAACTGACACTCTAGAAGAACTAGGGGTATTTTTGCAATAAGTAAACTTTAACTTATAATCAATGTAGAAATTGACATAACTAAGGATTTAGAAAAATTTTGTTACATTGTGTTGTCTTTCAAAATGTTTTCTATAAGGTGATGTTTTCTTGATAATTATCAGACATGTTTTCTTCGCCTTCAGTTTGCCTTCATCGAATCACTGCATTTTTACCTTGAGACATTTTATTGTCACCTGGATGGTGCAGAACGGAACATCTTGAGACCATGTAACATGAACATGGCCTCCCACGTCCTTTCTTGGCTCTTTGTTCTACCGATGAGTCAGTAGGTCTACAAGTCACATTTAGTCACAGGGAGTACTTTGTTGGCTCCTTGCATCCGACGCTCCTTCTCTGCACCCGCCTGCGCCCTCCGGGATTTTGACAGCGCCGTTTACACACTGATGATGGGCATGTAATTACAATGTGCTTTAGTAAAGAGTGTTGCAAGGGTTGCGTTGATGCTCAAGACCGAAGGCCATGTCGGTCCCGTTCGACAGCCTGCGGTGATGTAAACCGAGAGCTGAACAAGAAAGCCGTCCTCATAAATACGGTGCAGCTGTCACTTAATCACTTCGTTGGGTAATTTGGGGAACATTTAGCATTTTCTTATTTCCCCATGCGAGAAGATCATTGATGCAGGTCTCAATTTAAGTCCTTTACCTTGCGTTGGAATGTTATGTTTGATCCGAGATGGAGATTTGTACATTTTATATTACTGGGAAGTTGTGCATTATGTTCATTGGAAAAACAGCAACAGGGGATGAACGGTCTTTTATTCCATGCATCATTTATGCGGGGGGTTGGGGGGGGGTTCAGTTTCAGAAATTTAGCGGGAAGTTTAGAAGTTTTTTCTTTCTTTTTTTTTTCAGAAAATAATTTCAGCTAAAGTTCTGAAAATGACCCCCCCCCAAACTGTATAAGTGATGAGTGAGTTTAATTTTGGGATGCTCTTTTACAACTTGAACACTTGTGGCTAAAAAAAACAACTCTGCCTGGTACATTTGAAAAGTATGTGTACATCAGTGAACGCTTGTTTTCCAGGCTACAGCATAAGCAATGGCTATGATTTTGTTGAGGTTAGGAGCCATCTGTCCTGTTCCCAGTGTGCCTCTTTTTATTATGCAATGAAACAAAAATAGCTGGGGGTGCAGTGGCGCAGTGGGTTGGACCACAGTCCTGCTCTCGGGTGGATCTGGGGTTTGAGTCCCGCTTGGGGTGCCTTGTGATGGACTGGCGTCCCGTCCTGGGTGTGTCCCCTCCCCCTCCGGCCTTCCGCCCTGTGTTACCGGGTAGGCTCCGGTTCCCCGTGACCCTGTATGGGACAAGCGGTTCTGAAAATGTGTGTGCAACAAGAATCTTATCCTTACTATTTATTTATTGCTGCATTTTCCATTCAGTTTTAGATTAAACATACTTTTGCTGTTTCTTCTAAATGTCAGTGCAACAGACAGAGGCGGAACCAGGTAGGTACTTTTAGTGCTTGTGCTCTTTTATTCACCCTGGTGCAGGGGAGGTGACACAAGGCGGGGGGGGGGAACGGGGGAACCGGGAACAGGTGTTCGGGGGTAGTGCGTCGGGAACCGCCGCGTCGTCCTGGGACTCGGGATCGAGGGCGGGCTCGCGCACGGGATTTGGGGTCGGTGTTCAGGGGAGCGTCTGTGCCTCTCTCTCTTCTCTCTCCTTTCTCTCTCCCTTCACTGGCGGACCCAGGAGAAAAAATAGAGCCAGCAATTAGTCGCAGCTGTGGGTGTCTGACCTCGGGGCCCGCCCCCTTTCGTCGCCGTCTCAGCGTGTTACAGTCAGTTTCTAGAAAAACATCCACATTCTTGAAATGACCAAATTTTGGCAAATTTTGGCACCAGGTTCCAAGCACTGAAAATTCCAGTACCTTTAAGGATCTGATGCTTTCTAGACTGTTCCTGTGCCTTCTAGAATCTTCCAGTGGCTGTAAAGAAGCAAACTAAAATTGAGTGGTATTTTTGTAGTCAGTAAGTTTTAACTTATAATCAACGGAAAGATCAACATAACTGAGGACTTTGGAAAATTTAGTTGCGTTGCGATCTGATCACTGGATTAAAGGATTTTTTTTTTTTTTGTTTCATCTGTCTCTGTCCTCGCGTGACCCCAGAGCGTTCATCCCTCTGCCCCCTTTCTGACCTCGTGTCTGACTACTTGCGTTGCTCCCCCTGCAGGATGTCCGGGCACTGTCCCAGCGGCCGCCTCTCCACTGTTCCACGCTGATCCCGGCCCTGTGCTTCGCGCTTCGACTCCTCATGTGGGCCCTGCGGCTGAAGGACTCGTGGTGCTCGCTGCCCTGGCTGTTGTTCCTTTCGCTGGCATCTCACCACGTGCGCGACGGGGCTCGGCACGGCCTGTGGGTGTGTCCCCTGGGCAACACCGCGCCCATCTCCTATTGGCTGCACGTCGTCATGACGGCCACGCTGCCCCACCTCTGCTCTGTGCTCATGTACCTGACCGGTACCAGGGACATGATTTCCACTAAGCACGGAGTCGCCATAGACGTGTGAGTAGCCTCCGCATTCCCATAATTCCCTGTTGCAATAACTGGAACCGGGAGATAAGATTTCGCAAGACCGCAGACCTCTCGGTGCCCCCGTTTACCCAGAGCGCCACTTCTGCGCGAATGGAGCCCTCCGCTTCCGGCGTCGCGCAGACCAGCGAGACTGTCCAGAACAAGGCCTCAGTCCGTACCCAGGCTGTCTGGGCTTCTCGTAAATGAGGATGTGCCAACCGGCAGCCCCACCCCTCCTCCTCCTCCAGGCGTGTTTGTGGGAATACTTTGCTTTGGCGATGAGCTGTACGTTGAAGTGTTTCTGAGTTCGGTAGGTTGGTGCTGCGCTCGGTGGTATTCTTTTTTTGAGTACGGCTTCTTCCTTCCTTTCTTTCTTGCTTATTCATTTTATTTTTTTGATTTATTAATTCATATTTATCTATTTATTGATTTATTTATTCATTTTTCATTTATTTCTTAATTTAATTCATTTACTTATTTGGTTACGTTTTAGCTGCTACGAACAGAAAATGACTTAAAACACCTTTTTGTGGAGCTGTTTTTTTTTTTATTCAATACAAGATATGTCTTCGTCACGTCAGCTGCCTTGTTGCATGGGCTCCCGAGTAGAAAAGAGTCAGATTCTGCAATCGATTGTCTGTATGAATCAGAGACTCGGGACTTGATGTAATCAGCCTATTTGAGCTTTAGGTGAAGGATTGATTTCTTCATTTAGGAAAAGGTGACACTCTTGACTGACGTCTTTCGGTTTCCATAGCAATCTCTATTCAGTTTTGTAAAACACGTGTTGCACGTTTAAAAAGAAATCATTGATTTTTTTTTTTTTTTTTTTTAAAAGCTGTGAAATGATTTTCTAGAAAACTGGCAGGAAGACAGATGCCGGCTTCAGCATTTCCTTAGTGCTCCGTAGACGGCGTCAACAAAGCTGCAGGAAGTATTTTCAATATTTTTGCCTTTTAAAGAAATCTTTAATGATTTTTTTTCTGTATTTTTTCTTTTGTTTGTTACAATATGTTTTTTCCATATACTAAAATGTATTTATGATAGCAGTTTTAATTAGATGAAAAGTCCAGGTATAAATGCTTTTTAAATACATTTTAATTGACTTAGAAGCCATTGAACAACCACAGTAGTTCAGTTATTAATTGTATTTACTTTAAAGGTCACACACTTTGAATGTCAGCCCTTTATTTTTTCCTTTCACGATTTGCAGCAAATGTAAAATTTTTTCAGTTGCAGATTGGTTTAAAAAATGTTGCCTTTATTTTTTATGCCCTTGGGTCTCTGTGTCTGTATGATATGAGAAAGTAATACGGTACTGTGAGTGTGGTCTTTATACCAGGTCTTCATGGGGTGTTTTTCTAGTTTTCAGTGTGTGTGTGTGAGGGGGGGGGGGGAATTTAGTCTTTTGTCTTATTTAAATCTACATTCTTATAGGTGTTTCCAGCCACTGCTGACCATAATTTCCTACACTGCACTTGTAGATATTGCAGTATTACAGTAGATGAGTAAAAAGTGTGGAATTTATTAATTCTTTGTGATTGTAATTTAATGCACTGATTTCTGTAAAACTGAGCAGAAAGTTTATACGTCAGCAAAATCACAGAGGGGTTTGTAGGGATTAGTCCTTTTTGGGCAGGTGTCTTTTGAGCGGTTCTCTCCCTGTTGCTTTCCATATCCGAGATCCAAATGCCGTGTGACCACGAGCTCTAAAGAGCGGCACATGTGAAACGCTGGGTAGAGGAACGGGGTCTGTAAGCAAAAATGCCTTCAATATTGATGCTGTCATGTTTTATTCATAGAGCAGGAAACGCAGCCGTTTAGGCAAATTCTGCTCTAATCATGTTTGTTCTATGGTTTGGATTCCTGACACGTTGCGTGAGAAGTAACAGGAAGGTTGAGGGAGAAGGAGACAATGTTTTGACGTAATTAGAAATATACGTCCAATATGGAAATGGAACAACTGAAAATTACAGGGAAGATGCAGATGCTGAGGGTCTGGGCTAAACGCTGGCTGCAAGGTGGACATCGATATTATATTATAGGGCACTACTAAAATACAGTGTATCTGTAGGACTGTAGGTTTTCTTGTTAAAATCCCTGTGCAGCTTTTGAATGCTGAGAAAATGGCTGGAAAGCCAGTTTATGTTTGTTTTGGATGGTGGCCCTCAGGGGTTCTCAGCGTTGCTTATTGAAAGCTATGGAAATATGTGATGCTGCCTCTTCCTTTCACTGTAAATGACAGCATCTTGCCCATGTCCTGTGATTTAAGGTTTACGCCATCCAGCCTAAAGCCGACAAGTATTTCCTGTCTAACAACCACGCGTGTATTGCCCATTTTTCACCCTAATTTTTCAACATTTCCACACACCAAGGGATACTCAGCCTGTTATATGTTGCCTGTTTGTTTGAATGATTATTTTTTTAAGGGGAAAAAATAAAAACGTACGATCAGGTTGTTTCAAGCGCATTGGCATACAATAAAAGCAAGTTGTTAAATCTCTCTGGGGTAAATTATTATTAGACATTTGCATTCCGCACCATATGTTTTAAATCCCACTCCCCTAATGTGGTTGGTCATCTCCTTACTTCAATAATACTGGCCCGAGACCATCCTACACACACTAAGTACTTCCGAAGGAATTTTAAAATTCTCCGTGTGCCAATTTGAACCAAGATATTTAGTCTCTTGATCCTGTATGGATCTTTTTGTAACGGTAGCTGGAATTTTTAAGAAGCCTTTAATACACAAGGGTAACTCATGTGCAGTACACTGTTTTAATGCTATACAGGACCTTGTACCTTGTCACGTACTGGGATAGACTTTTTACAAAGATTACCTCGGCAATAAATGTATGGAGAAACATAAGACTGGTTGCATAAAGTTATGCACCCAGCAGTATTTTATTTATTTATTTGCAACGCTGCCCAGATAATTGATAAAAGAGCGGTAAATGTAAATTTCAACAGCTGCACTTCACCACCGGTGGCAGCAGGTGGCAGCAAAGCAGCACGTGCATTTTGTCGGAGTCGTCGATCTAACCGTCCAACGCGCAGAATTTTTCGCCGATCCAACTGGTACCGGAGAGCTGGGTGTAGCTCATCACTTGCGTTTTCCTCAACAAAATGAGCATCAAAGGTTTCTACAGAACCTAGCGTGGATATATCGAGAGACGTCTGCAAAACCTTGGATATAGCTACAATAAATATTTTATGCATTATGAATAAATACGGGGGGGAGCGCGGTGGCGCAGTGGGTTGGACCGGGTCCTGCTCTCCGGTGGGTCTGGGGTTTGAGTCCTGCTTGGGGTGCCTTGCGATGGACTGGCGTCCCGTCCTGGGTGTGTTCCCTCCCCCTCCAGTCTTATGCCCTGAGTTGCCGGGTTAGGCTCCGGTTCCCCGCGACCCCGTATGGGACAAGCGGTTCAGAAAGTGTGTGTGTGTGTGTGTGAATAAATATATACATTCTGACAACTTAATTATATCAGTTTTTGGCTATACTACTGTTAACAGTTAATGTTTGAAATCACCGAAAATAAAATCATGTCTTCATTGTCTCCTTTTTAGCCTTAGGTTTTGACTCAGTCCAGAAACATGCAACACTTGTCATTTTTTTGCCAGCTGCTTCATTTATTTATTTATTTAAAAAGATGCATGGCAACGGCTTGTCTGCTAACGAACGCCAAAATGCATTAAAAGTGCACTGCCCTTATCGGTTAGTGTGCTTTATTGCCAAGAGAAACGCAAGTTGCTTTGGTCGTGCTGCAGAGTAATTTTTGATGATGAACATTAACACAGCGGTGCAGTGTGTAGTGCCTGGGTTGTGTGATGTAAGTTTAGTCCCTAGCTGCATGGAGTTTTGTGTTTCCAATATATTTGTGTGGATTTCTGGTGGGCACTCTGGTTTCCACCCACAGTCCAAAGATTTGTTTCAGGTGTATTGGTGATGTGACTGAACATTTTAATGTATGGGCAACCCTGCAATGGACTGCCATACCACCCATGGATTGGCCTGTGGTAACTAACCTATTTTTTATAGTTTGTTAGTTTAACTTGCTCAAGGATACTACAGCAGCATGCAGTCAAGCTTTACATTTATTAATTTGAATGATGCTTTTCTCCAAAGCATCCTTTGGAAGTTGCTACTTAAAATTATTTACCCATTTACTCATTATTTATTTGCCTGAGCACTTTTCAGGTTACACTGAGGCCTCATTCTGAAGAAAAACATTTTTGACTAGGGAGCACTTAGGATTTAGTCATTTAGCTTCAAAACAGTTTACTAAGCTACTTACAACTACATTTATGAATTTAGCTGACACTTTTCTGCAAAGTGACTTACATTGTTAAGCTACTTACAGTTATTTAGCCATTTATACAGCTGGGCAATTTTACCAGCACAATTTAAAGTACTTTGCTGAAGGGTATTACAGCAAAGGGTGAGATTCAAACAAACAGGAAACCTTCGGATTGAAAGACAGCAGCTGTAACCACTACATTATTAGCTACCACATTCATAGAGCTGAGTAATTTTCATAAAGCGATTCAGGTTAAGTAACGCTTAGGGGCATTACAGTGGGAGCAGTGATTCAAAGTAGGGTCCTTGTGTGGAGGTGATGGCTCTAACCTCCATGCAACCTACCAGTTTCTAGTGCTTTGTCTTGTGCTTTGCTCAACGCTCTGTGTGAGAAAAGCACTCTATAAAAATAAACTGAATTGAAAACATTCCTTGAACATTCAACATTAAATTAGAGTAAATGTGGTTCAGGTTAGGGGGCACGGTGGTGCAGTGGATTTGTCCAGGGCCTGCTCTCTGGTGGGTCTGGTGTTCGAGTCCTGCTTGGGGTGCCTTGCGATGGACTGGCATCCCGTCCCAGGTGTGTCCCCTCCCGCCCTGTCAAGTTTCGGCTCACCGTGACCCTCCTCTGGACCAGCGGTTTCTGATTGATTGATTGATTGATTGATTTTTTGTGTGTGTGTGTGTGTGTGTGTGTGTGTGTGTGTGAGAGAGAGAGAGAGACTAGTGACCCTGAAGTGTATGTGAGATTGTTTTGTGCTGGACTGGTGTCCTGTTAAGAGTTTCCCTGTTCAACAACCTACGATTACAAGATGGGTTCTACACCACTACAGCCCCCATCGAGCAACCGGTTGATGGCAGTGGATGGATGAATAGATAAAATTTTCATCAGAAGCTGCAATTAATCAAGGTTATTTAACTTAAATAATACCCACTCCCTTTTACATATAAGTGTTATACCTTCAAAAAGCCTTTAAATAGGTCTTAGGCCTCTGTGTGTGCTGTACAGGCATAAGGTTTTCAAGAAAAAAAAAGATTCAAGACTTCAAAAAGTGTCAGAAAACTGCTTAATTTGAGAAGTCCAAGAATTACAGTTTAAAGTGAAATGTTTCTAATTTAACACATACAGCATTTGTTGTATCCACTCAAATCTAATGAAAGTAATTTGATAAAAGCAAGGTACACATGTACATAGTGTCAATATTCAGGTTTCTCTGTTCTTGTGTGGGCAATTTTAAAGAGACTGCAGAATAATTATAAGCCCAAGAAACAGGTAGCATACAGTAAGTTTATCTCAAAGTTTCATTTTCAAAATGTTTTACATTAATCTAAACTCTCACATTTCCAGGTTTTGCTGGGATACTATATGGGGCTGTTTATTTTAGTAGCATCTGAAAAGTAACTGCAATGACAAGTAAACATACCCGCACACAAAAACACCTATTAGCATTTAAAGAACTGGCTCTCTTGCAGATAATATTGGCAACATTTACATTCCACTAAGCAAATCTCTTGTGATGGGGAAAGAAAACAAAACAGAAAATTAGTGATAAAATAGCATTTACTTCACAAAAATAAAAACAGGTATAGAAACAAAACAGCTTATTCGTGATATTGGTGTACAGAAACACATACAATATACTATGTACACGGAAAAGGGGCTTATTGTCTTGTTTTTTTACATTATCCAGCTATTACGGAAAGCACTGCGTGAGGCACTCAGTACACAAATAGAGGGGCACTTGGGATGAGGTGGGACCGCAAGCTTTGTTTTTTAACAAATATTTCAATACCGAGCAAAAAGCGTCCAAGGTGAACGGAGGTAAAAGTAATATACTGTATAATCCAATACAACCACCCAGAAGAACGTAAATATTTTTGAGTCCATTTTATAAAAAAATAATTTCATGTAAGACTATGTACTGTATGTATGATTACACACATGTGCATCAGATGGGCAATCATGCCCTACAACTGCACAATACTTACATGGACTGAGATTGGGCAGTCGTGCCATATTGTGCTATACTGCTCTCCTGTAATTTACCTGAGTAATGAAAGCTATCATTTGAATAGAAAACAGCCTCACTAGTCTTTTGCAGGTAAACATTAACTGCTATTCTAACATGTAGCAAATTAACCACATCTGGAAAAGCCAGCTGTCTTTTTTCCTTAATGTTGGTGCATTACAAAAACCTACAGACCCTATAGCTTTAGCAAAGGATAACTGCCCACTCTCTATCCAACTCTGTGTGCATGTACAGCATGTGTAGTACAATATCTATTATGCAATAACCTATAAAACGTATTGCATATTGCACACAAATTGTGTACATAAACATTTTTAATGGACTTTGTACTTGTGTTGGGCGATTAAAATCCAACACACAAATACCGCATAAAATCACTTCCACAAGGCACTTTGACATTCTTTTACTGAAATGTACCAGACAGAAGGGCAGCATTCTTTAAAATATTATTACTTTTTCTGACACAAAATCTGGTTGAGAGAATGCAACTACAAACTTGTACAGTGCTAGACATGGGCCAGAGATTGGGTGTGGGGTGTCCCTACCCCATCTTTAGCTACTGGAAGATAAAACTGCGGCAGGCCACCCCTGAGACCCAGGCTAATGGTGTGATGTCAAGGGACAGGAAGTTGCAAGGGCCCAGCGATGGCGTGGACGCTGGGTCATTCCTCATATTGCACTGAAGCACGTGGACAACTGCACGCTTCCTGTCTCTGGCGTGTTCTCTGTTCAGCGTGTGCAGACCAGTGGAGCTACCTTCTCGGTCACTCTGAATTCATTTACCGTTGTGGAACTGCACTACCCATGATGCCATGGCCAACGCACATCTGTGAGGGTAAAAACTAGCTTCACACCGACTTGGAAAACAATGTATAGTAAAATGTATTATTTTACATGGTACTAGGCGTTTACATGGAACTCTGACACTTACTCTTGGGACAAAATATAAAAGGTTTTTATGAAGAACTCATGCAGCGTGGGTACTGCACAAGAAGAACAGTAAATGTGTCACATTACCACACATGCACCTTCCACTGTCACCCTCAGGCAAAACCTGCAGTGCCCGGCTGCACAGTCTACTCTTTGGTCTAATCCAAACCTGCAGCTAAAGAATTTCCATTTCTTCCGCTGAGATCTGACAGGGCAGACAGCAGCAAGCTATGGCTTTGCCGACTCACATTCATTACCCATTATCCCTTTCGACAAACACTTTCTTTACTTAAATTAAGCACCTTTAAATCGGTCTTCTTTTCCCGTTGTTTTTTTTTTCTTCCATAAAAGTACACTGTACTCACTTTCATTACAAGACTGCAGTGCTGCTTTCAATGCACTTCTTAAAACCACCAGGTGTTATGAAAATGTTGCCCCAGTGTTACACACAAGACTGGCGGTAGTCCACGGGCAACTACAAGTGTACACATGACTTTAACAAGAGGCCCCATGGCAAGCCTGTACATGCAAATAGGTTCCAGAAAGCAAGGCCCCATCATACAGACACTGAATAAGCAGCAGGGAGTATCTGAGTTGAACATCTTAAAATCGTGAAAAACACACAAAACCTTAAACCACACTTAGGACCTAAAAGTGTTATGTCAGCTTAACGGCACTGTGGCAGGATGTACAAAAAGCAGACGGCTCTCTGGGGTTTTTTTTTTTTCTTTTTTTCTGCATTCGGCAAATCTCTGCACAGTAAACGGCTTACACAAAACTAATATATGCAGTTGGCTAACATACATTACACAATGATAAACTCTGATTAATATAAACTGTGCGAATAGCTAAAAAATAACTACAATGATTGCTGCATTTAGTGTGACTCCTTTTATTCAAGGAGGTTTTCTTTATGAGTGAAATCAGAGATTTGCAGTGCAAAGGCCTGGGGGCAGAGCTCTTGACAAGCGGCCCTAATCACAGATGACATCCAGGTGGTGGTGTTACCCAAAATCGCTCTCTTCAGCCCCAACACTGCCAGGACATGCAAACCCTCCAGAAGTCTGTGTGTCTGCAAACATTGACGTCTGACTGGAAAACTGACTGGCCTTCATGGAAGGGTCTCTTCCTAGGGGACAGAACCCTTTTTCACATTCCTGTCTGAGAAAGTCAACCAACCAGCTGACTGAACATATATGAACCTACTACCAGTTGCAGATTGCAGTGCTGCTCACAGTTTTCATTCTAGCAACCAATCAGGAGAGAAGCAGGAGGCCCAACATCATCCCCAAAACAGCATCTCTATGGGAGGATAGTAGTAGTGGGAGGGAGGTGCAGGAAACACAGAGATCCTCTTCCGTCCTCAATGCCGTCAAGGTGAACACGGTACAGTTTCCCAAAAGGCTCATCGATCCTTTTTTCAAAAAAAGTATTTCAGAAAATATTTCAGTATTTAAAAAAAGAAACCAATCACCTTTAACTTCTTCTGTCAAACAGATAGCAGCAGCCTATTGGAAGCATTCCTTCTCTTGTGACTGATGGGTGTCTTTTTACTCCTGTCTTCATGTGCTCCCCACTGATGCCATTCAGAAATAGAACAAAAAACATGCATGTCCATAATGCCCAAAAAATGCTCACTTGCTGGCAGAGAAGAACCAGGTTCTTTCATGGTGTTTTCAGCAGTTCTGAAAAGCCAAACAGTCCATTCTTCAGACCAAGGAGAAACAACATTTAATGTACCTGGGCCATTGGTTAAGTCCAAAAATTGATACTGTGTCATTTGAATGTGTGCTACAAATATTGCAGAATTACTCATGTATCTGAAATCCACTGAAAAGAATGGGTCAATGAGCAGCAGCCACAAGGCACAGGAATCAGGTGGATTGTGGGAATTGTAGTCCAGTATATTGGCTTGTGGGAGATAATGACACCAGCAGGGCTTCTCCTTTCAAAGTTGATATGCTGTCTGCCAAACAAGACATCTGGGTACATAAGAAAAAGGTAAAAAGACTTTATCAGAACAACATATAGTCATCATCTTTAATTACTGCCTGCAACTAGCGCACATTAAAATGGAGCTCTAACATAAGAGCACAGACAGTTCTGACTCTACAAAGTGAATCTGTTTAGATCTTTGCTGCTCCACTGGGAGAGGGCCAGGCAACTCCAACTCTTTAGAACTTTCCATCTGGACTTTGTTGGTGATGAAGCCAAGCAAGACGCGGCACAAACATGAAAAGACAAATTGACTCAGGGCCAAAACACGGTCTAATTTTCTCCCCACCATCTGGCTACTCCTTGCATTTTGAAATCTTTGTGCTTTTTGTGGGAGAAGCCTCATTAAGCTGGTCTGGAGAAGCCCTTATTGACCAGCAGTTCCTCTGTAGTTCACCAAAATAAACACTGGGTAAACAGAGAAGCAGAGGAGAACAGTCTAGAAATTCAGGGCTGTACTGAGAATATCAGGCAACAGACAGCAAGCATGGCAGTGTCTGACATTTGAGAGTAGGTGATGACAAGGCAACGTTTATACAAAGATCTGACCTAGTGAGAAGATCACAGATAGTCTTTCTACACCTCTCCACTCCCAATAAGGGAGATCAGGTTGCTTCGCGGTTTAGTACATGGACTTGTAACCTTAATGGTGCCAGGTCAAGCTTCACTGCCTGCTACTTCTTTAACACCTTTGAGCAAGGTACCTAACTTCAATTGCTGCAAAAAGTGAGCTGTTTAAGTGCAAACACTGCAAGTAACTTTTGGTGAAAGTGGTACAAACCACAAAGTAATTAACAGTAACTTAAGTTGCTCAGCTGCCTCCACCTAGGAAATTACAAATGCTTATCCATTTCCCCAGTAAGGTATTTTTACAGGAGTAATTCAGACTAAATACCTTGATCAACATCACTAAAACAAGTGCAGGACTTGCATTTGTAAACTTTAGATTACAACACAACAGTCTTAACTGCCACTATACTGCAGGTAAACAAAAAAAAAAAAAAAAAAAGGTGTTAGGATGGTGGTCAGTTGGACAGGACAACAACCGTTTCAGTAAATGTATCTCATCCAAACAGAGGCTTGCATGGGTCTGCTTAAATAACGGCTGATAAGAAGCTGTCCCAGTTTCATCCCCCTTCCTTTCAAAGGAACCATGAATAACTGTCCTTCGGGAGTACATCAGTGAGGGGAAAGTAGTGTTCTAGTGCCAGATCAAACAGGAGCAAATTGTTGAAAGAGCTGATGTCTTTTGACCTTTCAGTTACAGGGGAATTACAATTATGCCACTAAGCGTAGTGGCTGAGAAAGTCATGAACATGTACAAGCTTTTAGGGTCAAGTTCCACGAGAACTATATCCCAGAGAAAGATACCTGTTGAGTTCAACTGTTCAAATGTGGAAAATTAACTTCCTAAAGCACACAACATACCAACTCAAAATTTCTGTTGTTTTCTTAACAGGTCTCTGTAACCATGGCAACTTATGCAATGTTATACACAAGGTGTTTTTCAAAGTTAGCTGTTCCAACTCACTCTAGAGCTGCATAGACTTCATTGTCATCATTGAGGCCAGTTCCTGTTTGGTGCCCATGTCTCGCCTTTTCTGTCTCAGCCTATAAACAAGATACAGCTAATCAGAAAAAAACATCCTTTCATTTTCCACAAACTGTTTAACAGAAAGGAAATTAAAAGTAAACAGAACCAGTGTGAGTGAGCCATTGTCAGCTGGTACAAGTGTCCTTACGGCACCTATGTGACATCAGAAAGTCAGGGCTGTGTAAGTTTTATTCACTAAACATATTCGATTTGTATCGACAATGAAATGTGGTATTAACACTCAAATACACACACACACACACGTACGTACGTCTAAAACTGCTTGACCCAAGCGGGGTCACAGCAAACCGGAGCCTAATCCGGCAACACAGGGCGCAAGGCTGGGTGGGGGGAGGGGATACACCCAGGACGGAACGCCAGTCTGTCGCAAGGCACCCCAAGTGGGACTCGAACCCCAGACCCGCCACAGAGCAGGCCCCGGCCAAACCCGCTGTGCCACCGTGCCCCCCAACACTCAAATATCTGTATTATTAATTGTGACTTTTAGCACTACTGTTAGTTTTATATCCTCCTTACAGTGTAAGTGAAAGACTCTCAGATGCTTCTTAAAGGTGCCATAATCACAACAATTTAGTATTTCAGGATCTGGATCAAACAATTTTGTGAAGTTTGAACATGTCTGCTGGGCAACTGTATCATTTAACAATATACAATAATCCACAGTAACCCTGCATGTTCCCAAATTATTTATCGTATTATCACTATCTGGTAATGACCACTTTGTACAAACTGCAGCATTAAGCTTGAGAGATACAGTAAGACTTGTTGTTTTGCTACTTACTAATGTTCCATATTTTGATACTTGGTGGACAAAATCAAAATGTAACCTCACTGAATACCGTTCACATCTCATCTCAGACTTGTTTTTATCGGCACTGTGTGGAAATAGCGGCTGGTATCTCACCAAAGGAGAATGATTAAGGTGACGAGCATGGCAAGGATGAGTCCTGCAAATAGGCCCAGAGATATTAACACCCCTAAATTCCTGTACTCCGATGGCACTGCACCTGTGTCACAAAAAGAAATGGTGGGATGAGTGACGTGATACAAAACAAACGAATGAGAACGAGGCTGAAAATGATACAGGATGGGATTCTTAACCATCATAGTGAAAACTCAAACACTACATAAGAAATAAAGTATATGGGGGGATATTTCAAAAAACAAAATTTCAATTCCAAAATTTCACCTCCAGTGGAAGAAGTATATGAAAGACACATACAGTACAAACCAATTTTATGCATGAGACTTTATTGAAAATTGGGCAGAATGATTACTCAGGACTTCCAATTTGTGTTCCAATGTGTATCTGTTCATTCCTAGTATCAAATAGTACGTGCTCTGATTTTTACATACACATTTTATACGACACTTTTTTTATAATATGATTAAAAAAAATTACATTTATCATTTAGCTAAATATAATCCATTTGTGGTTGTAGGACATCCCAAGCCATGTTCTGTAAGGGATTAGTTCAACACCATTTTAGGATGATCTGCTATAAACACGGTCTGTTTAAAATGCAGTTTGCATTGTTTCACAAGCATCACATACTAAGCAGTCTGCAGTGTATCAGGTCTTGGAGGCTGTGTTTGTGGTTTGTTACGATAATCCATCTTTAGGTTGTGTTTGAATTAGCTGAGTGTATCCAGTTTGGGGTGTACAAAAAATATTTCCAACTATTAACTATTCTTTCCAACTGTACTAAAAACAGCACAGCCATGTAAGAGTAAAATATTAATTTTACTGAGTGGAAACAATATCTAATCTGAGCTTTATATTTCTGGGTGTAGCTGGGCAAAGTTACATTCAAATCAAAATAACAGTCTGGAACAGAATAGTGACGGAAAGTATGTAAGTTGACTTTCCAAGAAGAAGGAATTTATCACACTGGAACTGGTAACAGAATAGCAGAATGGTGACCATGTTCCTATCACACATTTAACATTTGTTTTCCAAATATTTGGAATGTTGAATGACACATACTGTATATAAATCAGAAACTTTATACTAGAAGTACCAATACAATACTCAGGTCAGTAACAATTGTCCTGTAATATTGACGGACAAAAGAAGTGAGTCAAACTGGCTCAAAACCCAACACCCCAAAACACCCAACCCTGCCACATGAACAGCAATGGAGAACCGAGCGCTCCCCATGGCCTCGAATGGAGCTATCATCAAGTGCATAGCTGTTAACCTGTAAACAGAGGATGACGTTGCTGTGGGGGGTGGCTCAGTGCTGCTCAGCCAAGAGCACCTCTGTTTATAAAAGGGTGAGTCTTCAGAATGAAGATGGCAGCCACCCACCTCCAGGAGAAGGTTAAAAATAGACTTGCTCCTTATGGCCGAGAGCACGCATACTGGCACAATCGACCCTGTTCCACCCACGACGGAATGCAAAAGTTTTCTGTCTCACGCGCCAAAACTGGGACGCGCAGAAAAACACATCTGTACATGTGCAGTCTTACGGACGAGTGCGAACAAGGGAGATATCTGTACTTGGCTTTAACCCAAGCTCAGACCTTGATGAATCTAACCCCTCCAATTCATATCTCATCCGGGCCTCTGCACATGTCGTTCACAATCTGGGTCAGATATTAAGCATGACACAGCAGAATTAGTTCTGAGAAAATAGCACAAATAGTACTTGTCCTGCCAGGAAAGCTGTACAGTAACTGTGGTACAGTCAGCTTCAATTTGTTTCCCCAGTTTGTGATGTATAACAGATCACTTAAGAAGCCAGCTTTACAGAATACAGCACGCAATAAGTAACGCTGTCCTTTTACATGGAAACATTGTCCAGAGGTGCACGCAGAAAAGTTACTCATCTTACAGCTAAACAAGATTCTTAAAACATGTTTCAGGAATGGCTCAAAAAGCCTTTCCTTGTATCATTCCATATGGACATATGGACATCCATTTCCTGCCTGACTGCACAGATTTACAACCACTGCGAATGGGAAAGATCAGTTCGAGCGAGGACTAAGTGAGTCAGACTGGCTCAAACCCCAACTCCCCAAAACCCCCAACCCTGCCACACTAACAGCGATGGGGAACTGCATGCTCCCCTTGGCCTCGAGTGGAACGTGAGGACAGCAGCTGTGCCAGACAGATGTATCGAATTTGGTTGCTGCCAAAACGCAAACATTTTTTCCACAAAAAAAAAAACTCAAATGGATTAGATGTGCATTCAGTAAAATGCTTTTGTCCACTGCCAAGGCAACACATTCACAGCGCTCTGAAGATAAAAAAAAATTACACACATTTCAGAATAATACAAATCACACACATACACACAGATGCAGCTGTGCTTCACATTCTTCAGTCCTACATTAAGGTAGACAGTGCGCTATGCTCCAGGTACCTGGACTTTCTGTGTAACTCTGTTCGGTCTGCAGGTCATACAAATCCTCGATTCCAGTTGGATTAACTTCTTCTTTTACTGGAACTGCAGAGAAACATTTGAAACACATGAATAAAAAAATAAAAAAAAATAAAAAACACACAATTCAGCACCTCCATTGAGAGCTGTTGTGAATTTGAGCAATAAGAATAAATAATAGTAGCAAATCCACAGGTCTGTACATCACTAATGCAGGGGATTAAATTTTCTCCATACTGTCACATGACTGTGTGTCCTACCTCTAACTGGGATTAAAACACATACCCCCCTGGTGAAGGGTATCAGGGCAATTCCTACCCACTACCACTGAGGGACACCAGGAAGCAACACCCCTCACCTGTCCAGGGCATGGCGAGCAGTTCGGGAGTCCAGTCACTCCACTGGCCGAAGCTCAGATCATCTGCAGCCTGCAGCTGGACAGTGTGGAGGTGCCCAGCAAGGGCATCCATGATCATCAGGGTGGTGTTATTGGTCTTTACCTGAGAGAGAAAAGATGCACCCTGCAGTCAGAATGTGAGCTGAAACCCCAACATGCAACTCTCGACCAACTGAAGCCAGTGATATGGGCTAGTTCCTCCCAAAAAAATTTTTTTACACTCTTTCTGATATTAAAATTTTTTCAAAGCTATGGGAATATTTTAATTTTAAAAACACTGTGATGGACTGGCATCCCGTCCAGAGTATATGTCTAGTGATTCCGGGACAGGCTGTGGACTGTCATGACCCAGACAGGACAAGCGATTAGTGAATTTGAGCGAGTGAGTGAAATTGAATTTAAAAACCAATACAGACAAACTTTTCTTTTCAAATGCCTGCTCTAGTCAATACAATCCTCATTTCAATTTACTTTTGTGTGAGAAATAATTTCCCATTTCTGCAAAACACAAAACCAGGCTGAACCAGCATTTAGTGTAAAGCAGCAGGGAATGCAAATATGTTTATGAATTCAGACATGTTCACTCATGAGTATATATAGCAAATTTGCTTTTTTATAAAGCAGCTGCAGTTTGATCATCCAGGGATCAAGATGCTGGATTTCACCCTAAGCATAACGCAAGTGTCTTATCATCAAACCTTTGCAGTTTACTTCTATAATTAAATCTGACACAATAAAATCTTGTAAATTTGTTTTGGAAACAAAGAACAGCAAACACAGAGAGAACTTTCTTGCACTACTACATCTGCAGATGAGAATGGAGTCTGCCAATTAGAATGGAAAAGGATGTTTAACTTCTGGAGAACCAAGTGCGTGCCCCTACCTTTTCAAAGAAAACTTAGTCATTCTATTATATGAGAACACAAAAGCATTCAAAACTTCTAGAAAGAGAAAAAAAAAAAAAGTTCTTCTTGATCCTCTTAATGATTACCCCAGAATTTGAAACAAAAAAGATTTTACTGAAGCATTGTACTGGCAAAACACACTTTGCTAAGTTCAAAAACTGTTGACACCTAAAGGTTCGATGATAGAGAAGTGAAGGTGGTTGGAGGATGTAAAGGACCAAGATGTAGGAATAGTCCCTGAGCCACTTACCTCAGACCAGATGCTGGAGCCCATGGGTCGGTAGCGCAGCTGAAAGCTGAGGGGAAAGGCCCTGCTTTGAGGCCAAGTGCTAGGGTATCTCCAGCTAATTCGAAGCCTAGTGGGCTCACCCTCCACCGCCTTGATCTTCACATCCTCAGGAGGGTCTGGTTTCACTGTACATGCACACACACCCAAAAAAGGTTTGGGGAGGAAGAGAGCAGTGAGTTTGGGTGCATGTCTCTACGACACTAACAAAACAGAGAAGAGATGGTAAAGAGCGGAGAGAAACCCATGAGAGGTGGGCAACATACACAGCTCATGGAACTTCACCAGGAACAGTGTGGTCTCAACCCCCAAAGGATTGATCTCCGTGATGTTGATGGTATGAGAATGGTGCCAGGTGGTGGGGTCTAAGATAGTGCACTCGTTGGGCTTGGAGGGCTCCTGGTGACAGGTCTCAACCTTATTCATCTGGTCTCTGTGAGCAGGCACACACAAACCCACTCAGAAACGAAATAATTTTGTTTCCTAGTGTTTACTCACCACACAACCACAAGCATCCCTAGAATGCCACAGCTAGAGCAGAATCCCTGTGTAGATCAGTGTCGACCATCATAATATTATGAATAAATTAAATAAGCCTCAACTCCTTCTAAAAATATTAAATACATCTCTCATCAGAAAGCAGAGGGCAAAAGGAACAGAAAAAGACCCAAAAAAGGGGAAGAAAAAAAAAAAAAAAAAAAAAAAACCCACATCAAAGCCCTGGGTTCTCCAAAGGTCACATAACATGTGGGAGGATGGGAAGGGTGATGTGATGTCAACAGGTGTGTGGTTTGTTCCAGAGAAAGGCAGAGAGGTCATAAAATGGTAGTTATTCGCACTGCTGTTCGAAATAACAGGAACACCGGTTTCTTTCATCTCAAAACAAAAACACTTCTGTGCATGTTTGCTCAGAAACATGTCAGATGTGCACTTTCAGCCTGCAAAAGAGCATACTGGGTTTGGGGGAGTGTGTACTACCTGTAGGAAGCCGTGTATTTGGTGGGAAGATGGGTGTTCACTAATGGCCGCCAGGAACACCGGACACTGTGGTGATTGGCCATTGTGCACTTCACGATAAGTCGCCCTGGTACATCTGCAAAACCACAAGGTAACAAATACAAATGCAATACTGAAATGGACTATAATACATATGGTTTCTACTAGTTGAAGACACTACAACCCCACTGCATAAGAGACGCAGAAGAGCACAAGATGGTGAAATCTCATAACTGCCCTCCTTGTATCAGCGATTCCACCCTTCCTGTCAGGAAACCATGAGGGTTCCGATTTCCCATGCTAAGAAGTACTTTCAATGGGGGGGGGAAATTCACACTGATGACAGAGCTGTTGGCTCTGTCCTGCATAGCCCCACCTTCAGTATTGTCCAGTAATCTTTTACAAAAGTGGAACTCTCTTTTCTTTCTCTTGTTAAATGTTCAGTTCAGATGTGTTCTTCCTACAACTTCCTAAAGGTACGGATACGCGAAAGGTCAGAAATACCTTTCGACTGCTTTAGGACAAGCGTGCCATGATAACTCCAATTCTACACATGGGTGTATAGTGAAACTAACCTTTGACATTAATCCAATAGCCACTGGCATCCAGTGTACAAATTAATCTATACACAGTCCAAGCATCATTATATGTCCACAATAAAGCATAGCTAATGTTGCAAGACAGTTTTTGTACTCCTACAGTAACTTAGTCAACCTTGCTTTCACACAAGTCATCATTGTCAGTGGGTTTTTTTTTGTGACCTTCTATTACTTATATCAGTTTGACACACATATGGAATTAATCCTTTATAAACAGAAATAATTAGTTGTTCATAAATATTAGTAATTCAGTAATTAATAATTTATTTTCTATTTTATGAAGAACACGAACAGTCATGTCATAATCCAAGAATCCTTGAGGGCTCTTAAAGGTTTTAGTTTAGGGCTTTTTAACAAATTTTCCAGAAAGCCAACATCAATAAAAAAGATTCTATATGCGCTTTACAAACCTTTGACATTTTTTGCTTGTGGTTATACATCTTTTTCAGCAAAGCGGCCTACTCTTGTATGACATCACTTGATCTTATTGATTTACTGAATTAATCATTGCAAACACTAAGTGGTAACATACTGAAAACATCCACTTGAGTCGCACTGAGTACAGAGGGTTCTCAGAATTGCATTCTGGAAAGGCACTTGTGTATTTTGTATTATTTGTGTATTTTAAACAATTCCCCCCCCCGCTGGAAATAATGGTAAATGCTATAGTTGCGTTCCACATACTTAATTACAACCTAACTAACCCTATAGATAACAATGCCACCTGTCATACACCAAATACCTTCAAATCATCAACTTAAAATTTGTAGTATAATAAAGATACTTTACTATATTGTACAAACAAAATACATTTTTACATACTTTTTTAAATTGAATTTTACTAAATTTATGAGTTTTGGCTGCAGATGTGGTGTGATAGATGGAAGAGTGGGAGGGGGGAGGAGAAAGCTTTGAGTCACAACCACCACTTTCACTGTTAACAAGACTCTTGCTAGCCTTGTTCATGCACAACAACAATGGTAACCGGGTAACATAACACAGTTAAAACAGCACAAATAACAGCACTGCACTGGACATGACTGTAGTACAGCATGGCACAGACTGAGGCTGAGACAACAGCATCCTTAACACACGAACACGATACTCGTGCCATTAACAAAGCCAAGGGCATAACTATGTCATCTGCATTATTTTGATTTACAACACATAATTAAACAAAAATATATTTGAGGATCTATGATATTATTTTAAAATGACATAGTTTAAACTTTACGTAAAGCGCAAACCCAATTGATTTTGCATTTTACCAAAACTGCCGTATCAAAGAAACAAAATGCAAACTTAAAACTTACGTCCCAAACGCAGTATGACGGTATGAAGCAGCACCCCCTTTCGGTCATAGCAAGTGTAGTTTCCCTCCATGTTACTGCTAGTGTGGACGAGGGTCAGAGAGCCATCTGGTGAAAGAGCTACACGGCCAGGGCCCAAAGCACTCCCATTAAGTCGCCACTCCACCGAGGACCTGTCAAACCCAAAAGGAAATATCAGGAACTTGCACGTTGCATCACTCCATCAGCGGTACAAACAGGAATTCACTGTGCAAGGATGTGGAGCCTGCCACCATATGAGAATTGAACTTACCCTCTTCTAGTGCCCCCACATAACAGTGTGATGTTGGAATTCAGATTCCCATACTGAATGTCTGAAACTTCCAGAAAAGAAAAGAGGGAGACAAAGTCATTGTGGCCTTTGCCCAGTTGTTGCGGGAATCCTGCCACACTACAGATTCTGTGACACTCCAGTACTGCAAAAAGGTCTCAGCCAATGGTCTCTGAAGCTACTAAGGTCATTACGATGACCGAGGTCAGCTGAGACTCAGGGGAGAGGAGTGTGATAGCTATCCTCAGAACATGGTGGCTAAAGCATACAAGTGCTACCACGTGTACACAGACAAGTATATAGACATTTACATACACCTGGAATGAGTAAGTGTACTTTTGACTATAGATGAATACTTCCAAAAGAAGAGAACTAGACTGCTTCACTTTGATCACATTAAAACTGCGTAAAGCAAAGAAATATTTTAATTATGTTGTCGTGTTTGTATTCACAAGATGTCTTGAGCATTAATAATAGAAAACTGCACAATTTGGTCTCGGTTTATGAGCCATAATTTGTGTGTTCGGTTTTATTTGTAAGTACTTTCAGCCAACAACCAAATGCCTATTAAATGTCGTTTTTACAGGGTTAGCCTTGCTAGAAGGCATCTTAAACATTACAGTTCATTTCTCGAAGGTGAGAACGGATATGCTCTTTTCACAGAACCGCTAGTCCTGAAGCAAAGCATTGTAGAAGTAAGTGACCAGAGCCCTTGTTGCCATCCATTTTCATCAGCCATTTGTGACTTACATTTCACTTATATTTTAATAACCCTATTGCTCATTCTGGAAAAGTCTAGCAGCACTCGTTTTAGTACGGGTAGGCAAAAGAACATAAATCCATCGCAAGGCAACCTGCATCAGTCTAGAGAGCCAGATCTTTGTACATTTTGTTATGCTTGTGCATTCTTAGACTGAAAATCAGCACTGTTGATGGCTGTCTCATCACCTTCAGGTTCCACTTGATACACTCTTATCCAAGAGGAAATGGGTTCCAGACGCCACTGGTACACAGTGTTTATATTGTAAGTTGCTGAATAAACAGCTCTCACACAAAAAGTATAAACAGTTAACAGTTTCCAAGTTTTCCTCCATAACAGACAAGATTGAGTTTGTAACCTTAAAATGTGTGTATATACTATTTCAAAATGTTTATGAACCTGAGACTAATAAAATGACGTAAAAAACACAATTTACTCAATGTTTCTTGTAGTGGAGCTACACCCTGTAACAGTTCCGGTTTTAATATAAGCTGTCATTTTCCCAACACAACACAGTTGCAGGAAGCATTGTTGAAAATGGAACAAATTAGATTAATAACACACAATACACTTTAGCACTGAAACTGATTCCACTGGCTGTATTTTCATATCATGCAAATGCAAGAGAAAGAAACTATATACAGTGACTTTGTTCACAGTCAGGTACAAGAGAGCTGTGTCGACATGTCTTGTTATTCGGTGTTGGTATTTCAGCAACAACACAATATTACTCTTAATTATGGACAAAGTTATTAAGACAACCAAAAACTGGACTATTGGTACATATTCATTGACTGAATAATTAATCATTCAGCTAAGCCACATAGCTTCCTGCTTGCAAGTTCTTCTCTGGACTCACACCAGTGACTTACCTTCATTGCTCCATATCTCAGACTTTATATGGACAGAAGACAAGGTGAGGATGGCAATGACTATCAGACCATATGGGTGGCATGACAAGACCGACATCTGCAAAAGACACAGAGGAAGGAAAGCACAGCATTAGAGGACACTTCTTCCAACATCAGCTCCACCCAACACAAGACATGGAAACGAACAGGAAGCTGCAGTGCTGAGAGATAAGGATTGAGGCGCAGCAACAGGAATCCATAAAGTTCTCCTTCAGGGGATGAGGTTGTTAAGGACCTGATCTTATACAAATCCAGGGTTGAAAACTGCTGCTGTGCTCCTGAGAACAGTGTTTGACCAAACACAATGTCCCGTTATTGTCAGCTGTGTGACTCACAATGGGAAAAGCTGTAGGTTATGCAACTGATTTTGACAAGGAAAGAGATAAGTACACAGATCATGTGATGAAATGAATGCACATCAGTGCCCTGGGGCCAGATGGCTATCTGTTTGCATGTCCTCATATCCTATGAATGATCCATGAAGCCAGATCTGCTGGATACATTTCCTCATGTGTACTCCATCAGCAAAAAGAACACAAAGTCCTGAACAGCTCTCGATTTCTGCAAAAGCTTGGTAAACGGCCTTTGTTCTGTGCATTCAAACATGGTCTGTGGTCATTCCTCCCTGAAACCAACAGCCTTGTCTCAATACCAGGCCAGCTGCATGGTCACTTGTGGTACCAAGGCTGAGTATGTATGAGGTTTCCTTTGACAGGAAGCCAGGAGCAGATTAGGCATGGAGGCCCCACCCTTGAGCCAGCAGAACTAAGGACCAATGGCCTAAGGGAAAGGAAGGAGAACTAGACCAAGAGGTTCGATAGCATCACTATGACTAGCGATAAGCCAGAGTGTTACACAAAGCGTTTGTAACAGCCATATACTGTCTCCAAAAATAGACCCTGCATCAGGTGACAAACTACAAAAACATTTTAATATGCAAACACCAGCAAATGTTACAATTCCTCCGTCAAAATTTTTTCATAACCTCACAAAACAACACATTTTACAAACTTTTCCAACTCTTTATGTACTCTGCTCTTTCCAGTCATGTACTTGTAGCTTTTCTAAGTAGGTAAAAGGACAGAATTTCACAAAAGGTAACGTTACCCCTTAGCAACATGCTTCTTATGTTACTTCACTGTCAGTGAAGAAGTCAGGCTGCTCCCTCTTGTTTCTGCATCGGTCTTGTTGCCGACTGCTAGGTGTACTGTTTCTTTCAATGAGCGATCCAAAGTGACGGAGCTCAGGGAGACACACAGTTACCGAGTCCCTTACTCTGATACAGCTCTGTGACCAATAAAGTCCCTTTAGACCCTTCAAACCCCCACCACTCAGATTGACCATCTCTCACCAAGGAGTGAAGCAAATGGGCAGGCCAGGTTCTTGGCAGCTAGTGAAACTGAGAATGACACCTGAGATAAAGATAGGAGTAGGACGCCCACGCACTGAGGGACTGACTGACATGGAGAGTGGCCTCCAGAGACTGCCTCTGACAGGTGAACAGGATGAGGGGGAGAGCCACATTCCAGGTGGAGCAGTCACAAAGCCTTGCCGCTGGGCCTGTTGCCCAAGAGCTTATTCCATCTCTCAGTACGTACTCCTCAGAGGGAGGTACAGTACACCGTGCACAACACAGTATGGAGGGCAGAGCCCATCTGCCAAGGAGCAAAGACCGTCTCTGTCTTCCGTAAGAGCAATCCCTCTCTGAGCAGGACACTAAAATGGAGAAGTATTAATAAACAGTGCCTTGCATATAGGGCTAGATCTGGACTAAACTAGATTGTGGGCACTTTGACCTTTGACAGCAGATTGAGCAAACACTTGTGCACTTTTTTCCTGAACTGTCTGTTCTGTTTGTATGTCAGATGGGCCATAAGTCCTTTGTGGAAAAATGGCTGGTGCAGGAAGACAATCATTTAAAAAAAAAAAAAACTGAGGTTACAATATATGACAGAGCTGTGCTCTTGACAGACTGTCTGCTAATGGAAGTTGATAATGTAGATTGCTATCCTAAGATAGGGCCACGTAGCCATGATCCAGGAGCAGGACTTATGCCTAAATGGTTTTCAATTGCCCAATTTAAACAGACAAATTGTACCTTTGAACAAAAGGTTTTGCCAAGCAACCAAATAGTGTGATGTATAGTTAGAGCGCGCTCCTATTCCGGGCCATAAAAGCATGAGTTTGATGAACCCTGGTGCATCCTGACGCCACCACCCTACCTCCTCCAGCAGGGCTCATCATGCTGCTGTCTAACATTTCATGTAGATCCCAGTGGGGTCTGTCTACAAGTTTAACAGTACAACATCAACAACACACACACACTGCCTGAAGCCGCTTGTTCCGAGCGGGGTCGCGACAAACCGGAGCCTAACCTGGCAACACAGGGCGTAGGGCTGGAGGGGGAGGGGACAGACCCAGAGCGGGACTGACTGACCATCACAAGGCACCCCAAGCAGGACTCGAACCCCAGACCCATCAGAGAGCAGGACCTGGCCAAGCCTGCTGCACCACACACCCCGCCCCAACAACAACTACTAAAAGGAAGGGCACTCACTATTGTTATTAGGTACAGGATTTCCTTGGCACTGGAACAAAGGCGAAAGGAAACAGAGCACACGTACATTCAACAAGAGGTTAGTAAAAGTGACATTTACTAAGAAAAATATTTCTATGGAATTTAAAAAAAAATCAATTCTATCAAGAAACCAAAACAGGAAAGTCACAGAAAACTGGTAACTTTAAAAAGCAGTAACTAACAGCGCAGCAGCATTAGACTGAATAGGAGCTGCTCTAAATTCTTTGAAAGGAACAACAGTTACATTCTAAGTAAGTCGGAGTTCCAGGGACCGAGATTAGTCCCACATGTCTGCAGACTGCGAGCGCTGCAAACGGCCTCGTGGGGGGCGGAGCTTCGCTCCACTCTCGCTCGGTTTCAAAGAAATGTGTCTGGCACAGTCATCAGCAACTCTTCCAAGCGCCAATCGAGACGTGTGGATTACATTACTGAAATCTGAATTACATCTCTTTTGAAAGCAAACTCTGCAAACTTGTGCGGCAGACTAATTGGACTTGCGAAGGTTGTCTCTCAAGCAGTCGTGTTGTCTCTGGAGCAATGATTTGTTGCTATTAGTGACTAAGAAGGCGATGCATAGGGGTTATAAACTAAGCCGAAGGGATAAAGAGGAACTCAGATGTTGACTCCATTCGTTGTCACAAATAAACAAACAAACAAAAAAAAAAAACAAAAAAAAAAAAAAAAAAAAAAACATGGTTTTGCTTCTTTTAAAGTCAAGAATGTTGGCACTAGCATAAGGTTTCAGGCACTCTTCGGCAACTAGGATGGTGCCTGGGCTCGTGGGGTTCTGACCGCTCTTTAAAAAAAATCACTGGCTAGTTGAAAAAGGCCAGGGATCATTACTGCAAGGAAATGGCCACCTTCAAAAGGTCAGCCTAAACCAGCGTTGTTTCTTCCTCGGCGCAAACTTGCTTGAGTGTCTACATGACTCAATTTTTTTTTTGAATGGATACATTTTGACACCTACACTGGAAGTCAACACTTAACTGATGTTACATCCTTAACTGTATTAACTTACATAACCTTCCCTTTCTTTAGCAGAAAAAAACATATTTCAATTGCTAATAAAAAAAAAGAAATAAATAAATAAATTAAAAAAAACTTGATGGCCTCAACAGAACGAAGATGCCAGAAACCATTTCTCAGCTGAGCGAGTAAGAAAAGTCTACTCTATGTTGCAGTGATAACCTCCAGCTCACCTTTTTCCCGCATGCATCTGTGTTTGTGATCACATCCCATAACCATGCGCCCCATTGCCCTGAAAGACTCACCCATCACATTCAGTGAAATACAGTACCATGGAATTCAACATGCAGATCGCTTCACTGTACCCTCACCCAAATACATAAGGCCCAAGCCCCTTACTTGCAAGTGGCTGCTTTGTTCGGTGACCCCTTCAGTTTTGGCCTCCAGCCTTGATACGGCTGACCTTGCTGAGCAAGTGCTGCTAAAAATACTTATCACAATGCAGGGAGGATGGCTGACAGCCATGGGGGGGATGTGGGCAAACAAAACTGTACAAAACAGCAGAACAAAGCACAGTTCTACAGAAACTGGGCACAAAAGGTTTGCAAAAGTCTTTAAAAAAAAAAAAAAGTGCGCTGAATTCCAGCACTGCATTCCACTTCTTGTAACTTAATTAGAACTTTGATTCATTTCAACAGTTTGATCATGGAGACTGAAGCAATGAAAGCTGACAAGTGCACCAGGGGACAGTAAATTCTGAGACAGTCTGGGATACGAAAAACCACAGTGTGAATTTTTTCATAAACACACAGTGCAGATGAATAAACATGCGGTGAGATCCTATAAAGGCTTGTGCAGTGAAATAAGTGAATAAATAGATATTGAGCAAATTACAATGTTTGTGTTTTGATTTGATCCTGGTGTTATCAGATGTGCCTCAGCTACAGACTAAAAGATGCCTAGTTTTCTTCTGCATTCTGAGAATTTAAATGTATGGCAGTTTTACAGGGGAAAAGAGATAAATTCAGCATCCATCTGTTACATGGACAAACTGCTAAAATAAGTACATTGGATTAGTGCAGGAGAAAAAAAGAACCTGGTCATGGACTGCTTGCAGAGGCATTACTCTTTACAGGACAACCAGCTAGCAGATGGATAAGAGGATTTAACTGATTCTTGGCTTGCATTTAAATCGCTTGCCATAAAGCAGGGAAGCAGCTCTGCTCCTTGTGAAGGAAGAACATCTTTAACCTGGAACACATGCAACTCAAAGCAGCATAATGTCTACATGCTTGTGTGGATCAGAACACGGAATGTATATGTGAGATCAGGCACACTGGAGTTTAGAATTTCCCCTTTTATCAGCTGAATGGATCTTTCAAACTATCAGATATTTTTGGGAGGGGGGAGGTGGGGACTGTGCTATGCTCCCCTCGTTCAGTCCCTCCTCCACACAAGTCTGAACTTTGCCAGTCCAGATGACTCATTGGGTAACAAGCAACTACAGAATGGCTTTTTGTAGAGGGAAATGAAAGGAATGAGAAAAACTATGAAGCCTTGAGTCTAAATTACACTGTATTACACAGTGGGATGTCTATGGATTAACCAGAGGGGGAAAACATGACAACATGACAAAGACTGCCACACTGTAAAGTCTAGTGCATATTTTCAACATTAACATGCTGCAAGCTTATACAAGGGTAAGTCAAAAAGATAGTTGTGGATACTTTTTGACTAACTGTAATACTTTTGCTACACATACCACACATGCCTTATCTATGAAACAAAAAAACAAAAACACTTTTTCATCTTGAAAAGAAGGAAATATTATGAAAGACTCTTCGGTAGTCACAAAACTCAATGGGCATGTACAGTATTCTGGTCACACAGGTAAAGCAGGGCAAAAACAGAAGGCAGCTGATTGTCTAAATCACAGCACGAAAATCAGTCACAGTCAACAGTCCCATTCACAGCTGAAAGTGGAGACACTAGAGCATAGGAGAAGGTTTCATGGTTAGAGAACTAGAGCATAGGGCAGTTCATTTTACAAGACAAACACTTGAAAAATGAGCTCTCTGTGATTGCAAAGACATTTACATAAGGACCAATGGGACGTCTCCAAAGTGTTCACAGTCATGAAGTAAAAGCAGCAGGTAGGGATGATGCATGAATGAATGAAATGCATACAAAAGCAGTTGCTGTCAATCTGTATGTCCAGATAACTGGTTGGATCCAAATTATATGTGTGGCTATATCTAAACTAATTAAACAGTGTGATGCTCATCTTCAAACACACTGACTGTGGTTCATTGTGTCATTACCAGGAAAGCTGTAAACAGAGTTGTGGGCACTCTGTGAAGAGTATTCCGAAAACACCCAAAACAAGCAAAACCTCCTTAAATCTGGATGAAAACCTAGCAGCTTTCGTTTCCCAATATAACCTAGCCCAGTCCAAACAACTTCAATTATGCTCACAAGACTTTCAGTCACAGGAACACATGCACTTGCACACTATCACACGGGGTCCTAAAATGTTATCAAGAAATGTCATCACCTTACTAAGAAAACTTGAGAAAAACAGGAAAGTACAACTTGTAAAGATTACTAATGTAAAAAAGAGCCACTCTGGACCTTTCTTATGAATGCTTGGTGAAAGAACTCCCTCTCTCCCTCAGAACTGCCAAATCCTTTCCGGCCTTGAAGAAGGGTTACAGAATATATCCATTTGGTACCAAATTCCCTACCAATATTCTCACATCTTATTAAAGTAGCCCAACACCATCTGCTGTCTATTATCTATGCATTTACTAGTGTAATGTCATTTCTATAGCCAACTATTTAAATAAGTACTAAATCAATGGTATCAAACAAAGATGCTGTGATATGATGACTATACCCGCATTAACTTGTTGCATGCTTACACAAGGATAGAACTTATACCAAGATTTGTATGTCACTTTGGAGAAAGGCATCTACTGAATTAGGAAGACTAAATGTAATAATTCTAATAAAAATAATTATATTAATCCTGTAATTCCCACAGAAAATACACATAAAAGCCCTTACAAGCAGAAGAAGGAACAGAGAACCATTTGGATTGTTGAACTTACTTTCAGTCACGTATGACAATTTATTGATGATTTTCCTGTGACAGCAGAGTTAGTTTAGAAGTTGTTGTGCTGCAGCCAGATTGTTGAAGACAGTGGATTAAACAGCACCACACCAGAACCCCACTCTGCACTACCGTTCCCCAGCCCCCTCACCCTGACTGATGCGCACTGTAGTGTACCTGGCATTTTTACAGTGACCTTATGGAAAATAAGTGATAAAGCAGCAAAGCGGCCTTAACAGAGGGGCTATTGTTCATTTCTGAAGGTTCCCTGGGTCCACAAAATCTTGCTGGAACATGGCCTCACTTCTTCCTGCCAAGAGAGGCCTGGGTCGCTGCAGACTCGAAAAGGAAAACAAACAGTGCAGTAAGGCAGCTTCAATATTGCCTGAAACTCGAATGAAATACAAACTCCATAACTCTTGGGCAGACGGCCGACTGCAGCACAAAAGCAGTCATGTTTAGTCTTACCTCGCAAAATTCATTTGTTTTTTTTTTAACAAGATGTTTTATTCTCCCAGCTTATTACCATCTCACAATGGCACTTATGACTCCACTTAGTCCTGAAATAAGGTATAATACCTATTTGGATACCTAAAAAATGTTTGTGAATGTATATATGTATGTATTGAAAAAGTACATGACCTTTTCACAAAGCAAAGCTGATATCTTATTTCTTTAACTCGCCATTAAGCTGATACTGTATGTCCCTTTGGGCAAAAGTATTAAGCTAGTTACAATTATTTACCCACAGCTGGGTAATTTTTATACTGGGACAATTCAGTGTAATTATATTGCTCAAGAGTATGACAGTGCGAAGCTGGATTTGAACCTGGGTTCTTTTAGTGTAAAGCAATGGCTCAACCACTATGTCACCTGCTGCCCTGTAATCATCTAGTCATTCGCTGAAAACTAGCAGATGGGGTTTTAGAACATCAGATGGGCACAGCGTTCCCTGTCCTCTTTTCAGTCAAATTGAATTTTAGTGGTACATATCTGTTAATCCAAAGCTGTCTTTATACACCGCTGTTACGGACTAAAGCTCCTGGTGTGCTTCACGTTAAAATCAGAAAAAGGTGAGAACTAGAAAATTCAATTAACACCAAGCTGTGAATCTGTTTCCACAGTCTACGGGCAGGTGACCACCAAACTCTCCACCTCATCACCACAAGTGTTTTTTTCTACTGAACCACCTCCTTTGACAAAAAGGGGATCTGGAATGAGCCACCAACCGCTGCCCTTCAGCTGTGGAGACAAGGCTGACAGATACTTGTTGACTGAGTGACATGGCCAAGGCCCCTTGTTCTCCCTGTGGTTGGGGGGGGGGAGGCCTGACCGCAACACTTACCACAGCCATGGTAAGGCGACTCCTTCCTGCCTCATTCTTTAGAAAGCAGTCAAATTTGAAAGTCCTTTTTACATGACTAACAAGCATGATGTGTACTCAACTGGCCTGGGTTTTTTTTCGTCCTTAAAGGATAGAGGGGAGAGCTCTGTCCCATTTTATACACCATTTCCACTAATAACTATTTTGGAACCAAATGAGCAGGAGCAGAAGCAGTGGAAGAAAAAAATGTAACATGGGAGTTTTTAAAATAACATCACTAGTCACAAAAAAGAATTGGACGAGCTCGTTACAGAAGTTTACAGTCAATGCTTCAAGTCCAAACAATGTTGAAGGAAGAACAAACCATTTATCAAATTATTAACTTGCAGGAAAGGGTACTGTTTGGAATTACCCAGAAGAAACGTAGTGTCTTTAGCAGTCGGGTTGTGAGTGAGAACAGCCAGTTCTGGAAGCTGGATTCCAGATTAAGTCGAGCGCAAGAGACAAAAATTGTTAAAAGACAAGCAATGAAGCAAATTCTTGGAACCAAAGTTTCACATTTGAATAAAGTTTGAGGGTAAAATAGTTGACAAGTAACAAACCACCCCCAGTTGCACATTGGTCAGAAATAATGTGGAGGTGCAGATTGGGACAAGACATATTTGGGTGAAAAACGGGTTGATAAGCAATGATGTCAACCTTTTGGCTGTATCGTTGAAATGAAAGCAGATCTTGGCTCAACAATGACATTGCAATGGAGACGGACCACTTCAGACAAATATCACCTAAGTCCAAACTAGCAGGCAATCAACCAGGAGAACAGAATCTGCAGAACAGTCATCTGGTACACATTATAACTTTCCCTGAAGCACAGAACTAATAAGCATTCCTGAGCTGGGGCAATGCCCCAGGGGCATCACCCTCTATTGGTTATTTACTTCCCCTTTTGGTAGCGTTGCAAGACAAGAAGAAGTGGCACACCTCCCTCATCAAACAGTGCCCAAGCTGGCAAACATCTGAACTCTCAATCAGCGAGCAATTCTGTTTTCTTGGTCTAATCAAAGCTCTGTTAAGGTTATTACCATTTAAAGAAAATACTCTATAAAAATAAACCTCATCGATTTCACTGGAGAAGTGGCTTAAGTGAGTCCGAAATCTGCTAAAAGTAAAAATACATTACATGTATACGCATACAATAGACCCTGTCTTGTACTTCTCTTTAGAAGAATCTTAGCTGTCCTGACAGAACAGCCTGAGTAAATGGGAAAATGGTTAACAGCTGTTTAAATGAAAAAGTCAACACTGGCAGTCACAGCCTGAGGACTTCAACGCTGGGTTGGCTGACAAGCAAGCCAGGCCCTGAAATGCAAGAATGGAGATGTTCTGAAGGCTGCAGACTGCTATGTAGCCAAGTGGGGTTTGATAAGCTGTTGTTACACATCCTTCAGTCAAACATACGCATGCAGGGCTGATGAGAGAAGGAACATGACCTCAGGGGACAAGCCTGGGCGTCAGAGGACATGGGTCTGCAAAGTTAAAGTCGACACATCCACAAATAGAGCTATGCATGTTCCCAGAGCCATTGTGAGACCTGGAACAAAGACAGTGGTGATTCAAGGACATCTAAACTATATGCCAGAGTTCCAAAGAAAAAACATTAACATTATGAACTTCTGATGAATGCATAACATCCTGATGAAGCTACTTTCACGATGTGTACAACAGTAGATTCTTGTGCTGAGGGATGCAAAAAAAGCTTGAGGGAAAGAGAAAAATTCTTATGCCTATGCACAACAGATGTGGGGAAAATATAAATGTGAGCTCCAAAAATAAAAAAAAAACCTTAAAAATCTAGTTTGCCAACACTTGTGTTAAAACAGAATTTCACAATTCCCACTCTCCTTTCACGAATTATTATGTGCTTAATGTGATTACGTGCTTCCCTCTTTGTAAAAGCACCTAGCAAATGCTCATTTACAACACCTGCCATGCAAATAAAACTAAAGTTAAACATTATCTATGTACTAGACATTACAAATTTACTAGACATTGTTTGGGCACAAGGCTGGTCTGTAACTTGTCATCGAAGTGACACGATGTAATTCAACGTGCTGTTCGTCACCAAAACCAACCATAACGCTGACGTGTAAAAGAAGAATCACTGTGTGGTGGGGTTCTTGTGATAGCCACACGCAAACCCAGGTGGCGCAGAGCACGTAGATAACCCCAGGGTCCGTCGTTCCACAACAAACAGTTACACAACAACCGTGGCACTCCATAACAAACATTTTGCAGAGTAAACATCAAAGTTCAGTTATCAAGCAGAAAACAACCACCAGTCATTGCTGTCTTACTTGTGTATTTCTCTATGTGATTAGCTACAGAGATGTATATGTGGTATGGCACTGATTTTTTGTTAATGGTTATAGCATTTGACAATCTAGCTACACAAGCAATTCAAAGCAAAATTTATGAGCAGTGACGTATATGAACTACAGGCACCAGCTGCAGCAAGCTGGGTTTATCAACAAACTGCAGGGCGGTCCAGTACCAGCTCTGAATGCCTCCACGGTCAAGCAAACACAGCGATACAATAAGAAAGCCAAAATCAAACCGCACGTTAGGTGGAGCTGGAATATTTACCCTTCAGAGCAGTGACAAATGGGGACTGTGGTAAGTCAAGGCTTCACATCATTTGTCCTACTTTTAGTGCAAACAGAGTGGTCACACTTTGGAGGAGTACTACTACATGACAGCAGGTAGTTAATGCATTCTGTCATCCTTGTGATTTTATCAAGGTTCACTTACCACAGAAACCACTGCTAAGTGGTTTTAAATGGAACACAATATAAATCTAGTTATCAAATGGACCCTCACACACAAAGGAGACACTGTTTTGGTGCAGACTATATAAAGAGTTCATGAAATAGCGACAGCCGAATTCAAAATAAATGGAAGGTGAAATGATGCCAACAACTGTGGCTGAAAACTCTACAGTCATCTTAGTCCTGTATCTCTGCTGAACATGTATGATGGCTCTTAATGTGCACCTCCATAAGAAGTCCGATACGCACTCCGCTGGAATGCAGCATCCTAGCCAACTGGGTTTTCTTTGCCTCTCCTTATTCAGCACGGCAACAGGCAAAAGGGTTCATGGATTGCCTTGTTTGGTGGTCTCTGGGCTATTTGCAACAATGGCTATTTGGATGTAGAACAAGGAATTCTGCAGTTTACAGGTGGATAATCACATCAGCACAGATCTTGGGAATAACAGCCTTGTTTGATACTTCAGCATTACATTACATTTATCCATTTAGCAGATGCTTTCCTCCAAAGTGGCGTACACCTCAGAGAAAATACAATTTGTGCATTACAGTAGGAAAAAAGAGAGACGCAGTAGCAGATATGTGATTCTTACACATATAAAAATTTCTTAACCTAGTTTGTTTCTTTCCACTTTATGCACCGACGTTCATCGCAGGAGTAGGTGCACAAAACTCAGGATAGACTAATCCTGATCACCTTCTTACAAACTTTTTTTTTTGTAGGAAGGATATTTCTGTTTTTAACTAAACATATACAATTTTAAAGGTCTAAATTCTACTGAAACAATGTGCCACACTCTACAGTACAAGAGCAAATAAACCACCAGGAAGGACCATGGTTTCTCAAGTGAAATGATGTGCCGTCCTAGCATACTACGATGCACCACTGCAGGCAGCTGAAAGCACCATCCCTATTGCCACCTGACACCTGCGAGCTCTACCCAGGATCACTGGCATTCCCAAGTCTGATCAATGACCATGGAAGAGCAGAAAAGCTCATGAAAGGCTAGCAATCTTTGTCCTTGCCTTAGTATCCCACCAATATGACACTTGCTTTCACTAACAACCAGTTCAACCAACTTGCCAACAGTTCCCCTGAATGAGTCGCCCTTTGTTAATTCTCTTACAGCCACCTCCCATTACTCTACCCCACCATTCTGGAACTCAATCACATCTCTGGCCCCTACTTCCTGAATATCCTCACATCCGCTCAAAGCATGAGTCATGGTGAGACCAGACCCAGGCCCAGAATTCTCCACCTTAGATTCTCTTATAGTTTCCTCTGACTGTTAACAGCACCGGCCACCAGATGGATGAAGCACAACAGCAGTAATAGGAAAGCCTGGTGGTCAGCCAGCGGTCATTCCATGACACCTGGGTGGGGGCAGAGAAACTCAGTAGTGGCCCTTCTAAAAGAGAAAGCGGAAGTAGACACCCCTCAAGCAAGCAGACGGGAGATTATTTCATTTTCAGGAGTGGCATTTCAGAACATGTAAGCAAAGGCAGAGAGCTCCCTTTGTGAGGAAGGAAAACGACATAAAACAATTACAAATCTCCATATCAATAAAAATTTACAGCTGCATATATTCACTGCAGTGGCACAGGTGAAATACCTTTCACAAGGGCAAAATCTCCAGGCTGGCTGAGCCTGCAAACCATCTAACCACAAGTCCAGTTCCTTAACCAGTACTCAACCTGCGGCATTTTAAAGCAAATACCCCAAAGAAAAAGCCGTGCACAGAGATAAAGATGTTTTACATATGCAAATTACAGACTGGTTCTTTCTTTCACCCATCTGAAGGATAGCATGCATGCCAGGACTGCAGACAGGCTTTTCTCCAGCTACTCATTAGCCTCAGATCACTGGCTTCTTGTTGGCGGCACACTGGCCGCAGCCCCAGGGGCCCCTGGGTGGGGGGAGCCACAACCAGGCCTGACCAAAGGCTGGTCTGGTAACTCAGCCCAATTAGAGCTTGCTCGCCACAGCAATACCGCAGCGATGAGCTCCTGCCTCAAGCAAAACAACGATCTCAAACTCCACAGTCACCGCATCAGGCTATCAGCGCCAGTTGGTGGTGTTCGCATCTCACTTGTGAAGAAGGCTGGAGAAAATGCTTTAAGAGAGACAATAAAGGCACAATTTCATATAAAACATGAGAAGACAGAACGCTACACTACATAATGAATCAAAGTCACATTGTTGTGGGTGTACCCATCTCCGGCTCCCGTGCGCATCCATACAGGGGGCAACTGCAGTGACTACACCCTTCACTCATATTTAACAGATCGCACCTCACTTATCACCCGCAACCACCTACACCCTTCTACATCTCACAAAACCCCTGTGGATGTAACTTCATCTTACACTAAAAGTTCCACGGCTTCCTTTGTATGAACCTAAAACAACAGTCTGCCAACTATTGTTGCTAAAGCCGCAATGAAATGGATGCACTCAAAGGTTTTGATTTAATGAATTCCCTGCATACTGGGTCAAAAAACATGCAGCAAAGTAAAAACTTGTGTTACACTGCTACGTGGGAAAAAACAATAAAAGATTTTCTGCCAACTGCTTCAGTATACTTCAGTAAGAGGCTGTGAAGCTACCCTTGAAGTGTTCCCTACAGCAATAGCTGTCCTCTTGTTGGCAGCTGAGCTTCACTTGCATTCCTATAATCAGCAGGCCCCTCCCCCTGTAAACAAACCCAGATTAGTCACATTCGCCCGGAATAATAGTGCATCCCTCCATTTAAAATGGCCTCCTTTTGTTATAGCCACAGCCCCAGCTGTGGAGGAGAAAAGAAGAGTTTTTTGGCAGAAAAGCGTTGATCGGATCACATTTAAACCTTCTGAACCAGTTAAAAGTATGCAGATAAGATTGCAAGTTAAACCAGCATGAAGACAACAACCCTGGCCAACAGGCTGTGAATAAATGCGTTTTGTACCCATGCATTCAACGTTCACAGGTATATCCAATAGGGGCAGCTGGCACCATAGTGGTTAGAACTGATGCCTTTGGGCCAGGAGATTGCAGGTTTGAGTCTCCCCTCCAGCTGTAACACCCCTGAGCAAAGTACTCACCCTAAATTAATCCAGTAAAATTAACCAGCTGTATAAATGGATAAATAAGTGTAAATAGCTTAACATTGTAAGTTGCTTTGGAGAGAAGCAACTGCTAAATGCATAAATGTATGTAAATATCATAGTGTCTCTCTTTACAGGCAAGGTCAGGAATGTGGCCTACATGGCGGCAATGGACTAGTGCTGAAGAAGAGCTGGTAACTGCATTATCGGAAGGACCTCTGAACAGAGACGGGATACCTTGCTGGACAAGGTCTCTAGTGCACCCAGATGAGCAAAGTGTCAGTTTCATTAACCAGATGTCTAAACAGTATGTGCTTCTCAGTAGCTTCCTTTAGCATTAGCTCCATGCCAAATTCTCTCTTCTTTACAGTTACTATTTTGCCAATCAGGGAAATTTTACTCTACTTAAAGTTCAGTTCAGTGTACTAACAACCCAGGGACGTTCCTGTTCAACAGCGGCGCGACAGTCTGCATTCATCCTGCTCATCGAAGAAGCTGTATCTAAGCAGCGGTTTGGCATTTCACTGAAAACAAAGCTGACTTTTAGCTTCTTCACAGCACACCATGCAGACGTGAGTGCAACAACCATACAACTGTGCACACATTTCTAGACAACTTTTATTTGAATTACTTTTATCAGAATAAACTGGAAACAAAAACATAAAACTTTTTGGTCTAGAGAGCTCATTTTCTACATTTGCTCCACTTCAGACTACCACTCTTACACAATGACACTGATCTCAAATTGCTCAATGTGTACACAGAGCAAAAAAAAAAAAAAAAAAAAAAACAGCAATTTCTAGGCATTCTAGCAGTGATAAGCAACAGAGAATCACCCAGATCGCTTCCCTTGAGTGTAAAATCACTTACAACTATTGCCTCTCATTGCAGAATATGCAGAAGCACATGTGCAGACACAAAAATATATACAAACAAATTAAAACTAGTAAATGTAAATAACAGAGTCATAGCCCACTGACTTCTAACTTAACCTCGACCGAAGTGAAAGGCCAAGAGAAACTGGAAATTTGTCAACTGTTAGAGAAATAAATACGTACCACCTTAATTCAACAGGCTATGAACTTAAGAGTGGTGGTCTCAGTCACAACAAAAAAAGTGGACCCACAATCCAACATACAGAACTACTGTTACTTATAAACAGATCAGACATTACTGTTTAAGTTATTTCAAAACAGACCAAGAATTCAATTCAAAACAATTCTGCTGAGCCTCACAGAAAAATATATTCTCATTAAGCAAAAGTGAAAGTATTCTGTGATTAACACGATTGCATACATATTTCCGACATGACACAGTAAACAATCACATTTAAATTACTAAACATTTCTTTTAAACTAATACATGCTTTTTAAAACCTTAATATCATTACACTGCAGTCTTCTTGCATTTTGAAAATAACAAAAGCAGTACCGCTTGCTTTGTTTTACGTACATTTTCCTGGAAGTACACCCACTTTCCAACTACTGAAATACATTATGAATTTTCAGCTCTAGAAATGACAGCAGGTAATAAACACACCTTAACAGTTTCATGCCTGCAGGCTATTCTGAATGCTGCACCAGGCATACAGCACTAACTCATCATGAAACTTAGAATTATTCCAACAAGGCAAGGAAATGCCAAAAAAAAAAAAAACACAGCCTGAAGCAAGATACTTACATTGGCTGAATTCTGGCACAAAGAAAGAATTTTGAGAATAAATAGACAGAGAAAAAACATTTTGCCAAATATTTCCATCGGATGTGTATACATCGTAGGCCAAGCAGCAAACATAAGCTCTGGAATATGCAATTCTTTTCCCACATTTTCTGCCACGACATCCTCAGTATTTCCCGATTTCCTGCCCGAGCACGAGCGCTTCCGAATTCCCACAAAACGTCCTAGCGCCCTTACCGTGTCACAGAATGCTGTACCTTCTCTGCTGTCACATCCATGCGAGAATATCACAAGACACCGTATGGAACACCGTGTACACCATCACTGACCTGGGGGGGGGCACACCCAGTTCACACACATGGCCAACGGGAAGTCAAAACTGGCCAGTGATGGTCTGCGTGTCTATCGCGCACGCACACACACGCACACCACGTGAACTACTGCCCTGTGACTAATGAGAAGAGGAAAGTGAATGCTTAATTGTAAGGGTCAGCGCTCGTTGCCTTTTGTCCCACCTTTATATCTCTCCCAAAAGATTATGAGTCATAGGTTTTCAACTTTTTCATTTCACCAATGATCTTTAAACAAGCTCATTTGAGTGTTTTTGCAAGCTCTGGTCTTGAGATCAAAGATGAGAGTATCTCAAAGATGGTTGTATTAATAAGACACAGAAAACCTCTGTGATCACAATTCTGAGAAAGAAAACAGGAATACAGCACAACATTGACTACAAACACTGAATTTAAGGTGAAACCGAAGGTGAAAATATGAATGAGTGTTTTGTAAGAGTATGCATCTAACCAGGCTGAAGTGGAACTCAAAGGTCCGTCTGAAGACGCTCTTTTCTCCCAGACCATTTATTTATACAACCAGAAGAGCGCTTTACAAGGTATGTGAACTCTTTCATGTCAGTTCCAGTCCTGTGTTTGCATTCCACTTTTTTTAGACTCTATTTACAGGCACGCTTCCCCTCCAGACTCCAAGAATCTCCTCCGCAGAATGTGAAGCTACTTTCATAAGACATTTTCATGAAGTGTCTTATTCCTTCAATATTTCATGAAGTGTCTTATTCCTTCAATAAAGGCCCAAAGAATCTAAAATATGTCGAGACTGTTTTACCTGAAACTTTCTAACATTGCCAGCAGACTCGTGAATGACTGGAATTACTGAAAAACCGAAGCTTTCACGAGCCGTGATACCTCACCTGACACCGAAATGTCAAAAACAGAGCGAAATGTCGAAAACAGAGCAAAATGTCTCTATTGGATTAAAAAGACGAAGAAAAAAAACCTTTCCGAACAAACTGGTGGATGGAGGCAACGTTGTTCAGTTTACTACATTCTCAAAAAAACTCTTTAGGTGTAAACTTTATTCCCCTAACTACCTACCCTAAATTTATAATTTGTCCTAAAACCTTACTTTAACGATTTTAGTTAGAAACAATGGGGGGAGGGGGAAACTACAGCACAGAAATGAAAGAAAGCAAAAACAAACAAATTCAACCAAAGCACGAAACAAGCCGATGGTCATTATGTTGTCAGCAATGATGACAAGATAATATGTCAGACAGACAGAAGCGCTCAGCTATGAGTTGTGTTTTTAAGGACATGGACTTCTTCTTCTTCTTCTTGTCACTGCGGAGGGGCGGCTGCCAGGGGGTCACTCGCTGTGTAGACAGACGGCGAGGGGACATTGGGACGGTGTCCTTGGCTTCATGTTCATGAGACACACTGACACTGGAGCCATTCCACACACCCACCCACCCACAAACACTTTCACAACACATCACTCCCTCAAAACTCCAGTCTTTCATCAACTTCCATAGTACCCAGAGACTTTCATTAACTCCCAGGCATTAACTTTAAGTTCCATACTCCTCCATACACTCATACTTCCATAACCCTCCGCTCTTCCCTACACTTCCATAACTTAACCTTACCCCCAACGTTCTTACTTCCATAACATCCATGTTGCTACAATTTTTCCATGTATTTTTCAGAACATTCCACACGCACTTTCCCCCCCCCAACATAAACTTCCACACACTCCTCCCTCCCCACTTCCCCGCTCTTCCGAAAACTTCCAAAACTTCGCACACGTTACCCTGCATTTCCACACTCTTTCCCCGGACGTTCCGCACACCACCGCCCGGTCAACAGCGCCGGTGTCCGCCGACGGACTCCTCACTCACCTTACTGAACACTGCGGGGCGAATCTCGGCCCGGTTTACGCGGATAAATTTGTCGAACTCCTCTCCATGGCAGCGATTCGACGGCGCTGCAGCCCCGCAGCGGAGAGTCGCAGACTTCTTGCCGCGTTCGGCGCGAGCGCAGCGCTAGCGGACGCAGTCCATTGGCGGCTCGCGCTGTCAGTAACTGCCACTGGGGGGGGCCCCAGTTGGGGGGTACGGCCGGCGGAGCAAGAGCGTGCCAGAAACGCGCAGACCCCGGAGCAGCGTGAGCTCCGCGGATGAAACGAGCACGGTTTGGGATTCGCGATTTCGACAAAACTGATTCTAGATCAGTGCGCCGGCTCGCCGTGCGCTGGGAGTGGCGCTGTCACTGGGCTGCCGTGCTGGTTTTCGGGAGTTTTCCCCCCCATTCGAAAACCTGCGAAAGCCTGGGTGTGCTGTAGTCTTCATCATGGAAGCTAACAGAGTTATTTGGCTCTTGGGGGAACTGCCATACTGGGTCAGTAGGGCTCGAGGGCTCCGCGTGATGGGAAACTTTCTGTAAGGACGGGAGCAGAAGTCATGATTTTGTGGTCAGTGGAAAAAATGAACGGTTTTGAATGTTGGCCAAAACGCAGCTCAAGCAGTTGAGTTCATGTGCCGAGCGGTTTTCCCGTCTTTTCTTTATCACAGAGAGAAACGTACTGTTTATGTTAGCCATGTAATAGCCTGCTTTTCGTCGTGTTGTGCACTTAAATCGCTAAGAAGATAGTGAGTTACTTTATTCACTGCTGTTTGCTGGTTGACCAGAGGTTTTGCTTTAAATAATCATGATGTATGTTACAGAAATACCTCACACACCCCACGACTCCACTTCAGGCGAGGACTTGACGCCAGTTCAGCTGTAAATAATACATACGAAAGAGCTGAACAATGAAATATAAAAACTCATACGTTGCATTATTAATTGCTGACACCAGGTGACTTACAATCAATATTGGACAAAGTTAACACTTCTTTACGCATTTATACATCAGGGGGTTTTCTTGCTGCACAAGTGAATTAAAGGTAAGTAATCAAGCAAGGGCATTACAGTTACAGTAGGAGTGGAATTAGAACCAGTAACCTTGCTGCTCCTTCTGCAGCTTATAGTTGCAAAACAGGACGCACGAAAAATAAATAAAGCACAGCTGAGGTTTCATGAAAATGTGCTTCTAACCGCGCGAGATTTAATTAAACCGCCGCTGGGGCTACGTACAGATAGCGAGTTAAAAGCGGGAACGCTGCGCGTGGGCGCCGCGAGACCGCACACTTATTGTCAGTGGGCGCTGACTGAGCACGTGAGTTGCGCGCCAAAAAACGGTTAAACTGCAGAAAAGAGACAGTCTTACGTATTCTCACATCTTTAATGCAATTAATATATACTGTAGTGTGTTGTTACTCTGAGAACTGTCTCCTTCTTAGTGTGTGTTACCATAGTCCTTGGGAGAAGTACAGAGTAAGGAATAAAGGCATCTAATAACGCAGAAGGGTGCAGAAGCTGCTTTAGTAAGAGTAACATTACGTCATCCGAACCTGAAATATTATATATAATCTCCAGGTTTAAATGACACATGTGCTCAGTCTGGACTGAAGGGATTACACAAAATATTGTTACAACACTCTATGGGATTTCAGTACACATTTGGTATGAGTCACCAGTGTCACTTTATGCAGTTGGGTCTTGCTCAGTTTTTTTTGTACAGAGTTTTCTTAAATGTTTCTTATTATTATTATTATTATTATTATTATTATTATAACAACAACAAGAGAATATTATTAGAACTATTATAACTGCTTCAGTGCCTGTAGTAGATATCCTATACATGGGCTCTGGTCAGTATAGGAATTTACCAGTTTGATTATTTACTTAGCTGTATAAATGGGGAATAAGAACATAGCTTGAAAATGGGCTTGCATCTCAACGTCAAGACTAGCAAACTGGAAAACACTTGATGGAGAAGAAGTAGTAGATAACTTCAGTCTACTGGGATCATCCATACATCGTCAACAACCATTTGTCCCAAGCAGGGTCATGGCAAGCTGGAGCCTTGCCCGGCAACGCAGGGCACAGGGCCAAAAGGAGAGGGGACACACCCAGGACGGGACGCCAGTCCATTGCAAGGCCCCCCAACAGGGCTTGAACCCCAGACCCGCCACGCAGTGGGCACTGGCTGAAATTGCCGCGCCACCACACCCCCCCCCCCACCTACTTGGATCAACAATTAATTAAGAAGTGACAAGCAGCAGGAAATTCAACGACAAATTGCTCTGAGCAAAACCGCCATAAAGAGCTTTGACAAAATTCTCAACTACAAGGATGTGACTATACAAAAGTCTGACTAGTTCAAGCCATGGTTTTCTCAGTCACGTCATATGGATGCGAGAGTTGGACAGTGAAAAAGATGGACAGGAGGAAAACTGACACGTTTGAACTATGGTGCTGGTGAAGAATCCTGTCTTTACCCTGAACGGTCCGGAAAACAAATGCGTGGGTATTGCAGCAGATCGAACCAAGGATGTAATTGGAAGCTTAGATGACACGGCTTTGAGTCTCTTACTTCGGACACATCGTGCGGAGAGAACAGTCAGTGGAAAAGGACATCATGCTGGGCGAAGTGGAGGGTCGCCGTAGAAGAGGAAGGCCTGCTACGCGGTGGATCGACAAAATCGCCACAGCCATGGATGCCCCATTTTCAAATCTTAGCCGGTTAGTGGAAGACCGGACGCTTTTTTAGGACAAGTATCCATGGAGTCGCCATGAGTCGACATCGACTTGACCGCACCTAACAACAACAACAACATAAATGGGGAAACAGTTGTAAATAGCTTAACATAGTAAATTGCTTTTAAGAAAAGCATCAGCTAAATTAAGTACATGGTATTCTTTTCACATATTTATTTTGTAAAATGCCTGAGGTGGAATAAATGCTATCCAATTTTTTTCCCCCAGAACTGGCAGATTACAGTAGAGACCCCCCCTCAAAAAAAAAAAAAAAAATAGGAGTGTAATGCCATGTTAATTCATCTCCCTTCCACAGTGTTTATAACTGGTGTCTAGTGCTCCTCCTTGTCAGTGATTGTAATACTGCTAGTAAGAATATGTGTACAGCTAGTATGCAAACCAAAGTGGAGATGATAAAGTTGAAAGTGGCAAGAAGCTGAATGTTGTGCATGCTTATTGAATGACTCTGTCAATGATGTACATGGAACAGAAGTTGGTGGAGACAAAATATTTTTGTTTTTGGTCATTTAAAATTAGTTCTAATCTGGAAAGAATTTAATAAAGTTAATAAAATTTTTAAAATGTGTAGTTTTTTGTAATTTATTTCCATATTTGAGGTTTTCTATAAAATCTAACAAGCAAATAGTTTGAGGGATATTCATATTAGGCTTTTGCTGATTTTTATGGACTTTGGATTAATGAAAAAAGGAGCTGTAAGCACCCTTCTGAGCCAGTGTCATTATAAGGTTAGGGGCCACCATAAATTCATCTCTTACGTGACAGGTTCCCATACAATGAAAAAAATTGCTACAACAACATATACCCTTGTTTAATACAACAGGCTAAATATGAATCTTGCAATCAAATCAAGATCATATAACATCAAACATTTGTTAATCACACTAAACAGCACCTCTGCTGTCGATGCCCTTGTGCTTTTCACAGTGAAATACACAGAAATTCACTATTTCTTTACTTGATCAACAAAAATAACCAAAATTTATATAGAAAATGTTGAAAACAGTGCTCAGTGAGCTGAAACAGGCTGCCAATGCAGACAGAAGGATACGTTGAAAGAACAGAACACAAAAGTTAAGAATCATAGTTTTAGCCCAGGAATGGATTATTTTTCTTTCCATAAGAATGAATGGTAATTTAACCCCCGCGCAAGGCTCTGATTTCACTGAATAATGAAGCCCGTTGTGTGAGTAACGTGCACGTGGTCAGTCACGTGTAAGAAACTGTCTTTAGTACTGAAAGGCAGACTCTCCACCAGCTCATTTTGCTGTCAATAAAGGCATTTTGTTTGTGGCAGACTGGTAGCTCAGAATATCTCTGAGTATTGAAAAATTAAAAATATCTCAAAGTTCGTCACTCTGCAGTTTTCCTTTACGGAGCTGTTGAATAATTACCGTCTTTGTCCCTTCAGCATCACTATATAGTATTAACTACATCACTACAGTTTACTGGGCTGTGAATAATTTTTCATTAAACATCACGTTTTAATCAGCCGGTGTTTGAAAACACACTCATTGCCTTGCCCCCCCCCCCCCCCCAATGGCTTTGGGCGCAAAAAAAAACTTTTAGGCGCACATTGTTTCCCTTTCCTTTTGTTGAAATCGGGCTTAACTCCAGTGTATATAGAACTATTGTCAACTTAATTGGCCAAAGTAATTAAATGTTTCTAAATGTGCGCTGTAATGACGACAATGTTTGGTTTGTATAAAAAAAAAGACCGAGGCTATTATGACGGACTTCCTTTTTTTAGTATGAACTTTGAAGCTGAGCATTTTGGCGAAAGAGCGACGCCTGCTGGTTATGTTTGGAATGACAACAATTCAATTCATTTCAATTCACTTCACTTCTACATTTATGTTTATTTACATATTCTGCATTTATCTAGTTGAAGCTTTAATGTATTTATAAAGTTCATGGGTATTTACCCATTTATACAGCTCCATCACTTTATTGGAGCAATTCTTATAATACATACCTTCGTCATGGATATTACAGTCAGAAGTGGGACTCAAACCTGCACTCTTTGGGCCCAAAAGAGGTCATTTCAACCACTTCGCTGCCAGCTGCTTCTTTCAGCATGCGCTTCTCACACAGCGACACAGACCGGTCAACAAAGGATCAGCGGCATAATACAAAGTTGGCTATACATTAAAGTACTGCAATTATTATGCACATATTAAAGCCATAAATAAGCAAATTGGACAAGGAACAAAGGGACAAAGAACTCAAAACCGAAAGGCAAGCACGAAAAAAAAATCTCTGGGGGTCCAAGTAACAGTCAGTTTACAGCTATTTATAACACTATTGCTAAATGCTAATAAATTAAAGCCCAGGTTTGCATACACACGTCTCGTCCACCACGGCAGGCAGTCATCAGTTTCCATCGGCATGTAGCGCTGGTATCACGGCCGGCCTCCTCGGGTCCTGTCATGTGGAAACAATGCTCAGTGAGAAAGAACAAGTTAGAAACTGATGACATCACGAGATTGCAGAGGTTTATACACACACACACACCCACACACACAATAAAAAACAGTGCATACAGAAATGACGTCGGTCATAGATACAACAGCTGCCATGACCTTGTAACCTTTTCTGCTCATCATTATCAAACTGCTTCTTAAAAGCCTTTCATAAAAGCAGCCAAGGGATAATTACCCAGTGGGCGTCGGGGTATGAGAAAGGACCGCAAACCAGACGTGTGGGACAGGCCTGCGAGTGCAGTGACACACAAGGGACGTATTCCTCCACATCTGGATGTTAAAATGCAGAAGCAGTGATGCACCTTTTACCTGTGTCTTTCCTACCCGCCTGCTGCTGTGCAAATCTTTGTCTCGCTGTTTTGCTGCGGCGGAGGAATTCCGTCATCTGTTTGTGTGCACAAGATCATAAGAACAACAACAACAACAACAATAATAATAATAATAATAAGAAAAAGAAGAAGAAGGAATACAGTATTGTGGGGTAACCATTGAAGGGAAATTGTTATATTACAGTATATTGTATTACAGTAACAAATGTTAACTGCTGATGTAATTCTGTCGATTTTAATAGGATTTAGGGATTTTTTTTAGCACAAATAGGTATGAGTTTTGGGGCTCAGGAATGCACAAAAACATTTAGCATTTGAGGAGCACACTACTTCGAAAGGTGGGGCAAAAAAATATTTACTGTTTTTACTGTAATTCTGATCGCTCTGCATTTGTTGCAGCTGGTTAAGAAGCGCGGTTCTGTCTTCACCTGTCTTTGGTCGCAGCCGGTTCTGTTCCTGTCCTCATGGCCACACTCTGCCCACGCACTCCGTACTTTGTCAGGCATCTCTCTGTGTGTCTCTCACACACACACACACACACACACACAGATTCTCAGGCAATCAGGCCTCTCGCACCACATTGCTAATCCAACGCTCGCGGCTCCACCTGCGCTGCTTTCAAATATCTCAAAGCGGTAATTATTTGAAAGAGTAAATAATAAAGGATCATAATTGAAGTTGCAGGCACTTCGAACCCACGTGTTGTACAGACTGGCTGCTCCAGCGAGAGAGAAGCAATTATGAAAGAAGCCAGTTAATCCGCCAGAGGTAATAGTGACATTATTATGAAACGAAGGTAATTAACCCTGGGAACAAACATGGTTGACGGACGGCCTTTTTATGTGTCTGTGTGTGTGTGTGTGTTTTAAGGTGGGTGCGATGTGTGTTTAATCCAGCGCGGCTGTCTTTTTCAAACGCAGGCCGCAGCACACACTGGCGCTTTGGCTTGCGCTGTTTGAAGGGGGATTCCTCGCAACCCGTAATGAGGACCTCGGATCGCTTCCCTTCTCGTCAAAGGAGGAAACCGCCGCGTCTGAACAGGAGCGGAGCGAAGGTGGCGTGCGTACAGTAGATGAAAAAGGGACCAACTTCTGTACCGCACGCAGACGTCGCACCGAGAGAAGAAAAAAACGGACACAATTTCAGAGCATTAACTTTCCATTTCATAAGATTCCACAAGACAAAGGGATAAAGAGCAGTAAATGAATAGGTAAATTCAAAAGGCAGTATGGTAATGAGTGAGAAAAACAAAGAGACTTCTGTGCTCTTCTGCAGGGCAACAATTTTTTAATTTAAACCTGCAGTTCACGGGTTCGCCGGTAGGTGTCAGGGTTTATCCACAGTCGCACAGACAGTGCAAGACCACTGAAAACATCTGGGAACTTCTGTGGGCGCAACTGACAACAGCAGCAAGCAGATATACCCCAAATTTTTTTCTGGGGAGTTACATTTAGAAATATAGAAGGATAAAAGTCGGCGTAAAGCGGCAGAGCTCTTAAAGTATTCCTTCCTACAAAGAATACGATCAAAAACTTTAGTAAGCGCACTGTGCATAACGATAATTGATAGTGATTAGGTCATTCCTTTCTCTATCGGAGGGACTCTAATTGCCTGTTTGACATTAGGAGATGATGAGGATTCATTAAGCTGCGGCGCGCTGCAGTCGAGATCATTTCAGGGTTTGTTGGCCACGGGTTCGCCAAGTGTCACCGGATTGATGCATTGGAATTACTCATTGATTTCTCAGACTTCACGCAGTCTCCTCCCCGCATCCTTTTTCTCAGGAACCTACCCATGTTGCAGAGTGGTTACAAAGTTGTCGGTCTGATCGGCGGCAGGAGGGCCTGCCGTTCCGTTGCACTTAATCTGAATTCCTCTAATTAAAATAATAATTGAATTGCTTTGCAGATCATTTCATCCAAAAGGCATCATCTGCCTTGCAGCTTGAATATTTGTCTTTATAGCTACATTTTCTGAGTCATAACTTATTATGTACCATCCTCCAAAACGCAATAGACGTCCCCTTACTTTTGAATAGAACCATCAACCTTAAACTTTGCTACTAATGGTCAAGCTATTAAAAAAAAAAATAAAAAAATAAGCGCCATGACTGTTAGATTATTCTGCGAGCGGAGACTCGGCACTCAGGTTCTTTTTATAAGCACGATACAGACTTCCACACCGGGCCTGACGTTCTTGGGGTGCCAGTTGTGTGTGGAGTCAACTCCCAGTGCTATTGCCCTCATCCTCGTTCTTCCACCGGGAGACGAAAGCAGCAGCAGACCGAGCTCCCAGGCCCGGCTTTGAAACCCTCCTCTCCCCACCCGTGTCACCGACCTGACCTGGGATCCCCTGCCCAGATCCCCAACCGCTCTCCTTACATTTGCACTTGTCCTGCGATACAGACGTCAGAGGCCTGCGCCGAGTCGCCTCGCTGGAGCCTAGGGACGTCCTCGGGAACGACGCGCCAGCCCATAAATAAGTCCATATTGGAGTCCGCCTGAAGCCGTGTCCCTCGAGACCTTCTTACCGCTGCTTTCCTACCGCGTATGAGGATGAGCTGGAGGTATATATCACCCAAACAGGCCTGATGTTAATTAGATTCTCCCCCAAGGCAGGCCCCTTCCGACCCTCCGCTACTGTACCTCCCGACCCCTCGGCCGCGTTACGGGGAGGACTTGAAAGGGCTGCACAGCAGCGTTCCAATTTACCACGGGCGCTTCTGAGCGCGAGGACGTCTGGCCAGCGCGTGCGCCGAAGGGGTTGCTCTACGAGGCTGGGGTACGAGAACGCATCAGGCTCCCCTCCCTCCGCTCTCGACCTGAAGCCGCCGTTCGGACGCGGCCGCGCCGATTCTCCCATCGTTCCCGTCGTCGGCCGCCGCTCACATTTTAGGCCAGACGTCCCAAGGGTGTCAAACGCGGTGTCAAATTTTGCACCTTTTCGTGAGGGGTGGTGGTGGGGGGGGTCCTAAAAGCTGTACCATTTATATGCATTTACAAATGTGCTGTATTTTCTGTTTGGAACAGAAAAGAGGACTTCCATTGTTCCTTCAATTACACGGCTGCGAAGCTCGGGTAAACATTCGGGTTCCATCTATACAGATGTGTTGGCAGGTGGTCCTGGTCCCACAGGGAGATGGCTATTGTACAGCCTGAATTGCCTCAGTAAATTACCCAGCTGCATAAACGGGCAAACTGTAAAATTGTTAGCTGCGGAATTCCCTTTGTGCCTCGAAATGCGAGGCATCTGAATATGGAGATCGTGCCGCGAAGCAGCTCTATATTCCAAATGGCAGGATAAAAATATGGCCCCGAATGTTTGGCTGATTTGTAAATTCTGTTATGTCTACAGGATCCTCTTTGGTGTTTTTTAGTCTTGGGGACACGTACGTCTCAAAAACGAAAATTCAAATGTCCTCTAGTGCCTGAATCACAGCTCAGCTCGGCTCTCGTCACCTACGTTTGCATATATTCGTAGAACTGACGCTTTTCTTAGCAAACGTTGCTAACGTTGTTAAGCCGCTTGCAATTATTCGCACATTTATGCAGCAGGTAATGTATTTTAGTGAATTTAGAATTTTTTTTAAGTGTATTTATTTTTTTGAGGGGTGAGGTGGCACGGCGGGCTTGGCCTGTGCCTGCTCTCTGGTGGGTCTGGGGTTCGAGTCCCGCTTGGGGTGCCTTGCGATGGACTGGCGTCCCGTCCTGGGTGTGTCCCCTCCCCCTCCGGCCTTTCGCCCTGTGTTGCCGGGTTAGACTCTGGCACCCCGCGACCCTGCAGGACTCGAATCCCAGACCCATGGGAGAGCAGGACCTGGTCCAACCCACCGCACCACCGCGCCCCCGTGCCCCCCGCTGACCCCATTACGAGAAATAAAACTGTTTCGGGAAGCACTTGTGTGCTCTCCCATCTTTACTGCTCTTTACTACACACCTGAGTACCTAAACCCTTTACTTCATTATACTAAGTTGACCTCATCTTCTGTTATTCTCTCATTTTTACTCCATCAATTTTCACATGAGCTCCTTGCTCATGGGTACTGCAGCAAGAGGTGGGATTCAAGGCAGTGACATCTGAGTCTAAAATCAAGAGATCTAATCACCACGCTACCTACTACATCCCCGTACACTATTTAACTCCCTCACCTGGTCCCAGACTTCCACATCCCCAGTGCCCCCAACTTATCGAACCTGTTTTTTTTCCATATCTGGTATCTTTCCATTCCCCCTACACACCAGACCCAAGTCTGAGTTACACATAGTGAAGGTCCAAAAGGCTGTGTCTGCAGCCAATAATCAGAACCCCAATACACAACTACACCTTTTCTGCTTTGAATGGACATTTACAGTTATTTATTTAGGAGATGCTTTTCTCCAAAGCAGCTTCCAACAAACTCTATGTAGTGTTATGAGCACACACACCTACTTACACTGGGTCACTCATCCATACATCAGTGCAACACACACACACACACACACACACACACATACACACACACACACACACACACACACACACTCTCTATGTCTCTCACACACTATGGGTGAACCTGAACAGCACGTCTTTGGAGTGTGGGAGGAAACCAGAGCACCCAGAGGAAATCCACGCAGACACAGGGAGAACATGCAAACTCCACACAGACTGAGCCGGGATTGAACCAACATCTTCTCACACCACTCAGGCACTGTATGACAGCAGCACTACTCACCGTGCCGCCCGTTTGAATTATCTGCGTAAAACAATCTCATTACCTCTGGGAAATAGAGAGGCGAAAACGGACACAGAGGTAGATCAGGGTTATTACATGGGTTCCGAGGGACCTCCTCGTGGCGTGTCATGGGAAATATCTCAGGCCAGTCGACATCTCTGGCAGTTATGTGCGTCACACACGCACAAGAGAGATTATGTGTTTATGTATTCGGAAAGGTCCTCCGTCAACAGGGTATTTCTGAAAAAAAAAAAGGCAAAGGCCAACGCTCTCCGTTTCGTGATCCTTCGAATGAGTCCCAGGTAAAACAGTGCTCCATCAAGTGTGGAGCGTGCAATTTTTTTCCTGGCTGCGAAAGGCTGGCAAGGCCTTCAAGACTTTGCCATTTTATTTGCGAAATGAAGGATGCCATGTCGGAAGCTGCCAGAAGTTCTCTCTGAAACTGTCGCAGCTTTGCGACTCATCAGGAAATCTGGGCAGGAACCGCGGCGCTCGAGTACTTTGTTGGAAAGCTCTTTAAAAGGGAAGAAATTCCTTTCATACACTATGGTGACAGTAGATGCTGTGTGCGGGTGTGTGTGTGTGTGTGTGTGTGTGTTCTCTGTAATTACTCTCTGGCCGGTCTGGACTCAGCAGGGAGGGGATTGCATTCTCCGTCGGCCTGCTGTTTGGGGACGGCTCTTTGTTTGGTCTCTCGTTTCCGCCGGAGTGAAGGACGGCTCTCGTACCCGTCTGCGGGACTCGCTCGCCCGCCGCCGCGTGACCCACCCGCGCATGAATCAAACAAATTTACGGCTCGACTGGACGTGTCATTTAGCACATTCGGGGATCCTAATTACCCGCGTTCCGTTTCTAATGAGTCGTCTGATCGCCGGCGTCCCTGTGATGAAACGTCCTGTCCGTGTGTGCTGATATTTCAGCCTCTCACGGATACACTTCCTTCTGCAATCATTTCAGAAGCACGGCAAGCCTTTTTTTCAGGTAGTCTACAAGGAAGCTGGACCCAAGAGCCCTGCGCTGCTCATTACTCACAACCACAATACAGCGGGTAGCCCCGGGTTTAAGGAAACAAGCTTGACACCTGAAGGTTGTTTGTTTGAGTCCCAAAAGCAGGTTTACTTTTCTCTGGTAGAAGAGTGGTTAAGAACACAGACTTAGATAAGCCATAGATGGCCAATCCCTTTCCAGTAGGAAACCTGCTGTTTTACCCTTCAGCCAGGACACTTAACCGCTTATCCAAGTCAGGGTCGCAGTGGCCTGGGACCTATACCTGATATGCTGGGTCCAAAGCAAGTCAGGGCACACCCGGGTCACAAGGTAGTTACTTTAGCAAGGAATTTAACCTTAATGCTTAAGCGGTCAAGGGGGGCGCGGTGGCGCAGTGGCGCAGTGGGTTGGACCGGGTCCTGCTCTTCTGTGGGTCTGCGGTTCGAGTCCCGCTTGGGGTACCTTGCGATGGACTGGCGTCCCGTCCTGGGTGTGTCCCCTCCCCTTCCGGCCTTACGCCCTGTGTTACCAGGTAGGCTCCGGTTCCCCGTGACCCCGTAAGGGACAAGCGGTTCTGTAAATGTGTGTGTGTGTGTGCTTAAGTGGTGGGTGGGTGGGTGGGTGGGTTTCGCCGGGACCTACTCTCCGGTGGGTCTGGGGTTCGAGTCCTGCTTGGGGTGCCTTCCAGCGGACTGGCGTCCTGTCCTGGGTGTTGCCCCTCCCTCTCCAGCGGTGTGCCCTGTGTTGCTGGGTTAGGCTCTGGCTCACTGTGGCCCCCAATCGGGGTGTGTGTGTGTGTGTGTGTGTGTGTGTGTGTGTGTGTGTGTGTGTGTGTGTGTGTGTGGTATAAAGCTGAATTGGATAGAAGTGTTAAAAGGACAATAAAGAAAGCGGACAAATCTGGCAACAGTGATGACATGCTGAGTGGTATGTAGTAAAGCGTTTGGAAAGGTTCAGTTCACAATCGGGTGGCAGGTGCCAAAGCAACCCCCCTCCCCCAACCCCATGGTGCGGAGTCTGCAGGAACTCATTCACCCACAAGGTGCTCCTTGTCATTCACACGGCGGCTCTTTAAAGGTCAGCGCTGTCGTTGGGCGGCGAGGGCGCAGATAGCTCGGCGATGCCGTATCGATCTCTCTGGACGCGCCGTCTCTGGCTTAAACTTTGTGTCCGAAGGGGAATGTCAAAATGCCGAGGCGCGTAAACGCCTCGGCTGGGGATCGCTGGGCCGAGAAGCGAACGGTAGCGATCTTAACCACACCGGCAAAAGGGCCCCGGATGCAACGGAGCGGCAGCGGTGCTATTTTTAGAAAGGCGCGCTTATGGAAGAGCGCCCTGGGAGCGAATCAGCCAGGGCCCGGGAGGGAGGAGACACATCCAGCACAAATAGCCATTATCGCACACGGAAATAACAGCACATGGAAATTCACAACTTTTTCCAAACCGCATTTCTTGAGCAACTGTCTTAGCTGCCAAGAACCATGTGAACGGAGCCGGTTTGCGTCCGGCAAACCTGCGCGTCGGTGCGGCTTCCGAAAGCGCCGCGGCTCCCGGAGAAAGAACTAGACAGAATGGAGTCATTTTTAATCTGACATTTTCACTCCTTGGAATTTAAAAAAAGAAAAAAAAAAGAAATCTCCCGCATTCATTTTTACTGCTCTTAATTAACTGATGTCAGAAACAAGTATTACATATTTCACTTCACACAAACATTATTGATGCTTTTGTACCACTCGGGGATATTTTCTCCTGATTTATAACATCCGTCTGGATGCTTAATGTCTTCCCTCCTACGTTTTAGTGTATTCACAATTTCCTGTTAAAATATCACGCAGGCCCGGTTCAGGGAGGAGGGATACATTTATCAGAGGACAAATTAGCTGGAAAGAAGAGCTGGTGCTGGAAAGTGGAACCCTGCTCGCTCGCATGGCCAGCTCCGAGAAGAGGCCTCGACCGACGCTTCCACTTAATAGATAAAACTCTGATTCATTTTGCTGATTTGCTTCCTCTGACTTCCCCCACTCTGAAGGTGAACGTCCCCAACGTGACCACTTGTTCCTCTTCGGCAGCAATATCCCACATGCTTTGGGACAGCTGGCAGTGTAGCGTTAGAGCTTTTAGAGCCAAAGGTCGCTGGTTTGAGCCTCACCTCCAGCTATAGTACCTTTAAGCAAGCAAGAAAGGTGGTTATCAGGACTAGATAGAAAAGATGCATCTTCATAGTAAGGGGATGTGGGTATGGGGCAGTGTGCCCCCCCCCCCCCCCCCCCAGATGATTAGTTGCATGAAACCCAAATTTGAGAGGTTTGTGTCACCAAGAGGGTAGTTGGCAGCACCGGTGACGTGCCGCAAAGTGTTGTCGTAATGGCAGTGACACTGAGACTTGTTCCAGGGACAGTTGCTGCCAAGGGCCTGGGTTCCCAAGGAGAGATGATGACAAAGCATGGGAAGTATCTTCAGCCTGGCCAGCTGGTCCATCCTGAGGCAGTGAAAGGCAAGGATTAATTAAAATATCAGAGAATCCAACAGTGGGAAAGAGGAATGTGCGCCAGCACCCCGTCTGTTTCCGCTAGAGGAAGGAGTGGGGGGGACCTAGAAGCTGGGATGGATGTCCAAGGGTAGGGGTTGGAAAGAGGTAAAAACAAGGGTGACTCAGGGCAGGAGAGATGGAGATTCAGGGGCTGGAGGGAAAAAGGATGGATGCATGAGGGCAAGATGCTAAGAGCAGCAGCAAGGAACATCCAGGGGTGAAACCAAGTAGCAGAAAGGAAGGGGATTGATAAAAGTGTCATATGAATGTTTTAATATGAGTTTTAATTAATTTTTGCCTATAGAACCCGAACGCTGCTCACCAGTCAAAGTGCTGCACTCCTAAACTTCTGGTTCCAAGCACAAGACATCCAAAATCAAGAGCAGAGTTCCCTGTTCTGGCTCCAGTGTAGTGTAATGAGCCCCCTCCACCCCTCCACCCCTCAGAACTGCTGAAATCACTCTCAACAGTCAAAGGTCTCAAAATATCTTTGGATCCACTTCAATTCCTGATCTCTTGTCTGCTCCATCAACTTGCACTATAAAATTCTTCAAAAAAGTGCTCTCTACCAGTACTATATGAAACTACTGGTGTAAAGTATACTCGTTAAACAGCGGTACTAGAGTAAGGGGCTGTACTCTGAGAATCATGTGTCAGCATCGATATCGCCAACTGCTGCTGAAATGCCCTTCTCTTCTGAGTTATACGTCGCTTTGTAGAAGACCAACCAATTTCAATAACCGCATGTCCCGAGCGGGGTCGCGGTGAGCCGGAGCCTATCCCGGAGACATTGGGCGCCATGCGAAGGGGTGGGGGACACCCACACACCCTGGAAGGGATGCCACCGCATCGCAGGGCCACAACTAGTTATCCGGGCACACAGCTGGGCGAAGGTACTTGAGCAATTGGAGGGCAAGCACCTTGCTCAACACTGCACTACAGTTGGAGGCGGAAATCGAACCGACAACCTTTGGGGCTGAAGGCAGCTGCTCAGTTTGTAGAAAAGTGTCCTCTAAATGAATAAATGTAAGTGTAAATGCAGGATGGGAGAACAAAGGACAGAGCACCTGACTACCCCTGGTCAGGGACAGTAAAGAGAGGAAAGGATTAGGAAACAGGAGCAGGGACATTCCAGGACATTTGGGGAAGGAGATGCAGAGAGAGGCTTCAACAGAGAAGAAGCCTTTCGGCGTAATGTTTCAATAAAGGAGATAAAGTCATACTTCTGAAAGATAACATAGCAAGATGATTATTTCTGAGTCACTGTGGCTCACAGAGTCATTCCCTGTTACAGAACCCGGAATCGCAGCGCCTCTGCTGCCCACGACTCTTAGAAGCCCTCTCCAGTTTGACAAAGAGAAGGCTGCAGGAGGAAGGTTTGAGCAGCAGAAACACAAAAATGAAACCATTTGACGACTGTGGTGTTGTTGAAATAATACGGTGAGGATCCCCAATTTGCTGTAGGTGGGAAGATGCAGCTGATGTGAAATATTACTCTTGTATTTTGCATTCAGGGGGCGCAGTGGCACAGTGGGTTTGCCCGTGTCCTGCTCTCTGGTGGGTCTGGGGTTCGAGTCCCGCTTGGGGTGCCTTGCAATGGACTGGCGTCCCGTCCTGGGTGTGTCCCCTCCCCCTCCGGCCTTGCGCCCTGTGTTGCCGGGTTAGGCTCCGGCTCGCCGCGACCCCGCTTGGGACAAGCAGCTTCAGAAAGAGTGCGTATGGATATGTATTTTGCATTCTGGGCATACGGCTAATATTCTGTGGCGCTTATAAACGACATTCCAATCAATTACCTTGCAGGAAATAATCTTAACAGTGAGAAAAAAAATTATTTGAATGCTAAACATTCAACAATATCCTCTCTTCCACTTCTTCTCCACCGAGATCTCGATATAATATAGAATAGTAAAATATAAATATAATATGTTCTTCACACGTGTGTTTGGAACGTACAAACGCGTACATGATCTATCCAGTCTTCTCAGCAGTAAAGTAATTTTGGCAGTAACGCTTTCACAGGGAGTGACGCGGTGGAAATAAGATGCTTTTCGAATCGCAGTTTACCGAAATGTGTTGAAATAGTTTAAAATTGCGTGTACGTGTAGGAGGTGAGAGTGTAAACAGGGATTGTCTCTTTCATGTCGTGCTTGCGAAGGAAGGCTTCTGAGAACATCTTCATGAAAGGAATCACTGATGCTTTTCCATCACAAGAAACAGGCAATTCCAGAAAACTGTACATCTTAACAGTTAAATTATATATTTAAATAAATTTAATTTATATAATTAATAATTTAAATATATATACACCCACACACACGTGTATAGGTGTGTGTCGTACATCAAACATATATAAAATCATTTAAATATACATTTTCCAGTCATCGGTCAGCTCCTTAATAAATGATTGGTGATGATAGGAATAATTACGAATGAAATGAAGCGCCTTTCATTGTGAAATGGTCACATTTAATGAACAACTTCTCATTTTATATACATCTATAAAAAGAACCCAGATACCGGTTACAAGAATCTAAAGCTAATACATACATTATTAAATAATAAACTTTTTTTTTCATGTTAAAGATACATATCATTGTTTACAAAATATGATCGGGGGGAATTAAGCAATTATGAGCGCCTGTAAAGCTAAGATGCTATATGTATATTTCATTTAATAATAAACAAATACATAAAGAGCAACAAGGTTTTTCGAATAACATAATATTAAGTTGTGATACTGGCTATTAAAGTAACATCCTGCAAAACACATCTGCAAATGCAATGGAATTTGAAAGCAAAACAGAGCTTATCCTTATTGGCTAAATTCTCTCTTTCTAAGTGAAAACCGGCGGAAACGGCTGAAAACGGTCCATCGCAAGATGATGGGATACGGTTGCTTTCAGCACGGTTACGCTGGATTTATTAACAGCTTTGTATTTACTGTGGTAAACGTACATAACAAAAAAAAAAATTTAAAAAAAAAAAAAATTTAAAGCAACATAGGAAATAATCACTAATTTCCCCCAAAAAAAGGTTAGTCCTCTCTCCTTGCTGCAGGATGCAGGTTCCTGGAATTGGCGCTCTGGGATTCCTCCTTGCTACACAGGCACAGGCACCGGGAAGCCGAGGATTCTGGGAAAGTGTGTCCAAGACAAGTCTTTGGCATGGCAAGTTAGCTGTATGTAGCTGCAAAGAATGACGTTCATCCAGTGTCCAGTGGGGCCTCCGGAACCGTTTCGCTAATTTGAAGTATCAAAAGCAACCAACACACCAACTGATTAAAATAAAAAATTAAAAAAAAAAAAAAAAAAAGAAAATGGAAAAAAAAAAGCCCAGAAGATGTTTGTTCTTGTGCTGCCAGACAAATGTGTCTTTTCAGTCAAAAGTTCCCTCAAATCTTTTGCTTCCCCGGACCATCGTCCTGTGTCTGTGTAGTGTTTTTGTTTTTTGTTTTACTTTTTGTAGAAATTTTCATTTTCCTCATCCGTCAGTCTTTCGTCGTTTTCTTCGCGAGAAATTTCAATTAAATTATCAATGCACGATATCCATTAACATGTGCAAAATAGAAAGAGACGCTCCTCGACTTTCTTCCACAGGAATGAAACGTACACATCTGCGGAACGGGGAGAGCGAGAGAGACAAGCAAATGTAATTACGCAGCAAAACAATACCCTCGTATCTGCAAACAGGATTTATTAACGCTGCGGAATTATGTGAACGTTGCAGCACTGTGCCACTACTGAGGAATAATGGGGAAGAAATTAGACTTGCAATTAAGATGTTTCTTGTTGTTATAACTTGGCTGTATCAGGGAATCTAACACTAAAATAAATGATTATTTCTATAATTAGCCAAATGGATGAGCCTTTGTAAGTACTACTTACACACTTAAATTATTCACTGATCTCCACTTCCTTCACCGCCAAAGTCGCTTCCGCTCTACTTCAAATCAATATTTCACACTGTAAAACCTTAGAACGAGAAAGTTCCTTCGGACGGAAGATGACATTGGCAACAAGGGTATGAAGTTCCAGGGGTTTAAAGTACACGAACTTGCAGTTTTATCTCCCGTGACACAATGTACAGGTCAGCAGAGTAGCACGCCTTCCTGCATCAATAACTCATTTGTGACTGAAATGTCAGGGAGAGGCGTGCACTTCCAGCGCTGAGATTTACGGTGGCCTCTCCTCACGGCTCTTGGCCCTGCTCAGGGGACCTGGGTAGCTGCAGATGCGCACGTCCCCGTCCTCCCTTCCATTTACCCCCTTTTACCTTGCACCGCTCCAGCTCGCACACCTGTAGGGATCGGCAGGTTTCCGCTCCCCGCATAACTCATTGCCCTCCCACCTTGGAACAACGGGCAGTTCTGGGTTGTCGCATTTCAGGAATGCGCAGCAGACAGCTGTTTCATTATTTATCCTCTCATTAGCGATACATCCGAAAACGAAGGAAGCTCCGTGTTGATAATATAACAGGAAGCCGGAGACGCGGCAAGCGCTGTTCAATGGAAATCCGCTGCACCAAGGAGGACTCCTGGACAAGTGAAAGAAAAGCACGTCCCTCAAGTGTTGTGAGGACTGCGCCGTGAAAACAAAAGTCTAGAATAATTGTGTCGGAGAGTAATTTACTGCTAAGATTGTATTGTTCTGGATACAGGTATCCTTCAATTTACAAACTGTCTGCTTGAAATTTTGATTTAATGACTCTAGATTGGCTTTTCATACTCAGTTTTCAATATACAGAAACAAAATAGAAGTAAGGCACACGCGCATATCGCACATCGTCTGAAACCGCTTGTCCCGTGCGGGGTCGCGGGGAGCCGGAGCCTAACCCGGCAACACAGGGAGCAAGGCTGGAGGGGGAGGGGACACACCCAGGACGGGACGCCGGTCCATCACAAGGTACCCCAACTGGGACTTGAGCCCCAGATCCACCAGAGAGCAGGACCCGGTCAAATCCACTGCACCACTGCTCTCCACCACCTCCGCTCGACGTATGGCACTATAGCTAAATTTAAGCATGTTCAAAAAGTTGAAGTTTGCTCCTTGTGCAGGTGAATCAGAAGTAGAGTAATGTACGGTAGTTGACTGACTGCAAATTTCTCAGTCTTTTGGTTAGGAATGTTAGATTGCTGCTTTAAGAGAATTTAAGAGAGTGGGGCATTACGGGGAAAGTATGAAATTCTACAGGTGTCGATGACTTATTTAATTGAAAGATTCGGAGACAGCAGTGCTATTAGCAGAAGTTTAGCTGTTGGTTGTTCAGGTTATGTGCGTGCATTTTAGTAGCTGTGGGCAGTTTTAGAAAGCTGTTCACAATAAAGATGAGGCGCTCATTAGATCCCTGCTTGGTTAATTGCTCATCTTGTGGAGAACCGATCAATACAAAAGAATAATGAGAATTACCCTGGAGCAGTTCTTTTAAATGGGGAGAATAATAATTTGTTACTAGCCCATCCATAAACCCCCAAAAATTTTGCCCCAAATATCTCTAGATCATTGTAAAACTCCTACATAACTACCAATCCTTGATTTCAGCACGATATAAAACACATTTACACACTTGAATCTGCACAGTTTGATATCCACACCATCTTCAGGATTTGATGAATTTAATAAATTAAAGTATTCCTGTAGTTCTGATTATGGCTCCATAGTGCTGAATTTGGTTTTGTTCGTGGAATAAGAACAAAAGTGGACTGAACTGTTGCTTTCTATTTTTGATAGGAAAAAGAGCATGGTGAAATGTCATATATGGAAAGCCCTAAAAAAAAGAGCTTCCCTTAAAAAAAAAAAAAAAAAATCATCCTCCACCATGGTTGGTACAGCCTTTTTAATGAGGCTTTAACGTCACAGTTGAGTGCTACGAAGGTGCGATGGAGAAGGTTCACCTTCCACTACTCACCACATGACTGACAGCAAAGCAGATGCCAGGAGCAAGCATGGTGACCAGACTAGGGTGGAGCATCCGTCCACTGCTGCGGACAACTGGGGCTCTGCAGACGGCGGTGCCGCGGACGGGGTCGTCTCTGAGTGGAGAAGAGGTGTGTCAGCAACACTAAACCGGGCTCGACAGGTGCCGCCAGGGGTTACTGAAGCACAGTAGAACATACATTCAAAAAAAAAAAAAAAACAAATCAAAGCTCAACTCTATGAAACACATTCAATCGACTTGAGGGGGAAGAAAACCATTAACAGAATAATAGTGAATACAAACAGTATATTTTGTCAATGTCACACTAATGGACACTATTTCCACTCTGGGATCCTGGGACCAGTCGGATACACTTAGTCATTTCCTCATAGGTCTGACTGCGTACATGCTGCATAACGTGCATAATGCGAATGCAGCCGTGTGCGCAGTGATCAGCACACGCCGATGCCTGGGTATGCAAGGCCGAGACCAGTCCTACACATGGTGGCTGAGAAAACGCGACCTTTGGCTCAGAAACTCCCATTTGTTAACTTCCCACATATTCCACGCGGGATTACGGATTCCACAGATCGGTCCACTCCGTTACGGCTCTCCTCTCTGAAAAACGTGAAGGAGCCGCTGCTCTGTGCTCTCTTGGCGGAGTGCCGCTGTCAAAAGGCAGCTGTGCAAACATGAATAAATAACACGCTGTTTCATCATGCTCCCGAAAAAGTTTGCGAAATTAAGGTTTCTCTGTGCCTTGTATCTAATTATTGTCAGTTGTGGGCCCATTAGCGGGAGGAGGAAGAGCCACGCTCCGTTACACCGCCGATGCCTTCTGACGGAGCTGGTTCGAGGCTCCCTTTACTGCTCGGTCTCGGGAACGTGCCGCACGGAGACGTTTGCGGGATATCGCGTCGCTTTCGAGAAGGTTGCCGTTTGATCCGTTCGCAGAGAGCCGAGCTGAATACCTAATTCGGCCGCAGAAAATGAGAAGAACGGCACGAGTGTTGCGGGAACGGCCCGGGATCGCTCCGCGCACGTTTGATGTCGTTTGCTGCACAATGCAGCTGGACAAACCAATTAGATATTTTTCGCCAGTGGAAAATGGCCTTACATTTCCAGTTATGGAATCAGCTGTGTAATCAGCATTTCTGAGCGAGTTCTGCAGCAACAGGGCCTCAACACATTCAAACGTCCAATCGCGCAGCCGGTTTCCAGGACGATGCTGCTGCCATTTAGCCAAACAAAATGCAGGCAGAGAACATGGCATCAAAGGACTTACTGAGAGCAAAACAGAGTACATGGCACCATGGTGAGTGAAACAAAACTACTTTCAGCTGAAATGTTGTAAACTCGGTGCTATATGCTTATTACTTTCAATGCATCTGAGGATTTTCTTCTTACAAGTCAGGGATGCTGTACTAAGCTACTTACACATTTATACAGCGTTCTTTACCCTTGTTCAAGGGTATTAGTGCAGGAGTGGGATTCAAATCAAGCTGTCCCAATTGCAAGGTGACATCTCTAGTCGCCGTGCTACCTGTTCCCCCATGTTTAGAGCTCAAACTTTGAATTTCTTCTGACCTTTTGTTTTTAGTCAGTGAATAAACCTCAGCTGAATTTAAAAAAAAAAAAAAAAAAAAAAAAAAAACACTGGGGAGAGAAACTTTACGCTGCCCTCAAAAGTAAAAAAAAATTCAAATGTGCAGTGGAAGAATTACAGCACAGTGACTAATACACCCATAGCTGTTATGTCAACATACATAACAGAGAATATAGATCTACTTTGGGATATCAGTGTCTATAAATAGGTGAATGGAGGGGTTAATAAATCGGGTATGATCACACTATCCAATACATGCAAACGGACAACGGTAATTGGGTTCAATAATTCTTTTAAATAGCCTGGAATATTTTACTTGATTCTGTTTATAGGATGCCGCTCAGTTTTATTGGATTATGCATGCTTAGTTTACTCCAGAATTCTTCAGCAAAACCCGAGTTGACAGAACAGACATCTGCTCTTAACTAGCTGCGCAGCTGCCCTCGTTCCGGGAGGCGGGAAAACACGGGCCGGCCAGCAGGGGCAGCACTGAGCCAATATCGCCAAATGTGTTAAGTCCTCAAGAACCCAGGCCTGGTTTGAGGAGTCTGTGTTGCATAAGTTGTGGGCTGGATCAGTGTGGAGATGCTGGCTCTGGGGAGCTTGGCGAGGTGCTCACCTACGATGACCTCTGCCTCGGTGGTGGAGGTGATTTGCTTGGGCTCCTCCATCCAGGGTGTGGCGTGCACGGCGACGCTCCAGTCGCTCCAGGTGCCGATCTCCATGTCCTTGGCTGCCACTTGGATGATGTACTCCTTCCCCGCGTAGGCATCGGTGATGGTGTGGCTGGTGCTGTCCGACAACTCCACCTGCGAAGGCCGAAAAGAAGGAAACTTTAGGACTACTGCAAGGAAGAGGTCCGGAGGGGTTGGCGGGGCGGAGCCAACCAGCGATCGCGATACCAGGAAACTGTTCTCCCAGTGAGTAGCACGGAAATTTGCACAAAACACGACTAGAGTCTAAGGAAAGCCCGCGGGTGAAGCCGAATCATTTCCGAGATCATACAGCGTCGGCTTGGAGTGTTTCCATCAAAATCCAGTCTGCGCGGTGAAAGTGTCGCTCTTCTTTTCGCGACACGCGTCACGCGGAAGCGCCTGCTTTCTACTTGCTGTCTGCGCGGGTGTTAACATCCTGTATGGTAGGCTACTTTACCTCCATGCGCCCTTAGAACATCAGCACCAGCAGTGACAGGTACTTCTCAGAGACAGTGCGCGGTGTGCAGCCCCGCTCAGGAGATCCGCACCGGTCGCTGAGGTCAAAGGTCAAGGCCGAGCGCCACGAAGGGAAACGCTCAACGGGAAGAGGAAGCCATTTGGTCGTAACTGTTCCGGCAGGATGAGCGCTGCCAGAAGCAGGGACGGTGTTGAAAGCTGGGGGGTGTCAGGATCTGATACTGTCATCGCCGGCAGTCCAGCCTCCCCCAACCCCCCGCTCACTTTGCATCAGCAGAAACAGAAACCGTGAGAAAACTGGATCATCTGAGGGGACTGCTGGATACTGGAGAAGCATCGGTTTGCACCTTTCCATGAGCCCCCCCACCATTAGATTACAGGAAGGTTAAAAACACATCCAGCCCTCTCTCTCGTCACGAGACACCGATGCCGCGAGAGGGCTTCCATTAATCATATTTGGGCTGAACCGCTGACCTTTTCAAGTTCACATTTGAATTCGACAGTTCAGAGTTTCCCTAATACATACAGCGTGGCTGTGTTAAAAGAAAAAAAAAACAAAAAGAGGGATTCTTCGTTTCTACGACACCGTTTACACGGCTTTGCCCCACCATGGAAGCCCGAAGAGCCTGAGCTGTGTTGTACGATTCGAACGCTGCTGGACTGCAGGTGGTAACCGGCCCGTGCTAATTTGCTTTGTATTAGACATGATGGACGCTGAAGTGGATGGCAAAGCACTGCAAAGTAGAAAATTGGCGCAGGCATGCAGAACATGAACCAAACGGATAGATTAACGCAAAGTTTACTCAACTGAAGTCCGATATTGTGGGGCAATTTGCATGAATTTGCATAATTCGTAGCAATGACAAAGGGGAGGGGAACAAACGGAGAGGAAGGAGTTCCACTCGACCACAGGGGCAAAAACATCAAGATTTTTTTTTTGCTGTTTGTCCGTGATGACTGAACATGCGGAGCGTGTCCGATGCGCGCTGGGATCAGCGCTTTCCAGGAACTTTGCGATTTCCATGCAAATGCACTCACGTGTGTGTTTACCGAGTGTTCTGCGTGCATGATGATGATGATAATGATGATGTACACCAACATGAGCACGCAGCGGTTTCCCGATGAGGCCAGCAGGAAGTCGGGACGAGCCCGTAAGAGCGGGCTGTCTGCCGCCCGGCCACCCCCCCGCCAGGCCTCTTCAGCTCCCTTTCACGTGCTGCTGCCGTCGAGCTCCGTCCGAGATCAACCCCACCACGGGGAGGCCTCTGCTCGCTCCAGGGGGCACGAGCACTGTTGTTTGGGACCTGCCTTTACACACTTCGCTCGACTCCACGGCACGCAGAGAGGGATGTCGGTCACCGGCTGTGGGATTCCTTGGGTTAGAAGGAAGGGCCTCTGCTGCGCTGTTAATACATATGGTGTTCAGCCCCTCCCCAGGACAAGGAATTTAGTGTGGAACAGGCTTTAGGTTCAAGAGCTCCCCAGTCAAAACCTCCACCCTTCGGAAAAGACCACTCTTGCTAAAATGTGGAAATTCTTGAATCTGGGAGCTGCACAGTATTATTTTTTTTTTTTAACTGTTTTTATAATAGTAAGTTGCTCCCCCCCCCCCACTCCCCCGCTGTACAGTGGCACTAGGAATGGGATTAACCTTCAGCTTCTCATTTCCTCATGAACCTGCACACCCTCTACTAAGCCCACTGTTCAAAGCAGAAACAGTTTTTAATACTTTTTTCATATTAATGTTATTGTTGAAAGGGAGGTGCGGTGGCGCAGTGGGTTGGACCGCAGTCCTGCTCTCCAGTGGGTCTGGGGTTCGAGTCCCGCTTGGGGTGCCTTGTGACGGACTGGCGTCCTGTCCTGGGTGTGTCCCCTTCCCCCTCCGGCCTTACGCCCTGTGTTACCGGGTAGGCTCCGGTTCCCCGTGACCCCGTATGGGACAAGCGGTTCTGAAAATGTGTGTGTGTGTGTGTTATTGTTTCGTCACATTATCTCTTTATTTTCTTCCACAACAGATAATGAATGCAATGCAGTGACCGTATCGCCTGAGCGAATTTGCACAGAAGTCGGTCACTTCCCATTCCGATCGCTTCATAGTCGCCGTGATGTTTTCTAAATATTGCCTTTTTCTCCTACCCCGTTACAGCTGCGCTCAACATCTGTCTGCACAAGCCGGGGAGAGCGCCGCCATCCGCGGAGGTGCAGTTCCTCTTTCTGACAACAGAAGGCGCTAACAGCCCTGGACATCTTAACTAACCGCACGCTTTTATTAGTATGAGGGATAGGCTATATGTGGGGGAAAACGGCTTGCATAAAGAGGTTCCGTTTCACCGTAACACATACATGTACTTTACGTAATTCTGAAGCCAGCCATGTGGGTATTGTAAGACTTTGCTTCAATGTGACAACGAATTTCTGGCTTTCTCGAGGCGAGAATGTCACAGGGACAAAACGAAGAGCAATCCAACACTTTTTTTTTTTTTTCTTCCCAGGTTATCTGCTGAATGTTTTTTCGTCCTCCGAGTCGAGGCCACGTCGGGAAGCGGTTCCGGCACCCTGCGATCGCGGCGCCGCTTTTTGCCGGAGCGCGGCACCGGAGCTCGGTGAGGTCTGCGGCGACAGGAGTGTCAGGATCCTCTTATCGTCAGCTACGTGAGCTGCGAGACTCTTCACGGCCCATTCAGGGCGTCAGCGGAGACGACCAAATTATTCCCCTCTTTCATTTAGCCCTTTATCTTCAAAGACAGGCTTCTCACTTTGGGGGGAAATGTACGTCTTTATCTGAATGCTCAAGGATTCCATTTGTAGGCCTAATTTCATCAGAGGTATGCCATAACAAACTACTCATTTTGTCATTTCTTCCTCTAAATGTCATTGCTGTTCTCCGCTCGCTGTTCCTTAACCACTTCTTTCCCGGATCAGGGCCAACAGGCCTTTCGTTGCGGACGAACGCGTCTCGTTAAGCACCTTAAATGCAGCATCCTTCGATAAACACGGTGAAGCTCGTTTAAGCTTCAGAACAGGTTCTATTTTTTATTTGAAATTATTTCATCATTGGGGGGCACAGTGGTGAAGTGGGTTGGACTGGGTCCTGCTCTCCGGTGGGGCTGGGGTTCAAGTCCTGCTTGGGGTGCCCTGCAACAGACTGGTGTCCTGTTCTGGGTGTGTCCCCTCCCCCTCCAGCCTTATGCCCTGAGTTGCTGGGTTAGGCTCCAGTTCCCTGCAACCCTGTATAGGACAAGCAGTTCAGACAGTGTGTATGTATTTCATCATTAGTGTGTACTTTATTGCAGGAATTGTTTACATTTACTCATTTATCTGATGCTTTTCTCTAAATCAGCTTACAATGATAAGGTTACAATTATTTACCCATTTATACAGCTGGGTAAATTTACTGGAGCAATTTAGGATAAGTACCTTAATCAAGCATCCTACAGATGGAGGTGAGGATCAAACTTGTGACCTTCAGATTCAAAGACAGTAGCACTAACCACTGCACTACCAGCACTTTCCATTGACTTATACGACCTCCCTGAGATTTCCTGTGATTTTGGCACACGGACTCAGAGAAATAATACGAATGAGAGCAACAGAGGTCAGCATGCCCTGCAAAAAAAAAAAAAAAGAACACTATACAGCAGATGGAAACTTCAAACTTTGTTTTATATTAAAGAAAAAAGTACCCAGTGGACTTTCTGCGAGTCGTTATTGTCTCAACTCCCCGTAAGGCGGTCAAATACTAAGAAATTTCCAATTAACTGACTCTTTTTTCCAGAGCAACTTAGAATGATCAATTTATACAGCTGGGTAATACTTACTGGAGCAATTTAGAACAAACACCTTACTCGAGGATACCGCAGTAGTAGGTGGGATTCAAACCAGTGACCTTCAGATCCGGAATTGGCAGCGCTAACCACTACACTACCAGCTTCAGGAATAGCTTGAGAATTTATGTGTAGAGCACGGAGAGTGCGGTATACGGCTGGACATGCACGCAGAGACCGTAGCGGATGGGGTTCTGACCCCAAAACGTTTTGCTCACGTGCATCCCAGTCTATAGTAAGCAGTGCCAGGGAGCAGAACCATACCCCACAACGCTCATGTGTGCCAAGGCCTGTCCCACTTCTGAGCATGTGTGGAAAAACCCAGCAGGATGCTGGGAATGAGTGTCCCGACAAACACATGTAGGCTCACAGGGTGGCACAGCCAACTTTTTAAAATAAACTCTCTAGTATCAACATTCGAGGGCCTTCATCTTCTGTTCTACCCACCCACTGTGAGCTGTTATGAAATATGCTTGATTTCGCAGTAACATCTGAGTAAATAAATAATTTATATGACTTTGCACATGGACAGAGCGGAGCCCAAAAAATGGGATTTCATGTGTTAAATATATCTAATAACCAGTTCTACTTGTTATAATCTCATTAGTCATTCTTACCCTGTTCTGCAATATTTATATTCGTAGCAAAGCCAGCGTCTGCGTTATAAATTTAAAAGATATATAGCCGCTCGGTGCAGGTAAATTTATTCCACAAAGTCAAGGTTTCCCTAAAAGGTGAGCAAAGCTTTTGCGCGATAACCATAGATGAGGATGCGGAACATTTCAATTTTTCTAACCATTTCTGGAAAACAAAAAAAAAAAAAAAATAAAAAAAAAAAGGCAAAATCTCGCAGAAGACAAAAATCACAATACGAGAAGCACGAGCAATAAATCTTTAAACGATCAAGAGCCTACGCTTCCAAACTGGGCCGATAACTTCATTTCTTGGACGTCGCAACTTAAGACACACGTGCTGGAGCATCCTCGTGAATTCGCGTCGGGCGACATCAACAGTTAGTTACTCCCTGCGCTCGAACCTTTCGGAGGAGTGTGAGAAAAAGCTTCCAACAGGGGCAGCTTTGAGACGCGGCCTTCATTGTGTGTGATCGGCAGGCTGTAGCTCTATCTTCGGCGTTGGACCTACGCTTGAGAGGGGCTTAACCATACGGTGTGGCGAAAAACAGAGAGGAAGGGGAGATTTGTACATTCTTCAGAGATTACATAAGGACAAGGCGATCGACCCAGTCTCCTGCCGCTCTCGGTCCAATTTAACTATAACACCCGACCCTGACTTCAGCCTTTTGGTATGCAAATCAGTGCTTTGAGGGAGCAAAATTCTTTTATGCAGGATTCAAATTCTTGAGCTTCTTGCTTGGAGTCGTGTATCCAGGGACAAAACAACAAGACCCTCAAAAGTGGACGCATGGGTGTTCGGGATCGGAAGGGGCTGGGGTCTGTCTTCAGTGTACAAACATGTAGAGGCCCGCATGCATGCACACACACACACACACACACACACACACACACACACACACACACACACACAATGTGCAACAAAGCCTCAGCAACCCCACAGACATCCAGAGCTAACCTCAGTAGAAGGCATTTGCTGCAAGGTACTTTTGTGCTTAAGGGGGTGTCGTGGTGCAGTGGGTTGGTCCTGGTCCTGCTCTTCGGTGGGTTTGGGGTTCAAGCCCTGCTTGGGGTGCCTTGCGACGGACCGGCATCCGGTCCTGGGTATGTCCCCTCCCCCTCCGACCTTACACCCTGTGTGCCGGATTAGGCTCCGGTTCCCCGTGTCCCATATGGGGCGTGTGGTTCCGACGGACTTTTGTGCTCGGTAATTTGGACGACACCTATGGCTCGAGGGGAGGGAGGAGAAAACCACTCCCCTTGCACCTCCTCCTGTACACATACGTGTGTGTGGAAAGGGGGATCGACCACACGCGACCCGGGACTCACGTCACACGTCGTCTGCTGACGGCAGAAAGGTCAGCACCTGCGCGCAAAGATAAAGAGGCAAGAGCCTCACCACCTCCCACCTCATACCTACAGCGGTTCCCCGTCCAGTGAGCGCGATCCCGCCGCTGGCCAGTATGTAGCGCTGCGCTTAGAGCCGTCGTCTTGCCATCCCAAATCCCTCAGTTTGAATCCCACTCCTGCTGCAGCACCCTTGACCTCGGTACTAACCCTGAACTGATGCGCTGAGAATACCCTGCTGTATAAATGGGTAAATCATTGCAAAGCTCCTCAGCTAACACCGTGCGCCTCCTTGGACAAGGGCGCCAGCTAAACAAAGGTTAAAAATAATGGTTACCATTTCTGCAACCAGCATCAGAGCATATGTGGCTGTAGCAGTGCAGCCCATCTGTCAAAGGGAAACACAGGATTGGATACAGCAGGAGGGAGGTTTGCTTTATGCGTCATTGCGTGATGGATTCATTCATTGTCTGACACCCCCCCCCCCCTCCCCTCCGTCTTCATGGTGCCATTTTCAAAGCCTGGCTGAAGGGATGGTTAGCAGCTGAAAGAGGACGGAAGAAAGGCCTTATATACGTTTAAAGAGAAAAACTCACATTTTCACATCTGGGCTTTGTATAGCGCTGTGATAGGTCTTCGTAACCTGTGTTCTTAACACGTTTGGGTGGACTTCCCATTTCATACCGTGTATTAATACTGAGCTGCAAGCCCACAAGCAAATTTTCCATGAGGAAAAATAAAAAAAAGAAAAGAAATTTGCCAGGAGAGACCGAATCTGAAGACGATCGCATGTCCTGCACAGATTTTCCTCTGTATCTGTTTTTCTCATGTGGCGGATGAGTAAATAAATACATTTGGCCAAGTGGTGTCTGCAGGTGCACCAGCTTCGGGCTGCTCCGCAAGAGCTCTTGGAGGCAGGACAGGACAGCGAGGCCCAGGCTCTGCCACATCAGCGCTGAGTAATGAACCGCGAGCAGCCGGACCGATAACGGAGCCAGGGATCGTGCAAGTAAACGCGACGAACGAGAGCCCTAAACAGACTCCACTCCGCTCCCTGTTTTGCATGCCGGCTACCGAACAAAACCTGCGCCGTTTCGCACTCAATTCAACAAGCATTTTATTTTCAGAAAAAAAAAAAAAAACCCCAAACAAACACGGTATCGCAAAACAGGCCATATGGCGGGTTTCCTCGCTTTCGCTCGGATGTTCTCTCCGCCCGAGTCCCAGGCACAACTGCGTTTAACCTCCCTCAGAGAGGCACTCTGCCTGCAACTTGTAAACACGCAACCTGAGCTAGATAGCAACACTCTGCACCTATTCGCACACGGGAAGAGATTAGCGGAAGCGCAAATCTTTGAGTTCCCCACAAAAGGCTGCAATTTTTAGGCCTAAGCCAGCAGAGGAAATCACGGGGTGCAGAGTTTAGGTAAATTGGGCTTCGCTGCAGGGGCCCTGCTGTTGTAACCTTGAGGCCGGCGGGCGCTTGAGCCGAGCCGCTCCGTCCGAACGGCTGGCCGTCCCGCTCGAAGGGGACGCAGAGCAGTAAGTTGCGTGCTAGCATGTGATGATTACGTAAGAACTGCAGGAGGCAAAAAGAATTCCTTGGGTTGAGCAAACTGTTTCAAGTCACATGTTGCCGAGGCTCAGCTTTGAGCTGTCATCCATGCCCTTTGAGTGCAGACAAGCCTTATGAGAAGCATACCTTGCATTTGATGCACGGCAGGCAAGCAGCTGGAGGGCAGTGCCTACGCTGAGCTCACATGGCACACATTATGTTCCTGTCAGACGCATTAGGCCGCCTAATTTTACCAATTATTGATCTGTGTATGATTAGACTTTCTGCTACACAGAACTCAAGCACATGCAGACAATAAACAGGCAAAGGCCTTCGACTTGGACAGAAATGACTCCAGGATGGGGGAGGGAGGACCGCAGTGCACACTGCACTCCCCATCTTCACTTCATGGCCACGCTGGTCACCCCGGGTTACATCATGTCACACTTTACCATGCCGTGTGGCTTGCAGGCTGTAAAAACAAGCCTAAAGGACCCGTACACAATGTCTGTTGCTCGAAATGCCATACTCTACCCACAATTCCACAGCAGCCGGAGAACACGGATAAACCGATCTCTAAAGAAACCGTGTCCGAGTTCTCCCACGATGGCTTTTTATTATATATATCTTGTATATACATATAAAGTTTATTTTAAAACTTTCTAATAACCACTGCTTTAATAACCACCGCTGTACGATAACGAATCTTGAGGGCTTTCAATGGAATATAAAATGAGTCAAAACACTGTTTTTTTTTTCCCAAAGTTTTCTTTTAATGATTAGCGTGTCTACCACAAAGGGCCCTCAGCCCTCAAGATTTTAAAGTTGCCTTTCAATTAGTGCCTCATTTACACCTGAAGCAGCAGGTGGGGCGACATCCTGCACTGTCATATAGTGGCTCCAGTCATGTTGTGCAGCCTGCAAGTGATAACACTACGCAGAGTTGATTGGAAGTCACAACAAATAAATCTAAATATAAGTGCAACTGGGGGGGGCACGGTCATGCAGCAGGTTTGGCCAGGTCCTGCCCTCTGGTGGGTCTGGGGTTCGAGTCTCACTTGGGGTGCCTTGCGATGGACTGGCATCCCGTCCTGGGTGTGTCCCCTACCCTCCAGCCTTGCGCCCTGTGTTGCTGGGTTAGGCTCCGGTTTGACGCGACCCCGCTTAGAACAAGTGGTTTCAGACAGTGTGTGTGTGTGTGTGTGTGTGTGTGTGTGTGTGTGTGTGTGTGTGTGTGTGTGTGTGTGTGTGTAAGTGCAATGAACACCAGGGTACCATACAGCCCTGGGTTAACCATGTTATTCACCCTCTCAGGGGTAAATCCACAACCTACAATGAAAGCTGGCTCTCTCATGTCCAAGTGGAAACCTTAACTGCGGACATACTTAGTGATGCATGAGTGTTATCCTCGCTTGCATCCTTAAACATCACTGCCAATGTCCATTCCCACGTTTCTGATCGAAACTCTTCCTTTCGTTTTACAGTAATCAAAAGTATGCTTCAGTGTTCTTTCCAGACGACGATACCTCGAAAGATTTCAGCTGTTCGTGGCCTGTATTCATTAAAAAAAAATGCATCATGCCATGCCGAAACATAAATAATGCATCAGATTAACTACCTTGTGGACCAATTAGGCCAAGGCATAGAAATAAACAGTACTGTATGCAGAGCCCTCCAGGGAGGACATGTGAAACCTCTGTCCTAAGAACCATGTAAATGCCTTCCATTCAGAACTAGTTTGACTCAAGGACTGCACTGGGATCGATGCAGAACCAGGGGGCAGCTGACAATTTTTATTTTTTTTTTTTTTAAATGTGATATCAAATTCTGTTTCTTTTTTTTCTGCTGGGAGGCCCATTAAACACTGTCTTTACGGGCTCACATTTCGCTGAAAAGCAGCAGAAGCTAAGTGCATTTTTTGGCTCCTGCTTTTTTTTTTTTTTTTTTTGCGTGAGGATATTTCACGGTTTCACAGCTATGCGATGCAGCCTTTTCAAAAAAACTGCATAATCACCGTGGAGGATATGTCACTGCCCACCACAGTAAAGCAAGTCCATGAATATATTAATGAAACCAAGCCTTCTTTCAGAACTGGTTAAAAAAAAAAAAAAAAAAACAGGACACTGACACTGTAATATACAGTGTAAACATTGTTCAGAGCTAAAGACACTTGATGGGCTTTGGACAGAGAACAAAAAAAATTATTCTTGACGCTGAAAACCACTTTGAAATGAAAGGTACCACCTGTTTTTGTGCCAGTCCGCCTTTTACTGCCTCCCTTGATAAGAGTCTTTATCACTAAAGTGGTGATGTGATTTTACCACATGGCACATCCATGCGTCCCTCTGACCCCACATCTGTTCACTAACTTCGACCTCTGGCCCATCGGAGGTACTGCCACCTCAAGGCCAGCAGCTCTTCGGTCCCTTGTCACACATGCATCTGCAGCCACTTTGAACAGAATGGTATTAAAGAGAGATGGCCTGGTAACTGTGGCCTGCAATTAACCTAACACCCTGCATGACTGTGTGCCAAGCATCTGAACGCCTCCAAGGAGCACATAGGAGCGAATGTCACACCCTCCGTTGGGAAATGTGGGAGAAATATATGATATATAATGTATAAAATAATATGTGACTACAACATGCAATCCCTTCAGTCCATTCAGTCCAAATCTGTAACATAGAGTATGATATAATTTTGCTCATCCATCCATCTATCTTCACTCTCCTGGCTGTCACAACAGATGTCGGGAGACAGGAGGTAGGGTTGGGACCCAAGCGTGGGTGCGTTTATTTGCGTGCCGAAACACAGAGGCTAATCAGGGACGGCGGTCGAGGACAGGCGGGGTCTTCCGATGTGCGGATGTCGTATCGAGGGCGAAGCAAGCCTCAGTAAACGGGGGGGGGGGGGGGGGACAAGCCGAGGTCAAAAGCCAAGAGATCCGTGAACAACAAACAATGAAAGGGTACAGGGAAACAGTGCGCTGAATTCACGAGCCGAGCAGGTGGGCGTTGTAGATTCCGCAACCCATTGCCGTGGCTGCTCTGCCTTAATACCGGGCCGTGCCGATTAGCCACAGGTGCCGTCGCTTGGCTCGCGGATGTGGGCGTGGCATCGGTCGTAGTCGCGGAGGTCCAGAGCCTCTCCCGGAATCATTAGCCACAAAGCCGAGTGATGGTTGCATTATGTTATGCGTCAACAAATAAAAACTGAGCCCAGCATTTTGAAAACTTAACCTACTTTTAATTAATCAAATTGCGACTGTTTTCATGTGCACTTGTTTAGCGTATGTAGCAGTTATAAGACCAAAAGTGGAAAGAGCTCTTATTATACTAGCGGGGGTGTATTTATTAAGGTGCTTAATGTGGGGTATTTGCTTAAATTCTGCCGAGGCTCATGAGAAACCCCAAGCGAAAGGTTCACCTTTGCCTTCGGGCCACGCGTGGCCGCGCAGCACATTCTAATGAGAAGCGCCAGGCACTAATATTAGCTGTTCTCCAGAAGTAATTCTGTTTTTTCTTTTGTGCCACGAACACGAGTCCCGCACCGCTACTCATCTTCACGGTTTTCTACGGAGGGAACGATAAAAGCGCTCAGAGTTCCACGTTTTAGAAGCACGGCATATTAATCAGAAAGTTTTTAACGCTCTCCATACCTAGAGATGATTTTTCATTATGCATAGTACGCAAAGGGACAAAGGGAGCTGTGCAAAAGAGGACGATTTCTTTTGCGTAACACGGGAAGTTACTTTCACGAGATGAGATGTAACTCATCGCAAGTGTCTGCCCCTGTGTGTGTGTGAGTGTGTGAGAGAGAAAGAGAAAAGAGAGCGGCGGAGGGTCGGGGTATTGTTTGTGCGTGTGTTTGCCTAGCGAGTTATCGTGAGGGGTGGGGAGGCTAGATTTTCATGAGCTAGATTTCTGCATAGACAGCTGAATAACCTTTTTTCCTCTCATTTCCTTTGCCATGCTAATGGCAGTGCAATGCTGGGACTATTGATTAATCTAAGTGCTAGTGGGAGGATGAGAGTGACTTCTGGCAGACGCACAAAAGCCTATTAAATACAAGGAGGCGGAGGCGGGGGGGGCCCCGGCATGTCAGAGAAGAAAGGCGGAAGGAGCAGGAGAAAGGCGAGGAAAGCGAGGGAGAATAAATGAATGGAAAAGGGGAAGGTGAAAGGCACGCGGGTCCAGGCACGTTGTTCTGTCTGGCAGCGAGGACGAGGGTTAAACGGATGAAGGCGGCCGTGGCTCGTTGATCACTGGAGATCCGCGGCCCTGGGTTCGAGGGGCTGTGAGAGATTGGTCGCAACTCCAGTAAAGCCAGACAAAGCAAACACGCACGGCAGAGAGGACTCAGACTTCTGTCTTGAAACTCAAATTGTGCTTTTCAAATGTAAGCAGCATCCATGGGTCAGATCTGTTTCACGCTCCTTCAAGTACATGACAAAGAACCGATGATCTGTTACTTCAGCAGTCAGGCGTGAGGGACGGAGGTGGTCATAAGAGCAGACTGCCATTGATCAAAAATGTTCGCAGAGTACAATACCGCGCCCTGTCGCCATGGGTATGGCAATCTGGCTGCACCAAGAGACAGTTCATGGACTGCTAGTTCCATCTAAAGGGAGGAGATGGGAAACCAACCAATGATTCAACCTCCTCTCAAGTCAAACCAGACAATCCTGCGAGCGAACAGCTGGTCACGAACAGCGATACTCCTAAGTTCCGTTCTTTCGTACCGCTGTGTGTTTCACTGGTGTTTATCTTACTTTAAGGAAGACGGCGAGAAGATGTAAGGTAACGCGGTTCGGAGATATAAATAAGACAAATAAGTTCCCCCCGTTACAGAAATGCTTCAGTGGTTGCTGTTTTTTTATGGGTTACGGAAGGAACGCAAAACAAGATATACAACTTAGACTGCAGAGGAAACCATTAGATAGTTAACAGAACAGAAGGAAGAGATCCAGCGGAGTCTGGAGCATGGGCTTCGGCCAGCTATGATTAAAATGAATAAATGATAAAGTAAACTAATTTATTATTATTTTCAGGCCGGTCTAAAGTGGCTCGTGGGGTAGGAGGGGTTTCACAGGAGGAAACGCTGACTGCTCATATGGGGTGAGGAATGATTAATATTTGGGCCATGCAGTCCTCCCCCCAACGCAACAGGGGAGCCTGCGTTGCCTCTCCGCCTCTCAGACGGAGCCTGTGTCCACCTCGCTTTGGTGAGAAACGCAAAAGGGTAGATAAGAGAGGAAAAGCCTGACCCGGAGCAGGTCTGTGGAGAAGTGCAGCTCGACGCAAGAGCCGTCACCTGCTCAGCTGCTTTCGCCCGTTCCTCCTCACGAGTCATCGTCAACGCCGCATCGCTCAGCGCTCACCTCGGCCTTCATGTTGCCGTTCAAGCTCAGGCTTAACCCTAACCCTAACCGCTCCACTCATGCTTTGACAACATCAGCATTGCAGACACAGATCGGCATGATAAGAGCAACGTGACTGATGGTTGTTCATAGCAAACCAATCACCTCAAAGTGTATATAAATTCTTACAGCAGTGTTTGGTGTATGTTTTCATTATTTATGCCAGAAATAAGTCTCAGTTCAGCCAGACGGTAAAGCCTTATATCCGTCCATCTATCCGTCCGTCGCTTGTCCTGGTCAGCATTGCAGAGGTCCAAGGCTGTTATAATACTCGAGGGGGGTGAATTTATTCAGGTGCTTAATGTCGGATATTTGCTTGAGGATTCTACCGAGGCTTATGAGAAATCCCAAGCGAAAGGTTCACCTTTGCCTTCGGGCCACGCGTGGCCGCGCAGCACATTCTAATGAGAAGCGCCAGGCACTAATATTAGCTGTTCTCCAGAAGCAATTCTGTTTTTTTTTTTGTGCCACGAACGCAAGTCTTGCACGTCTACTCATCTTCACGGTTTTCTACGGAGAGAATGATGAAAGCGCTCACCGAGTTCCACGTTTTAGAAGTAAGGCATATTATTCAGAAAGTTTTTAATACTCTTTAAACCATATACCATCCATCTATTTTCAATAACCGCTTGTCCTGATCTCGGTTATCAGGAGCTTGTTCCAGAATCACTGGGCAGAAGGCTGAAGGGGGTACACCCTGGACAGGACACCAGCCCATTGCAGGTAAAACCTTCTGTATATTCAATGCATATGTTTTTAGCATCCTATCATATGAGACTTTGGCACAAGTATAATTTTTGTGCCGGTCCATCTATAGTATACTCTCCTAAGCTCAGACTTTCTCTGATTCATACTGAGTCATCGTGACCATTATTAGACCTTCTTTACTTTGAAGAAATTGCATATAAAAGTGGTTGGACCAGGTTGGGGCCAAGACTGAAACAGCAGCCACACTAATACTTTAAGCACAGTTAAGACACCAAGGCTAAGAGGGCAAACTGCATCACAGGATATTCCTACATCACAGCAAAATGCCTAATCCACAGCCCAGACCAAATGAATTCCGCTGTCAGTATATCATTATAACTATAACAATTGTTAGGAACAGCAATTTCTGCTTCTTAGAGCAGTCATATTTGAATCCCTCTCACTGAAGCAGGAAAAGTTTGTCTTCTGTCTGCCACTAAGAAGCTCAGTGGGTTCAGCTGTTTTGCAGACATATGGGTGAAACACCAGGGAATGGCAGGTGTCTCTCTATAAAATATTTCTGAAAATGTTTCCGTCTGGCCCTTTGGCTTGTTCCCCTGTATCTCACAAATGTATCGTGCTCCCAACCGCAGGCAGGATATTGAAGTCCCTTGTGGTTTAAAATAACCTATCATATCAATATTTAAGTGACGAAGATCCCTCATAAATTAGTCTCACCAGT